>NC_079190.1:7202971-7875471 GCF_029499605.1 Hyla sarda | reverse complement strand
AGACGTCTTTCCATACCCTCTGCAGTGCAGAAAATAATCCATCCATGGTCCGGTTGCCTTGGATGTATTCCAGGAGAGCGTATCCTTGACGAAGGGTTGTCCTACATGACTGATCAGCCCCATGAGATAACATTACTTCGGCATCTACGGGGATGGAGACTGTTGCATCTGCTCATTAGATGGAGCTAAGCTGAGACGCCTTCATTGCTACATGAATTTTGTTCGACATTTTCGGTTACATAATCCTTACATCACCTTGCATGTGTTTAGAGGGTTAGGGTGGAATATAAAGGTTAAAGGGGTACTACACTGGATTTTATTTTTTTCAATCAACTGGTGCCAGAAAGTTATACAGATTTGTAAATGACTTCTATTTAAAAATCTTAATCCTTCCAGTACTTAACAGCTACTCTATGCTTCACAGGAAGTTCTTTTCTTTTTGAATTTCCTTTCTGTCTGACCACAGTGCTCTCCGCTGACACCTCTGTCCATGTCAGGAACTGTCTAGAGTAGGATAGGTTTGCTATGGGGATTTGCTCCTACTCTGGACAGTTCCTGACATGGACAGAGGTGTCAGCAGAGAGCACTGTGCTCAGACAAAAAGGAAATTCAAAAAGAAAAAATCTTCCTGTGGAGCATACAGCAGCTGATAAGTACTGGAAGGGTTAGGATTGTTAAATAGAAGTAATTTACAAATCTGTTTAATTTTCTGGCACTGGTTGATTAAAAAAAATAAAATAAATAATAATAATAATAATGTTTTCCAGTAGAATTTTGCACCTACAGACCCATATATAGGCTTGTTTTTTGAGTCACCAATTGCACTTTGTAATGACATTACTTATTTTATAACATAATCTGCGGCAAAACTAAAAAAAAATATTTGTAGCCTGAAATAAAAAAATAAATAAATAAAAAACACGCCATTTTGCAAATTTTTAGGGCTTCCGTTTCTACGCAGTGCAATTTTTGGTAAAAATGACACATTATCTTTATTCTGTAGGTCCATACGGTTACAGGGATACCCAATTTATATAGGTTTTATTTATTTTACTACTTAAAAAAAAAATCATAACTACATGCACCAAAATTTGTATGTTTAAAATTGGCCTCTTCTGACCCCTATAACTTTTTCATTTTTCCACGTATGGGGCGATATGAGGGCTTATTTTTTTGCGCCATGGTTTGTAGTTTTTATTGGTACCATTTCTGTTTTGATAGGACTTTTTGATTGCTTTCTCTTAATATTTTTATGGTATATAAAGTGACCAAAAATTCACAATTTTGGACTGTGGTATTTTTTTTTTTTACGTGTACGCCTTCGACCGTGTGGTTAAGCTAACCTTATATTTTAATAGTTCGGACATTTACGCACGTGGCGGTACCACATATGATTATATTTTTTTTTTATAGGAAATAGGAAAAGGGGGGGGGGTTATAGGAAAATAGGAAAAGGGGCTGATAAAATTTTTTATTAGGGGGGGGTGTTATTCACATTTATTCTTTTATTTTTTTTAACCACTTTTTTCCTTTTTTTTTAGCCCCCTTAGGGGACTATACCATGCAATCTTTAGATTGCATACACTGTTCAATGCTAAGCCATAGCATAGCATTGATCAGTGTTACCGGCGCTCGGCAGCTCTAGCCTGCTGCACAGGCATGGACCAGTAGATCGCCAATCGGATGACGAGGAGGCAGCTGAGGACCCTCCCGTCGTCCAGTAAGCTGATCATCACGACTCTGTCGCGATAGTCCCAATCAACTCCACTGAGCTGCCAGGATAGTTTTACTTTCAGTTTAGATGCCACAATCAACTTTGATCGCGGCATCTATAGGGTTAATACTGGGCATCGGCCCGATCAGCGATGCCCAGCATTAGCCGTGGGTCCTGGCTGCCCAAGGCAACCAGGACCCATGGGGTTTAACCCATTCTCCGCTCGTGAGAACAGTTTAAACTCCATTAGCAGGATCAGGGCGTACAGGTATGCCCTGAGTCCTTAAGGGGTTAATCCAGCAATATGGTAACAAAGGATTCCCAGACTTTATTCTAAGACCATTACATGTCGACCTGGTAAGAAGGAGGACACAGAGGAGAACATTTACGGTCTATTTACATGGCGGAATTTCCATAAACAGAATTCCGCCTCAAATTAAAGCCTAATACACTTCTGTGGGATTTCGCTTTCCCATTCACACTTCTGAATTTCTGCTTGTGGAATTCAGCAAGCAGAAATCAGAAGTGTGAATGGGAAAGCGAAATCCCATAGAAGTCTATGGGCTTTAATTTGAGGCAGAATAGACCCTTAGGCTAGGTTCACACTACTGAAATTCCACCTGTCTGCTTGCAGGAGTTTGGTAGAGTAATTTCCGTCTCCAAAGCCTATTTTCTGTTGCAGGCGGAATTTTATTTATTTTCTGCCCCTTTTGGACTATTTGGTCACATGACCAGAACCAGGTTCAAATTCTGACTAAACTCTGTACGGAAATTCCGCCTGCTATCCGCTTCCAATCTGCCTCCATTCCGTGCTGGGTAAAAACCCGCCTTCAAATGACAGTTCCATTGAAGTCAACAGGATTCTGTGGTGAAAATCGGCCTGAAGGAAGAGCGCCACCATTCTTATGGCGGAAATATAAAAACGAAAATTCCGTTGGCAAATTCCATTTAGAAAATTCCGAAGTGTGAATAGGTGCACAGAAAACTCATTGACTCGCATGTACATTTTAGTATGCTAAATTTCTGTCTTGAATTTCAAAGCTGAATTGCATGCTGAAATTCCATAGTGTGAACCTAGCTTCGGAGTCTATTCACACAGCGCAATTTCCCGCAAGTGGAATTCTGCTTACAGAATTCCACCTCAAATGAAAGCCCAATACACTTCTATGGAATTCTGCACTCCCATTCACACTTCTGAATTTCCGCTTGCGGAATTCTGCAAGCAGAAATTCAGATGTGTGAATTAGAGTGCAGAATCCCATAGAAGTCTATGGGCTTTAATTCGAGGCGGCAGACCCTTACTTGTCTGAAACGGCAACTGGAACTATTTAAAGGGGTATTCCAGGAATGTTTTTGTTTGTTATTTGACTATGTTACAGGGGCTGTAAAGTTAGTGTAGTTCCTAATATAGTGTCTGTACCTGTGTGTGACGGTTTTCTCACAATTCTTCTGTGATTTTCACCCCAATATTTATTTTTATCAGCATACAAAATTACTCAGGTCTCGGGTTTTCCTAGATTGCGGTGCGTCGAGACTTGACATCACTAGTCAGGTGTGCAAAGGGAGCCTGTCCTTCTTCAATGGGTGGAGCGGCCGCTGGGAGGGAGAGAGATCATTTTGCAACAGCTCAAGGCACCCTGGTTAGAAAACACTGGTCTTTTGAATAAAAATGTAGCTCATTTGTGTTTCAGCGGGTGGGATGGCTGATGTGTGGGAAGGAGGGAAGTGACCTCACACTTACAAACAAGAAACTACGTGATGAACGAAATCCAACAGGAAATACCCAGTTCACAAAAAGCTAGCCACAGTGTTCTGGTAATCTCACAACATAGCCATTTAGCCTCACCATAATATGCAAAAATAGTTCATGCTTTATTGCGGCAAAGTCTTTTCGAACATAGTAGTTAGACATATTCACCCGGGGTGCAGGGAGGGAGAGCGGCCAATAGAGGGGATTTTATACCTGTTGGCAGCTTTTACCTTATCTGGAGAAATGGCTACCTATCTAATGGGGGCTTTTGCCTATTGTGGAAGGGGAAATTACCTACCTACCTACTGGGGGCACCTACTTAAAGGGGTACTCCGGTGAAAACCTTTTTTCTTTTAAATCAACTGGTGGCAGAAAGTTAAACATATTTGTAAATTACTTCTATTAAAAAATCTTAATGCTTCCTGTACTTATTAGCTGCTGAATACTACAGAGGAAATTCTTTTCTTTTTGGAATGCTCTCTGATGACATCACGAGCACAGTGCTCTCTGCTGACGTTATTATAATAACAATAACGCTTTATTTATTTTTGGGATTTGAACCCAAGTCCCCAGCAGTGCAAGGCAGCAGTGCTAACCACTGAGCCACCATGCTGCCCTTGGCATACATCTGCTATGCATGGTTACTAAAATAGACAGAGATGTCAGCAGAGAGCACTGTGCTTGTGATGTCATCAGTGTTCCAAAAAGAAAGGAATTTCCTCTGTAGCATTCAGCAGCTAATAAGTACTGGAAGGATTAAGATTTTTTAATAGAAGTAATTTACAAATATGTTTAACTTTCTGGCACCAGTTGATTTAAAAGAAAAAAGGTTTTCACCGGAGTACCCCTTTAATTGTCTACCATCAAGGCGCATTTGCCTAACAGGGCATTATCTATCTACTGGGAGCATTTACCTAATTGCGAAAATTACCTAGCTACTGGAGTCATCTACCAAACCAGGGAAACTTACCTACATATTGAGGGCAGCACGAACAATTAAAATATAATGTTACTGATCCCGTACGGGATCTTCAGGGTAGAGGATAACTTCTTTAGTGTCGGATAACAATATGAGGCCTCGTTTTCACAAAGGGGTACTCCTGGGAACTAAACCCATTTAGGAAGCCCCTATGGTGCCAGAACAGCAAATAAAACCCACATGGCATACCATTTTGGAAACTAGACCCCTCGGGGAACGTAACAAGGGGTAATGTGAACCTTGATGCCCTACAGATGTTTCACAACTTTTGCATATGTAAAAAAAAATTTTTTTTTTACCTAAAATGCTTGTTTTCCCAAAATGTTTACATTTTTTAAAAGGGTAATAGCAGAAAATACCCCCCAAAATTTGAAGCCCAATTTCTCCTGATTCAGAAAACACCCCATATGGGGGTCTCAGAAGAGAAGGAGTCACATTTGGCTTTTTGAAAGCGAATTTTGCTCTGGGGGCATGCCGCATTTAGGAAGCCCCTATGGTGCCAGGACAGCAAAAAAAAAAACACATGGCATACCATTTTGGAAACTAGACCCCTCGGGGAATGTTACAAGGGGTAGTTTGAACCTTAATACCCTACAGGTGTTTCACGACTTTTGCATATGTAAAAAAAAATATTTTTTTTTTACCTAAAATGCTTGTTTTCCCAAAAATTTTACATTTTTAAAAAGGGTAATAGCAGAAAATACCCCCCAAATTTGTTAGGCAATTTCTCCCGAGTACGGCGATACCCCATATGTGACCCTAAACTGTTGCCTTGAAATACGACAGGGCTCCAAAGTGAGAGCGCCATGCGCATTTGAGGCCTAAATTAGGGACTTGCATAGGGGTGGACATAGGGGTATTCTACGCCAGTGATTCCCAAACAGGGGGCCTCCAGCTGTTGTAAAACTCCCAGCATGCCTAGACAGTCAACGGCTATCTGGCAATACTGGGAGTAGTTGTTTTGCAACAGCTGGAGGCTCCGTTTTGGAAACAGTGGCGTACCAGACGTTTTTCATTTTTATTGGGGAGGGGAGGGGGGCTGTGTAGGGGTATGTGTATAAGTAGTGTTTTTTACTTTTTATTTTATTGTGTGTTAGTGTAGTGTTTTTAGGGTACAGTCACACGGGCGGGGGTTCACAGTAGTTTCTCGCTGGCAGTTTGAGCTGCGGCAGAAATTTTGCCGCACCTCAAACTTGCAGCCCGATACTTACTGTAATCCTCCGCCCATGTGAGTGTACTCTGTACATTCACATTGGGGGGGTGGGGGGGGACATCCAGCTGTTGGAAAACTACAACTCCCAGCATGTACGGTCTATCAGTGCATGCTGGAAGTTGTAGTTTTGCAACAGCTGGAGGCACACTGGTTGTGAAACACCGAGTTTGGTAACAAACTCAGTGTTTTGCAACCAGTGTGCCTTCAGCTGTTGCAAAAGCTACAACCCCCAGCATGTACGGACAGCGGAAGGGCATGCTGGGTCTTGTAGTTATGCAACAGCTGGAGGCATACTACTTTGGCTGGGGATGCTGGGGATTGTAGTTATGCAACAGCTGGAGACACACTGGTTTGCTACTTAACTCAGTGTGCCTTCAGCTGTTGCAAAACTACAACTCTCAGCAGTCACCGACGGGCATGCTGGGAGTTGTAGTTATGCAACCACCAGATGCACCACTACAACTCCCAGCATGCACTTTAGCTGATTGTGCAAGCTGGGAGTTGTAGTTACACAACAGCTGAAGGTACACTTTTTCATAGAAAGAATGTGCCTCCAGCTGTTGCAAAACTACAAGTCCCAGCATGCCCATAAGGGAATGCTGGGAGTTGTGGTGGTCTGCCTCCTGCTGTTGCATAACTACAGCTCCCAGCATGCCCTTTTTGCATGCTGGGAGCTGTTGCTAAGCAACAGCAGGAGGCTGTCACTCACCTCCAACGATCCTCGCCGCACAGGTCAGTCCCTCGTCGTCTCCGCCGCCGCCGCTGCTCCTGGGGCCCCGATCCCAACAGGGGCGCCGGGGATCGGGGTCCCCAGCCCGGGGTGCACGTCCCGCACCCGCTCACGTCCTCCGGAAGAGGGGCGGAGCGGGAGTGACACCCGCAGCAGGCGCCCTGATTGGTCGGCCGGTAATCCGGCCGACGAATCAGGGCGATCGTGAGGTGGCACCAGTGCCACCTCACCCCTGCAGGCTCTGGCTCAGAGACGGCCCCGATCAGCCAATAATTCCGGGTCACCGGGTCACTGGAGACCCGATTGAGCCGGAATCCGCCGCAGATCGCTGGACTGAATTGTCCAGCGATCTGCGGCCATCGCCGACATGGGGGGTCATCATGACTCCCCTGGGCGATATGCCCCGATGCCTGCTGAACGATTTCAGCAGGCATCGGGGACCGGCTCCCCTCCAGATGGTTGCGGGGGGGCGGTAAAACACATGACGTTCTCATACGTCATGTGTCCTTAAGGACTCGGAAATGGAGACGTATGAGAACGTCATGTGTCCTTAAGGGGTTAATCCAGACAAAGCAAATATGATGCAGCACTCCCCAAGTAGCAAATAAGGTGGTTTTTATTCCATCATGTGCATAGACAACGTTTCACCAGTCTCACACTTGAAAAAGCCAGTGTGAGACTGGTGAAACGTTGTCTATGCACATGATGGAATAAAAACCACCTTCTTTGCTACTTGTGGAGTGCTGCATCATATTTGCTTTGTCTAGATAGATATATAGATAGATAGCTAGACAGACAGATAGATAGATAGATAGATAGATAGATAGATAGATAGAAAGTCCATAAAAAGCAGCACATCCAGTGTAGTGAAATGGGTGCAGGCCAGTTGAACCTCGGTGCTCCGGTTCTACCGGATAAGTAATGGATAAAGGCAGCACACCACAGTAGTATAATCCAAAAAGCTGTGAATTTATTCCATGATGTGAGTAACAACGTTCCGGCGATCTCTCACCGCCATTTTCAAGTGCATACAAGTGATACAGAGGGGTTTAAATACACACTTCCCCCAATTAATGACATCATCACACATTAGCATAATCAGTGACATCATAATTCAAATCAAAATATAAACAAAACATATGATCTGTGATATACAATCATCTACAATGTAGTAACTATAAATATAAACAAAACATATGATCTGTGATATACAATCATGTACAATGTAGTAACTATAAATATAAACAAAACATATGATCTGTGATCTACAATCATGTACAATGTAGTAACTATAAATATAAACAAAACATATGAACTGTGATATACAATCATGTACAATGTAGTAACTATAAATATAAACAAAACATATGAACTGTGATATACAATCATCCACAATGTAGTGCCATTATTACATGTCTCAATATTCTAAGTTTACATTATAGGTACTCCCGTACATAACTCTGCATATACCCCAATGAATGACATATGGATGATAGGGAGCCTTGGGACACTGTCTCCCATATAACGGTCGTGTCCTGGCAATGGACTCCATGGACCAAAGGGGGATGGATTCACTCCCAGTGGATCAGGAGTACTGTGATGCAGGGGGTACTTAACTGTATCCTATGTTACACAGCCAGGTACACAAATTAATGGGGAGACTGCTGTGTTCCGGCCCCGTGACTGTATTATTGCAAATGGATTTGTACGTATGTGGGGGTTTATTGGGAGTCACCTAGTTCCTTTATGTTCACCTTGCTAGTTTGAATGACAGAACATGTTATTCACTAGTTTGCCAGTATCGGCATCTATACATCCATACATTGCCCTTTTGCATAATGGCGCCCGTAGTTTTCAAATAACCAATGAGCATGCGCAATAGAATGCCATTGATTGGCTTCACATCATGATACTCTGTAACTAGGCGCTTTCTTTGGGAGCCTAGTAACCATGACGCTACACTGCAAGTCATGACGCTACACTGGAAGTCATGACGCTACACCGGAAGTCATGACGCTACACCGGAAGTCATGACGCTACACTAGAAGTCATGACGCTACACTGGAAGTCATGACGCTACACTAGAAGTCATGACGCTACACTGGAAGTCATGACGCTACACTGGAAGTCATGACGCTACACTAGAAGTCATGACGCTACACTGGAAGTCATGACGCTACACTAGAAGTCATGACGCTACACTGGAAGACATGACGCTACACTAGAAGTCATGACGCTACACTGGAAGTCATGACGCTACACTAGAAGTCATGGCGCTACACTGGAAGTCATGACGCTACACTGGAAGTCATGATGCTACACTGGAAGTCATGACGCTACACTGGAAGTCATGACGCTACACTGGAAGTCATGACGCTACACTGGAAGTCATGACGCTACACTGGAAGTCATGACGCTACACTGGAAGTCATGATGCTACACTAGAGGTCATGACGCTACACTGGAAGTCATGACGCTACACCCGACACTACACCCGGAAGTCATTGCCGGCAATGTTAGCCGGGGCTCCGAGGTTGCGGACAATGGCGGCACACACGAGGTTAGTAGCGTGGTTGGCACCATAACAATTACTGTTTGTAATTTCACACACCTGCACACTGTCGCTATGGACACCTAATGTTGCACCTTTTTTGCCGATCCATATATGTGCGTTGTTAGATCGGCACATACTGTAACACGCTAAACGCATGATAAGAGCATTAGGAGCATTGTGTATAGTTACTACATTGTAGATGATTGTATATCACAGATCATGTGTTTTGTTTATATTTATAGTTACTACATTGTAGATGATTGTATATCACAGATCATATGTTTTGTTTATATTTATAGTTACTACATTGTGGATGATTGTATATCACAGATCATATGTTTTGTTTATATTTATAGTTACTACATTGTGGATGATTGTATATCACAGATCATACGTTTTGTTTATATTTATAGTTACTACATTGTAGATGATTGTAGATCACAGATCATGTGTTTTGTTTAGATTTTGATTTGAATTATGATGTCACTGATTATGCTAATGTGTGATGATGTCATTAATTGGGGGAAAAGTGTATTTAAACCCCTCTGTATCACTTGCATGCACTTGAAAATGGCGGTGAGAGATCGCCGGAACGTTGTTACTCACATCATGGAATAAATTCACAGCTTTTTGGATTATACTACTGTGGTGTGCTGCCTTTATCCATTACTTAGATAGATAGATAGATAGATAGATAGATAGATAGATAGATAGATAATGTACAAAAAAGAAAGTTGCAACAGCACTCTAGGTCAAAAAATGGAGGCTCTTAGCGCACTTTTTGATCAAAATGTGTGTTTTTTGATCAAAAAGTGCGCTAAGAGCCTCCGTTTTTTGACCTAGAGTGCTGTTGCAACTTTCTTTTTTGTACATTGTGTATTTGCCACAGCAGCGGGCACCTGTGTACTAGGTTGTTGTGCTGGCTATTTTTCCTTTTGTTTTTAGATAGATAGATATAAGATAGATAGATATGAGATAGATAGATAGATATGAGATAGATAGATAGATAGATATGATATAGATAGATATAAGATAGATAGATATGAGATAGATAGATAGATAGATATGAGATAGATAGATAGATATAAGATAGATAGATATGAGATAGATATGAGATAGATAGCCGGGTTAGTGTCACTTTCGCTTCAGACGCGGCGGTCAGCTTTGATCGCCGCATCTGAAGGGTTAATACAGGGCATCACCGCGATCGGTGATGTCCTGTATTAGCCGCGGGTCCCGGCCGTTGATGGCCGCAGGGACCGCCGCGATAGGGGTGTATTCGCCGTATAAGACGCACCGACTTTTTCCCCCCAGTTTTGGGGAAGAAAAAGTGCGTCTTATACGGCGAAAAATACGGTAGATAGATTGATAAATATGAGATAGATAGATATTAGATAGATATGAGAGATAGATAGATATGAGATAGATAGATAGATATGAGAGATAGATAGATAGATAGATAGATAGATAGATAGATAAAAATATCCCAGGAGAGCAGCACAACCAGATAGTACTTCAGGTAGCTGGTGCACGCTGTGTAGGAGCCTTTGTTCGGGATCCCAATAGATAAATCCAAAGAAGCAGCAGCACACAAGGTATACGGTGCAAAAAAAGTATGTGGTTTTATTGCATCAGTGTATACAGAGCAACGTTTCTGCGACCTCCTCGTCGCCTTTCTCAAGCTCAACTAAGTGACCCCTCAGTGCAGTTTAAATACATTCAGTAATTACAATAATTGTTAACATAAGTGTGAGTATAGGGCATGACATAGTATACAACAAAGCGTCATACATTAGTGATCCAGTGATGGTGACGATAATTCCTCATTAGTGATTCCTCCCAGTGCAGGTGGATGTGGGCGGATACTTGAGATCTACGTTATTTAAATATATACATAATGTACAGAGTTATCATAAGCACTTACCCAACAGAGCATATCGCGGACTATAACACGTTGAATAAGCGGGGCAAAAAAGTGACTGCGCAGGTCAGAGCAGAACTGCCGATCAGAGGCAGACTGCGCTGATCGCGTGCACCCAATTGCATTCTGTGCAGTATTGACATGCGTACTTGTAAAAAGAAATCATGTGCGCCATCTCTTGGTAAAGGGAAAAAGTATCGCATACTGCCCATAGTGTCAAGCGCTAGCGAAGCGCCATGTCAGTATGTCACTATTCTCAATATTCCAAAATCCTCAATCCAGTAGTGTATGAAGGACCATTACTGCATTTAGGCAAACGCTAATGGGCATTCCCGTGTTCTGTTTGCATGGGGCATAGAGCAGGTAGAGCTGGCATGGCTCATACCTTACGGCCATATATGGGGTTATGGGTATATACATGCAAATTGACCCACGTTTACACATATGTCATGCAAGTATGCGATGGGGAGCAGACTAACACCGGCTGGACAACCACTGATGCTGCACCTGACGCTACCCGATATTCCCGGCCGTGACATAGTATCCTGCAACCCCCAGAACAATGTGGATACCTCTATATAGTGTTTGTTTTCAGTGTTGCAGATAAACCGTCCTGCAGAGCTGGATATGTGGATGCTTGAACATAATGAACATTTTTTTTAGTGTAGTAAACATATTATAGAAGGAGCGGAGAGTCTTGAAAAAAACAACATGTTTCTAAAAATCCAAAAAGATAATGCTCTGTTGGTGGCTGTACATATTGTATTTCCATACATCTGAAAATTAAACAGAGAGAGAAAAAAATATTAGAAGGGTCTGTTCACATACAGTACACAGAGAGTAATATATACAAAACTTTAAGGGCTACATTGGAGGGCTATCTTTGACTCATTTTGGAAGTGGTTTTAAATTCTGCATTAAGACCATGCGGTCTCATCGTGTTCAACCTGAATATCCATTGAAGTTCACATTTTTTTAACATAGTTATACGGTCCCCACCCCGTTTCGGGGGTGGAATATGGTCAATGACCATAAATTTTAATTCCCGTTCCTGGTGGTTGGCTTCAGCAAAATGTTTAGAGACTGGCAAGTCAAGTCGTTTTTTTCTGATAGTGTAGCGATGTTGGTTGAGACGAGTCCGAAGATCCAGACTCGTCTCACCAACATAGAGTTTCTGACAAGGGCACCACAACAGGTAGATGACAAAGTCAGAATTGCACGTCAAATAAAATTTAATCACGTGTTCTTGTTTCGTCTGTGGGTGCACAAATTTAGTGCCTTTCTGCATGTAGCTGCAGTTAACGCAGCTGCGACATGGAAAGCATCCCTTATTACTAACCGTCAAGTATTTTTGTTGTGTCTTTGGTTTTTCAGATATGTCTGTTCTGACAATTTTATCCTTTAAGTTAGGAGCCCTGCGGAAGGACATTAAGGGGGGTTCCTGAATTTCTTTCACCTGGGAGTGTCCCTCTCTCACCAGATACCAATATTTGCGTACAATTCATGAAATTTGATATGAGCAGTCACTATATGTGGAAATAAATGGAATTCTACTGTCCACATTTCTTGAAATTGTGCTGTCAGTTTGTCCGTTTCGCTTTTGTTGTCTTAAGTTAATAATGCGAGTACGTTGTTCCTGAATCAGTTTTTTAGGATACCGTCTTTCTAGAAAATCGTTAGTCATCTTAGATAGTGCTTTCTCTAGCTTCAAGTCATCGTCCGTAATTCTCTCAGCCCGGAGCATCTGGCTGAAAGGAAGGGACCTTATCATGGCTCTTGGATGCCCGCTATCAAACCTCAGTAATGTGTTACTGTCCGTGGGTTTATAATACATGTCTGTCGTCAGTTTGTCACCATTCTTGCTCACTGTCACGTCCAAAAAATTTACAGAGGTCATTGAATGGGTCAAGGTAAATTTAATGTCAACATGTATATTATTGAGAAAGTTGTAAAATATCAACAAATCCTCTGCAGTACCGGTCCAGAGTAAAAAGATATCATCTATGTAGCGCCACCACTTCAGCACTTGGCTGAAGTGGGGCAATACATAGATGTAATCCTCCTCGAGGTGGGCCACATAGATGTTCGCATATGTGGGCGCCACATTACTGCCCATTGCTGTCCCCCTCTTTTGCATGTAATAAGTGTCATTAAATATGAAATAATTACATTCAAGTACTACCTTCAGTAATGAAACAATGAAGTCAATTTTGTGTGGCGGACAATCTGACAAGATAAGTGCATTTTCCACTGCATGAACACCTCCATCATGACTGATGGAGGTGTACAAGCTTGTGACATCTAAGGTGGCCAGGATGGTCTGGTGATCGACGGTCACATCACTGATTTTGTTCAAAAAATCTGAGGTATCCCTAATGTATGATTGGGCATTGGTGGCATAAGTACGTAGTAATCTATCTAAAAAGATAGAGATATGTGATGTCACCGATTCTCGGCCTGACACAATGGGCCTACCTGGAGGTCTTTCACGATTTTTGTGTATTTTTGGTAATAAATATAACATTGGTGTAACCGGGTAATCAACTATTAAGTATTTGCGTAGACTGTCATCGACCAGACCATCCTCAAAGCCACACTCAACCAACTGGGTAATACGAGTAATAATTTCTTTCTTGGGGTCTTTAGAAAGTGACCGGTATACATTCACATCATTAAGCTGTCTTTCAGCTTCTTGTATATACTGGAGCTTGTCCATGACCACTATAGATCCGCCTTTATCGGCCGGTTTTATGACTAGGCGGTGGTCATGGACAAGCTCCCTCACAGCATCAAGTTCTTCCTGTCTCATATTTGGATGTTTAAGACGCTTATTCTGGGTACTCAATTTTTTAAGATCACGTTTAACACATTCTTCATATGTACTGATGGCATGAGATTCTAAAGGGGGTTGAAATTCACTGGGAACCCGTAAATTAAAGTCCTTCAGTGACATCATGGAGGACATTAGGACGGTATCCTAAAAAACTGATTCAGGAACAACGTACTCGCATTATTAACTTAAGACAACAAAAGCGAAACGGACAAACTGACAGCACAATTTCAAGAAATGTGGACAGTAGAATTCCATTTATTTCCACATATAGTGACTGCTCATATCAAATTTCATGAATTGTACGCAAATATTGGTATCTGGTGAGAGAGGGACACTCCCAGGTGAAAGAATTTCAGGAACCCCCCTTAATGTCCTTCCGCAGGGCTCCTAACTTAAAGGATAAAATTGTCAGAACAGACATATCTGAAAAACCAAAGACACAACAAAAATACTTGACGGTTAGTAATAAGGGATGCTTTCCATGTCGCAGCTGCGTTAACTGCAGCTACATGCAGAAAGGCACTAAATTTGTGCACCCACAGACGAAACAAGAACACGTGATTAAATTTAATTTGACGTGCAATTCTGACTTTGTCATCTACCTGTTGTGGTGCCCTTGTCAGAAACTCTATGTTGGTGAGACGAGTCTGGATCTTCGGACTCGTCTCAACCAACATCGCTACACTATCAGAAAAAAACGACTTGACTTGCCAGTCTCTAAACATTTTGCTGAAGCCAACCACCAGGAACGGGAATTAAAATTTATGGTCATTGACCATATTCCACCCCCGAAACGGGGTGGGGACCGTATAACTATGTTAAAAAAATGTGAACTTCGATGGATATTCAGGTTGAACACGATGAGACCGCATGGTCTTAATGCAGAATTTAAAACCACTTCCAAAATGAGTCAAAGATAGCCCTCCAATGTAGCCCTTAAAGTTTTGTGTATATTACTCTCTGTGTACTGTATGTGAACAGACCCTTCTAATATTTTTTTCTCTCTCTGTTTAATTTTCAGATGTATGTAAACACAATATGTACAGCCACCAACAGAGCATTATCTTTTTGGATTTTTAGAAACATGTTGTTTTTTTCAAGACTCTCCGCTCCTTCTATAATATGTTTACTACACTAAAAAAAATGTTCATTATGTTCAAGCATCCACATATCCAGCTCTGCAGGACGGTTTATCTGCAACACTGAAAACAAACACTATATAGAGGTATCCACATTGTTCTGGGGGTTGCAGGATACTATGTCACGGCCGGGAATATCGGGTAGCGTCAGGTGCAGCATCAGTGGTTGTCCAGCCGGTGTTAGTCTGCTCCCCATCGCATACTTGCATGACATATGTGTAAACGTGGGTCAATTTGCATGTATATACCCGTAACCCCATATATGGCCGTAAGGTATGAGCCATGCCAGCTCTACCTGCTCTATGCCCCATGCAAACAGAACACGGGAATGCCCATTAGTGTTGTGTTTGCCTAAGTGCAGTAATGGTCCTGCATACACTACTGGATTGAGGATTTTGGAATATTGAGAATAGTGACATACTGACATGGCGCTTCGCTAGCGCTTGACACTATGGGCAGTATGCGATACTTTTTCCCTTTACCAAGAGATGGCGCACATGATTTCTTTTTACAAGTACGCATGTCAATACTGCACAGAATGCAATTGGGTGCACGCGATCAGCGCAGTCTGCCTCTGATCGGCAGTTCTGCTCTGACCTGCGCAGTCACTTTTTTGCCCCGCTTATTCAACGTGTTATAGTCCGCGATATGCTCTGTTGGGTAAGTGCTTATGATAACTCTGTACATTATGTATATATTTAAATAACGTAGATCTCAAGTATCCGCCCACATCCACCTGCACTGGGAGGAATCACTAATGAGGAATTATCGTCACCATCACTGGATCACTAATGTATGACGCTTTGTTGTATACTATGTCATGCCCTATACTCACACTTATGTTAACAATTATTGTAATTACTGAATGTATTTAAACTGCACTGAGGGGTCACTTAGTTGAGCTTGAGAAAGGCGACGAGGAGGTCGCAGAAACGTTGCTCTGTATACACTGATGCAATAAAACCACATACTTTTTTTGCACCGTATACCTTGTGTGCTGCTGCTTCTTTGGATTTAGATAGATAGATAGATATGAGATAGATAGATAGATAGATAGATAGATATGAGATAGATAGATATGAGATAGATAGATAGATAGATATGAGATAGATAGAAAGATAATGAGATAGATAGATAGATAGATATGAGATGGATAGATATGAGATAGATAGATATGAGATAGATAGATAGATATGAGATAGATAGATATTTAGATTCGTAGATATAAAATGAATTGATAGGGGATAAGTAAAGGAAAAGTCATTGCTTGTGATAATAAACAATCCAAAGTTGATCCACATTGGAGTTTCTAAACTATTATAAACTGGATTAAAGGGACTTTTCAGTATTATTTTTGCTATATTATGTTGTAATAAAAAAAACAGTAATTAAATTTGAAATGTACATTTTAATTACATTTCTTGACTATTATTTTTCTTACAGAAAACAACATTTCATAATGAAAATGAGACAGTAATAAGAAGGTCCATTACATGGGTTGTTGCACATTTGGTACATTTTAAAAGCCCTTATTTTGCTACGGTTTTAGCTTTTCTTTTACCTTTTTTAAGATCATTAATTATTTTGTATACTAAGCTGAATTTTTTGTAGCTTTTTTTCTCTATCTGTGATTTCTCTTTTATTTATGCACAATTTTTGCAGGATCTTATTTCTTAGCGCCTCTATCCTTATGCCATATATCAGGGGGTTTAGGATGTAGGACACCGACCCGGGCATAGATGACACAAAATGTGACAACACAGTCTGAGCGTCCTCTGTTAATCTGTACCGGGATATAATGAATATGAATGAAGCCAAGAAAGTGGAGAAGGCGATCATGTGGGTCACCAGGGTGTGAAGAGCCTTCCTGCTGGCATCTTGAGAGATACTAAAGCAGACAATGAAAGTCCTTATATAACAATATAGGACCACCAACCCACAGCCCACCAGCATGATGAAGTCCCATGTAAATCCAAAGTCTGCACTATAAGTGCCACCACAAGACAGGTGGTTGAGGGAGATGGTTTCACAAAACACATTGTTGATTTCCACCCCACACAAAGTCTGCCTTGAGGTCAAGATGACACATGTTCCTATTCCCACCAAGACGTAAACCCATATTGCGAAGATGATCATAAGGGCTCTCTTATTGGTCATCAGTATTGTGTATCTCAAAGGATGTCCAATGGCCAAGTATCGGTCATAGGCCATGACGGTGAAGGTGAACATCTCAACACAAGGAAAACCCTGCATGAAGAAGCCTTGGACCAGGCAGTCAACAAATGAAATAGTGTAGCGTACGCTGAGGACATCTGTGATTAGTTTTGGTCCAAAGACCGTTCCCCCATATATCTCATTGAACAAAAGATTGGCGAGGAAGATGAACATAGGTTCATGAAGAGCTTCTTCTGTATACGTAACCCACACAATGATGGAACATAAGGCCGTGACCACCACGTACATCACAATGAGGACAAATGAGTACAGGTACCTCAAGTTACCGATCTCAATAATTCCCTTGAGTATTAATTGAGGGTTGGCCAAGGAGATATTTTCCATTGCGTTCAATTCTTTCCAGTTGTCATCAAGAAGAAAACACCAAATTGAGATGGTTCTTGAAGAGGAAGAAGCAGAGCAAAGAGGAGGGAGGTATTTCCTTACCCTCTGCAGTGCAGAAAATAATCCATCCCTGGTCAGGTTTTATAGATGTATTTCAGGAGTGTGTATCCTTGATGGGGAATTGTCCTACGTGACTGATCAGTCCTAAGCGATACCATTAGTGCGGCATCAGCTGGGACCAAGAAAGTTGCAGCTGCTCATTAGCTCCTAGTTGCGCTGAGACCTATTAGAGGATCCTTCCTTATTGTGATCTCATCAGAAACGGCAAAGACAAAAGGCAATGTCCAGCGTGGAAGTTCAAGCAATTCTTGGAAGTTCATTCAGCAATTAGCCAACATGACAAACGGGTGACGCGTTTTGAGACACAGTGCGTAGCCTTAATCGTACAAGGAACAGACATAGGTAGGTGTTATTTATAGGGGGAAGGGGTGGGGTTCCCATCCCGGAATGAACCAGGAGAACCATCTCCAAAAGGATAAAGAAAATATATCCTTTAGATCATATTTTGTCAATTTTTTTTTTCTCACGCAGACACTCTTGTGGTAAAGTTACAATTTTCTGATACAGTTGACAACCAAGAACAATTCACCTTTTGTTATACTCTATTTGTTGTCTACCTACATAATAATCGATAATTTAATTTTTTAAATTTTTGTAGGAAATAAAGTCAGTATTGTTAGGATTCGGCAGGCTGGAGGTGGATCCTCTGTGTCAGAGAGGGATTGGCGTGGACCGTACTGGTGGACCGGTTCTAAGTTGCTACTGGTATTCACCAGAGCCCGCCGCAAAGCGGGATGGTCTTGCTGCGGCGGTAGCAACCAGGTCGTGTCCACCGGTAATGGCTCAACCTCATTGACTGCTGAGAAGGCGTGGGACAGGAGGACTAGACAGAGGCGAGGTCAGACGTAGCAGAAGGTCGGGGCAGGTGGCAAGGTTCGTAGTCAAGGGCAACGGCAGAAGGTCTGGTAACACAAGGCAAACACAGAAACACTTTCACTAGGCACAAGGTAACAAGATCCGGCCATGCTGGGAAGGGGAAGTGAGGTTATATAGGCCTGGAGCAGGTGGGAGCTAATTACACTGATTGGGCCAGGCACCAATTAGTGCTGCACTGGCCCCTTAAATCTTAGAGAGCTGGCGCGCGCGCCCTAGAGAGCGGAGCCGCGCGCGCCAGGACGTGACAGCCGGGGAAAGGGACAGGTGAGCAGATTGGGAAGCGACCCGCGAGCGGGCGCGTCCCGCTATGCGGATCGCATCCTCGCCGGCAGTGTCAGTGCAGCGCTCCCGGTCAGCGGGTCTGACCGGGGCTCTGCAGAGAGGAGAACGCTGCGAGGACTCCGGGGAGGAGCAGGGACCCGGAGCGCTTGGCGTAACAAGTATTATAAGTATTACCCTTTGAATATATAGAGATTCGTACTGTGGTATATATTTGCGAAGTCTGAGAGTATATTTATCTATATATTCTACTAATTATATTCATTTCTTAGTTTTTTCCTCCTTTCTTTTCTCCTGTTAATGTTTCTCCTGTTAATGTTTATTTTGTTTGACATGTTCACTGTTACGCCGAGCGCTCCGGGTCCCTGCTCCTCCCCGGAGCCCTCGCAGCGTTCTCCTCTCTGCAGCGCCCCGGTCTGACCCGCCAACTGGGATGCGATTTGCATAGTGGGACGCGCCCGCTCGCGGATCGCATCCCAATCCACCTACCTGTCCCGGTCCCCGGCTGTCACGTCCTGGCGAGCGCTGCTCCACTCCTTTATAACCTCACTTCCCCTTCCCAGCATTGCCGGATCTTGTTGCCCTTGTGCCTAGTGAAAGCGTTTCCTGTGATTGCCTTACCAGTGTTTCCAGACCTTCTGCCGTTACCATTGACTACGAACCTTGCCGCCTGCCCTGACCTTCTGCTACGTCTGACCTCGCCTCTGTCTAGTCCTTCTGTCCCACGTCTTCTCAGCAGTCAGCGAGGTTGACCCATTACCGGTGGAAACGACCTGGTTGCAAGACCATCCCTCTTTGCGGCGGGCTCTGGTGAATACCAGTAGCAGCTTAGACCCGGTCCACCGATACGGTCCACGCCAATCCCTCGCTGACACAGAGGATCCACATCCAGCCTGCCGAATCCTAACATTCACATTGCAGGACATTGTTTTCCTGCGGTTTTTATTGTTATCTTGGGATTAAGGTTGGAGGGGTAGGGGTTAATCATCCTGCTTCATTCCGGGATGGGAACCCCACCCCTTCCCCCTATAAATAACACCTACCTATGTCTGTTCCTTGTACGATTAAGGCTACGCACTCTGGCCGAAACGCGTCTCCTGTTTGTCATGTTGGCTAATTGCTGAATAAACTTCCAAGAATTGCTTGAACTTCCATGCTGGACATTGCCTTTTGTCTTTGCTGTTACTCTGGATCGAGGGTCCGGTCCTAGTCTCGTATCGTGGAGTGGGCGAGAGGGAGAGCTGTGTCTACCATTGTTTGCTTCATCAGAAACTGTAACTAATAACTAGAGTTGAGCGGGCTCGGTGAACATGGCAAACGAGTTCTAACCAAAACCACACTTAAATAACCCTTTAAATAACCCATTAATAACACTGCCTAAGAGCTTTGAAGCTCCCTGTTACACTGCTAGGGTCAGCTAGGAATCAAGTACGGTAGCTTTAAAGTGGTTTTAAGTTATGGTGATATGTGGTGACCCATGGTAAGAAACAGCTTGTTTAAAAACACACAGTGTTAGCAGTTTTTGTGGGCTGCATAAAGTATCCCTGGTTGGCAGTAGATGCCGGTATGAAAATTTATGCAGAGGTTTTGGAAGACCCAACACTATTTATTTGCGGAAGTTACAACAGGATTGGTGTCCCAAAATAGCTTTTGTATGAAGAAAAAAAAGCCAGAAAAAGTATTCCTTTTTTTGGAGATCATGGGTTGTGTATGTGTAGGCCTGGCTGCTAGTAGTGGTAGCAGCAAGGGTGGTGGACTGGTGGGACTTGTAGTAGCCAACAGACAGCAGGAGATGGTAGACTGGTGGGAGTTGTAGAAGCCATCATACAGCCGGCAATGGTGAACTGATGGGAGTCATAGTAGCCAGCAGACAGAACAATAGGCAGTGGTAGACCGCGGGTTGTAATAGCCATTATGCTGCAGGCAGTGGTGGTCTAATAGTAGTCAGCGTACAGCAGGGGTGGTGGTAGTGCTGTCTTATCAGTGGCATCTGGAACAAAAGGTTTAAATTAATGACTGCTCCATGCCTGATTCATTTTAGCAAACAGTTTTTCCATGTTGCTGGAAGATAATCTTGCTTGCCTGCCACGCTGAACACTCTTTCTTATGCTATTCTGAAAGTTGGGTGAGACAACACACCCATGGCTCATGGTGTCTGTCAGGGAAAAGACACAGCTCAGGTACGCTTCAGTTTGGTTATTCAGGTGGTGGCGTACATCCCTTTGGTGACTATTTATGTCCTGGTGGAATACCAGATGCAGAAACTTCACCATCATGTACTGTAACGTGAAGATTCCACAGCTGCTGCTCCTCCTTCTTGCAGGGGTAGTGCTGGCAGGGAAGTGTTAACTCAGCGCTGGGCAGCTGTTATTTGGCAGGAGTTGGATGCTGGAAAGCCATGGCAAGCTGACTACGTAGCTTCTCCCTATAAAAATCCCATTTAGCCTCCTTCTCAGACGTTTAAAATAATTCCCCAATTTTGGGTTTATACTGAGGGTCTAAGAGTGCGGCGATCCAGATCTCATCTCTTTCCTTTATGTTCACAATACACCAGTCAGTGTGCAAGCAAGAAACCCTTCAGCTCACCCTCCTTACCTGATTTTTTGAGGGCCCAGCTTGTTTCACCTTCGTCCCATACTACCATGGTTGTCACCATTATGTTCTTTACTGTCACCTTGTGTAGGTTCCTCATCCCCTATCACTTTGACAGATTCCATTTTCAAATCCTACTCAGGACCCACTTCCTCATCTTCCTTATCCAACTCCTCCTTAAGAAGAACATCTATAGTGCTGCCAGCCAGATGTCAATCTTCCTCCAGGGTAGCAACTCCTGCGCTGTGTGGCCTTTCTTGCCCTGGCATAGCAGATGTACTAGTGATGAGCGGCAGGGGCCATATTCAAATTCACGATATTTCGCAAATATATGGGCGAACATTCGTCTTATGTTTGCAAAATTTGCATATTCGCTATGTTCGTTCTCTTTTTTTTTCTTCATGTGCGAAAATTCGTAATTAAATTTGCATAGTGCGCATGCGCAATTATATCACTGAAAAGAAGGGAGGGATCAGTGTCCAGTCTGGAAGTGCCAATATTCTCATAAATATTCGCATAAATTCTCATAAATATTTGCATAAATTCTCATAAATATTTGCAAAGAAAACATGAATATTTGTCATTCCGATTATATATCTATATTGTAAATATCCGCGAAAATCGCGAAGTGCCGATATTTGCAATAGAAATTCACATTTCGAATATTTGCGCTCAATAATAAGATGTACTTCAGCATGGCAGCATTTGACTTTGCATTGATAAAAGGGGGAGGAGGGTAAGCTGCACTCCGCCCTGTGGGGGACTACAAGATGTCCTTGGAGGAGGATAGGCAGCAGGTATCAGAAGTTTAACCGGATCTGCACTATCCCGGAGGTGTCACTACTATTTCCTTGCCTTGGTGGAACTACTGCATGATGTTGACAAAATGGGCCATGAAGAAGATATGTGTGGTGTCCCGGTACCGGATTGCATCCGTTATCTTGTGGTGAGGTCCCCAAAGTCAGAGTCCCTAGGTACCAGTGGGATCCTCATCTATAGTTAGCCCCTAGTCACCCCTTTAATAATTAAAATTATTCAAATTCTAATTGTCTATATGTATATAGAGTGTACTTACCTTGTTGTAGTGTCGCAGGACCTGCGGGTCACGTGATGCGTTCCAGAACTCTATGGTTTTTACTCAAGGACCTTTGGAGGTAGTTAGGTGATCACCCACCATGCTTTGTAACGGTGAGTGACAGCTGACATGGACCAATCCAAAACGGCCCTGCCCAGATAAGGTAAGGGAGCGGCGGCCATTAATCTTTTTTTTTCCTCGTGGGCTGCTGATGAGGACGGGTCTGCGCAGCTGCCATCGGCAACCACTAGGCCAATGCCTTGGGGCATCGGCCATTATTCCAAAACTGTGAGTTACTTCAATTCCCTATTACTCTGCAAGATCACTGGACCTAAACAGACCCCTAAATCCAGCGGATCTCTGCAAAACCTAATTCTACTAATCTCAGGATAACCTATCGGTCCTAAGCAACTGTCAGTCACTGCCACGCTGATAATAGACTCTGTTACTAAGACCGTTACCGTTACTGAATGTACCGCAATTCATCAGTAAAGTTCCTGCAAGTTCAAGTTCAGCACTGCCGTGGACAATCGTTTATTTCTGCACGCACCTATCGTTTCTGGGAAGGGTGGCGATAGGCCTAGCAACTACCTCAGAGTATTAACCCTCACCCTGGCGTCACGAGTGACAAGGGTTAAATTAAACCCTCATATTCCAAGGGCTACCACATATGTTTTGGCCATAGCTACTACTCCAATAATCTACCGTGGCATATACTGTGCTGCACACCGACAACTACAGGGAGTGGGCTACCTTCTCCAGCTCATGGTGCACAGTGGAGGTGGCTTTTTTGGCTAAAAAATTGTGACTGGATATGCACCACCTGGGCTGGGCACACCTCATTAGTTACCTAAAGGCCGTGGAGTTAGCAATATGGTACGGTAGTGCCTGCACCACCAACAACTTGGCCAGCTGTGAATAGAGGCGAACTGCAACGTGGTGACTGGGGATACTGTTGTCTGTATGACATAGATTTCCCAATAGATAACTGACAGGAGAGAGGAGGAGGACATGACACTGATCAAGACAAGACAGAGAATGCATCACCTCCTCGTCATCTGGTTCCCATGTCCTGTGCAAAACTACATCGTGATCAAACTCCTCCTCATTGTCCCAACCACTCCTGGCTAACACCTGGCTAAATGTCATATTGTCAGACTAATCTTCCTCCAGAGAAGACCTCGAACAAACCAACCAGTCTCCAAAGGCGGAATTATCCTCTGACACCACACAATCCCTGGTAGACATAGACAACTTTTGCTTTCTGATGCTTCTGTTATTACTACCAGCAGGAACTGGGCTCCTGCTGCTGATACCTGTATTGGGCCTGGGCAAATGGGCAGTGCTCACAGTGCTGGTACTGCCACCAACATGCTTACTGGCAGAGGACATTGCAGGAGTGCTTTATCATCTACCCCAGAAAGAGAGATAGAGGGCAGCGCCTCGTGTAACTCCGTGGATGTGAGTCCTATCGGCAAATTGAGAAAAGCAGGTGGACTCTCACTTTTACAAAAGCTTGGGTTCATGCATATCGCCCCTAGCCTGAGGTAGCTCTGAAGATGACCTGCTGCCCGTCAGTGCTTGGAATGGTATCCATGGCGGGAACCTGTGTGAATGATCCGCAGGAAGAAAAGAAAAGTACAGGTTGGGCCATTTCTATGGATACATCTTAATAAAATGGGAAAGGTTGGTGATATTAACTTCCTGTTTGTGGCACATTAGTATATGTGAGGGGGGAAACTTTTCAAGATGGGTGGTGACCATAGCGGCCATTTTGAAGTCGGCCATTTTGAATCCAACTTTTGTTTTTTCTATAGGAAGAGGGTCATGTGACACATCAAACTTATTGGGAATTTCACAAGAAAAACAATGACGTGCTTGGTTTTAACGTAACTTTATTTTTTCATGAGTTATTTACAAGTTTCTGACCACTTATAAAATGTGTTCAATGTGCTGCCCATTGTGTTGGATTGTCAATGCAACCCTCTTCTCTATATACTGCTATATACTACTATATACACTGCAGGAGAGATGCTAGCACAGGCTTCCAGTATCCGTATACACTGCTATATACTGCTATATACACCGCAGGAGAAATGCTAGCACAGGCTTCCAGTATCTGTATACACTGCTATATACTACTATATACACCGCAGGAGAAATGCCAGCACAGGCTTCCAGTATCCGTATACACTGCTATATACTACTATATACACTGCAGGAGAAATGCTAGCACAGGCTTCCAGTATCCGTATACACTGCTATATACTACTATATACACCGCAGGAGAAATGCTAGCACAGGCTTCCAGTATCCGTATACACTGCTATATACTACTATATACACCGCAGGAGAAATGCCAGCACAGGCTTCCAGTATCCGTATACACTGCTATACACTACTATATACACCGCAGGAGAAATACTAGCACAGGCTTCCAGTATCCGTATACACTGCTATATACTACTATATACACCGCAGGAGAAATGCTAGCACAGGCTTCCAGTATCCGTTGTTTCAGGTGCTGCACATCTCGTATCTTCACAGCATAGACAATTGCCTTCAGATGACCCCAAAGATAAAAGTCTAAAGGGGTCAGATCGGGAGACCTTGGGGCCATTCAACTGGCCCACGATGACCAATCCACTTTCCAGGAAACTGTTCATCTAGGAATGCTCGGACCTGACACCCATAATGTGGTGGTCACCATCTTGCTGGAAAAACTCAGGGAACGTGCAGCTTCAGTGCATAAAGAGGGAAACACATCATCATGGAGCAATTTCACATATCCAGTGGCCTTGAGGTTTCCATTGATGAAGAATGGCCCCACTATCTTTGTACCCCATATACCACACCATACCATCAATTTTTGTGTTCCAACCGTCTTGGAGGAATCCATCCAATGTGGGTTAGTGTCGGACCAATAGCGGTGGTTTTGTTTGTTAACTTCACCATTCACATAAAAGTTTCCTCATCACTGAATAAAATCTTCTGCGTAAACTGAGGGTCCTGTTCACATTTGTTTTGCCCATTCTGCAGCACCTGAAACTCCGGATACTGGAAGCCTGTGCTAGCATTTCTCCTGCGGTGTATATAGTAGTATATAGCAGTGTATACGGATACTGGAAGCCTGTGCTAGCATTTCTCCTGCGGTGTATATAGTGGTATATAGCAGTGTATACGGATACTGGAAGCCTGTGCTAGCATTTCTCCTGCGGTGTATATAGTAGTATATAGCAGTGTATACGGATACTGGAAGCCTGTGCTAGCATTTCTCCTGCGGTGTATATAGTAGTATATAGCAGTGTATACGGATACTAGAAGCCTGTGCTAGCATTTCTCCTGCGGTGTATATAGTAGTATATAGCAGTGTATACAGATACTGGAAGTCTGTGCTAGCATTTCTCCTGCGGTGTATATAGTAGTATATAGCAGTGTATACGGATACTGGAAGTCTGTGCTAGCATTTCTCCTGCGGTGTATATAGTAGTATATAGAGAAGAGGGTTGCATTGACAATCCAACACAATGGGCAGCACATTGAACACATTTTATAAGTGGTCAGAAACTTGTAAATAACTCATGAAAGAATAAAGTTACATTAAAACCAAACACATCATTGTTTTTCTTGTGAAATTCCCAATAAGTTTGATGTATCACATGACCCTCTTCCTATTGAAAAAACAAAAGTTGGATTCAAAATGGCCGACTTCAAAATGGCCGCCATGGTCACCACCCATCTTGAAAAGTTTCCCCCCTCACATATACTGATGTGCCACAAACAGGAAGTTATCACCAACCATTCCCATTTTATTAGGGTGTATCCATATAAATGGCGCACCCTGTATAGAGTATATAGGGTGTATATAAGGTGTATCCATAGAAATGGCGCACCCTGTATAGAGTATATAGGGTGTATATAAGGTGTATCCATATAAATGGCGCACCCTGTATAGAGTATATTGGGTGTATATAAGGTGTATCCCTATAAATGGCGCACTGTATGGAGTATATAGGGTGTATATAAGGTGTATCCATAGAAATGGCGCACCCTGTATAGAGTATATAGGGTGTATATAAGGTGTATCCATATAAATGGCGCACCCTGTATAGAGTATATAGGGTGTATATAAGGTGTATCCATATAAATGGCGCACCCTGTATAGAGTATATAGGGTGTATATAAGGTGTATCCCTATAAATGGCGCACCCTGTATAGAGTATATAGGGTGTATATAAGGTGTATACATATAAATGGCGCACCCTGTATAGAGTATACAGGGTGTATATAAGGTGTATCCATATAAATGGCGCACCCTGTATAGAGTATATAGGGTGTATATAAGGTGTATCCCTATAAATGGCGCACTGTATGGAGTATATAGGGTGTATATAAGGTGTATCCATATAAATGGCCCACCCTGTATAGAGTATATAGGGTGTATATAAGGTGTATCCATAGAAATGGCGCACCCTGTATAGAGTATATAGGGTGTATATAAGGTGTATCCATATAAATGGCGCACCCTGTATAGAGTATATTGGGTGTATATAAGGTGTATCCCTATAAATGGCGCACTGTATGGAGTATATAGGGTGTATATAAGGTGTATCCATAGAAATGGCGCACCCTGTATAGAGTATATAGGGTGTATATAAGGTGTATCCATATAAATGGCGCACCCTGTATAGAGTATATAGGGTGTATATAAGGTGTATCCATATAAATGGCGCACCCTGTATAGAGTATATAGGGTGTATATAAGGTGTATCCCTATAAATGGCGCACCCTGTATAGAGTATATAGGGTGTATATAAGGTGTATACATATAAATGGCGCACCCTGTATAGAGTATACAGGGTGTATATAAGGTGTATCCATATAAATGGCGCACCCTGTATAGAGTATATAGGGTGTATATAAGGTGTATCCCTATAAATGGCGCACTGTATGGAGTATATAGGGTGTATATAAGGTGTATCCATATAAATGGCCCACCCTGTATAGAGTATATAGGGTGTATATAAGGTGTATCCATATAAATGGCCCACCCTGTATAGAGTATATAGGGTGTATATAAGGTGTATCCATATAAATGGCGCACCCTGTATAGAGTATATAGGGGGTATATAAGGTGTATCCCTATAAATGGCGCACCCTGTATAGAGTATATAGGGTGTATATAAGGTGTATCCCTATAAATGGCGCACCCTGTATAGAGTATATAGGGGGTATATAAGGTGTATCCCTATAAATGGCGCACCCTGTATAGAGTATATAGGGTGTATATAAGGTGTATCCCTATAAATGGCGCACCCTGTATAGAGTATATAGGGTGTATATAAGGTGTATCCCTATAAATGGCGCACCCTGTATAGAGTATATAGGGTGTATATAAGGTGTATCCCTATAAATGGCGCACCCTGTATAGAGTATATAGGGTGTATATAAGGTGTATCCCTATAAATGGCGCACCCTGTATAGAGTATATAGGGTGTATATAAGGTGTATCCCTATAAATGGCGCACCCTGTATAGAGTATATAGGGTGTATATAAGGTGTATCCCTATAAATGGCGCACCCTGTATAGAGTATATAGGGTGTATATAAGGTGTATCCATATAAATGGCGCACCCTGTATAGAGTATATAGGGTGTATATAAGGTGTATCCATATAAATGGCGCACCCTGTATAGAGTATATAGGGTGTATATAAGGTGTATCCCTATAAATGGCGCACCCTGTATAGAGTATATAGGGTGTATATAAGGTGTATCCCTATAAATGGCGCACCCTGTATAGAGTATATAGGGTGTATATAAGGTGTATCCATATAAATGGCGCACCCTGTATAGAGTATATAGGGTGTATATAAGGTGTATCCATATAAATGGCGCACCCTGTATAGAGTATATAGGGTGTATATAAGGTGTATCCCTATAAATGGCGCACCCTGTATAGAGTATATAGGGTGTATATAAGGTGTATCCCTATAAATGGCGCACCCTGTATAGAGTATATAGGGTGTATATAAGGTGTATCCCTATAAATGGCGCACCCTGTATAGAGTATATAGGGTGTATATAAGGTGTATCCCTATAAATGGCGCACCCTGTATAGAGTATATAGGGTGTATATAAGGTGTATCCCTATAAATGGCGCACCCTGTACACTGGATGTGGCGCTGGTCAGGATGGAGTTTCCAGAAGAACATTCAGGAGGCTTAGATATTTTTAGTTTAGTTTTATTTGGTTTATTGACACTACAAATAAAATACAAGAACACATTTCCAGGGTAAAATCAGATTGATAAGAGGGATTTTACCCTCGAAACGCATTACTGTATTTTATTTGTAGTGTCAATAAACCAAATTGATATAAAAATATGTAAACCTCCGGAATGTTCTTCTGAAAACTCCCGCCTGACCAGCGCCACTATCATAGCGCAGTTACCAGGTTCACGCAAAGCAATTCTGGCAAAGTTGTATTGTTTGCCGAGAATGATCAGAGCTGTAACTAAAGATTATTTTCATACTCGAGTAGGTTGAAAATATTTTCAAAAAATAGGATAAAAATAAGAGTGGAGAAAAAAATAATTTGTAAGCTAGACTGAGAGGGAGTTTAACCCCTTAAGGACGCAGGACGTAAATGTACGTCCTGGTGAGGTGGTACTTAACGCACCAGGACGTACATTTACGTCCTGTGCATAACCGCGGGCATCGGAGTGATGCCCGTGTCATGCGCGGCTGATCCCGGCTGCTGATCGCAGCCAGGGACCCGCCGGCAATGGCCGACGCCCGCGATCTCGCGGGCGTCCGCCATTAACCCCTCAGGTGCCGGGATCAATACAGATCCTGGCATCTGCGGCAGTGCGCGATTTGAATGAATGATCGGATCGCCTTCAGCGCTGCTGCGGGGATCCGATCATTCATAACGCCGCACGGAGGTCCCCTCTCCTTCCTCCGTTCGGCTCCCGGCGTCTCCTGCTCTGGTCTGTGATCGAGCAGACCAGAGCAGGAGATGACCGATAATACTGATCTGTTCTATGTCCTATACATAGAACAGATCAGTATTAGCAATCATGGTATTGCTATGAATAGTCCCCTATGGGGACTATTCAAGTGTAAAAAAAAATGTAAAAAAATGTAAAAGTAAAAGTAAGAAAAAAGTGAAAAATCCCCTCCCCCAATAAAAAAGTAAAACATCCGTTTTTTCCTATTTTACCCCCAAAAAGCGTAAAAAAACATTTTTTATAGACATATTTGGTATCGCTGCGTGCGTAAATGTCCGAACTATTAAAATAAAATGTTAATGATCCCGTACGGTGAACGGCGTGAACGAAAAAAAAAAAAAAAGTCCAAAATTCCTACTTTTTTAATACATTTTATTTAAAATTTTTTTTATAAAAAATGTATTAAAAGTTTTTTATATGCAAATGTGGTATCAAAAAAAGTACAGATCATGGCGCAAAAAATGAGCCCCCATACCGCCACTTATACGGAAAAAAAAAAAACTTAGAGGTCATCAAAATAAAGGGATTATAAACGAACTAATTTGGTTAAAATGTTTGTGATTTTTTTTAAGCGCAACAATAATATAAAAATATATAATAATGGGTATCATTTTAATCGTATTGACCCTCAGAATAAAGAACACATGTCATTTTTACCATAAATTGTACGGCGTGAAAACAAAACCTTCCAAAAGTAGCAAAATTGCGTTTTTCGTTTTAATTTCCCCACAAAAATAGTGTTTTTTGGTTGCGCCATACATTTTATGATATAATGAGTGATGTCATTACAAAGGACAACTGGTCGCGCAAAAAACAAGCCCTCATACTAGTCTGTGGATGAAAATATAAAAGAGTTATGATTTTTAGAAGGCGAGGAGGAAAAAATGAAAACGTAAAAATTAAATTGTCTGAGTCCTTAAGGCCAAAATGGGCTGAGTCCTTAAGGGGTTAAGAAGGAATCAGACAAGAGAGGAGGTCAGCAGTATATAGGTGTGTAAGGGATGAAAGGGCTGTTAAGAAAGAGTATGTAAGGTAGAATAGAAGCTGAGTTTTGTGGACACTGAGAGGTAAAGCTTTTTATTTAATATATCTTTTTTAAATATGTAATTTTTTTTTCTTCTTTTTTTTCTTCTATCTTTATAAGGTCTAATTCTCGCTCCTTGTTTCTATCTTGTTGATATATAGTGGGGCAAAAAAGTATTTAGTCATCCACCAATTGTGCAAGTTTTCCCACTTTAAAAGATGAGAGGCCTGAAGTTTTCATCAAATGTATACCTCAACTATGAGAGACATATTGAGAAGAAAATCCATAAAATCACATTGTCTGATTTTTAAAGAATTAATTTGCAAATTATGGTGGAAAATAAGTATTTGGTCACCTACAAACAAGCACGATTTGTGGCTCTCACAGACCTGTAACTTCTTATTTAAGACTCTTCTCTGTCCTCCACTCGTTACCTGTATTAATGGCTCCTGTTTGAACTTATCAGTATAAAAGACACCTGTCCACAACATCAAACAGTCACACTCCAAACTCCACTATGGCCAAGACCAAAGAGCTGTCGAAGGACACCAGAAACAAAATTGTAGACCTGCACCAGGCTGGGAAGACTGAATCTGCAATAGGCAAGCAGCTTGGTGTGAAGAAATCAACTGTGAGAGCAATTATTAGAAAATGGAAGACATACAAGACCACTGATAATCCCTGTGGTGTCAAAATGATCACAAGAACAGTGAGCAAAAATCCCAGAACCACACGGGGGACATAGTGAATGACCTTCAGAAAGCTGGGACTAAAGGAATAAAAGCTACCATCAGTAACACACTATGCCACCAGGGACTCAAATCATGCAGTGCCAGACGTGTACCCCTTCTTAAGCCAGTACATGTCCGGGCCCGTCTGAAGTTTGCTAGAGAGCATTTGGATGATCCAGAAGAGGATTGGGAGAATGTCATATGGTCAGATGAAACCAAAGTAGAACTTTTTGGTAAAAACTCAACTTGTCGTGTTTTGAGGAGAAAGAATGCTTGTGTAGACAAGAATATAGGAAGGCACCAGGTGCCTGTAGAGCCTCAGGGGTTAATAGTGTAAGTTAAACGGATACAGCTCAGCAGGACCAAACTTGAAAGTATGCCGTGGCGGTGGTGCTGGGATAAAAATGAAAAATAGACCAGTATACAATGTGTGTCAAGAAGAACAAAGTATATCTGCACTCACCGCCGAGTTCAGCTGTCAGAGCTCCTATGTAGAGTATTCCACTGGACCAAGGCAGCAGAGACGTTGTTAGCGCTCAGAGGGTATAACCGGTCATTTTGCGCATTCGCGCTTCATCCGGCCTCCTAGAATGGATGCTGAGTTGCATCCAAAGAACACCATACCTACTGTGAAGCATGGGGGGTGGAAACATCATGCTTTGGGGCTGTTTTTCAGCAAAGGGACCAGAACGACTGATTCCTGTAAAGGAAAGAATGAATGGGGCCATGTATCGTGAGATTTTGAGCGAAAATCTCCTTCCATCAGCAAGGGCATTGAAGATGAAACATGGATGGGTCTTTCAGCATGACAATGATCCAAAACACACCGCCCGGGCAACAAAGGAGTGGCTTGGTAAGAAGCATTTCAAGGTCCTGGAGTGACCTAGCCTGTCTCCAAATTTCAACCCCATAGAAAACCGTTGGAGAGAGTTGAAAGTCTGTGTTGCCCAGCGACAGCCCCAAAACATCACTGCTCTAGAGGAGATCTGCATGGAGGAATGGGCCGAAATACCAGCAACAGTGTGTGACAACCTTGTGAAGACTTATAGAAAACGTTTGACCTCTGTCATTGCCAACAAAGGGGATATAACAAAGTATTGGGATAGACTTTTGTTATTGACCAAATACTTATTTTCCACCATAATTTACAAATAAATTCTTAAAAAATCAGACAATGTGATTTTATGGATTTTTTTTCTCATTCTGTCTCTCATAGTTGAGGTTATAACCTGTGATGAAAATTAAGGGCCTAACTCATCTTTTTAAGTGGGAGAACCTGCACAATTGTTGGCTGACTAAATACTTTTTTGCCTCGCTGTATACATATACATAGTAAGGGTTGCAAGGTCTCAGGTATGAATGGGGAGCAGGTGTCTTAAATTTGGTGTTATCACTACTCTTACACTCTCTAATACTGGTCACTTGACGTTTAAAAAATAAAAAAAGGATTGCTGTTCTACAGAAAGATGGCCTAGGCTATATGAAGAATGCCAAGACCTTAAACACTGACCTGCAGCATGGTGGGCAAGACCATACAGCAGTTTCACCGGACAGTTTTCACTCAGCACATACCTTGACATGGTCATGCAAAGAAGTTGCGTGCACATGCTCAGCATCATATCCAGAGCTTGTTTTTGGGAAACTGACATATGAGTGCTGCCAGCATTGCTGCAGAGGTTAAAGGGGTGGGGGTGGGGTGGAGATTCAGCCTGTCAGTGCTCAGACCATAAGCTGCACACTGCATCAAATTGGTCTGCATGACTGTCGTATCAGAAGGAAGCCTCTTCCAAAGATGAAGCACAAGAAAGCCTGCAAACAGATTGCTGTAGACAAGCAGACTAAGGACACCGATTACTGGAACCGTGTCCTGTGGTCCGATGAGACTTGTTTAAACTTATTTGGTTAAGATGGTGTCAAGTGTGTGTGGTGAAAACTACGTAAGGAAGACAGAGACAAGTCAAGGATGGTGGTGGGAGTGTCATGGTCTGTGGCTGTATGAGGGATGAAAAATAATGGCAGCAACACAAAATATTCATAATTTGGGCCCAATTTGGACATTTCGACTTAGGATTTTATTCACTTTTGCTACCAAGGTGTAGACATTATTGGCTATGTGTTGAGTTATTTTGAGGGGAAACAACATTAACCCCTTAACGACCACAGTTGTATATGTACGTCCTGGTGCGGCGGTACTTCACGCACCAGGATGTACATTTACGTCCTATACATGACCATGAGCACCGGAGCAATGCTTGGGTCATGCACGGCAGGTCCTGACTGCTAATAGCAGCCAGGGACCCGCCGGTAATGGCCGACATCCGCGAGCGCGCGGATGTCCGTCATTAACCCCTCAGATGCCGTGATCAATACAGATCACAGCATCTGCGGCAGTGCAAGTACAGTTTCGGCTAACATGGCGGACAGAGGTCCTCTCACCTGCCTCCACCACCTTCCCGGCGTCTTCTGCACTGATCTGCCTTCCAGTACACCAGAACAGAAGATCGCCAATAATACTGATCAGTGCTATGCCCTATGCATAGCACTGAACAGTATTAGCAATCGAGGGATTGCTATAAATAGTCGCCTCTGGGGACATAAAAAGTGTAAAAAAAAATAAAAAAAAAGAAGTGAAAAAAAAAGTCAAAAAATCTAATAAAATAAAAATGTAAATTGTCCCTTTTTCACAATTTAGCCCCAAAAAGTGTAAAAAAAAATTATGGATAAACATATTTAATATCGTCTGTACGGCTGCCATGTGGGAGATAGGCCCAAAGCTGTTACAGTTTTTCCACTCCCACACAGCCACTGTAGCGGCGGGCCTTTAAGAGAACCGCAGTGGCTGTCTGGGAGAGGCGCTTAGGTCACGTGAACTTCCCGTCTAAGGGCTGCAGTGCCGGAGTTCACTGCTGCCGTTGAAAACCAGTGCGCCAGAGCCCTGCTTGTCCTCAGTGCACAGAGCCCTGCTTGTCCTCAGTGTACAGAGCCCTGCTTATCCTCAGTGCACAGAGCCCCACTTGTCCTCAGTGTACAGAGCCCTGCTTGTCATCAGTCTATGGGGCCCTGCTTGTCATCAGTGTACAGAGCCCTGCTTGTCCTCAGTGTACAGAGCCCTGCTTGTCCTCATTGTAGAGCCCTGCTTGTCATCAGTGTACAGAGCCCTGATTGTCCTCAGTGTACAGAGCCCTGCTTGTCCTCAGTGCACAGAGCCCCGCTTCTCTTCAGTGTACAGAGTCCTGCTTGTCCTCAGTGTACAGAGCCCTGCTTGTCCTCAGTGTACAGAGCCCTGCTTGTCCTCAGTGCACAGAGCCCTGCTTGTCCTCAGTGTACAGAGCCCTGCTTGTCCTCAGTGTACAGAGCCCCCTTGTCTTCAGTGTACAGAGCCCTGCTTGTCCTCAGTGTACAGAGCCCTGCTTGTCCTCAGTGCACAGAGCCCCCTTGTCTTCAGTGTACAGAGCCCTGCTTGTCCTCATTGAACAGAGCCCTGCTGAAGAAGTGCCCTGATCTCTCTGTCGGCTTTCTCAGTCGGCATCTGCATGGACCCAAAAACAGGGTAGCCTGGCCAGGTGGGTGGCTTATGAATTGTATAGTTGTATGCATCTTCTACCTACTTTTCATTGCTCCCTACATGATGGGACAGTCTTAGATATAAGTTATGTGTGAATATCTCTGACTGTGCCATCATATAGGGGGCGATGGAAGGGAGGTAGAAAATGGAGTAGGCTTCCCAGCAGCACAGAGTATTTCAGACAGTCTGCCTCACTACAGTTCCCTCCAGAAATACTCTGTGCTGCTGTGCTAATTCTGCAATTAATCTAAGAGGCCTCAGCCTCACCCAAGCAGGGGGCAAAATAGGTAAAGTGTGCGGCTTATGAATGGACTAGTTGCTATTTTCTACCTGCCTGTCACCGCTCACTATATGATGTCAGAGATGAGTTATATATCTGACTGCGCCATCATGTAGTGAGAGGTGAAAGGCAGGTACTCCGGTAGAAAACTTTTTTTTTTTTTTAAATCAATTGGTGCCAGAAAGTTAAACAGATATGTAAATGACTTCTATTAAAAAAAAAATTCCAGTACTTATTAGCGGCTGTATACGACAGAGGAAATTCTTTTCTTTTTGGATTTATTTTCTGTTACGACCACAGTGCTCTCTGCTGACATCTCTGGGAAATTCCCCATAGCAAACATATGATGCTCTGGAATTTCCTAAAATGCACATATTTTTCAGCAGAGAGCACTGTGGTCATGACAGAAAAGAAATCCAAAAAGAAAAGAATTTCCTCTGTAGTATACAGCCGCTAATAGGTACTCGAAGGATTAAGAATTTTTCAATAGAAGTAATTTACAATTCTGTTTGACTGTATGGCTTTCTGGCACCAATTCATAAAAAAAAAAAAAAAGTTTTCCACCTTTTAGTACGTACCTGGCAGACAGTAATGGACATGTGGAAGGATCTGTGCTTGTCTTTGGGCTAAATGGCTATCTTGTGAGATTACCATAACACTGTGGCTAGCTTTTTGTGAACTGGTATTTCCTGTTTGAGTTTTTCTTTTTGGACTACAAATCCCATAATTCCATTTTACTCCTTCCCACACATCAGCCACCCCACCCCTTGAAACATAAATACGCTGCAACCATTCAAAAGACCTGTGGTTTTTAATCAGGGTGCCTACAGCTGTTGTATTAGTTGCAGATTGATCCCTCCACCCATTGAAGCAGACAGGCTCCCTGTCATCAGCTGACTAGTGAGTCAGGTCTCGGCCGCATTGCAATCTGGGAAAAATCTGAGACAACAGTCATTTTTGTATGCTGTTAAAAAAAAATATTGGGGTGAAAATCACAGAAGAATTGTGAGAAAACCGTCACACACAGGTACAGAGACTATATTATGAACTATACTAACTTTACAGCCCCTGTAGCATAGTCAAATGAAAAAAATCCTGGAATACCCCTTTTAGTACAGGGTCAATGCATCCATCTACCAGGAGATTTTGGAGCACTTCATGCTTCCTTTCCTTTTAAACGGTACCTCTCATCAAAAAAACTTTTGATATATTATAGATTCTTGTTTGCAGAATAACTTTACAATTGCATGTTATTAAAAAATATGCTTCTTTCTATTTAATTTTCCACTTTGAAAAAATGACCACTAGGGGTCTCCCTATCAGTCCTATCAGCAAGCATTTCTGACTCATGCTGGAGTCCTAAACACTCAGAGCTGCCAGCCTGCTTTGTTCACAGCCAAACAGGCTGTGAACAAAGCAGGCTGGCAGCTCTGAGTGTTCTCCTTTGTGAACAAAGCAGACTGGGAGCTCGTAGTGTTTAGGACTCCAGCATGAGTCTGAAATGCTTGCTGCCAGGACTGGTAGGGAGACCCCTAGTGGTCATTTTTTCAAAGTGGAAAATTAAATAGAAAGAAGCATATTTTTTAATAACATGCAATTGGAAAGTTATTCTGTATACATTAATCTATAATATATCAAAACATTTTTTGATGAGAGGTACCCTTTAAGTTGCATTAATGAAATGCAATGGACTTTTGCACAATATTCAATATTTTGGAGTTTCACCTGTACATAGATAGATATAAGATAGATAGATAGATATGAGATAGATAGATAGATAGATAGATATTAGATAGATAGATATGAGATAGATATGAGATAGATATGAGATAGATATGAGATAGATATGAGATAGATAGATATGAGATAGATAGATAGATAGATAGATATGAGATAGATAGATATGAGATAGACAGATATGAGATAGATATGAGATAGATATGAGATAGATAGATATGAGATAGACAGATATGAGATAGATAGATAGATATGAGATAGATAGATAGATAGATAGATAGATATGAGATGGATAGATAGATAGATAGATAGATAGATACAACCAAAGGAGGAGAATACAGCAGCACACTGCTAGCAAAAAGATATAAATAAAACATGAGTATATAGAAACAACATGAAAAGCTATACAGCTATGGTGCAAGAAATGGAAATATAAATTTATGAAGTTATGAAATAGTGAGGTACTTAGCTTGCAATCTGGTGGCCAAATTGTAGGCTGCCAAATTTGCTAGATAGATAGATAGATATAGACAGGAGAATACAGCACCACACTGCCAGAACAAAGATACAGACAAAACATGAAATGCTATACTGCTACAATGCAAAAAATGAAAAAATGCGGGAGCCAGTATGTGCTGGTCAACTTATCCTTGTTTGTGTTATACATATGGGAGAGTGGCTACCTCCATGTTGGCTCCTGCACCTCATCCATTTTGTAAGGTGCTGGATGTTTCAGACCTTGCAAGCCTGCTAACTGATAGCACAGAGGCACATTCACAGTGTAGGGTCCATCCCAATGAGGTCACCTTATCATGGTGGGATGGTCCAAACTATTTGGCCAAATGGTGAGCAAAGTACCTCCATTTTTAAATTTTTTGCATTGTAGCAGTATAGCATTTCATGTTTTGTCTGTATATTTGTGCTGGCAGTGTGCTGCTGTATTCTCCTTTCTATGTTTGGACTGGTGGCGTGCACCTGTGTGCCGGGTCCATGCAGTAGTTTGGTACCAGTGTGTGATGGCCAACTTATCCTTGTTTAGATAGATAGATATGAGATAGATAGCTAGATAGATAGAAGATACACTATAGTAACAGTTAACAGTGAAGAGCACGACAAGCCTGTTGTTTTGTATAAACAATTGATGATGCACATTAGCTTGATTCCGGCAGCTTAGTTAAAGGGGCACTCCGCTACTCAGCCTTTGGAAGAAAACGTTCCGAATGCTTAGAGCCAGTACCGGGAGATTGTGACATCATAGCCCCGCCCCCTCATGATGTCACGTCCGCCCCCTCAATGCAAGTCTATGAGAGGGGGCGTGAGCAGCGGAGTACCCCTTTAAATTGAACTTAAACCTGTTCATTTTCAACCAATGGTAAAGCAGTGCACTCCATAACAATACTATCAACGCCTCCCAGGTCGGGGTTAACTTCACAGAGACCACAGTAACTAGACTCAGATTAACAACAGCCTACGACTCAAAGGGGACGGGACAATGTTGCAAATTCTAGCAAAGACAATAAGAGAAATATGGCATGTGCTAGAGCGAGTCCATGTAAAGAGTCACGGGGCTTTATTACTCTCAAGTGTCCATCAAACAGGTAATCTGCAGGAGATATGAGATGAGAATCCCCACTAATCTAATATTGGTGGCCTATCTTGAGGACAATATGCAGTGAAACCTGTTGGAGTCAACCAGACAAATTTGCACATAAAAATCGGCAAAACCCCCCCCCCAAAAAAACATGCAAAATAATCATAAAATTGTATACAGAATAAAGACTTATGGAATAGGAAAACACATAGAGAACGCATCTTTGGTCCCCAGCCTGGCTTCTCCTATTCTCATCTCTGGTCCTAAGCCTGGCTCCTCCTTCTCACATTTCTGGTCCTCAGCCTGGATCCTCCCCCTCTCACTTCTGGTCCCCAGCCTGGCTCCTCCTTCTCTCATTTCTGGTCTTCAGCCTGGCTCCTCCTCTCATTTCTGGTCCCCAGCCTGGCTTCTCCTATTCTCATCTCTGGTCCCCAGCCTGGCGCCTCCTTCTCTCATTTCTGGTCTTCAGCTTGGCTCCTCCTTGTCTATTTTCTGGTCCCCAGCCTGGCTTCTCCTATTCTCATTTCTAGTCCTCAGCCTGGCTCCTCCTTCTCTCATTTCTGGTCCCCAGCCTGGCTTCTCCTATTCTCATCTCTGGTCCCCAGCCTGGCTCCTCCTTCTCTCATTTCTGGTCCTCAGCCTGGCTCCTCCTTCTTTCATTTCTGGTCCCCAGCCTGGCTTCTCCTATTCTCATCTCTGGTCCCCAGCTTTGCTCCTACTTCTCTCATTTCTGGTCTTCAGCCTGGCTCCTCCTTGTCTATTTTCTGGTCCCCAGCCCGGCTTCTCCTTCTCTCATTTCTGGTCCCCAGCCTGGCTTCTCCTATTCTCATCTCTGGTCCCCAGCCTGGCTCCTCCTTCTCTCATTTCTGGTCCTCAGCCTGGCTCCTCCTTCTCTCATTTCTGGTCCCCAGCCTGGCTTCTCCTATTCTCATCTCTGGTCCTCAGCCTGGCTCCTCCTCTCATTTCTGGTCCCCAGCCTGGCTTCTCCTATTCTCATCTCTGGTCCTCAGCCTGGCTCCTCCTCTCATTTCTGGTCTTCAGCCTGGCTCCTCCTTGTCTATTTTCTGGTCCCCAGCCCGGCTTCTCCTATTCTCATTTCTTGTCCTCAGCCTGGCTTCTCCTATTCTCATTTCTAGTCCTCAGCCTGGCTCCTCCTTCTCTCATTTATGGTCCCCAGCCTTTTGGCAATTTTGATGAAATTTCCACTTGTCCCCAGAATGGCTCCCCTCTCATTCCTGGCCCCCAGCATGGTTCCCATCTGAATCCTATTTCGAAGTCTGGTTCCCCTATTATTCCTGGTCTACAACATGATTCTCCTTTCCTTCATACTCCTCAGCATGGCTCTTCATTCCTCGTCTCCAAAACTTGCTCTCCTTTATTCATGGACCTAAATTTGGCTCATTCGTAGTCCCCAGCCTGACTTTCCTTGCATTCTATGTCCCCATGACTCCCCCTAATAGATAAATAGAAAGAAAGGTAGACAGACATATAGATTGGATGAAAAATGGAGCAACATTTTTAATAAATACCAATTTGAAAAAATATATACTGTGTAAAGTAGAGAGTCTGAGGATTTTTTGAAAGATTTTGAAGGCTGATCTATAGATGTTCAGATTCCTTTTGCCTTCAAAAAATGTCTACTATTAGATTAACCAAACTTTTACCAACAGGCCACTTAGTGTCCCTTTTCTTCTTACCTTCAAACTGGAAGAACATAATAAATATAAAAAATCAATTAAGTCAGATCTTTCTATGGTACATCATTTATAGCATGTAAATATTCATTTTATGGCAATAGACGTCACTACACTACAAACTCTTCATATGCATTTGAGATTTTTAAAAATGATGATTCTAAGAGCTTCTGTCCTTAACCCGTATATTATAGGGTTAAATATGATGGAGCTAGTTATACCGGTCATAGAGATTGTAACATGTGCAGTAGTAGACAGAGGCCCACTGTTTAATCTGTACCGAAAACCAACAAACAAGGTGGCCACCATAAAGGTAGAGAAGGCAGCGATGTGCGTCACCAGGGTGTTAATGGCTTTCTGATGGGCAGACGCTGAGATCTTGAGGCAAAAAATAAATGTCCTTAAGTAGCAATATATCACTAGCAATAGGGAAACGATTACCACAACAAGAGTGCCGGTTGTGCCGAAGACATTGTTGATGGTTGTATCACCACATGCGAGACGAACAATGGACATAGTCTCACAATAGATGTTGTTGATGATCACCCCACAAAAGGTTAATGTTGCAGCCAATATCCCCCCTATGATTCGGTTTATGAAGATGATGAGCCAAGCTATGGAAACACACATGAGAGCTTTCTGGTTGGTCATCAGGGTCGGATACCTCAACGGGTTGCCAATAGCTAAATATCTATCGTACGCCATGATGGTAAAAGTAAAAATTTCGGCATAAGCAACACACTCAATGCAGAACGACTGAACGAGACAGCTGGAGAGGTTAATAGTTTTAACCCCAAAAAGTAGATCAGTCACTAGTTTGGGCAAGATGGTTGAGCTTCCAATGATAGCGTTGAAGACCAAGTTACCGATAAAAATGTACATGGGTTCATGAAGCTTGGCTTCCAACCAGATGGCCCAGATGATGGCAGAACATAACATCATGTTGGCGATGTACAGGACCAAGGCCAGCACAGAGTAGAGATATTTCACATTTCCTATCTCTACAAGTCCAATAAGTACAAAGTTAGGGCTGATTCTTGATGCGTTTTCCATCGTTTCCAGACATTAATTTTTTATTCTTTTTATTCCTGAATAAAATATTTAAGAAAAGCAATTGGGAATAATGTTCCATCAATGAACACATCTGATGGTTTAAAGCAAGGGCGTCTGATGAGTGATACATTACTCTTACAAAGGGTTTTATAGGTTATACTGAGGGGAATAACTTTCAAGGAAAAGGTCAAGAGGGACATGAGGCCCCCAAAGAGCAGCTCATTAGTCAACTCATAACCTCATTAGTGAAAAGTTACAAAGTGACAATATATTTTTTTTTACTTGACTTAATTCTTTTTTTATAGCATTGTTTTATTTCAAAGAAATATATTAATTAAAATGTCAATACAATCATGTATTATCGGAAAGAACATGTTTTGGGCTATGTTGTAGGTATGTGTTGGAATATCTACATTTGACAATAAAGGAAGCCCTCTTTTATATTACTATTATGATTCATTAAATGGGTTATCTAACATAATGTAACTTAAATAATTAAGTTTCATACAGAAGGGGATCCGTGCTTGTGTGGGAGGTAAATGGCCGTGTCCTGTGTCCTTCATCACGCTGCTGGTTTGTTTTTGGGTACTGGATACTTCCTGTTTCTGTGACCTCCCTCAGACTACAATCCCCAGGATCCTTTGTTTCAAGGTGGGAGGTGACTTATTGTTACTAGTGTTGAGAGCGAATATTCGAAATGCAAATTTTTACAGCAAATATTGGCACTTTGCGATTTCACAAATATTTAGAATACAGTGATTCATAATGATGAATAATTGTTTCTTTGTTTGTTTTTTTGTGAATATGCGAAAATAAAAATTTTCGAATATGTATAAATATTCGCAAATATCAGCACTTCCAGTCAGAGGACACTGATTCCTTCCTTCTTTTAGGGAAAAGATATAATCGCGCATGTGCACTATGCAAATTTCATTATGAATTTTCACATGGAAAAAAAAAGAGAACAAACATAGCAAATATGCTAATTTTGCAAACAAATATTTGTGCATATATTCGTGAAATATATTCACAAATTTGAATATGGCCCCTGCCGTTCATCACTAATTGTTACCTTCCACCTTGACACCTCCCACCTCCCATTGTTTTATTGTAAGGTGAACCTTTACCCTGAGCTGAGGTCAGGTTATTATTTAAAATATTGCTGTACTTTTCTCCATTCAGCTTTCCCTTAACCCTGACCAGTCTCCCTGTCATAGCTGCTGCAAACTACCCCCACAGGACATGAGGCTGCCACCACCATGCTTCACTTTAGGGATAGTCAGAGGGTTTTTTTGAGGCCTCAGGTGAAACTCAAACATGAGGCCCTCACTGACACTCATAATTAAAAAAAATATGCAGGTGATAATAAAAATAAATTGTATGATGAAAGCCATGATACCCTCACGGAAGTCATCAAGCAGAGCAGAGATAGTGAGGCAGAGACCCCCCCCCCTTGTACCATCCGTGCCCATCTGTGCACTGGTAGTGACAACCGGCACTTGTTAGGGTGCTTTCACACTACGTTTGTAGTGTACGGTTGCTGGATCTGGCCAAAACCCCATTCATTCATTTCAAAGACTCCGGTTGTCTCATTTTTGCCCCGTATACGGTTTTCTGACCGGACCTAAAATCGCGGTATACCACGGTTCTAGGTCCGGTCAGAAAACCGTATAGGGGGAAAAATGAGACAACCGGAATCAGCATTTGACTCCGGTCAGCTCATTGAAATGAATGGGGTTCGGGTCGGATCCGGCTGGCATATGGGAGCGGACGGTTTTCGCCCCTCCCAACCGGATCCAGCAACTGTGCACTACAAACGTAGTGTGAAAGCACCCTTAGTGCAGGGACAGTCATTTAAATAAAAACCTGACCTCAGCTCACTTTCCTGTTGTTTTCCTCCTCATCATCCTCCTCATTATCAAGTAACGATGATGAGCCCCCTAAAAGGCAGTGGAGATACCACTGGAAGAGGCCACAAACCCCCCATACAAGTGACCCAGTACCCCACAATAGTACGAGCGACCCTGCCACCGTACTAGTTGTCCGACCCCCCAGACAGGTTTACCTGTGCCCCCTACCAGTGAACCTGTCTGGAAAGCCCAAGGGGACTATCAGCCCATGATTCCTGAGTTTGTTGCCGACCCAGGAATCAAGATTGAGGTTGTTGGGTTCACTGAGATTAACTTGTTCAGTTATTAATTCAGTGAAGAATGAATCACTCTAATGGTGCAGCAGACAAATCTTTACGCCCAACAGCTTGTCACCCACTACCCAGATCCCTTTTGGCTAGGTCCAATAGATGGTCCGCCATCAGTGCAGCTGAAATGAAAACATTTTGGGGCCACATGCTGCACATGCGCCTAGTCAAAAAACCCAGTGTCAGGCAATACTGGAGTGGGGATGTCCTCTTCTAGACCCCATTCAACAGTATGTCCATGACACAGGAAATGCCTGTTTTACGCTGATAATGCATCTGGTCATTGATCACTTTGGGGCCAAAATTTTGGAGGCCTATGTACCCCAAAGGGAGGTTTCTATTGATGAGTCTCTCATCAGTTTTAAGAGGGGACTCAACTTTCGCCAATACATTCCCACTAAGCGGGCGAGGTTTGGCGTGAAACTCTACAAACTTTGGGAGGACCTAAGGGTACACTTACAAGTTTAGAGTGTATGAGGGATGGGATTCCCATATTAAACCCCCAGAATGTCCCCCCACTCTGGGTGTTAGCGGGACACTTGTGTGGAACCTTTTGTACCCACTGCTGGATAAGGATTACCATCTTTACAGGGATAACTTTTATATCAGTATCCCTCTTTTCATATCCCTCGCAGCCAGATCCACGTCCACTTGTGGGACAGTGCAGAAGAATCAAAGGGGCCTCTCGACCTATCCCCTCCACACACCTATCCCCAGGGGTGAGAGCAGTGCCCTTACCAGTGAAAACCTGCTGCTGTCAGGTATAAGGACAAGAGGGATGTCCTTAAGTTGACCACAATTCATGGTAACGGCAGCACCCCTGTCCCTGTGCGAGGTACCGCCACACCGGTCCTCAAGCGTGATTGTATCGTGACCTACAATCAGTATATGGGGGGAGTTGATCATTTTAATCAAGTTCTCAAGCCATATAATGCCATGCGGAAAACCCGGGCATGGTACTAAAAAGGTGCGTTCTACATGGTCCAGGTTGCCGTGTACAACTCTTTTGTACTGTTCGAGTACACTGGCAACACAGGGACATTCCTGCAATTCCAAGAGGAGGTCCTCAAAGCCCTGGTCTTTGGCCACTGGGAAAGTTCCCTTGGAACTGGAACTGTAGGTGCCAGGATCGTCCCAGGTCAACACTTTCCAGGTGAGGTCCCCCACTTTGGAAAGAAGGGACTGTCCCAGAAAAAATGGAGAGTGTGTAGCAGGAAGGAATAAGGAAGGACACCACCACTCAGTGCGACACTTGCCCCGATCATCTGGGCCTCTGCATTAAAAACTGCTTCAGGGAGTATCACACTTCCATGGAGTACTAAATTTATAATCCTCTTACCCCATTTTAATTTCCCATAATTTGACCCCAATGTACCTGTCTATAATACATTGTCTTCCAAATTTTAGGGTGCGTTCACCCTTCTGCGAGTTACGCAACCATTCATTTGAATGGGTCCGTAGACAGTCCACAAATCTGACACTATTGCAGACTGTCTGTGGACCCATACAAATTAATGGTAGCGTAACTCACAGTGGGAAATCTGTTGCTAGTAATAGCGTGTGAACGCACCCTCAACCATACTTGCATTGGGGTTTTGCATGTTGCCTCAAATGTGCAGCGCTCTCTCCCCACCTGAACAGTATGCGCATTTGCAGGCAACAGTTTGGGGACGGCCACACACAAAACATTCTCAGAATGATGATTCAGAGCATAGGGTTTGGGACAGGCACAATTTTTACTTTTGTCTATACTCTGGGTCATCATTCTGGGGACATGCTTGCCATATCAGTAGGAAAATTGAAAACTTCATAAATTCCTGGAATTTTTTTTTTTGGAAAAACCCATTCGTTCCAAATGTCCACTTTGCCCATATACAGATTCCTCAGGGTGCACATTCTGTAATGGGGTCACATGTTGGTGTTTCTTTTTTTAATTTTCCTCTGAATGTATGTAACTGTCAGCTACTGATATGCCATAGGCTTCAAATGTGAACAGACCTCTATGACTCTTGAGCCCTGGTGTGCGTCCGCACAGCATGTTACATCCACATATGGATGGGGTATTTTCATACTCAGAAGCAATGGGGTTACAAATATTGGGGGGAATTTTCTTCTATTACTCACATTTTTCATTTGTACGGCACACTGTTCCAAACAGCAGGGAGTTGTATATGCTCAATGCACCCATTGTTACATTCCTCGAGGGGTGTAGTTTCCAAAATGGGATCACATGTGGGGGGTTTCCATTGTTCTGGCACCATGGGAGCTTTGTAAATGGACATGGCCCCCGACTTCAATTGCAGCAATGCAGCAATTCCAGCAATCCATGTTTTGCACCTGCAGAGCTGTTTACGTCCAAATATGAGGTATGTCCAAATTTTGGGGGGCATTTTCTCCTATTACCTCTTGTGAAAATGAACAATTTAGGGTAACACCAGCATTTTAGTGAAAAGAATAGAATTTTTCATTTTCACATCCTACTTTCACGAAAATCCGTCAGCTGTGTTAAGGCTCACTATTCCCCTTATTACGTGCTTTGAAGGGTGTAGTTTCCAAAATAGTGTGCCATGTGTTTTTCTTAATTTTTTTTTTGCTGTTCTGGCACCATGGGGGCTTCCTAAATGCTACATGCTCCCAAAAACCATGACAGCAAAATTGGCTCTCCAAAAGCTGATTGTCGCTCCTACCCTACTGAGCATTGTAGTGTGCGCGCAGAGCACTTTACGTCCAAATAGTAGGTATTTACTTACTCAAGAGAAATTGGGTTACACATTTTGGGGTCTTTTTCTCCTGTTACCCCTTGTAAAAAATAAAAAATAAATGGGGCTACAAGAACATGATAGTGTCAAAAATTTAGATTTAGAATTTTCTTCTTTGCTGCTATTCCTGTGAAACACCTGAAGAGTTAACAAACTTTCTGAATGTCATTTTGAATATGTTGAGGGGTGCAGTTTTCATAATGGGGTCCATTATGGGGGATTTCTAACTTAAAGACCCTCATATTTACTTCAAAACTGAACTGGTCCCTAAAATTCATATAAGAAATTTTCGTGAAAAATTGCAAAATTGCTGCTAAACTTTGAAGCCCTCTGATGTCTTCAAAAAGTAAAAACATGTCAACTTTATGATGCAAAGATAAAGTAGACATGTTGTATATGTGAATCCAAATTTTATTTATTAGGCATGTTCATTTTCCTTACAAGCAGAGAGTTTCAAAGTTCGAAAAATGCTAAATTTTCCAAATTTTAATGATGCAAGTATTGACGAAAATTACCACTAACATAAAGTAGAATACAAAATAAAAATGTAGGGCTCAAGGTCATGGATATTTAGGAAAAATATTTTATTGAGATATTAACCCCTTAAAGGGGTACTCCGCCCTGGCATCTTATCCCCTATCCAAAGGATAGGGGATAAGATGTTAGGTCGCCGAGGTCCCGCTGCTGGGGACCCCGGGGATCGCCGCTGCGGCACCGCGCTATCATTACCGCGCAGAGCGAGTTCGCTCTGTGCGTAATGACGGGTGATACAGGGACCAAAGCAGCGTGATGTCATGGCTCCGCCCCTCATGACATCACTTAATGCAAGTTTATGGCAGGGGGCGTGATGAGCGCCACGCCCCCTTCCCATAGACTTGTATTGATGGGGACGGGCCGTGACATCACAAGGAGCGGAGCCGTGACGTAACGATGCTCCAGCCCCTGTATTGCCCGTCATTACGTGCAGAGCGGGACCACGGCGATCTGACATCTTATCCCCTATCCTTTGGATAGGGGATAAGATGTCTAGGGGCGGAGTACCCCTTTAAGGACTGAGCCCTTTTTCACCTTAAGGACGCAGCACTTTTTTGCAATTCTGACCACTATCACTGTCACGATGCCGGCTGGCAGGTAGTGGATCCTCTGTGCCAGAGAGGGATTGGCGTGGACCGTGCTAGTGGACCGGTTCTAAGCCACTACTGGTTTTCACCAGAGCCCGCCGCAAAGCGGGATGGTCTTGCTGCGGCGGTAGTGACCAGGTCGTATCCACTAGCAACGGCTCACCTCTCTGGCTGCTGAAGATAGGCGCGGTACAAGGGAGTAGGCAAAAGCAAGGTCGGACGTAGCAGAAGGTCGGGGCAGGCAGCAAGGATCGTAGTCAGGGGCAACGGCAGAAGGTCTGGAAACACAGGCAAGGAACACACAAGGAACGCTTTCACTGGCACTAAGGCAACAAGATCCGGCAAGGGAGTGCAGGGGAAGTGAGGTGATATAGGGAAGTGCACAGGTGAACACACTAATTGGGACCACTGCGCCAATCAGCGGCGCAGTGGCCCTTTAAATCGCAGAGACCCGGCGCGCGCGCGCCCTAGGGAGCGGGGCCGCGCGCGCCGGGACAGAACAGACGGAGAGCGAGTCAGGTAGGGGAGCCGGGGTGCGCATCGCGAGCGGGCGCTACCCGCATCGCAAATCGCATCCCGGCTGGCAGCGGAATCGCAGCGCCCCGGGTCAGAGGACGTGACCGGAGCGCTGCCGCGGGGAGAGTGAAGCGAGCGCTCCGGGGAGGAGCGGGGACCCGGAGCGCTCGGCGTAACAGTACCCCCCCCCTTGGGTCTCCCCCTCTTCTTAGAGCCTGAGAACCTGAGGAGCAGACTTTTGTCTAGGATGTTGTCCTCAGGTTCCCAGGATCTCTCTTCAGGACCACAACCCTCCCAGTCCACTAAAAAAAAATTTTTCCCTCTGACCTTTTTGGCAGCTAAAATTTCTTTGACCGAGAAGATGTCCGAGGAGCCAGAAACAGGAGTGGGAGGAACAGATTTGGGAGAAAAACGGTTGAGGATGAGTGGTTTGAGAAGAGAGACGTGAAAGGCATTAGGGATACGAAGAGAGGGAGGAAGAAGAAGTTTATAAGAGACAGGATTAATTTGACACAAAATTTTGAAAGGACCAAGATAGCGTGGTCCCAACTTGTAGCTAGGGACACGGAAGCGGACATATTTAGCGGAGAGCCATACCTTGTCTCCAGGGGAAAAAACGGGGGGAGCTCTTCTTTTCTTATCCGCGAACTTCTTCATGCGTGATGAAGCCTGTAAGAGAGAATTTTGGGTCTCTCTCCATATGATGGAAAGGTCACGAGAAATTTCATCCACAGCGGGCAGACCAGAGGGCAAGGGAGTAGGGAGGGGGGGAAGAGGGTGACGGCCGTACACCACGAAAAATGGGGATTTGGAGGAAGACTCAGAGACCCTGAAGTTATACGAGAATTCGGCCCATGGGAGGAGATCTGCCCAGTCATCCTGGCGGGAGGAAACAAAATGTCGCAAATAATCACCCAAGATCTGGTTAATCCTTTCTACTTGTCCATTGGACTGGGGATGATATGCAGAAGAAAAATTTAATTTAATCTTGAGTTGTTTACAGAGAGCCCTCCAGAATTTAGACACGAATTGGACGCCTCTATCCGAGACAATCTGCGTAGGCAACCCGTGAAGACGAAAAATGTGTACAAAAAATTGTTTAGCCAACTGAGGCGCAGAAGGAAGACCAGGAAGAGGGATGAAATGTGCCATTTTGGAGAATCGATCAACGACCACCCAAATAACAGTGTTGCCACGGGAAGGGGGTAAATCAGTAATAAAATCCATACCAATCAGAGACCAAGGCTGTTCGGGGACAGGCAGAGGATGAAGAAAACCAGCGGGCTTCTGGCGAGGAGTCTTATCCCGGGCACAGATAGTGCAGGCTCGCACAAAGTCCACAACATCCGTCTCCAGAGTCGGCCACCAATAGAAGCGGGAGATGAGTTGCACAGACTTCTTGATACCCGCATGACCTGCGAGATGGGAGGAGTGACCCCATTTGAGGATTCCGAGGCGTTGGCGAGGAGAAACAAAGGTCTTTCCTGGAGGAGTCTGCCTGATGGAGGCAGGAGAAGTGGAGATCAGGCAGTCAGGTGGAATGATGTGTTGCGGAGAGAGTTCAACTTCTGAGGCATCCGAGGAACGAGAGAGAGCATCGGCCCTAATGTTCTTATCGGCAGGACGAAAGTGAATCTCAAAATTAAATCGGGCAAAGAACAGAGACCACCGGGCCTGGCGAGGATTCAGCCGTTGGGCAGACTGGAGGTAGGAGAGGTTCTTGTGGTCGGTGTAGATAATAACAGGAGAACTTGATCCCTCCAGCAGATGCCTCCATTCCTCAAGTGCTAATTTAATGGCTAGAAGCTCTCGATCCCCGATGGAGTAGTTCCTCTCCGCTGGAGAGAAGGTCCTAGAGAAAAAACCACAAGTGACAGCATGCCCGGAAGAATTTTTTTGTAGAAGAACAGCTCCAGCTCCCACTGAGGAGGCATCAACCTCCAATAGGAAGGGTTTGGAAGGGTCAGGTCTGGAGAGGACGGGAGCCGAAGAAAAGGCAGACTTGAGTCGTTTAAAGGCGTCTTCTGCTTGAGGAGGCCAGGACTTGGGATCAGCATTTTTTTTGGTTAAAGCCACGATAGGAGCCACAATGGTAGAAAAATGTGGAATAAATTGCCTGTAATAATTGGCGAACCCCAAAAAGCGTTGGATAGCACGGAGTCCGGAGGGGCGTGGCCAATCTAAGACGGCAGAGAGTTTGTCTGGATCCATCTGTAGTCCCTGGCCAGAGACCAAATATCCTAGAAAAGGAAGAGATTGGCATTCAAACAGACATTTCTCAATTTTGGCATAGAGTTGGTTGTCACGAAGTCTCTGAAGAACCATACGGACATGCTGGCGGTGTTCTTCTAGATTGGCAGAAAAAATTAGGATATCGTCCAGATATACAACAACACAGGAGTATAACAGATCACGAAAAATTTCATTGACAAAGTCTTGGAAGACGGCAGGGGCGTTGCACAGTCCAAAGGGCATGACCAGATACTCAAAGTGTCCATCTCTGGTGTTAAATGCCGTTTTCCACTCGTCCCCCTCTCTGATGCGGATGAGGTTATAGGCGCCTCTTAAGTCCAATTTAGTGAAGATGTGGGCACCTTGGAGGCGATCAAAGAGTTCAGAGATGAGGGGTAAGGGGTAGCGGTTCTTAACCGTGATTTTATTAAGACCGCGGTAGTCAATGCAAGGACGTAGGGAGCCATCTTTTTTGGACACAAAGAAAAATCCGGCTCCGGCAGGAGAGGAGGAATTACGGATAAAGCCCTTTTTTAGATTCTCCTGGACGTATTCGGACATGGCAAGAGTCTCTGGGGCAGAGAGAGGATAAATTCTGCCCCGGGGTGGAGTAGTGCCCGGGAGGAGGTCGATAGGGCAATCATAAGGCCTGTGAGGAGGTAGAGTCTCAGCTTGTTTTTTGCAGAAAACATCCGCGAAGTCCATATAGGCCTTAGGGAGACCGGTTACTGGAGGAACCACAGAGTTACGGCAAGGGTTACTGGGAACCGGTTTTAGACAGTTCTTGGAACAAGAGGACCCCCAACTCTTGATCTCCCCAGTGGACCAATCCAGGGTAGGGGAATGAAGTTGAAGCCAGGGAAGTCCAAGGAGAATTTCCGAGGTGCAATTGGGGAGGACCAAAAGTTCAATCCTCTCATGATGAGATCCGATGCTCATAAGAAGGGGCTCCGTGCGGAAACGTATGGTACAGTCCAATCTTTCATTATTTACACAATTGATGTAGAGGGGTCTGGCGAGACTGGTCACCGGGATGTTGAACCTGTTGACGAGAGAGGCCAAAATAAAATTTCCTGCAGATCCTGAGTCCAAGAAGGCCACTGTAGAGAAGGAGAAGGCAGAGGCAGACATCCGCACAGGCACAGTAAGACGTGGAGAAGCAGAGTAGACATCAAGGACTGTCTCACCTTTGTGCGGAGTCAGCGTACGTCTTTCCAGGCGGGGAGGACGGATAGGACAATCTCTTAGGAAGTGTTCGGTACTAGCACAGTACAGGCAGAGGTTCTCCATACGGCGTCGTGTCCTCTCTTGAGGTGTCAAGCGAGACCGGTCGACCTGCATAGCCTCCACGGCGGGAGGCACAGGAACAGATTGCAGGGGACCAGAGGAGAGAGGAGCCGAGGAGGAGAAACGCCTCGTGCGAACAGAGTCCATATCTTGGCGGAGTTCCTGACGCCTTTCGGAAAAACGCATGTCAATGCGAGTGGCTAGGTGAATAAGTTCATGTAGATTAGCAGGAATTTCTCGTGCGGCCAGAACATCTTTAATGTTGCTGGATAGGCCTTTTTTGAAGGTCGCGCAGAGGGCCTCATTATTCCAGGACAATTCTGAAGCAAGAGTACGGAATTGTACGGCATACTCGCCAACGGAAGAATTACCCTGGACCAGGTTCAACAGGGCAGTCTCAGCAGAAGAGGCTCGGGCAGGTTCCTCAAAGACACTTCGGATTTGCGAGAAGAAGGAGTGTACAGAGGCAGTGACGGGGTCATTGCGGTCCCAGAGCGGTGTGGCCCATGACAGGGCTTTTCCGGACAGAAGGCTGACAACGAAAGCCACCTTAGACCTTTCAGTGGGAAACAGGTCCGACATCATCTCCAGATGCAGGGAACATTGGGAAAGAAAGCCACGGCAAAACTTAGAGTCCCCATCAAATTTATCCGGCAAGGATAAGCGTATCCCAGGAGCGGCCGCTCGCTGCGGAGGAGGTGCAGGAGCTGGCGGAGGAGATGACTGCTGAAGCTGTGGTAGTAACTGTTGTAGCATAACGGTCAGTTGAGACAGCTGTTGGCCTTGTTGCGCTATCTGTTGTGACTGCTGGGCGACCACCGTGGTGAGGTCAGCGACAACTGGCAGAGGAACTTCAGCGGGATCCATGGCCGGATCTACTGTCACGATGCCGGCTGGCAGGTAGTGGATCCTCTGTGCCAGAGAGGGATTGGCGTGGACCGTGCTAGTGGACCGGTTCTAAGCCACTACTGGTTTTCACCAGAGCCCGCCGCAAAGCGGGATGGTCTTGCTGCGGCGGTAGTGACCAGGTCGTATCCACTAGCAACGGCTCACCTCTCTGGCTGCTGAAGATAGGCGCGGTACAAGGGAGTAGGCAAAAGCAAGGTCGGACGTAGCAGAAGGTCGGGGCAGGCAGCAAGGATCGTAGTCAGGGGCAACGGCAGAAGGTCTGGAAACACAGGCAAGGAACACACAAGGAACGCTTTCACTGGCACTAAGGCAACAAGATCCGGCAAGGGAGTGCAGGGGAAGTGAGGTGATATAGGGAAGTGCACAGGTGAACACACTAATTGGGACCACTGCGCCAATCAGCGGCGCAGTGGCCCTTTAAATCGCAGAGACCCGGCGCGCGCGCGCCCTAGGGAGCGGGGCCGCGCGCGCCGGGACAGAACAGACGGAGAGCGAGTCAGGTAGGGGAGCCGGGGTGCGCATCGCGAGCGGGCGCTACCCGCATCGCGAATCGCATCCCGGCTGGCAGCGGAATCGCAGCGCCCCGGGTCAGAGGACGTGACCGGAGCGCTGCCGCGGGGAGAGTGAAGCGAGCGCTCCGGGGAGGAGCGGGGACCCGGAGCGCTCGGCGTAACAATCACTTTATGCATTAATAACTTTGGCACGCTTTTACCGATTATTCTGCTTCCGAGATCGTTTTTTCGTGACATATTGTAATTTAACAAAAGGGTAGTGCAGCTCACTCAGCAGCAATCCCGAGGTTAACTGGGAAGTCTAAATCCCAACAAGACTTCGACTATTGGGCAGCAAAAAAAATACAAAGGATGTATACCAGTCCTCTAGGGATAGCAGAAAAGATAGAAATATAGAAAAATGGAAAAAAGAAAAGAGGAAAAGGAAAATAAAAAAGAAAGAAAAGAGAGAAGAAATAATAGCAAAAAGAAGAGAAAAAAGAGAGAAGGGAAAAAGGTGATGTAAGGGAGTGAATATATATATATAATGAATATAATGAATGAGAATTAATCACAATGGTATATGTATTATGAATGAATGAAAAAAATACAGACCAAAGCAATGTCTAATTATAGATGATGAAAAATAATACCGTATTTTTCGCCCTATAGGACGCACTGGCGTATAAGACACACCCTATTTTTAGGGGCAAAATCTAAAAAATTAAAGATTTTGAATCCAATAGTGATCTTCAACCTGTGGACCTCCAGATGTTGCAAAACTACAACTCCCAGCATGCCCGGACAGCCGTTGGCTGTCCGGGCATACTGGGAGTTGTAATTTTGCAACATCTGGAGGTCCGCAGATTGAAGACCACTGCATAGGAGGTAATACTCACGTGTCCCCGCCGCTCCGGACCCGTCACCGCTGCCCTGGATGTCGCTCCATCGCTGTCGCCGTGTCCCCATCGCTCCGGAACGTCTCTGCTGCCGGCCGGGTATCCTCGCTCTCCGTCGCCGCCATCACGTCGTTACGCACGCCGAAGCACGTACGCGACGATGTGATGACGAGGAAGGAGAGCGCCGGCCATACAGGGGATCCCTGAACGGAGAAGACACCGAGGAGGCAGGTAAGGTCCCTCCCGGTGTCCTGTAAGCACTAACCCGGACCGCCGCAGTGAAATCGTGGCGGTCCCGAACAGCCCGACTGAACAGCCGGGTTAGTGTCACTTTCGCTTCAGACGCGGCGGTCAGCTTTGATCGCCACGTCTGTAGGGTTAATACAGGGCATCACCGCGATCGGTAACGTCCTGCATTAGCCGCGGGTCCCGGCCGTTGATGGCCGCAGGGACCGCCGCGATAGGGGTTTATTCGCCGTATAAGATGCACCGACTTTCCCCCCCCCCAGTGAGAATTATGCTGTCATAGAAAATAGAAAATAAATACAAATAGGCACTAAAACCTGTCTCAGAGTTCAATTGTATCAATTGTAGCAAGGAAAGTACCGTATTTTTCGCCGTATGAGACGCACTTTTTCTTCCCCAAAACTGGGGGGGAAAAGTCGGTGCGTCTTATACGGCGAATACACCCCTACCGCGGCGGTCCCTGCGGCCATCAACGGCCGGGACCCGCGGCTAATACAGGACGTTACCGATCGCGGTGATGCCCTGTATTAACCCTTCAGACGCGGCGATCAAAGCCTATAGGGCTGCATCTGAAGGGAAAATGACACTAACCCGGCTGTTCAGCGATTTCACCGCGGCGTCCCGAACAGCCCGACTGAATAGCCGGGTTAGTGCTTACAGGACACCGGGAGGGACCTTACCTGCCTCCTCGGTGTCTTCTCCGTTCAGGGATCCCCTGTATGGCCGGCGCTCTCCTTCCTCGTCGTCGCGTACGTGCGTCGGCGAGCGTAACAACGTGATGGCGGTGACGGAGAGTGAGGATACCCGGCCGGCAGCAGAGACGTTCCGGAGCGACGGGGACGCGGCGACAGCGATGGAGCGACATCCAGAGTAGCGGTGACGTGTCCGGAGCGGCGGGGACACGTGAGTATTACCTCCTATGCAGTGGTCTTCAATCTGCGGACCTCCAGATGTTGCAAAACTACAACTCCCAGCATGCCCGGACAGCCAACGGCTGTCCGGGCATGCTGGGAGTTGTAGTTTTGCAACATCTGGAGGTCCGCAGGTTGGAGACCACTATTGGGTTCAAAATCTTAATTTTTTTTAGATTTTGCACCTATAAATATACGCCGGTGCGTCCTATAGGGCGAAAAATACGGTAGCTGCCGGCTCCAATTACAACAGAGTTCAATGCAGTTCATTGGGAAGTAGCTGCCGACTTTTCAGAGACTTTTCAGAGAATGACGCTGCTGATTGAATATTACTTACAGTGCACTGTGGAATTAGTTGTATAGTAAAGTTTTGATACCTTGTTTCCAGATGTTACCGTAGTGAAAGCAGTAAGTGTCCCTCAGGGTTTGGTGCTCCGTGGATGTAGGGGTCTGTGCTGGTGCGGTCCTGCGCCCGACCTTCTTACGGTAGCAGATGTTGCTGATGGTGACAGGTAGTCACAGTGGCTCGGTTCAGCGTCCGGCCCTTAAGGTGTCAGTAGTGACAGCGATAACAGCGGCAGACACAGCAGTAGGATCTGGGGACCGGGCAAATGGTGCAGCCGGTATACCCGTTAGGATAGTTGGAGAACTGCGCTCCGTACGACAGAGGGAGGTAAGCGGTCAGCGTCCCTCGTGTGAATTGCGCGCGAGCCGCACAGTGGACGTTCAAGTGCGGTACTTCAGCGCTGCCAAGAAAGGATTTAGTGCAAGTATAGAGGGAATATCTCAAATAATAACTAGAATTAGAGGCTATACGCGTTTCTCGGCTTACTGCCTCATTCCTCAGTAGCCAAAAATATCTGAATGATAATGGGATTCTCAGGCATATATACGTAAATCACAATGATGTCATATAGAGAAGAGGGAGGAGGGCAAGAGGAAAAGTGGAAAACATGGAAAAGACAGAAGAAAGAAAGCAACCATATAAGTAATTGTAACATGATTTCACTTTAAAGGGTACCTCTCATCAAAAAAACTTTCGATATATTATAGATCAATGTATGCAGAATAACTTCACAATTGCATGTTATTAAAAAATATGCTCCTTTCTATTTAATTTTCCACTTTGAAGAAATGACCACTAGGGGTCTCCCTACCAGTCCTGGCAGCAAGCATTTCAGACTCATGCTGGAGTCCTAAACACTATGAGCTGCCAGTCTGCTTTGTTCACAAAGGAGAACACTCAGAGCTGCCAGCCTGCTTTGTTCACAGCCTGTTTGGCTGTGAACAAAGCAGGCTGGCAGCTCTGAGTGATTAGGACTCCGGCATGAGTCAGAAATGCTTGCTGACAGGACTGATTGGGAAAAATACAATAGAAAGAAGCATATTTTTCATTAACATGCTATTGGAAAGTTATTCAACATTCATTCATCTAAAATATATCAAAAGTTTATTTGATGAGAGGTCCCCTTTAAAAACATGAGCATATAGGAATATGATATATAATGTACATATAATAAAATAAGATTATGGTATATGAAGATTATTGAATGTATGGAGTGTATGTAAACCCCAGCTCGTGTGAATGTACCCTGTATTTAGGGGGGGGGAGGGGCAAACCTCCAGCTGTTGCAAAACTTCAACTCTCAGTGTCCCACCAGTGTGCCTCCAGCTGTTATAAAACTACCACTCCCAGCATGCACGGTCTGTCAGTGCATGCTGGGAGTTGTAGTTTTGCAACAGCTGGAGGCACACTGGTGGGGAAACACTGAGTTAGGTTCTGTTACCTATCTCTGTTTCCTCACCAAGTGTGCTTCCAGCTGTGGCAAAACTACAACTCCCAGCATGCACTGATAGCCAAAGGACATGCTGGGAGTTGTAGTTATGCAACATCTTGAGGCATGCCGAGACAGCTGTTTGATGTTCGTGCATGCTGGGAGTTGTAGTTTTACAACATCTGCACAGTGATTTCCAAACTGTAGCCCTCCAGCTGTTGCAAAACTACAAATCCCAGCATGCCCCGACAGCCAACAGCTGTCTGGGCATGCTGGGAGTTGTAGTTTAGCAAGATAAGGAGGCTCAAAGTTTGCAGAAATCACTGCATGGTGACAATCAGCTGTCCAAGATGTCACCAGCTGATGTCACCTGCTGCTGTTGCCGCTGCTCCCAGTGGGAGCTGCCCCACCCCCAGACTATTGGTGCCCCCAACACCAGCTCACCCTCCTGACCAGGCCCAGACTCCTGGATGTCCACAGACTTTTCCTCCTCCTCGTTCTTGGCCTGGTCTTGGTGGAGCAGTGTTTTGCCTCATCTTGCTCCACCAAGGCACTCTCCCCAGCCTCGAGCAGACAATCTAGTGCCCTGTCCAGCAGGAACACTATGGGGAGTACGTCATTGAGGCCGACATGCCCCCCACTGACCATCTTGGTCGCCTGCTCGAATGGGGCCAACATGTGGCAGACCTGCTGTATCTGCCCCCACTCTGCATTAGTGATGTAGGGGAGTTGGTGTGATGGCCCTCTAGTGCCTTGTTCAAGCAGGTACTTCCTCACCGCCCGTCGCTGCTCCCACAACCTCTCCAGCATGTGAAGGGTAGAGTTCCACCGCGTCACGCTGTCCACAATCAGCCTGTGAGGGGGCAGGCTGTTGTCCCACTGCAGTATGGACAGAGATGCGGCGGCTGTTGAGGAGCGTCGGAAGTGGCTGGCAATCCTCCGTACCCGTTGCACCATGTCACTCAACCTTGGATATGTGCACAGGAACTTCTGCACTACAAGGTTGAGGACATGTGCCAGGCAGGGCACGTGGGTGAGACTGCCAGCATGGAGGGCCGCAAGTAGGTTGCTGCCGTTGTCACAGACAACCATACCTGCTTGTAGCCTGCGGGGTGTCAGCCACTTCTGGACTTGAACCTGTAGTGCGGCCAGAACATCAGGTCCAGTGTGTCTCTGTTCCCCTAGACTTACAAGCTGGAGCACGACCTGGCAGCGCACATGCCCCACACTTGCGTAGCTACGGGGATGCTTGCTGGGGGGCTCAACAGCTGTGGAGACAGTAGCTTGTGAGAGATCAGCAGTTCTCCCCTGGACACCCCGGGGCGGCACCACAAACTCAGATGCTGCCGATCCCTCCCCGGTGCCACGGAGGGAAACCCAATGGGCAGTAAAACTCAGATATCGTCCCTGCCAAACAGGTGACTTCAGCACCAACTTCCTGTCAGATGGGGTGGTGCTAACTTGCACCTGCTCGGGCTCAGTGCGCACAGGTGGAGCTGGCTGCTGCTGCCTCCTCCTGCCTCCTCCTGCTGCCATTACCAGTGGAGCACCTGACGATGGTCTCCCTGGTGACCTGGCGCACCGTTTTCCTAGGGTGCCTAACTTCCTCATCACTGCTGCTGTGAACTGACAAGGGAGGTGGCACCCATTCTGGGTCACCCTCCTCTTCGCCCCGAGATATGTCAGATCCAGGGCTAAACTGTGGTTGACTGAGGGGAACAGCAGACGTGGAGCCCCTGACCTGGCTCCGCTGATGTCTGGGTGTGACTAGGTGCGGGGATTTGTTGGATAAAACCACCCGCACCAGTTGGAAGGGATGTCACTGGGGTACTGGCAGCTGTTACCCCCCCCCCCCTACTCCTCCATCATCCCTTCCAAAAAGTCCTGAGCATCAGCACTGAGCTGTCACTGTCAAACAGGAGAAGGCTAGACTCTTGGGGGCTGGTCCTACAGGAATCGGAGTGCTTCTGCTGCTCGGAGCTGGGGCAGAGGAATCCGTGGCACTGGCTTGTGCCACAACATCAACTACTAGCTTGGCATTCTGTGAGGAAATGGGGCAGCTGCCACCACCAAAAAATTCTCTAATGCGACAGACGCCCCTGCCACCTGCGCCTGACCCTCTAGAGGAGCTGCCCCGTGCTGCCAGCGGTCCAGCATTGGAACAAACTCCCCTACCCCTGCTGCCTGAACGGCCAAGAGAACTACTCATTGTGGCAGTGGGGAAAACTTTATTGGGATGGGGACTCTGGGGCAAAAATTACCTTACCTAACAAAAGACACAGACACTGATGAAGAGACAAACAGTGTAGTTTTATAGTTTTTTGGGGGGCTTCACACCAAAGTCAAAGACAATCATAGAAGACCCATATGAGGGCTTTTTTTATGCGCCACCAATTTTACTTTGTAATGACATCAAACATTTCACCACCAAATCAACGGCGAAACCAGAAAAAAAAAATTTGTGAGGCAAAATTGAAAAAAACATGCAATTTTATAAAGTTTGGAAGCTTCCGATTCTACGCAGTGCATTTTTTGGTAAAAATCATACCTTATATTTATTCTGTAGTTCTATACAATCAAAATTATACCCAACTTATATAGGCTTGATTCTGTTTTACTTGTTCTAAAAAAAAACATATAACTTTTTGTACGAAAATTAGAATGCTTAAAATTGTCCTCTTCTGACCCCTATAACTTATTTATTTTTCCGCATATGGGGCTATATGAGGTCTCATTTTTTGCACTATCATCTGAAGTTTTTGTTATTACCATTTTCTTTTTATGGGACTTTTTGATTGCTTTTTATACAGTTTTTTAGCATATACAAAGTGACCAAAAATATGCAATGTTGAACTTTTGACTTTTTTTACGTATACGCCATAGACCGTGCGGTTTAATTAACATTAGATTTTTATAGTTCGGACATTTATGCATGCCATGATACCACATGTGTTTATGTTTATTTGTGTTTACATATAAGGGGGGTGATTCAAACTTTTATTAAGGAATGGGTTAATTGACATTTATTAACATTTTTATTAACTTTTTTTTTTTACACTATTTCAGTCTCCATTGGGGACTATAACATACAATCATTGGTTTGCATACACTGATCAATGATATGCCATAGCATAGCAGTGATCAGTGTTATCTGTGCTCGGTTGCTACAGCCTGCATGGGTGGCTGGGAGCATTGAACCACAGATCGGATGGTGAGGAGGCAGGTAAGGACCCTACTGCCGTCCTCTCAGCTGATCGCTTTACCGCGATGGTCCCATTCAGCTCCGCTGAGCTGCCGGGATCATTTTAGTTTAGTTTCAGATGCCGCAACTTTTGATTGCAGTGTCTAATAGATTATTACTGGGCATCACTGCGATCTGTGATGTCCGGCAATAGACATGAGGAGCCGAGCGTGGGTCATAGCGGGTTGGTCCCGGCGGCTATCTGCCGCCGGGGACCAACCCGCTATGACCCGCGCTCAGCTCTTGAGCGCGCGTCATAGAAGGGGAGCGGGACGAGGGCGTACAGGTACACCCTCCGTCCCCAACAGGTTAGAAAGAACAGACGCAAATACACAATGACATACATGAACTATTCCTTGTACAGTCCCATGACTTGTTTTCTGCTATTCAGCTAATTTATTTCCTTCAGTTACTTTAAGATAACAAGGAGATCTTATGAGATTAAATCCTTTGAGGGAGAATTCCCTGTATAAACCAGTATATAAGTGTCACGATGCCGGCTGGCAGGTAGTGGATCCTCTGTGCCAGAGAGGGATGGCGAAGACCGCGCTAGTGGACCGGTTCTAAGCCACTACAGGTTTTCACCAGAGCCCGCCGCAAAGCGGGATGGTCTTGCTGCGGCGGTAGTGACCAGGTCGTATCCACTAGCAACGGCTCACCTCTCTGACTGCTGAAGATAGGCGAGGTACAAGGGAGTAGGCAGAAGCAAGGTCGGACGTAGCAGAAGGTCGGGGGCAGGCGGCAAGGATCGTAGTCAGGGGCAACGGCAGGAGGTCAGGAACACGGGCTAGGAACAAACAAGGGAACGCTTTCACTGGCACAAGTGCAACAAGATCCGGCAAGGGAGTGCAGGGGAAGTGAGGTGATATAGGGAAGTGCACAGGTGGAAACTAATTAAGCTAATTGGAAGATTGGGCCAGGCACCATCATAGGTGCACTGGCCCTTTAAATCGCAGAGACCCGGCGCGCGCGCGCCCTAGGGAGCGGGGCCGCGCGCGCCGGGACAGGACCGACGGAGAGCGAGTCAGGTACGGGGACCGGGGTGCGCATCGCGAGCGGGCGCCACCCGCATCGCGAATCGCATCCCGGCTGGAGGCGGGACCGCAGCGCACCCGGTCAGTGGATCTGACCGGGGCGCTGCAGCAACGAGGATGAGGCGAGCGCTCCGGGGAGGAACGGGGACCCGGAGCGCTCGGCGTAACAATAAGAAGCAGCAGCCTGACGTACAGTAGTGATTCAGAGGTGACACTAACTGCTGCATCCTCCTGTATCTCCCATCATGGTGACATTACTGCAATATGCGTCAAGTCTGAGGATGGACAACACGTCCAGGCTTGGAAGTCCTTTTGTGTTCCTAGGATTCTTGGAGATGGAAAGATACTGGATCCCTTATTCCATCGTAGCCTTGGGCCTTTACCTTATCCCCACTATGTTGTGTTGTCTGATTGTCTACGTTATATGGGTTGAGGAAAGTCTCCACGAACCTATGTATGTCTTCATTTCTAATCTTCTCCTCAATGGTGTTTTTGGAAACAGTGTTATATTTCCTCAAGTTATTGTTTATTTACTGTCAGGATCCTCAACCATATCCTTCCCAGGATGCATCACTCAGACCTTCTGCGTGCAAACCTTTTCTGCAGTGGAAATTTTCACTTTTACCACCATGGCCTATGACCGATATTTAGCAGTAGGAAACCCTCTGAGATACTCTTCCCTCGTAACAAATACGAAGGCTCTAAAATATATCATTATTATTTGGGCTTCTGCCTTTGCTTTTGTCTTGGTTCCTGTGATAATGACAAATAACCTACACTTTTGTGGGGTCAATATTAATAATATCTTCTGTGACAATATGTCTTTAGTCAGACTGGCTTGTGGTGACACCTCAGTGACTAACATTTTTGGACTCGTAGAAACGTTGCTTATCCTTGTGGTGACTCTACTGGTTATTTTCTATTGTTACATCAGGACTCTGTTGATTTGTTTGAAGACCTCCGGGTCAACATCTCACAAGGCCGTCAACACCTTGGTCACCCACATCCTCACCTTTTCCGCTTTCATGACTGCATCACTTTTTGTTCTTCTAAGATACAGGCTGAATGGTGGGACCATTTCTATCACGGTTCATGTTTTACTGTCCATCACTGGTGTCCTATCTTCGGTCATTGTTAATCCTATCATCTATGGACTCAGGACAGAAGCTTTAAAAATAAAAATGATCTATATTTTACAAAAAAGTTTCAGAATGACATCTAAGAGCGCTTTGTGACTCTATTACTTATTTCAGAGCATTCTTGATACCAAAAAATTGCCAATTCACACATATTTACAGTATATCATCTTTTTTAAAGGGGTTATCCAGGAAAAAAAAAATTATATATCAACTGGCTACAGAAAGTTAAACAGATTTGTAAATAACTTCTTTTAAAAAATCGTAATCCTTTCAGTACTTTTTAGCTGCTGAAGTTGAGTTGTTCTTTTCTGTCTAAGTGCTCTCTGATGACACCTGTCTCAGGAACTGTCCAGAGTAGAAGCAAATCCCCATAGAAAACCTCTTCTACTCTGTGCAGTTCCCGAGACAAGCAGAGATGTCAGCAGAGAGCACTGTTGGCAGACAGAAAAGAACAACTCAACTTCAGCAGCTGATAATTATTGGAAGGATTAATATTTTTTAATAGAAGTAATTTACAAATCTGTTTAACTTTCTGGAGCCAGTTGATATATAAAAAAAAGTTTTTTCCTGGAATACCCATTTAACCCCTCAAGGACCTAGCCAATTTTCACTGTAGGACCCGGCCATTTTTTGAACATCTGACCACTTTCACTTTAAGCATTAATAACTCTGGGATGCTTTTACCTTTCATTCTGATTCCGAGATTCTTTTTTCGTGACATATTCTACTTTATGTTGGTGGTAAAATTTTGTCGATTCTTGCATCGTTTCTTGGTGAAAAATTCCAAAATTTGATGAAAAAATTGAAAATGTTGCATTTTTTTTTTTTACTTTGAAGCTCTCTGCTTATAAGGAAAATAAATTCCAAATAAATTATATAATGATTCACATATACAACATGTCTACTTTATGATTGCATCATAAAGTTGAAATGTTTTTACTTTTGGAAGACACCAGAGGGCTTCAAATTATAGCAGCAATATTAGCAGCAATTTTCAAATTTTTCACAAAATTTTCAAAATCGAAATTTTTCAGGGACCAGTTCTGTTTTGAAGTGGATTTGAAGGGCCTTCTTATTAGAAATACCCCACAAAAGACCCCATTATAAAAACTGCACCCCTCAAAGTATTCAAAATGACATTCAAATGGTTTGTTAACCCTTTGGGTGTTTCACAGGAATAGCAGCAAATTGAAGGAGAAAATTCAAAATCTTCATTTTTTACACTCGCATGTTCTTGTAGACCCTGTTTTTGAATTTTTACAAGGGGTAAAAGGAGAGAAATCTTCCTAAAATGTGTAACCCAATTTCTCTCGAGTAAGGAAATACCTCATATGTGTATGTCAAGTGTTTGGTGGGTGCACTAGAGGGCTCAGAAGGGAAGGAGCGACAGTGGGATTTTGGAGAGTGAGTTTTTCTGAAATGGTTTTTGGGGGGCATGTCGCATTTAGGAAGCCCCTATGGTGCCAGGACAGCAAAAAAAAAACACATGGCATACTATTTTGGAAACTACACCCCTCAAGGAACGTAACAAGGGGTACAGTGAGCCTTAGCACCCCACAGGTGTTTGACGACTTTTCGTTAAATTTGGATGTGTAAATTATTATGTATTTTTTTTCACTAAAATGCTAGTTTTCCCCCAAATTTTCAATTTTTGCAAGGGGTAACAGGAGAAAATGCCCCCCAAAATTTGTAACACCATCTCTTCTGAGTATGGAAACACCCCATATGTGGACGTCAAGTGCACTGCGGGCGCACTACAATGCTCAGAAAAGAAGGAGTCACATCTGGCTTTTGCAAAGCAATTTTTCCTGAAATGGTTTTTGGGGGGCATGTCGCATTTAGGAAGCCCCTATGGTGCCAGGACAGCAAAAAAAACAAAACCCACATGGCATATTATTTTGGAAACTACACCCCGCAAGGAACGTAACAAGGGGTACAGTGAGCTTTAACCCCCCCACAGGTGTTTGATAAATGTTCATTAAGTGGGATGTGAAAAGGAAAATTTTGATTTTTTTACACTAAAATGCTGGGGTTACCCCAAATTTTTCATTTTCACAAGTGGTAAAAGGAGAAAATGTCATTGTAAATTTGTAAGTACATTTTTTGGAGTAAGGACATACCTCATGTCTGGGCTTAAACAGCATGCACACCGGTCTCAGAGGTGCCGGAGATCAGTCAGGGTCCTTGAGCTGTGTATTTCTCCTATGGAGCCAGAACAGTGGGACCCCCCCTCAAGGGGCATTACATGGGGTAAATAACTGGGGTACACTAAATAACTAAAATGGGGTACAGTGAGACATAAAATTATAAAACAGGTTATGTTCCCAGAATGATGATCCAGAGCATAGCCAAAACTAAAAAATATGCCCACCCCAAACCTCTGAATCATCATTCTGGGAATGTGATGTGTGTGGCCATCTCTAACCTGTTGCCTCAAATGCGCACCCGCTCAGGTGGAGAGAGCGCTGCGTATTTGAGGCAACGTAAAAAGTCCCCGATGGTAGTGACTCAGTGACCCATGACCCATTTTTTATAAAAAATACCCCCAGAGGTCTTATCAGTTTTTTGTTTTTTTTTATTAAACATTTTTTGGGGCAATTTAGTGGTTTTATGGGGTTAAAACTTGGAATGTACTCTGGACTTGGTACACTGGGGTCAAATTGTGGAAAATTTTAATGAAGAGGGAAAATTTAGTACTCCATGGAAGTGTGATACTCCCTGAAGTAATCCTTAATGCAGAGGCCCGGCTGATCGGGGCAAGTGTCACATTGAGTGATGGTGTCCTTCCGAATCCCCCTCTTGTAACACACTCTGCATCTTTTCTGGGCTCATCCCTTCTTTCCAGTGTGGGGGACCTCACCTGCAAAGTGTTGGCCTGGGACGATCCTGGCACCTATATTTCCAGTTCCTTGGGAAGTCCGGCCTGCTCTTTCCCGTCACCAAAGATCAGGACCTTTAGGACTTCTTCTTGGAACTGGAGGAATGTCCCTGTGTTGCCAGCGTACTGGGACAGTACAAAAGAGTTGTACATGGCAACCTGTACCAAGTAGACCGCAACTTTCTTGTACCATAGCCGTGTTTTCCGCATGGCATTATATGGCTTGAGGACTTGATCAGAAAGATCAACTCCCCCCATATACCAATTGTAGTCCAGAATACAATCGGGCTTGAGGACCGTTGTTGTGGTACCTCGTACAGGGACAGGTGAGCTGCCGTTACCATGAATAGTGGTCAGCATAAGGACATCCCTCTTATCCTTATACTTGACCAGCAACAGGTTTTCATGGGTAAGGGCACGGGACTCACCCTTGGGAATAGGTGTCTTAACAAAATTTAGAGGGAGGCCTCTGGTTTTTCCGCACGGTCCCACAAGCGGACGTCGATCTGGCGGCAAGGGATGTGAACAGATGGATGCTGGTATAAAAGTTGTCCATGTACACGTGGTAACTCTTATCCAGCAATGGGTGCACAAGCTCCCAAACGATTTTCCCGCTAATACCCAGAGTGGGGGAACGACCTGGGGGTTCAATACGGGAATCTCGTCCCTCATACACTCTAAACTTGAGAGTGTACCTGGAGGTACTCTCACAAAGTTTATAGAGCTTCACGCCATATCGCGCCCGCTTCGAGGGAATATACTGGCGGAAGATGAGTCTCCCCTTAAAACTGATAAGAGACTCATCAACTGAGAGCTCCCTAAGCGAAGGCCTCCAAAAATTTGGCCCCAAAGTGATCGATGACCGGCCTCACTTTGTAAAGCCGGTCATAGGCGTGATCACTTTGGGGTGGACATGCCACATTATCTGCATAATGCAGGCATTTCCAAATGGCCTTGAACCGCTTCCATGTCATGACCATACTGTAAAGCGGGGTCTGGTATAGGACGTCCCCGCTCCAGTACTGTCTGACACTTGGCTTTTTGACCAGGCCCATATGCAGCAAGAGGCCCCAAAATGTCCTCATTTCTGCTGCACTGACGGCGTACCATTCATTGGACCTGGCCAAAAAAGAATCCGGGTGGTGGGCGATGAACTGCCTGGCGTACAGATTCGTCTGCTTCACCATGTACTGTGTGTGCTTGGTGTAACTATGTATAACGGTGTGTGATTAGAAATCACACACCATTATATGGGGGGAAAAAATGCTACATCCCCCAAAAAATGGGGGGGCTAATGCAGCGCCCTGAACCCCTAATAGGGCCCGGGTCACACTGAAAAACTGCAGAAGACCCTTGGGGACCTATTAGGGGGTCGGGGGGATTTTACTTTTTTTTTAACTTTATTTTACTTTTTACCCTACCTTTCCCTGGATTGTATTCTTTCCCTGATCTATGGGGGGTTTCTTTTCTTCTGTGGGGGCTCCGATCTCGGCAGAGGGGGGGTCCCGGTCTTCCTCCAGCAGCTCTGACCGCTGACTGAACTCAGCCAGCGGCGGGAGCTGCGAGAAGATGCTGTTAACCCCTCCCCTGCCGGCTGCTATTGGCTGGACGATCGTCCAGCCAATAGCAGCGATCCTGGGGGGGTGACGAAATCGCCACCTCCCCATAGATACAGTGGGAGATAGGGGGTGTATCACACCCCCCCGATCACCTTGTATTTCCGGGTCAGCGGGTCACACGTGACCCGCATCGCCGGAATAGCCTCAAATTGCATGTGTGAATTCACATGCGATTTGCGACTATCGCCGACATGGGGGGGTCTGATGACTCCCCTGTGCATTTGCACAGGATGCCTGCTGAACGATTCAGCAGACATCCCGAACCGATCTCTGCCCGGCGCACGGCGGGGACAGGAACGGCCCATGACGTAACTGTACATCATGGGTCCTTAAGACAGAGGGTGTCGGGACGTAACGTTACGTTATGGGTCCTGAACGGGTTAATGTACATGTAGACAAAAAATTTAAGTGAAAATTTTTACAATAAAGTCATTGGCCCTGATTTACTAAGGAGGGTGTTGTGTAGTTTTTTTTTTTGTGGGTTTTAACTCCCTACAATTTTTTCCACAGTATTTACTAAGGTTTCCCTACATTTTGCTTTTTTTTTTTTTTTTTTTTTTTTTTTTTTTTACACATGCTCTGATCGGCCGAGTTTTCCTCAGCTCAAATCTACCACATTTTCTGGGGAAACCTTAGTAAATTTGTTGGGGTTTTTGTGAAAATGTTGGGCCGCACCCTTTTATGTAGCCATGCCCCTTTTTCAGGTTTTCTCAGTAAAATGGAGACTTAGTAGGTTTTTTTTTTAATTCTGGGGCAAGTTCTGGCGCATATTCTGGCACAGACAGAATTTCGGGCGCAATGCGCCAGAATTTGGTGCACAACCCGACAGAACCTGTCGGGTTTACAATAGTAAATCAGGGCCAATATTGTGCAATTGATGCGTCTAGGTGGCATGACACACTCTCCTTGTACGTCACTTGTGCTAAATCTTGTCATCGTTCTTAAGTAATTGTAGTGGTCTCAGGGATGTGCTTGATACGTGCAGGAAAGTTTGTGTTTGGTTTAGTCATTCTAAGGAGCACCGACATCTTCACATTGGAGCACGTGATGAAGAAGTTTATACATTCGGTATTTGACCCTGACATGAATCATCCCCAAAGGCATGTACACTACTACCTGAACAACCTGGTTGATTAATAGATAAGCAGTGCTCTTTCTCTGACAAACACCATGAGCTCAGACCCCATGGACTTCTGGGTCACCAAATTAGACCATTGGCTAGAACTTGCGCAGTTTGCCATGGGTGTTCTGTCTTGTCCACCCTCCAGTGTGGCATCAGAGAAAATGTCCTGCACGCCAGACAGCGTAACCTTCAAGTGAACAAGATTGTCTATCAGCAACGGAGAAATGTAACCCTCCTGTGCCAGATGCCACTGACTAGACAGTATTTCAACCACCACTGCTGTCCATTGGCTACTACAACTTCCACTTGTTCACCACTGTCTGCTGTATGCTGGATACTACCACAACCACCAGTCAACCACTGCCTGCTGTTCGCTAACTACAACTACTACCAGTCCACCACTGCCTGTTGTGTGCTTACTACTACAACTTCCACTAGTCCACCACTGTCCTCTGTATGCTCAGGACATGGGGCAAGGAACTATGGGAAGGCGGGAAGACAGGTAGGCGGGATGACCCTGAATCACATGCAGCATGCAGCCTATCAGCAGCCAGTCACCCCTGTGATGTCACAGTCCTATATAATCAGTAGTGTTGAGCGGCATAGGCCATATTCGAATTCGCGAATATTCGCGAATATATGGACGAATATTCGTCATATATTCGCGAATATTCGCATATTCGTCATATCCTCGTTTTATTTTCGCATATGCGAATATTTGCGTATGCGAAAATTTACAGATGTGAAAATTAGCATATACAAAATTAGCATAAGGTAAAATTCGCATATACGAAAATTCGCATATGCTAATTTTCGCATATGCGAATGTTCGCTCGCCAGTCTCACACAGTAGTATTAGAGCCTTCTTTACACCACACAAGCTGGAAGCAGAGAGGGGTGATCACTGTGATGTGTACTGTGAAGAAAAAAAAAAAAAAAACGAATATTCGTAATTACGAATATATAGCGCTATATTCGCGAAATTCGCGAATTCGCGAATATGCGATATTCGCGAATAATATTCGAATTGCGAATATTCGCGAGCAACACTAATAATCAGCAGCCATCTTGTGGCCAGTCACATCAGCATTGTCACGATTCGGCTGGCTGGATGTGGATCCTCTGTGTCAGCGAGGGATTGGCGTGGACCGTGTCGGTGGACCGGTTCTAAGATGTTACTGGAATTCACCATAGCCCGCCGCAAAGCGGGATGGTCTTGCTGCGGCGGTAGCAACAAGGTTGTATCCACCGGCAACGGCTCAACCTCGCTGACTGCTGAGAAGGCGTGGGACAGAAGGACTAGGCAGAGGCAAGGTCAGACGTAGCAGAAGGTCGGGGCAGTTCGTAGTCAATGTGGATAGCAGAAGATCAGGAACACAGGCTTTGGACAACACTAAACGCTTTCACTGGCACAAGGCAACAAGAACCGGCAAGGAAGTGCAGGGGAAGTGAGGTAATATAGCCAGGGAGCAGGTGGAAGCTAATTAGGCTAATTGGGCCAGGCACCAATCATTGGTGCACTGGCCCTTTAAATCTTAAAGAGCTGGCGCGCGCGTGCCCTAAGGAGCGGAGCCGCGCGCGCCAGGACATGACAGCCGGGGGCCGGGACAGGTGAGTGACTTGGGATGTGATTCGCGAGCGGGCGCGTCCCGCTATGCGAATTGCATCCCCGCCGACAATGTCAGTGCAGCCCTCCCGGTCAGCGGGTCTGACCGGGGCGCTGCAGAGAGAGGAACGCCGCGAGCGCTCCGGGGAGGAGCAGGGACCCGGAGTGCTCGGCGTAACAAGCATTCTATTGCAAAGAGAGAGACAGACAGCAGTGTGTGTTGCACAGAAAAACATTTTTACAGCAGCGATTCACCTCAAACCCAAACCCAGCCTAGAAGCTCTGATAGGGGAGGGAGAGAGATTGAGAGAGAAAGTGCAATTTTGGGTGTAGTGCACAGTGACTGTGTGCTGCAGCACTGGTGTGTACAACAACTGAAAAGCTAATAGTAGCCAGACAGTTAGGGTGAGCAGAGCACTAAAAGCCATAATCACCTGCTATTAGTTCCGAATACAGGTTGCGTAGCGGAGCGTATTGTCCTCTATTACGTGTAACCTGTGCGTACATAGGTGGAGTAGCATTTTGTTCCTGCTAAAGTCTTAAGGGCCTATTTACTGTGAAAGGCCAGCCAAAAGTACACATCTGCTCCTGTTCTAGACAAATTCTGTTTTAAGCGTAGTGGAGCGTATTGTCCTCCCCTCATAAGTGCATACCACATACGTACATCTACGTGGTGTACCATTTTGTTCCTATTATAGTCCTAAGGGCCTAGTTAATGTGAAAGGCCAACCAAAAGTACACACCTGCTACTGTTCTAGACAAATACTGTTTTAAGCGTAGTGGAGCGTATTAAACTCCCCTCATAAGTGCATACCAAGTACGTACATCTAAGTGGTTTACCATTTTGTTCCTGCTATAGTCCTAAGGGTCTAGTTACTGTGAAAGGCCAGCAAAAAGTAGACAGCTGCTGCTGTTCTAGATAAATACTGTTTTAAGCGTAGTGGAGTGTATTGGACTCCCTTCATAAGTGCATAACACATAAGTACATCTACGTGGTGTACCATTTTGTTCCTGTTATAGTCCTAAGGGCCTAGTTAATGTGAAAGGCCAGCCAAAAGTACACACCTGCTGCTGTTCTAGACAAATACTGTTTTAAGCATAGGGTAGTGTATTGACCTCTATTAAGTGTAACCTGTGCGTACATAGGTGGTGTACCATTTTGTTCCTGTTAAATTCTTAAGGGCCTAGTTACTGTGAAAGGCCAGCCAAAAGTACACACCTGCTGCTGTTCTAGACAAATACTGTTTTAAGCATAGTAGAGCATATTTTACTCCCCTCATAAGTGCATACCACGTACGTACATCTACGTGGTGTACTATTTTGTTTCTGTTATAGTCCTAAGGGCTTAGATACTGTAAAAGGCCAGCCAAAAGTGCACACCTGCTGGTTTTCTAGACAAATACTGTTTTAACCATAGTGGAGCATATTGTCCTCCCCTCATAAATGCATACCACGTACGTACATCTACGTGGTGTACCATTTTGTTCCTGTTATAGTCCTAAGGGTCTAGTTACTGTGAAAGGCCAGCCAAAAGTACACACCTGCTGCTGTTCTAGACAAATACTGTTTTGAGCGTAGTGGAGCGTATTGTCCTCCCGTCATATACGCACTAAGTATGTCAGGCAGAGAAGTGCCAGGGCATGCACAGAGGAGTGGCAGAGGCCTAAATTCATCAGGCGCAGGCAGAGGTCACAGCAGACTAGGAGCGAGTGGCAGCAGGAGTCGCAGCGAGGTGCCTGAGCTCCCCATATCAGCTAGAGGTTGTGTCTCGACCAGCAACCCATCTGTCATCATCGATTGGTTAACACGGTCATCCACTTCATCACAAGTGACACCTGATACCCCCAGTCAACAGTCGCTGAGTTCCTCAGACACAGATGGTTACAATGGACCATAAGTTGTTCCCTTCCAACTTTTAGATGTCTTTGCATCACATCAATACTTGGTGGTATAGGTGGCACATGGTATTTTTTGCACACCTTTCCTTTTGTTTGATTTCCCAAAAATTTTGGGTACATATATTTTATCCTAAGAATATTATTAAAAGTTAACTTTATGTAATGCATATCCTCAATAGTGAAGAGCGGCAGGGGCCATATTAGAATTTGCGATATTTCACGAATATATTGACAGTTATTCTTCCTATGTTCGTGAAATTTGCATATTTGCTATGTTCGTTCACTTTTTGCTCCCTGCGAAAAATCTCATGAAAAATTTGCATAACAATTCACATGTGAAAAAAAAACAAAAAAAAATGAATATTTGTCGTTACTAATATATAGCACTATATTCAAAATATTCACGAAATCGCGAAGTGCCAATATTCGCAATAAAAATTTGCATTTCAAACATTCATGCTCAACACTAATCCTCAATACTTACTCACACTAACATTTTTACAAAAGATACCGTTTTCTTCTGCCTACCTGCCTCAGCTACTATTCTGATCCTGCCACCCACCTGATGCCACACATCTGATGCCAAGTTCTCCATTTTTCACCAACCTTCGTCACTGAGTACTTGTATTGCCACCCACCACCCCACTATGTCACCAAGTCATTTCCAGGACTCCTGATGCTGCTGATGCCACCTCCAGGCTGTGTCATTGTGCCACCATATGATCTCCTCATGCTGATGCCAGCACCAGGCTGTGTCATTCTGCCAACATATGTTCTCCTCATGTTGGTGCCACCTCGAGGCTGTGTCATTCTGCCACCATATGTTCTCCTCATGCTGATGCCAGATCCAGGCTGTCTCATACGGCCACCATATGTTCCTCCTCTTGCTGCTGCCAACTCCAGGCTGTGTCATTTAGCCACTATATGGTGTCCATATGCTTCCGCCACCTCCAGGCTGTGCCATTCAGCCACTATATGGTCTCCTCATGCTGCCGGCACCTCCAGGCTGTGTCATTCAGCCCCTATATGGTCTCCTCTTGCTGCTGCCACCTCCAGGCTGTGTCACTGTATGTCACAGCCATGTGGTCTCCTCATGCTGCTGGCACATTAAATAAAACTTTTTAGGTTCATCTATTTGAAATTTTCAATTAAAATGTTAAAAAATATCTTTAATCTTTTCAATTGTGAGGCCCTATGGTCTCGTCAGTCTGTTGCCACCTTCCGGCTGGGTCATTCAGCCACTATATGGTCTCCTCATGCTACCGCTACCTCCAGGCGCTGTCATTGTGCCACTCTGCGACAGTGATTTTAATAGCGACACCTCTGATCTGCATGTCCTACTGAACAGTATTATTTCACTAACCCAGCACACTCCATATGCGTGTTACAGCAAGGCAAATTGTTCTACACCCCTATTGAGGCTCTCTGTAGGCCAGAAATAGCCGTTTTTAATAGCAATTCGCAACAAATACATTCAGACCAAAAATTTTTTTTTTAGAAAAATTCAGCGAATCGGCCGAATTGAATTTTTCAAAAATTTGCTCATCTCACAGATGGCCCCGCCCCCTGACCGCTGTCATTGGCCAGTGTATCCAGACTGACCAATCACAGCAAAGGCACTTGATAAAACTGCCCTTCAGAGCTCCGATCTCCTCAGTGCAGTGAGATCAGTGAGAAGATCATAGCTGTGTAAGCGCTGTACAATAAAACATCCCCAAAGACCCCTAAACACCCCCTGTTACTTCTCCTAATGATCCTGTGTAGGTGACATCAGCTTTCTTGGACAGCTGATTGTCACAATGCAGGGATCGGTGGCCCTCTATATGTTGCAAAACTACAACTTCCAGCATGCCAAGATAACCATTGGCTGTCAGGGCATGCTGGGAGTTGTAGTTTTGCAACATCTTGAGGGCAGATGGTCTAGACCAGTGGTCTAAGATGTTGCAAAACTACATTCCCCTGACAGCAAACATCTGAGACCACTGGTCAATGTGACTTTATTTTTTATTTTTTGCAGCACCTTTTACTGCTGGGGGAGTCTTAGTAAGTGGTCTCCAAACTGCAGCCCTCCAGATGTTGCAAAAATACAACTTCCAGCATGCCTGGACAGCCAATGGTAGTTTAGCAACATCTGGGGGCCACAGTTTGAAGACCACTGGTCTGACTCATCAGTCTACTGCTACCTGCCCCTAGCTTTTTTTGTGGTGCAGAATTTTTTTGAGGGGGCATTTGAGGCCCGTGCCCCCAGCGTCTGTTCTGCACTATGTGGCTGGACCTTTCCCCGAGTGCACACTGCCTTGATTGCTGTTCAGTGATTTATTACTGATCAGCATACTTTTTTTTCGCTCTCTTTTAGGGTTAGTTGCTCACAAAAAAAAGTGGAAAAAATAACTGCACCCCAAAAAGTGCTGATCAGTAACAAATCACTGATCAGCATTCATGGCAGTCTGCACACAGGGTAAGGCCGGCCACATAGTGAAGAACAGTCGCTGGTTGCACAGACCTCATACATCCCCCAAAAAGTGTCCAAAAAGAAGAAAAAAAATGACTTTATTACAGTAAAAGTAAAAAAAAAAAGCACTACACCTACACTACATTACACACTGAAATAATGAAATAAAGTGAAAACATGATACATTTACACACACTTACCCCTCCCCCCTATAAAATTGAAATGGCCCGAAGGCTCTTTTTTGGTGGAGAAAAAATATGTAATTCTTGCCTCCAAGACCGCCAATGAGGGAGAACCCACCTTTCTTCCATCCTCTCTCTCATTATTATCCAGTGATAATGAGGGGGGGCGGCGGTGCTGATTTGGGGGGCAGCGCTGCAGGGCAATGTCAGTAGAGGCCCCCCTCCAAACTAGTGTCCCTGTCCCCCATTACATTTTTCCCTGTACAATTTTCCTTGTCTCCACATATAGGTAACCCCGTCTTGACCCCGGTTGTGAGCCACAGATTCCTGGGTTTGTTGGCCACCCAGGAATCCAAATTTGATGGTGGCTCATGAGAACTTGTCCACCCAACAGTTTGTGGCTCAGTACCCTAATGCTGTTTTGGCTAGCCCCCCCCCCCCCCCATCAATGCAGTAAGTCAAGTAGCTTCGTGGCCGCCATTGTGCCGGGTACAGAAATATACATGTCGCAAGTGGGCCCCAAAACTCGCATGTAAGGAGGACGTGCCCTCGACACCCTCTCAATCTCTGCAACGGTCAGCCACCTCTGTGCAGATCCCTAAATTAGGCCTCAAATTAGCATGGAGCACTCTCACTCCTGAGCTCTCTCGTATTTAAAGACAACAGTTCACATCCACGTATGGGGTATTTCTGTAGTCAGGAGATATTGTGTTACTCATTTTCGGGGCTTTTCTTCTTTTATCCCTTGTGAAATTAAGTAAATTGGGGTTAAACAAGCATTTTTGTGTAAAAAAAAAATAATTTTTCATTTTCAAGGGCCACTATTCTAAAATTGTGTCAAACACATGTGGGGTGTTAATTCTCAATGCACCCCTTATTACATTCCTTGAGTGGTGTAGTTTCCAAAATGGAGTCACATGTGGGGGGTTTCAACTGTTTGGGTACCATGGAGGCTTTGTAGGTGCGGCATGGCCCCCGAAAACTATTCCAACAAAATTTACTCTCCAAAAGTCCAAAGGCGCTCTTTCCCTCCCTAGCCCTACCATGCGCCCGCAGAGCACTTTACGTCCACATATGGGGTATTTCCATACTTGGGAGATATTGGGTTACAAAATTGTAAAAATTAAAAATTTGGGACTACGACAAGATGTTAGTGGGAAAAAAATTTGAGATTTTGACTTTTGACTTTTTCCACTTTTCTGCGTGTTCGCTCCGGGTCCTATTATGGTCGACCGCAGGGCGGGCGGCGTGTGACGTCACGCCTCCGCCCCCGTGTGACGTCACGCTCCGCCCCTCAATGCAAGCCTACGGGAGGGGTATGATAGCTATCACGCCCCCTCCCGTAGGCTTGCATTGAGGGGCGGACACGAACACGCTCCGGGTCTGATTACAAACGGGGTGCCGCGTGCATGATCCCCAGCTGCGGGACTCCCGCGATCAGGCATCTTATTCCCTATCCTTTGGATAGGGGATAAGATGTTTAAGCACCGGAGTACCCCTTTAAGGCCAAAATGGTCTGAGTCCTTAAGGGGTTAACAGCTAACTGATAGAAAAGGGGAGGAGAACGCAAGACTGATGGGGACAAGAATGCGCTGCCTGTGGATAAGGCCTTGGTGCTAGAGATAATAATAATAATAACTCTTTATTTATATAGGGCGCACAGATTCCACAGTGTTGTACACTCAGATTGGTCCCTGGCCCCATTGGGGCTCACAATCTAAACCTATCAGTATGAGAGATCTGGAGGAGCAGCAGTAACAGAAAGGTCTTCCTCACATTGTGGGGCATCTCGGCTGTCCCACGCGGCCTTGTGATGCCGCTTCATATTGCAATGTAGAGACGTAGAGGGGAATTCATCTATACCGTATTTTTCGCCCTATAGGACGCACCGGCATATAAGAGGCACCCAATTTTAAAGGTGCAAAATCTAGAAAAAAAAAAGATTCTGAACCCAACAGTGATCTTCAACCTGTGGACCTCCAGATGTTGCAAAACTACAACTCCCAGCATGCTCGGACAGCCGTTGGCTGTCCGGGTATGCTGGGAGTTGTAGTTTTGCAACATCTGGAGGTCCGCAGGTTGAAGACCACTGGTATAGGTGGTAATACTCACGTGTCACCGCCGCTCTGGACCCGTCACCGCTTGTCACCGCTGCCCTGGATGTCGCTCCATCGCTGTCGCTGCATCCCATTGGTGTCCCCGATGCTCCGGACGTCTTCTTCCCCGGGATCCACACTCTCCGTCGCCGTCATCACGTCGCTACGCACACCGCTCCTATTGGATGACGGGACTGCGTTCGCGACGACGTGATGACGTCGAAGGAGAGCGCCGGCCATGCAGGGGATCCCGGCACGGAGCAGACACCGAGGAGGCAGGTAAGGTCCCTCCCGGTGTCCTGTAAGCTGTTCGGGACGCCGCGATTTCACCGCAGCAGTTCCGAACAGCCCGACTGAGCAGCCGATTTAGTGTCACTTTCCCTTCAGACGCGGCGGTCAGCTTTGATCGCCGCGTCAAAAGGGTTAATACAGGGCATCACTGCGATCGGTGATGTCCTGTATTAGCTGCGGGTCCCAGCCGTTGATGGCCGCAGGGACCACCGCGATAGGGATGTATTCGCCGTATAAGACGCACCGACTTTTCCCCCCCAGTTTTGAGGAAGAAAAAGTGCGCCTTATACGGCAAAAAATACGGTACTTGTCTACTTTTTTACTATTCTAGTCATGAAAAGTCGCCTTGCTTTTTAACTCCCTGCGCCAAATTCATGACAAGTCGCACACCCCTGGATGAATTTGGCACTCAGGTACATTACTGAAAATTCACCTCACATTTCTTCTACATTTCCCACCTGTTCAGGCACGGTGAGTAATTCAAATTTTTTTTAAGGAGTTTTATTAGGGGTCGGGCAGCATATGGGGGCAGCAGGGTGATGGACAGCTTCACAGACAGTGCTGCACATTTCACTGCTTCTGTACCCCCGATCTCCACACTCGGGGATCGGAGGACAGAAGCGATGTGCTGCGGGGGACAGTTTACAGCTTCAGCGCTGGTGGGGGAGAGATTCACAGACAGCGCTGTTTGGGGCACATTTCACTGCTTCTGTACCCAAAATCTCCACACTCTGGGATCGGGGAGCAGAAGCAGGAAGCAGAAGCAGGATAGCGCTGGTGGGGGGGACAAGTGAGTCATTGGGCGCTTGGAGTACTTTTCAGGGCTAAAGAAAATTAGTGTGGGTTATTATGTAAATATGGGACTTTTGTGCAACTTTCAGCGAAAAGTCGCACATCATGAATTGATCACCACTGCGTTAAACTAGTCTAAAGCACTGCAGCTGGTAGTTCACTTTCAGATATGATCTATAGCAAAAGTCACACAAAAGTCGCAGGTGAAGTGACTGAGTCTTTTGATGCAACTTTTTTAGATAGTAAAAAACTGTCTAAAACGCATGATGAATTCCCCTCATAGTTCCTATATTCATACTCTGGCCATGACTTACTTTCTATTTGTGGAGATGACATAGTGCCACAGTATCTGAATCTGGTAAGGAAGAAAATAATTTCTAATTAACAGAATACCAGGCAGGGACTGCACCACCTGACTGTGCCGATCCTCTCAAAGTTTTTTTTCTCTAACCTACAGATGCAGCTGCGTAGTGTCACGATTCGGCTGGCTGGAGGTGGATCCTCTGTGCCAGAGAGGGATTGGCGTGGACCGTGCTGGTGGACCGGTTCTAAGTTGCTACTGGTATTCACCAGAGCCCGCCGCAAAGCGGGATGGTCTTGCAGCGGCGGTAGCAACCAGGTCGTATCCACCAGCAACGGCTCAACCTCTCTGACTGCTGAAGATAGGCGCGGTACAAGGGAGTAGACAAAAGCAAGGTCGGACGTAGCAGAAGGTCAGGGCAGGCAGCAAGGATCGTAGTCAGGGGCAACGGCAGGAGGTCTGGAACACAGGCTAGGAAAACACAAGGGAACGCTTTCACTGGCACAATGGCAACAAGATCCGGCGAGGGAGTGCAGGGGAAGTGAGGTATAAGTAGGGAGTGCACAGGTGAGAATACTGATTAGGCCTGCTGATTAGGCAATCAGTGGCGCAGCGGCCCTTTAAATGGCAGAGACGGGTCAGGTACGGGAGCCGAGATGCGCATCGCGAGCGGGCGCGTCCCGCATCGCGAATCGCATCCCGGCTGGGAGTAATATCGCAGCGCACCCGGTCAGCAGGTCTGACCGGGGCGCTGCGAATGAGAGAACGCTGCGAGCGCTCCGGGGAGGAGCGGGGACCCGGAGCGCTCGGCGTAACACGTAGCCATCACCTGAGCTGATCTGATCAGCAGCCCTATGTCTGTTACAACAGGTGTTTTGGCCCTACTTCAGCTACTCTCTTCCTTGCTGTCTCTACCCCTACCCTCCTGCTCTGACAAGTCACCTCCTCCTCAACTGGTTTCTGCGTCCTGTCCAACACTACATTGTCACCACCATCATACTCCTCATCATCATCCCTTCTTGGTCTCGGTGCTTCCCCTCAGCATAGCCACTACGCCTACCACCACCAGTCCCACTAGTGCTAGGCTAAGCCAATGTTTCCACCTACTGAACCTCGGCAACACACTCCAAAGGTTGTCTTTCCTCACAAACCTCTTTTCTTGTGGCTAGTGCTATCCTCCTGCTTAGCACCATGTGGGAGGGAACTAAGACAGAGATGATGAAACAGACCATCTAGGACAGACATTTCCACCATGCCATGTAACTGTAAATGATGATAAATCCCCTGGCTCACTGTACTAACACCAGACCTTCTTTCTCCTCCTTAAGTCCACAAGGGCTGTACTTTCCTCTGAAACAACACAACTCCTGGAAGACAGTGTGAACTTTTGCTTGCTAACACAGTTGCTACTACTACCACCAGGCACCTAGCTGCTACTACCAGTACTGGTGCTAGTACTGACACCAATATTCTTACTGGTAGAGGACATGCTAGGGGTATTCTGTCCTCGACCTTGTTCAACAATTCCTCTACTAAACATATTTTTTTGTTTATTGTAAAAGATGGGAACATGACAAGGGAAGTCTGTGCCAGGGGGAAAAGAGGTTAAGGATAGGCAGTGAGGTAAGGGGAGGCAGGGTAAATAATGGTGGTTGCAATGATGGTTTAAAGGTCGGTTGGGGAGGTTACCCAGCTTGGTGAAATTGTAGACATGAGGAGAGGGGTTGGGCCTCCGAAATGGTGGCCCTGGGCCTGATTTCTTACGACTAAGGGTAAAAATAGAAGCCTCCTTTTACAGGAGAAGTGATACTGTGGATAGCGAGCGATATGCTCTCAAGTATATCTCCTGCTGGTTTCTCAGGAAACGTTTTCAAGGTTATAAAATCTTATGCTGTATGATGTTCATACTTAGTATTTATTTTGGTATGACTAACTGCCTAAAGAAACATTGGATCCTTTGAAAGCCTGACATCACAATTCACAGCAGAGAATTTTGCAGAACATAGAGGAATTGAGGCAGACTATCTTTTTCAGGTTAGCTCAACCAACCATCCACACGTTCCGGAAGCCCAACAATCTGTATATTATTCCTATGTAGGCGATTTTTGAGAATATCCGCTTTGGCCTTTTTGCCTCTTGAAAACACTGTGGAGACGGCGAAACATGTAGAGGCGGCAATCTACTGTTTTAATCAGGTGTCAGTGTTGGAATGTTGGGCTGCTGCAGAGCCCTTGATATTGAAGCTATGTTGCTCTAATTATACCAGAACTATCCTACCTGACATCCCATTTTTAATCATCACCTTGCTGGGTTTATTTCATTTTAATTGTATACACAATAAAAGTTATATTTTAAGGGGGACTAATTAGAGGTGTTCTTGCACCCCGAGCTACGGCCTTGGGGTTAGGAATTTAGTTTTGTCCTGATCATGACACTTGCATCTCATAACAAGGGATGCATAGCATCTTCAAGATCTCTGCAGCCAAGGTATGATCTGTGACCTTTTGCAAGTCATGGCGGATGAGCGAACTGTGTCCACTTGCGTTGTTAAGCAAGAGAGACTAGAGTTATAGAGCCTTTTTTCAGCAAATCCAGCAGCCAGTGTCGGTTCAGCAGAGTGCTCAGGGGATTCAGAGCCCGCAGCCTCTGTTATGTCAAGTGGAGTAGCAGGCAGGGAGACCTGAGAGTCAGCAGAGATGTACTGCAGGAGGGCCCCAAAGTCTTCAAGATAATGCAGCCACATATAGGGGATCCCCCTATGATCAGGGGAGTTTGTAGATGGAGGTTTCAGTGCAAAGCACTGCCACTTAGCCAGCCTGCCACACTGTGCTGAGGAGGTCCTGGCGCCATGTTGTGAGGACCACTGCCCCTCCTTCTGCCCGTACTTCTTGCTGGAACTCCCAGCCATTACTGAGGATTGTCTAGTACGGCAATGTGCATCGGAGGCTGCTAGATAGGAACAGCCAGGGACCAAGCCAAGTAGCAGAGCTCAGATGGCACCCTAGGGTCAGGCAGTGGTCCGGGACAAAGTTCAAAATTGTGCATCTGCATGCCAAGCCAGAGGACTGGAGGAGGCAGCAAAGAGGGCCACTGAAGCTACAGTCAGGAGGCACAGCCCAGCACATTATGAAGTCCTAGCAGAAATGGGAGCAGGAGAACAGAGACCAAGGTCTCTGGTCGAGGTGCAGGAGAGCAAGGCGCGGTGGAGCTGCAGGCAAAGTAGACAGTGGCAACAGCTGGCAAAGACCAACAGGCAGTTTCAGGAACAGGTAGCTACAGGATGTAGTAAGGCACATGTGAATTAAGGGCTAGTACTGGGAGATAAAGATACATCCAAGCCTAAGATGGTGGACGCCCCAGGAGAGAGCCACGTTAAAGGCAACGCTGAGAATGAAACGCTGGGGGGAAAAGGAGCTAACAAAGACATGTTGACCATACAAACTATGTCCCTTTCTCAGCTTAATATGCTAGATTGTTCTTGAGTTTGGTGTTGTTCACTATGACAGCCTATTAGGCCCTGGAGGAGACATAGTGGGCAAAAGATGCAGCTTGCTTATTTCCATCCAGTACATCTCTGGATCATCAGACATATACAAATCTAGCCTAAATAAATCCAAATATTTCCATGATCCATATGTCGGTGATCCATTTGTCGGTGATAAAATGCTTTCCTAATACAGTATGCCTATTATATAGATAAACAGGGAGCAATTCCAAAAAAAATAAAAAATAAAAATAAAAACATTCAGTCATGGCCCAAAATGTTGCCCCCCTGAAATAATTCAAGAAAATGAAGTATTTCTCACAGGAAAGGATTGCAGTAACACACGTTTTGCTATACACATGTTTATTCCCTTTGTGTGTATATATATATAGATCTCCTCTCCTCTGTATATATATATATATTGCAGTAACACAGGTTTTGCTATACACATGTTTATTCCCTTTGTGTGTATTGGAACTAAACCAAAAAGGGAGGAAAAAAAGCAAATTGGACATAATGTCACCAAACTCCAAAAATGGTCTGGACAAAATGATTGGCACCTTACAAAATTGTGGAAAAATAAGATTGTTTCAAGCATATGATGCTTCTTTAAACTCACCTGAGGCAAGTAACAGGTGTGGGCAATATACAAATCACACCTGAAAGCAGATAAAAAGGAGAGAAGTTCCCTTAGTCTTTGCATTGTGTGTCTGTGTGCGCCACACTAAGCATGGACAACAGAAAGAGGAGAAGAGAACTGTATGAGGACTTGAGAACCAAAATTGTGGAAAAATATCAACAATCTCAAGGTTACAAGTCCATCTCCAGAGATCTAGATTTGTCTTTGTCCACAGTGCGCAACATTATCAAGAAGTTTGCAACCCATGGCACTGTAGCTAATCTCCCTGAGTGTGGACAGAAGGGAAACATGTATGAAAGGTTTCAATGCAGGATAATCCGAATGGTGGATAAGCAGCCCCAAACAAGTTCCAGAGATATTCAAACTGTCCGTCAGGCTCAGGGAGCATCAGTGTCAGTGCAAAATATCCATCGACCCAGGAGGACCCCACTGCTGACACAGAGACATAAAAAAGCAAGACTACATTTTGCCAAAATGAACTTGAGTAACCAAAATCCTTCTGGGAAAACGCCTTGCGGACCGATGAGACCAAGATAGAGCTTTTTGGTAAAGCACATCATTCTACTGTTTACCGAAAACGGAATGAGGCCTACAAAGAAAAGAACACAGTACCTACAGTGACATATGGGGGAGGTCAATGATGTTTTGGGTTGTTTTGCTGCCTCTGGCACTGGGGGCCTTGAATGTGTACAAGACATCATGAAATCTGAGGATTACCAACGAATTTTGGGTCGCACTGTACAGACCAGTGTCAGAAAGCTGGGCTTGTGTCCGAGGTCTTGGGTCTTCCAGCAGGACAATGACCCCAAACAGACATCAAAAAGCCCCAGAAATGGATGGCAACAAAGCATGGAAGAGTTCTGAAGTGTCAGCAATGAGTCCAGATCTAAATACCATTGATCACCTGTGGAGAGATTTTATAATTACTGTTGGGAAAAGGCGCCGTCCAATAAGAGACCTGGAGCAGTTTGTAAAGGAAGAGTGGTCCAACATTCCGGCTGAGAGGTGTAAGAAGCTTATTGATGGTTATAGGAAGACACTGATTTCAGTTATTTTTTCCAGAGGGTGTGCAACCAAATATTAAGTTAAGGGTGCCAATAATTTTGTCCAGCCCATTTTTGGAGTTTGGTGACATTATGTCCAATTTGCTTTTTTCCTCCCTTTTTTGGTTTAGTTCCAATACACACAAAAAGAATAAACATGTATAGCAAAACATGTGTTTTTCTGTGAGAAATACTTAATTTTCCTGAAAAAATTTCAAGGGTGCCAACATTTACGGCCATGACTGTATATATCTTTAAAAAATACAAAATACAGATATAATGACTTGTTTTCTACTATTTAGCTAATTTATTTTCTTTGTGTTATTTTAAGAAAACAAGGAGATCTTATGAGATTAAATCCTTTGAGGAAGAATTCCCTGTATAAACCAGTATATAAGAAGCAGCAGCCTGACGTACAGTAGTGATTCAGAGGTGACACTAACTGCTGCATCCTCCTGTATCTCCCATCATGGTGACCTTACTGCAATATGAGTCAAGTCTGAGGATGGACAACACGTCCGGGCTTGGAAGTCCTTTTGTGTTCCTAGGATTCCTGGAGATGGAAAGATACTGGATCCCTTATTCCATCGTAGCCTTGGGCCTTTACCTTATCCCTACTATGTTGTGTTGTCTGATTGTCTACGTTATATGGGTTGAGGAAAGTCTCCACGAACCTATGTATGTCTTCATTTCTAATCTTCTCCTCAATGGTGTTTTTGGAAACAGTGTTATATTTCCTCAAGTTATTGTTTATTTACTGTCAGGATCCTCAACCATATCCTTCCCAGGATGCATCACTCAGACCTTCTGCGTGCAAACCTTTTCTACGGTGGAAATTTTCACTTTTACCACCATGGCCTATGACCGATATTTAGCAGTAGGAAACCCTCTGAGATACTCTTCCCTCGTAACAAATACGAAGGCTCTAAAATATATCATTATTATTTGGGCTTTTACCTTTTTACTTGTCTTGGTTCCTGTGATAATGACAACTAACCTCAGCTTTTGTGGGGTCAATATCAATAATATATTTTGTGAGAATATGTCTTTACTCAGACTGGCTTGTGGTGACTCCTCAGTGAATAACATTTTTGGACTCGTAGAAACGTTGCTTGTCCTTGTGGTGACTCTACTGGTTATTTTCTATTGTTACCTCAGGACTCTGTTGATTTGTTTGAAGACCTCCGGGTCAACATCTCACAAGGCCGTCAACACCTTGGTCACCCACATCCTCACCTTTTCGGTTTTTATGACTGCATCACTTTTTGTTTTTTTAAGATACAGGCTGAATGGTGGGACCATTTCTATCATGGTTCATGTCTTACTTTCCATCACTGGTCTTCTTACTTCGGTCATTGTTAATCCTATCATCTATGGACTCAGGACAGAAGCTTTGAAAATAAAACTGATCTCTAGTTTGCAAAAAAAAGTTTCAAAATGTTTTCTCAGAAAAGTGGCAATAGAGAAGACACTGTGACATCTACGAGAGCTTTGTGACCCTATGACTTATTTCAGAGCTGAGAGAGATTCAGACCCACTAGAATGATAACAAAAATTGCCAATTTCCATATTTTTTCTACCTATTTATATAATCTATATTTATGTACATTTGGACAGAAAAATTTAAGCAATAAGGAGATAATTTCATAGCAGTGTCAATTGTATGGAGGGTCCATCGAGTTCAACCAAAATTCCCACTGTGTTCATCCAGAGGAAGGCAAAAAAACAATAAATAACATGAGGCTGATCTCAATTGCCCCATTACGGAGGAAAACATTATTCCCTGCTCCAATATGGCTTCAGACTAAATCCCTGGATCAACATTCTATCCCATAACTCTAGTCTTCATAACCTGTAATAATATCTTCTACCAGAAAAACAATAGTAACATAGTGTTACACAAATAAACAATGATGAGCATAGACTGAGTCTGATAACTGGGGGGGGGGGGGGGGGGGGAGTGTAACTTACACAACAAGGCCTAATAATCAACAGAGGAAAACATGAATCAGGATTCTAAATCAATCACAGCACTAATATTTACAATGAAACAAAATATATACATTGGAAATATAAGCATATATAATACTCTGTCCCACTACAATTTCTTTTAGCGCTCCAAATGATCTGGTGGATTCCTGACTCTTGTGGGGTATCATCTCTGTGTTGATTGTGGGAGTGGTGGACTCATCAGAGGTTGGAGTTAGAGTCTCAGTAGCAGATTCAGGAGGCATTTCATTACCTGATACAGTCCTCTCTTAAATATACTGCTCCTCGTGACCTTCTCACTCACATCTACTGACCCTTATGGCAACCCCCACATACACTGCTCCCCATGGCCTCTTCACTCACATATACTGCTCCCCATGGCTTCCTCACTTAACCCCTTAAGGACGCAGGACGTAAATGTACGTCCTGGTGAGGTGGTACTTAACGCACCAGGACGTACATTTACGTCCTGTGCATAACCGCGGGCATTGGAGCGATGCCCGTGTCATGCGCGGCTGATCCCGGCTGCTGATCGCAGCCAGGGACCCGCCGGCAATGGCCGATGCCCGCGATCTCGCGGGCGTCCGCCATTAACCCCTCAGGTGCCGGGATGAATACAGATCCCGGCATCTGCGGCAGTTCGCAATTTAAATGAACGATCGGATCGCCCGCAGCGCTGCTGCGGGGATCCGATCATTCAGAACGCCGGACGGAGGTCCCCACTCCTTCCTCCGTGCGGCTCCCGGCGTCTCCTGCTCTGGTCTGTGATCGAGCAGACCAGAGCAGGAGATGACCGATAATACTGATCTGTTCTATGTCCTATACATAGAACAGATCAGTATTAGCAATCATGGTATTGCTATGAATAGTCCCCTATGGGGACTATTCAAGTGTAAAAAAAAATGTAAAAAAATGTAAAAGTAAAAAAAAAAAGTGAAAAATTCCCTCCCCCAATAAAAAAGTAAAACGTCCGTTTTTTCCTATTTTACCCCCAAAAAGCGTAAAAAACATTTTTTATAGACATATTTGGTATCGCCGCGTGCGTAAATGTCCAAACTATTAAAATAAAATGTTAATGATCCCGTACGGTGAACAGCGTGAACGGGAAAAAAAAAAAGTCAAAAATTCCTACTTTTTTAATACATTTTATAAAAAAAAAATTATAAAAAATGTATTAAAAGTTTTTTATATGCAAATGTGGTATAAAAAAAAAGTACATATCATGGCGCAAAAAATGAGCCCCAATACCGCCTTTTATACGGAAAAATAAAAAAGTTAGAGGTCATCAAAATAAAGGGATTATAAACGTACTAATTTGGTTAAAAAGTTTGTGATTTTTTTTAAGCGCAACAATAATATAAAAATATATAATAATGGGTATCATTTTAATCGTATTGACCCTCAGAATAAAGAACACATGTCATTTTTACCATAAATTGTACGGCGTGAAAACAAAACCTTCCAAAATTAGCAAAATTGCGTTTTTCGTTTTAATTTCCCCACAAAAATAGTGTTTTTTGGTTGCGCCATACATTTTATGATATAATGAGTGATGTCATTACAAAGGAAAACTGGTCGCGCAAAAAACAAGCCCTCATACTAGTCTGTGGATGAAAATATAAAAGAGTTATGATTTTTAGAAGGCGAGGAGGAAAAAATGAAAACGTAAAAATTAAATTGTCTGAGTCCTTAAGGCCAAAATGAGTTAAATTGTCTGAGTCCTTAAGGGGTTAAAGGGGTATTCCGGGCAAAAACTTTTTATCCCCTATCCAAAGGATAGGGGATAAGATGTCTGATCGCGGGGGGCCCGCTGCTGGGACTCCCCACGGTCTCCCTCCAGCACCCGCATAGACATGAATGGAGGGGACGTGGCATAACATCACGTCCCCAGTCCCGGAAACCTGGATGTTTCCGAAACTAGAGACGCCCGTCACGCCCCCTCCCATAGGTTTCCGAAACTAGAGATGGCCATCACGCCCCCTTCCATAGACATGAATGGAGGGGGCATGGCGTGACATCACGTCCCCAATCCTGGAAACCCGGAGGTTTCCGAAACTAGAGACGGCTGTCACGCCCCCTACCATATGTTTCCGAAACTAGAGACGGCTGTCACGGCCCCTCCCATAGACATGAATGGAGGGGTACATGGCATGACATCACGTCCCCAATCACGGAAACCCGGAAGTTTCTGAAACTAGAGACGGCCGTCATGCCCCCTCCCATAGACATGAATGGAGGGGTACATGGCATGACATCATGTCCCCAATTCCGGAAACCCGGAGGTTCCCGAAACTAGAGACGGCCGTCATGCCCCCTCCCATAGGTTTCTGAAATTAGAGACGGCCGTCACGCCCCCTCCCATAGACATGAATGGAGGGGGCGTGGTGTGACATCATGTCCCCAATTCCGGAAACCCGGAGGTTCCCGAAACTAGAGACGGCCGTCATGCCCCCTCCCATAGGTTTCTGAAATTAGAGACGGCCGTCACGCCCCCTCCCATAGACATGAATGGAGGGGGCGTGGTGTGACATCATGTCCCCAATTCCGGAAACCCGGAGGTTCCCGAAACTAGAGACGGCCGTCATGCCCCCTCCCATAGGTTTCTGAAACTAGAGACGGCCGTCACGCCCCCTCCCATAGATATGAATGATGAGGGCGTGGCATGACATCACGTCCCCAGTCCCGGAAACCCAGAGGTTTCCAAAACTAGAGATGCAGTCCTCGCATAGAATGAGGGTGCTGCAGGGTGATCGCAGGGGGTCCCAGCAGCTGGCTCCCCACGATCAGACATCTTATTCCCTATCCTTTGTATAGGGGACAAAAGTTTTTGCCTGGAATACCCCTTTAAATATACTGCTCCTCACTCACATATATTGATCACTATGGCCTCCTCAGGTCTATACCTGTAAGATCCTTATTGACTATGTCCCCACAGGTCCGTGCATCTACAGTTTACACAGAGGAGGTCAAAAGGAAAAGCATGGGGAGAAGAAGATGAGCATACTGACATATCTGAAGGGTGGTGGCCATAAGCAGAAGTTTTCTTGTGCAGGTCTATAGGCTCTGCGCAGCCAAATGAGTTATATGACCTTAGGAATATTACTGAAGTCTATCATAATCATGTTGTTTTGCCGTCATTTTGCTCAAATCATGGCAAAATGTGGCAAAATGTTCCTGTGATATGCCCCCCAATGCCAGCTCTGCAAACACACATCATTCAGCTTTAGCGTGTGGTACCATTTGAAGTTTTCTAGAACATTGTACAAGATTACAGAAGTTTCTAGTCATAGGGCGGACCTCATTGTCTTGAGTGTTGAGTCTTAGTCTAGGTTCACACAACCAAATGTTCACATGGAGGACCGCACAGGAATGCTCCGTATCCTTGCAGAGTCCACACAAAGAAAATGAACGTGTTCATTCTTTGTGTGGACACGGAATTCGGAATTTCTGTGCCGGAAATATCTGGCACGGAAATTCCGCCATGTGCATAGAGCAGTAGATTGCCATTGAATTCAACAAGACTCTGCTGCAGTGAAATCTCAGTGCTGGATTTCAATGTGGAATCTGGCACGGAAATGTTGCCATGTGAACATGGCCTTAGTCTCCTTAGTCTAGAGCAGAGGTTCTTAACATGGGTTCGATCGAACCCTAGGGGTCTGGTGAGTCAGTCCCGGGGGTTTGGCGGGGAAGGTCGCAACAGGACAGGCAAACCAAGCTATTGCTTGGGGCCCTGAGTTAAGTTTAAAAACGCAGGGCCGCCGGGACATAGCGCACGCCGGGATGTCACTGACGTCCCGTGCGTGCGCCCATGGAAACGAAGGCGCCGAGGACCGGAAGAAGCAGGAAGACGCGCGCTGACCAGCTTGGTAAGTGACCAGTGGCACGTCATCTTCGGTGCTCCGACCACCGGTCCCGAGACCTACTGCTATAGCTGGAGCGGTGGTCAGAGCACTGAAGTGGGCAGTACACAGGCATACAGCCTCCAGCCATACATTCTATATGGCTGGAGGCTGTATGTCTGTGGGGGAACACTGCCTACATCAGTGGTCTTCAACGTGTGGACCTCCAGATGTTGCAAAACTACAACTCCCAGCATGCCCGGACAGCCATTGGCTGTCCGGGCATGCTAGGAGTTGTAGTTTTGCAACATCTGGAGGTCCGCAGGTTGAAGACCACTGGCCTACATAATGTGGGGGAACAATGCCTGCCTAATGTGGGGGGAACACTGCCTGCCTAATGTGGGGGAACAATGCCTGCTTAATGTGGGGAACACTGCCTGCCTAATGTGGGGGAACTCTGCCTGCCTAATGTGGGGGAACTCTGCCTGCCTAATGTAGGGGAACTCTGTCTGCCTAATGTGGGGGAACTTTGCAGCCTAATGTGGGGGAACACTGCATGACTAATGTGGGGAGAACACTGCTTGCCTAATGTGAGGGAACACTGCCTGCCTAATGTGGGGGGAACACTGCCTGCCTAATGTGGGGGAACTCTGCCTGCCTAATGTGGGGGGAACACTGCCTGCCTAATGTGGGGGGAACACTGCCTGCCTAATGTGGGAAACACTGCCTGCCTAATGTGGGGGGAACAATGCCTGCCTAATGTGGGGGGAACACTGCCTGCCTAATGTCAGGGAACACTGCCTGCCTAATGTGGGGGGAACACTGCCTGCCTAATGTGGGGGGAACACTGCCTGCCTAATGTGGGAAACACTGCCTGCCTAATGTGGGGGGAACAATGCCTGCCTAATGTGGGGGGAACACTGCCTGCCTAATGTGAGGGAACACTGCCTGCCTAATGTGGGGGGAACACTGCCTGCCTAATGTGGGGGAACACTGCCTGCCTAATGTGGGGGAACACTGCCTGCTTAATGTGGGGGAACACTGCCTGCCTAATGTGGGGGAACACTGCCTGCTTAATGTGGGGGAACACTGCCTGCCTAATGTGGGGGAACACTGCCTGCTTAATGTGGGGGAACACTGCCTGCCTAATGTGGGGTAACACTGCCTGCCTAATGTGGGGGAACACTGCCTGCCTAATGTGGGGGGACACTGCCTGCCTAATGTGGGGGAACACTGCCTGCCTAATTTGGGGGAACACTGCCATTGTTGCGGAAATGACATGAGAGTGGCACTTGCCAAGGTAAAACCGCGCATTTCTGAACTGGTCTCTGAAAGACAACAGCAGAAGTCACACTGATTTGCAGTAAATATTCGTTATGTTTTTGTGTGAAAATCCTGTTTTCATAGTTTTGTTCTTTGTTCTTAATGGCTTTGTTAATTTTGTGTACCTATGTATAAATATATACTTAAATATATACCTCCTATCTTTTGAATTTGAAAAAATCATATTTTATTTTTCCAATTAAGAGGGGTTCGGTGAATGCGCATATGAAACTGGTGGGGTTCAGGACCTCCAACAAGGTTAAGAACCACTGCTCTAGAGTTTACTAACATCAGGAGCTAGTGGTACAGAAGCCCACCTAGAGCTACAGGTTCAGTTGCTGTTGTTGCTGTTATAGATAATAGTAACTGGTACGCGGTTACATCCCCCTTTGTTGTTTTGAGCCACCACTGACGGATTTATATCTAGTCTACAGTGGACTATTGGGCTTGGCCAGAAACCAGGCCTTGGCCATTCCATCAAGGCTATGTTCACAACGAGTTAGTAGACACCATAGTGGATTCCCAACCAAGTCTACTATTAGTTGATGAGCCAATGGTATTTAACAAACAATTAATCTTGTAGAACACCTTGGTTTCCTTTATAAATGGAAGTTTTGAACAGAGCCTAAAAGTGTCTAAGCAAGATATATTTTTACTTTCTACTTGTCAAACAGGAATGATGATCTTGTAGGTAATCCTCAGACATATGACACAAGGGCCATTTTGGTCACAGCCCCGCTCGGGATATGGTGCAGCAATTCTTTGACAGACATAGTCCATTACTTGCAGCTCCGAAACACTGTACTCAGATGAGGCACTTCATGCTTGACACTTACAGGAACCAACTTCCCAATGCTTGGCAGTTCTAAGTTGAAAGTAAACATTTTAATAATAAGTACAGCTAACCGTTCTGCCCAGCAAAGTCTCAGTATCTGAATCCATTGCACTGCCAGCAAAGAGTGCAGCTAAAACCGATGATGGCCAAGAAGCAAACATAGGAGAAGATGGAGCATGAGGTGCCAGGTTGAACAGAGCCACTAGTAAGGATCTGCATTGTGCCAGTGACAGGTGTCGGCAGTGTTAGGAAAAGAAGTAGCTGAAGGGAGTAGCTACCTATCCCACCCTTACCAAGCTGGTCTAGGGCCTTTGTGTACTGTGGTCTGCAGAGGAAACAACAGTGTGGGTCTGGAGTGCTGTACCTTGCTATAGGATTGTGTTTGGCTCACAAGATAGAGAGAAAGAGAGACTGTGGTGGTACCAGGTGCCTACAAGCAAGAGAGACAAGGCTTGCTGGAAGCATTCATTGAAAGAATGGGAGGACAGACCAAAAAGTGAGAACACAAGGGAATTGTTGTTCATCAGTAACAGGCCCAGAAGCCTGTTTGGGTGCGTGCCGTGACTGTCTACTGAGACATGGCTGAGGTCACCTCCAAGTACTAAAATGTTACTAACCCCAAGAAAGTGCCTCACCTGCCAGTAAAGACTATTGCTGATTGTAGATAAATTAAAGTTGGCTGCCAGCAAGATGTAGTGTTCCCGATTAGAGAATTTTTGAGAAATTCGTTTTGGCCAATTCGCCTAATTTTCCGAAAAAATTTGGTTCGGTGCAAATTTATTTGTGGCAAATCTTTATTAAAAATGGCTATTTCTGGGCTAGAGAGAGCCTCAATAAGGGTATAGAAATAATGAAATAATACTGTTATTCAGTATGAAATGCAGATTACAGGCATCGCTATTAGAATCACTGCCGCAACCTATCTAGGCCACACAGCGACACAATGACAGAGCCCGGAGGTGGCAGCAGCATGACAAGACCATAGGGTGGCACTATGATAGAGCCTAGATGTGGCAGCAGTATGAGGAGACCATACAGCGGCACAATTACACAGTCAAGAGGTGGCGGCAGCCTATGTAGGCCGCAGAGCGGCACAATGACAGAGCCTGGAGGTGGCATTGGCATGATGAGACCATAAGGCAGCACTATGATAGAGCTTGGATGTGGCAGCAGTATGAGGAGTCCATATGGCGGCACAATGACACAGTCTGTAGGTGACGTCAGCCTATGTAGACCGCATTGTGGCACAATGACACAGTCTGGAGGTGGCAGCAGCATGACGAGACCATAAGGTGGCACTATGACAGAGTCTGGATGTGGCAGCAGTATGAGGGGACCATATGACAGCACAATGACACCATCTGGAGGTGGTGTCAGCCTATGCAGTCCGCACAGTGGTACAACGACAGAGCCTGGAGGTGGCAGCAGTATGAGGAGACCATACAGCGGCACAATGACACAGTCAAGAGGTGGCAGCAGCCTATGTAGGCCGCAGAGCGGCACAATGACAGAGCCTGGAGGTGGCAGCAGCATGTTCAGACCATAGGGCAGACTATGATAGAGCCTGGATGTGGCAGCAGTATGAGGAGACCATATGGTGGCACAATGACACAGTCTGGAGATGGCAGCAGCCTATGTAGGCCGCAGAGGGACACAATGACACAGTCTTGAGGTGGCGGCAGCCTATGTAGACTGCAGAGCAGCACAGTGACAGAGTCTGGAGGTTGCAGCAGCACTATGATAGAGCCTGAATGTGGCAGCAGTAGGAGGAGACCAAATGGCGGCACAACGACACAGTCTGGAGGTGGCAGCAGCCTGTGTAGGCCGCAGAGCGACACAATTGCAGAGCCTGGAGGAGGCAGCAGCATAACGAGTCCATAGGGTGGCACTATGATAGAGCCTGGATGTGGCAGCAGTATGAGGAGACCATATGGCAGCACAATGACTCAGTCTGGAGGTGGCAGCAGCCTATGTAGGCCGCAGAGCGGCACAATGACAGAGCCTGGAGGTGGCAGCAGCATGATGAGACCATAGAGAGGCACTATGATAGAGCCTGGATGGGACAACAATAAGAGGAGAATATTTGGCGGCACAATGACACAGTTTGGAGGTGAGAGCAGCCTATGTAGGCCGCAGAGTGGCACAATGACAGAGCCTGGAGGTGGCAGAAGCATAACAAGATAACAAGACCATAGGGCGGCACTATAATACAGCCTGGATGTGGCAGATGTATGAGGAGACCATATGGCGGCACAATGACTCAGTCTGGAGGTGGCGGCAGCCTATGTAGGCCGCAGAGCGACACAATGAAAGATCATGGAGGTGGCAGCAGCATGATGAGACCATAAGGAGGCACTATGATAGAGCCTGGATGGGGCAACAATAAGAGGAGAACATATAACGGCACAATGATGCAGTCTGGAGGTGGCAGCAGGCTATGTAGGCAGCAGAGCGGCACAGTGACAGAGCCTGGAGGTGGCAGCAGCATGATGAGACCATAGGGCAGTACTATAATAGACCCTGAATGTGGCAGCTGTATGAGGAGATCATATGGCGGCACAATGACAGAGCCTGGAGGTGGAGGCAGCGTATGTAGGCCGCAGAGCGGCACAATGACTGAGCCTGGAGGAGGCAGCAGCGTGACGAGACTATAAGGTACAAAAACTTTAATGCCCAGGGCGGGAAAAGGGGTTAAATAAACCAAGAAAAACCTCCAAACCCCAGTCACCAAAGTGACGGGGTAAAAAACCCTTATTGAAAATTCCCTCCCTAACTGTAATATATAAAACTTCACTTTTATTTCACTATTATTAAAAAAAAGTCCCCTGTAGTGAATAAAATTAGCAGGCTATTCCCTCAACTAGTGTAACTTCTCCTATCTGGAGTTCACAGTAATATGTACTTGACAGTGGTCTGCAGCCACTGTCAAGTACATATTACTGTGAACTCCAGATAGGAGAAGTTACACTAGTTGAGGGAATAGCCTGCTAATTTTATTCACTACAGGGGACTTTTTTTTAATAATAGTGAAATAAAAGTGAAGTTTTATATATTACAGTTAGGGAGGGAATTTTCAATAAGGGTTTTTTACCCCGTCACTTTGGTGACTGGGGTTTGGAGGTTTTTCTTGAGACTATAAGGTGGCACAATGACAGAGCCTGCAGGTGGCAGAAGCATTACGAGACCATAAGGCGGCACAATGACAGAGCCTGGAGGTTGCAGCAGCATGAGAAGACCATATGTTGGCACAATGGCACAGCCTGGAGGTGGCAGCAGCAGCATGAGGAGATCAAATGGGGGCACAATGACAGAGCCTGGAGGTGGCAGCAGCAGCATCAGGAGTCCTGAAAGTGACCCGGTGACAGAGTGGGGCAGTTGGTGGAAATACCAGAAATACTGATGAAGGTGGATGAAAGAAAGAGCACTATGCATCAGATGTGTGGCATCAGGCGGATGGCATGATCAGAATATTAGCTGAGGCAGGTAGGCAGAAGATACCGGTCTCTTTTGTCAAAGTGTTGGTGTGGAACCATGGATAATCTATTCTGATGCATCAGGCATTGGTGGGTGGAAATCCTGGCTGATCCTTGCCTTATTCATCTTCACAAAGGTCAGTCTCTCCACATTTTTTGTGGACAGGCGAGTTCTCCTTGGGGTTACTACGGCCCCCGCCGCACTAATCACCCGCTCCGATGGAACACTAATGGTCAGGCAGGACAGCTTTTCCAGTGCAAACTCTGCTAATTGCGGCCACAAATCAAGTTTGGCAGCCCAGAAGTCTAGCAGATCTTCAAGGTGTGTTGGCATGGGCATGTCAAGGTATGCCACCACCTGCTGGTTCAGGTCTTGTTCAAGGTCTACCTGCTGCTGATGATTAGTTGCTTCATTATACGGGTGAAGAAAGCTACTGTAGACTCAGGCTGCTGTTGATAGAGCTGGTACTGCTCCTGCCACCCCACCCCTCCTCAGCAGCCATGCAGTGGAACGTGAGCGCAGAGGGCTCCCCGAGTCAGACCTACAAGAGGATGGATGATGGCGCAGATAGGCAATGGCCAACTGACTACATAGGATCTCTCTGTAGAAGGTCAGTTTGTCCTCCCTCTCAGTGGGTGTAAAAAAGGCCCCCCTTTTGTGGCGGTAGCGAGGGTCCAATAAGGTGGATAGTCAGAAGTCATCCTGCTGCCGAATGGTGACAATTCGTCAGTCACTACGCAAGCAAGTGAGCATGTATCTTGCCATTTTTTTTTTTTTAGAGATTTCAGACTCATGCTGGAGTCCTAAATCTCAGACTGCAGCCAGGACAGAGACAAGGTCAGCACTGCTCCCTGGCAGGGAGCAGTGCTGAGCTTGTCTGTGCCCCGGCTGCAGTCTGAGATTTAGGACACCAGCATGAGTCTGAAATCTATAAAAAAAAAAAAGGCTTGTAGCCAGGACTGGTAGGGAGACCTCTAGTGGTCATTTTTTCAAAGTGGAAAATTAAATAGAAAGAAAAATATTGTTTTAATAACATGCTATTGGAAAGTTATTCTGCATACATTAATCTATAATAGCCCTTTAAAGACAGGGGGAAATTCGGGACTTGGCCTATACACTCATACAGACATACATGATAGAGAAGCCCTTACACATCACTGATACAGACTATCCTCAATGAGTGTATATAGTATTTTACCCAGACCTTGTCATTTACTCCAGATACATGGCCACCATATTATGAACTCTCTTTCATTTCCAAAGTTGTCAAAAAGAAAAACGTAGAATAGTCCATTGACACTCTATGTCTATGTCTACATTACTTGAGGAAAAGTTAGCCAAAGCTTCCAATTTTCCAACCATGAAAGTGTCCGATTCTCTTGTATTATTATTCTCTAATTGATGTTTACAGTCAGTAAGTGCAAAAAAAAGATAAGTAAGTCCAATGTTATACATAGAGACACCTGCGCTGCCCTCAGGGGCCCCGACTTATACACTGTCACTGTACAATGTAATAATGGGCCGTCTTATTGAGTCTCAGGTGAATGTTGATACGTGGAGACCTCATTAATGATGAACACACGATGACTATGAAAGAGACAAAAAAATAAGAGCAACAAATAAGCAGAAAATGCCCAGCGCTCCCTACAGAGCGGGGCCAACCGGGAATCCTAATCAGGTATAGCAAAAATAGACCAAAATGAGATGATGTCTCATCTAGTAAATATTACACGTGATTACAGGAGAATCTGAGAGATATAATCATATGGGATTGTGGAATATTATACAATATAACTGAGGTCTTCTGGTTATAAGTAGTGTTGATCGCGAATATTTTTTTTTTTTTTTTTTTTGTTTGTTTTTTTCACAGTACACAGCACAGTGATCATCCCTCTCTGCTTCCAGCTTGTGTGGTGTAAAGAAGGTTCTAATACTACTGTGTGATACTGGTGCTCGAATTTGCGCATATGCTAATTTTCGCAAATTGCAAATTTTCGCATACGCGACTTTTCGCATATGCGAAAATAAAAGGCGAATATGCGAATTTAGCGAATATATGACGAATATTCGTCCATATATTCGCGAAATATCGCGAATTCGAATACGGCCTATGCCGCTCAACACTAGTAATAAGTAGGCTGAGAGGTAGTCCTCAATGTAAGGCGGCAGATGCATACGTAACTAACATTTTAGAGTGTAACATAATAAAGATTAAAGTCTATGGCTGACAATTATCAAGTTTAGTGTCCAGCACCCTTTTTCTTCCACCTTTAATTCGCATTCACATTTGCGCACCGTGTGCCAAAGTTATTAATAAAATAACTCAAAATTAATGATCACAAGGATCAATGACCCTAGTGAGGGGTGGACTAAACATATGTTTATTTATTAACCTCAACTCAGCCCTAAAGGACTGAGCAAAAAGTCCACTTTTTATCCCTCACTTAAATAAAACGTAACTTTTAATTTTTAGTTAGTTTAACAATAAAGTGAATAATCAGAGCTATAGGTGATTTTAAAAAAACCAGCATTTTAAGCACCGCATGTATTAATGTAACTTGTTGTCCCTAGGGACCAACTAGATTTGTAGGATCTGCTCAGCACATCTGCAGAATGTGCGGATTAAGGGTGCTATGCTGATATTTAAAATACTAACACACTGTCCCTTCCGTAGCAGGCAGACAGGAGGTCACGATCTGACCTCCTGCTGCCATAGCAAACAACAGCGACTCGCGATCGGATCGCGGTGCCTCCGTTGGTGAACTGGGGAAGCGCGCTCAACGCCATAGATGCCGTGATCAGGATTGATCACGGCATCTATGGGGTTAATACACAAGTGAGAAGGCAAAGACCCGCACTGACGTCTCTGATCTTAGGCAGTCATTAGCAGGCTTAGGCTGTCCGCCAACGAGACAGCACCGCAAAGAAGCTACTGGCTGTATCCTAACGTGGTTCTCAATCCTCCGGAGCAAAACATATACAGTCCACAATACAAAAAGAAGAAGCGAGGAGGCACTCACGGTTTCAGGGTGCAGCGGGTTTCTTTATTTTCGTTGCAAGACTGGAGCAGCACAGCATCCGCAGGACGCCATTGCAGGTACACAGGTGCAGTGACAATTGTTTCACGCCCCTTCTGGGCGTTTCATCAGACCAGATCTATTGGGTTAATGCTGCCGGACTTCGGCTGTGATTGACAGCAGGGTCCCGCCGCCGATCTCCTGCATTGCCCGCGGCAGTGCGTGAGATCACTAGGACGTATGCATACGTCCCAGCGTGCGTAAGGATAGATGTTACAATGTTCCCCCAGAGCACACCATGTGCTGGGTAATTCCCCCTCAATGCAAGTCTATGGGAGGGGGCGTGACGGCTGTCACGCCCCCTCCCATAGACTTGCATTGAGGGGGCATGGCTGTGATGTCATGAGGGCCAAGACCGACCCGGCAGCGTGAAAACAACATTCAAAATATTTACTTCCGAATGCTGGCCAGTGGAGTACCCCTTTAACCCCTTAAGGACCAGGCCATTTTACACCTTAAGGACCAGAGCGTTTTTTGCAAATCTGACCACTGTCACTTTAAACATTAATAACTCTGGAATTTTTTGGTGACATATTCTACTTTAACATAGTGGTAAAATTTTATGGTAACTTGCATCCTTTTTTGGTGAAAAATCCCCAAATTTGATGAAAAAAATGAAAATTTTGCATTTTTCGAACTTTGAAGCTCTCTTTCCAAATAATTTTTTTTGTTCACATATACAATATGTCTACTTTATGTTTGCATCATAACATTTATGAGTTTTTACTTTTGGAAGACACCAGAGGGCTTCAAAGTTCAGCAGCAATTTTGACATTTTTCACAAAATTTTCAAACTCACAATTTTTCAGTGACCAGTTCAGGTTTGAAGTGGATTTGAAGGGTCTTCATGTTAGAAATACCCCATAAAAGACCCCATTATAAAAACTGCACCCCCCAAAGTATTCAAAATGACATTCACTCAGTGTTTTAACCCTTTAGGTGTTTCACAGGAATAGCAGCAAAGTGAAGGAGAAAATTCAAAATCTTCATTTTTTACACTCGCATGTTCTTGTAGACCCAATTTTTGAATTTTTGCAAGGGGTAAAAAGAAGAAAATTTTTACTTGTATTTGAAACCCGATTTCTCTCGAGTAAGCACATACCTCATATGTCTATGTAAAGTGTTCGGCGGGCGCAGTAGAGGGCTCAGAAGGGAAGGAGCGTCAAATGGTTTTTGGGGGGCATGTCACCTTTAGGAAGCCCCTATGGTGCCAGGACAGCAAAAAAAAAAAAAACATGGCATACCATTTTGGAAACTAGACCCCTTGGGGAACGTAACAAGGGGTAATGCGAACCTTTATACTCTACAGGTGTATTTTACGACTTTTGCATATGTAAAAAATATATATTTTTTTTACCTAAAATGCTTGGTTTCCCAAAAATTTTACATTTTTAAAAAGGGTAATAGCAGAAAATACCCCCCCAAAATTTGAAGCCCAATTTCTCCCAATTCAGAAAACACCCCATATGGGGGTGAAAAGTGCTCTGCTGGCGCATTACAGGTCTCAGAAGAGAAGGAGTCACATTTGGCTTTTTGAAAGCAAATTTTGCTCTGGGGGCATGCCGCATTTAGGAAGCCCCTATGGTGCCAGGACAGCAAAAAAAAAAAACACATGGCATACTATTTTGGAAACTAGACCCCTCTGGGAACGTAAAAAGGGGTAATGTGAACCTTTATACCCCACAGGTGTTTTACGACTTTTGCATATGTGAAAAAATTTTTTTTTTTTACCTAAAATGCTTGGTTTCCCAAAAATGTAACATTTTTAAAAAGGGTAATAGCAGAAAATACCCCCCAAAATTTGTAACACAATTTCTCCCGAGTACGGCGATACCCCATATGTGTCCCAAAACTGTTGCCCTGAAATACGACAGGGCTCCAAAGTGAGAGAGCGCCATGCGCATTTGATGCCTAAATTAGGGATTTGCATAGGGGTGGACATAGGGGCATTCTATGCCAGTGATTCCCAAACAGGGTGCCTCCAGCTGTTGTAAAACTCCCAGCATGCCTGGACAGTCAGTGGCTATCTGGCAATACTGGGAGTAGTTGCTTTGCAACAGCTGGAGGCTCCGTTTTGGAAACAGTGGCGTACCAGACGTTTTTCATTTTTATTGGGGAGGGGAGGGGGGCTGTGTAGGGGTATGTGTATATGTCGTGTCTTTTACTTTTTGTTTTATTATGTGTTAGTGTAGTGTAGTGTTTTTAGGGCACAGTCGCGCGGGCAGGTGTCACGATGCCGGCTGGCAGGTAGTGGATCCTCTGTGCCAGAGAGGGATTGGCGTGGACCGTGCTAGTGGACCGGTTCTAAGCCACTACTGGTTTTCACCAGAGCCCGCCGCAAAGCGGGATGGTCTTGCTGCGGCGGTAGTGACCAGGTCGTATCCACTAGCAACGGCTCACCTCTCTGGCTGCTGAAGATAGGCGCGGTACAAGGGAGTAGACAGAAGCAAGGTCGGACGTAGCAGAAGGTCGGGGCAGGCAGCAAGGATCGTAGTCAGGGGCAACGGCAGAAGGTCTGGAAACACAGGCAAGGAACACACAAGGAACGCTTTCACTGGCACTAAGGCAACAAGATCCGGCAAGGGAGTGCAGGGGAAGTGAGGTGATATAGGGAAGTGCACAGGTGAACACACTAATTGGAACCACTGCGCCAATCAGCGGCGCAGTGGCCCTTTAAATCGCAGAGACCCGGCGCGCGCGCGCCCTAGGGAGCGGGGCCGCGCGCGCCGGGACAGAACAGAAGGAGAGCGAGTCAGGTAGGGGAGCCGGGGTGCGCATCGCGAGCGGGCGCTACCCGCATCGCGAATCGCATCCCGGCTGGCAGCGGAATCGCAGCGCCCCGGGTCAGAGGACGTGACCGGAGCGCTGCCGCGGGGAGAGTGAAGCGAGCGCTCCGGGGAGGAGCGGGGACCCGGAGCGCTCGGCGTAACAGTACCCCCCCCCTTGGGTCTCCCCCTCTTCTTAGAGCCTGAGAACCTGAGGAGCAGACTTTTGTCTAGGATGTTGTCCTCAGGTTCCCAGGATCTCTCTTCAGGACCACAACCCTCCCAGTCCACTAAAAAAAAATTTTTCCCTCTGACCTTTTTGGCAGCTAAAATTTCTTTGACCGAGAAGATGTCCGAGGAGCCGGAAACAGGAGTGGGAGGAACAGATTTGGGAGAAAAACGGTTGAGGATGAGTGGTTTGAGAAGAGAGACGTGAAAGGCATTAGGGATACGAAGAGAGGGAGGAAGAAGAAGTTTATAAGAGACAGGATTAATTTGACACAAAATTTTGAAAGGACCAAGATAGCGTGGTCCCAACTTGTAGCTAGGGACACGGAAGCGGACATATTTAGCGGAGAGCCATACCTTGTCTCCAGGGGAAAAAACAGGGGGAGCTCTTCTTTTCTGGACACAAAGAAAAATCCGGCTCCGGCAGGAGAGGAGGATTTACGGATAAAGCCCTTTTTTAGATTCTCCTGGACGTATTCGGACATGGCAAGAGTCTCTGGGGCAGAGAGAGGATAAATTCTGCCCCGGGGTGGAGTAGTGCCCGGGAGGAGGTCGATAGGGCAATCATAAGGCCTGTGAGGAGGTAGAGTCTCAGCTTGTTTTTTGCAGAAAACATCCGCGAAGTCCATATAGGCCTTAGGGAGACCGGTTACTGGAGGAACCACAGAGTTACGGCAAGGGTTACTGGGAACCGGTTTTAGACAGTTCTTGGAACAAGAGGACCCCCAACACTTGATCTCCCCAGTGGACCAATCCAGGGTAGGGGAATGAAGTTGAAGCCAGGGAAGTCCAAGGAGAATTTCCGAGGTGCAATTGGGGAGGACCAAAAGTTCAATCCTCTCATGATGAGATCCGATGCTCATAAGAAGGGGCTCCGTGCGGAAACGTATGGTACAGTCCAATCTTTCATTATTTACACAATTGATGTAGAGGGGTCTGGCGAGACTGGTCACCGGGATGTTGAATTTGTTGACGAGAGAGGCCAAAATAAAATTTCCTGCAGATCCAGAGTCCAAGAAGGCCACTGTAGAGAAGGAGAAGGCAGAGGCAGACATCCGCACAGGCACAGTAAGACGTGGAGAAGCAGAGTAGACATCAAGGACTGTCTCACCTTTGTGCGGAGTCAGCGTACGTCTTTCCAGGCGGGGAGGACGGATAGGACAATCTCTCAGGAAGTGTTCGGTACTGGCACAGTACAGGCAGAGGTTCTCCATACGGCGTCGTGTCCTCTCTTGAGGTGTCAGGCGAGACCGGTCGACCTGCATAGCCTCCACGGCGGGAGGCACAGGAACAGATTGCAGGGGACCAGAGGAGAGAGGAGCCGAGGAGAAGAAACGCCTCGTGCGAACAGAGTCCATATCTTGGCGGAGTTCCTGACGCCTTTCGGAAAAACGCATGTCAATGCGAGTGGCTAGGTGAATAAGTTCATGTAGATTAGCAGGAATTTCTCGTGCGGCCAGAACATCTTTAATGTTGCTGGATAGGCCTTTTTTGAAGGTCGCGCAGAGGGCCTCATTATTCCAGGACAATTCTGAAGCAAGAGTACGGAATTGTACGGCATACTCGCCAACGGAAGAATTACCCTGGACCAGGTTCAACAGGGCAGTCTCAGCAGAAGAGGCTCGGGCAGGTTCCTCAAAGACACTTCGGATTTCCGAGAAGAAGGAGTGTACAGAGGCAGTGACGGGGTCATTGCGGTCCCAGAGCGGTGTGGCCCATGACAGGGCTTTTCCGGACAGAAGGCTGACTACGAAAGCCACCTTAGACCTTTCAGTGGGAAACAGGTCCGACATCATCTCCAGATGCAGGGAACATTGGGAAAGAAAGCCACGGCAAAACTTAGAGTCCCCATCAAATTTATCCGGCAAGGATAAGCGTATCCCAGGAGCGGCCACTCGCTGCGGAGGAGGTGCAGGAGCTGGCGGAGGAGATGACTGCTGAAGCTGTGGTAGTAACTGTTGTAGCATAACGGTCAGTTGAGACAGCTGTTGGCCTTGTTGCGCTATCTGTTGTGACTGCTGGGCGACCACCGTGGTGAGGTCAGCGACAACTGGCAGAGGAACTTCAGCGGGATCCATGGCCGGATCTACTGTCACGATGCCGGCTGGCAGGTAGTGGATCCTCTGTGCCAGAGAGGGATTGGCGTGGACCGTGCTAGTGGACCGGTTCTAAGCCACTACTGGTTTTCACCAGAGCCCGCCGCAAAGCGGGATGGTCTTGCTGCGGCGGTAGTGACCAGGTCGTATCCACTAGCAACGGCTCACCTCTCTGGCTGCTGAAGATAGGCGCGGTACAAGGGAGTAGACAGAAGCAAGGTCGGACGTAGCAGAAGGTCGGGGCAGGCAGCAAGGATCGTAGTCAGGGGCAACGGCAGAAGGTCTGGAAACACAGGCAAGGAACACACAAGGAACGCTTTCACTGGCACTAAGGCAACAAGATCCGGCAAGGGAGTGCAGGGGAAGTGAGGTGATATAGGGAAGTGCACAGGTGAACACACTAATTGGAACCACTGCGCCAATCAGCGGCGCAGTGGCCCTTTAAATCGCAGAGACCCGGCGCGCGCGCGCCCTAGGGAGCGGGGCCGCGCGCGCCGGGACAGAACAGAAGGAGAGCGAGTCAGGTAGGGGAGCCGGGGTGCGCATCGCGAGCGGGCGCTACCCGCATCGCGAATCGCATCCCGGCTGGCAGCGGAATCGCAGCGCCCCGGGTCAGAGGACGTGACCGGAGCGCTGCCGCGGGGAGAGTGAAGCGAGCGCTCCGGGGAGGAGCGGGGACCCGGAGCGCTCGGCGTAACAGCAGGGGTTCACTGTAGTTTCTCGCTGGCAGTTTGAGCTGCGGCAGAAAATTTGCCGCAGCTCAAACTTGCAGCTGGATACTTACTGTAAACCTCCGCCCATGTGAGTGTACCCTGTACATTCACATTGGGGGGGGGGGGGTAAATACCTCCAGCTGTTGCAAAACTACAACTCCCAGCATGTACAGTCTATCAGTGCATGCTGGGAGTTGTAGTTTTGCAACAGCTGGAGGCACACTGGTTGTGAAACACCGAGTTTGGTAACAAACTCAGTGTTTTGCAACCAGTGTGCCTTCAGCTGTTGCAAAAGCTACAACCCCCAGCATGTACGGACAGCGGAAGGGCATGCTGGGACTTGTAGTTATGCAACAGCTGGAGGCATACTACATTTGCTGGGGATTGTAGCTATGCAACAGCTGGAGACACACTGGTTCGCTACTTAACTCAGTGTTTCACAACCAGTGTGCCTTCAGCTGTTACAAAACTACAACTCTCAGCAGTCACCGACAGCCAACGGGCATGCTGGGAGTTGTAGTTATGCAACCAGCAGATGCACCACTACAACTCCCAGCATGCACTTTACCTGATTGTGCAAGCTGGGAGTTGTAGTTATACAACAGCTGAAGGTACACTTTTCCATAGAAAAAATGTGCCTCCAGCTGTTGCAAAACTATAAGTCCCAGCATGCCCATAAGGGAATGCTGGGAGTTGTGGTGGTCTGCCTCCTGCTGTTGCATAACTACAGCTCCCAGCATGCCCTTTTTGCATGCTGGGAGCTGTTGCTAAGCAACAGCAGGAGGCTGTCACTCACCCAACTGCTGCTACGCTGCAGGTCAGTCCCTCGCCGCCGCCGCTCCTGGGGCCCCGATCCCAACATTGACGCCGGGGATCGGGGTCCCCAGCTCCCGGGGTCTTCTTCCCGCACCCACTCACGTCCTCCAGAAGAGGGGCGGAGCGGGAGTGACACCCGCAGCACGTGCCCTGATTGGTCGGCCGGTAAACCAGCCGACGAATCAGGGCGGTCGTGAGGTGGCACCAATGCCACCTCACCCCTGCTGGCTATGGCTGTTCGGGGCCGCCAGAGACGGCCCCGATCAGCCAGTAATTCTAGTAATTCCACAGATCGCTGGGCTGAATTGTCCAGCGATCTGCGGCCATCGCCGACATGGGGGATCATGACCCCCCTGGGCGATATGCCGCGATGCCTGCTGAACGATTTCAGCAGGCATCGGGCAGCGGCTCCCCTCCGGCTAGCGGCGGGGGGCCGGGAATGGACAGGACGTACTCCTATGTCCTTGGTCCTTAAGGACTCGGAAACGGGGGCGTAGGAGTACGTCCATTGTCCTTAAGGGGTTAAAGGGGTACTCCCGTGGAAAACTTTTTTTTTTTTAATCAACTGGTGCCAGAAAGTTAAACAGATTTGTAAATCACTTCTATTAAAAAAATCTTAATCCTTCCAGTACTTTTTAGGGCCTGTACGCTAAAGAGAAATCCAAAAAAGAATTACATTTCCTCTGATGTCACGACCACAGTGCTCTCTGCTGACCTCTGCTGTCCATTTTAGGAACTGTCCATCCAGAGCAGCATATGTTTGCTATGGGAATTTTCTCCTGCGCTGAACAGTTCCTAAAATGGACAGCAGAGAGCACTGTGGTCATGGCATCAGAGGAAAATAATTTCTCTTTTGGATTTCTCTTTAGTATACAGCCCCTAAAAAGTACTGGAAGGATTAAGATTTTTTAATAGAAGTGATTTACAAATCTGTTTAACTTTCTGCCACCAGTTGATAAAAAAAAAAAAAAAAGAAGTTTTCCACGGGAGTACCCCTTTAAGTATCATGCTTATTAATGGTGATGAGAACTATGGAAAAGCCTAAAAATGAAGTAGGGAATGAGCAGAAAATGCCCTACGCTTCTTACAGTGCGGAGCTGACAGTAAAAATAGAACAGATCCATCAGGGCCTTCGCACATTACCCGTCACCGGACACTGCACATGGTGTGCTCTGGGGGTACATTGTAACATATATACTTATTGTGAATCCCCCTGTGCTCACTTATGGAGCGAAGGATAATCCAGTGGAAGCCCAAGTACCAATCTGACCTCAACTGTAGCACTATTATGGCCCACCATCCAGTGCTCTGCCCCTGCGATGCTCCTTCTCAATCGTATATCATTGGCCCTTGCAAATAACCCATGGAACCTGACATTCAGGGCAAAAATTTCCTTCTGCCATGTTGCCAAATGACAGTAACATATTTCTACAAATTTAAGAATATGGCGCACAATTAATGTCTACATTGTCTCCCGCAAATGAAGGCAAAACTGGGTAAGGTAAACATAGCAATTCCCCTTTACTTAGGCTTAGTTTAGTGTAAGGAGGGCACCTGACAGTCTCAATGGGGTTCTTGGGCAGTTCGGTAGTGTCCCATTTCAGCATCTTTACACACTTTGCAAAGCCAGATGACGTGAAACAGTTTGGGGTAGCAAAATCTTTACCAGAGCTCAACAGTGGAACATTGAATCAGTACAAAATAAATATTTTTGTTGGAAATTTTAATTAATTGTTCTGAATAAATTCAAATTATCTAACATGTTGGACTTAGAGTGTACCTGTCAGTATGAGAACTTTTGACGTGTCCTGGGGACATGTTGAAAGTCTTTATCGGTCAGGGTCACACCCCAACAGACAATAAGGACAAGCCAAAAAGTAAGAGTACTCCTCTCGCAGCTCTGTGTCTATGAGATAGAGATGGTCCTGAATGATTGAGGCCACCGAGAGCCGGGAGAGACATCCCTAAGCATGTTCTTCTCCCAGGAGCTTACCTAGACTATATGGTACCCATGGCAGATCCAATATTTGGCTTTGCTCCTGGGGTCATACTGTTACCGCATAACACACATGATTTTCTGACTTATATTCCCCCATTAAGTAACCATATAGCGATGGACTGAAGCAGTAACTCACAGGTGATGTCTTCTTGGTGTCATTCTTTTCTTTGTCTTTTCCAAACCTCCATGATGACTTCTTTCAGCAAGTAAGCCCCCCAAGTAAGCAGGCAAACCCCCCAAATAGCTAGGCAGTACCCCAGTGGGCAATTAATTCCCAATTAGCATTTAGTTCCCCAATTAGCAAGGTAGCTCCCCCAGTAGCCAGTAATTCCCCCACCAGTAGCCCTTAACCTATCCAGTAATCTCCCCAGTAGACAGTTATCCCCCCAGTTGTTACGTATCCCCCCAGTAGCCACTAATCCTTCCCCAACACGTAGTAACCTTGCCCCCCGCAGACAACACTCTACCCCAATAGTCGGTATTCTCTCTCTCTCTCTAGATATATACATACAGCAGTGTTTCCAAAACGGAGCCTCCAACTATTGCAAAACAACAACTCCCAGTATTGACAGCCATTGACTGTCCAGGCATGCTGGGAGTTTTGCAACAGCTGGGGGTACCCTGTTTGGGAAACACTGCCGTAGGGTAATTTTGGTACCGGAGGCAAGTGTAATGCAAATCAAAAGCCTCAAATGCGCATGTCGCTCTCTCGCTTCGGAGCCCTGTCGTATTTCAATAGTTTAGGGCCACATATGGGGTATTTCCGTACTCGGGAGAAAATGCCTAACAAATTTTTGGGGGGCTTTTTTTCTTTTACCCCTTATGAAAAGGTAAAGTTGGGGTCTACACCAGCATGTTTATGTAATTTTTTTAAATTTGTGCTGGTGTTGCACCATACTTTTCATTTTCACAAGAGGTAAAAGGACCATCACGCCCGACGTCGTGAGGCTTCAGACACGGAGCATCTAGTGGCTGCATGCAGCTGAGACAGGTGGATGCTGCATGAGAGATTGCGGGGGTCTCCAACGGCAAGACCCCCAGGATCAGACATCTTATCCCCTATCCTTTGCATAGGGGATAAGATGTCTTAGGGCCAGAGTACCCCTTTAATCCCGGGCAGCAGTACTGGTCGTCAGACACTATCTTCAGTAGTGTTGAGCGGCATAGGCCATATTCGAATTTGCGATATTTCGAGAACATATGGACGAATATTCGTCATATATTCGCAAAATTCGCATATTCGCAGCCCTTTTTTTTTACTAGGCACATGCGCATTCACCATAAAATTTGCATGCACATGCGCAATATCGCTTGATAAAAGAGCTAAAATAAGGAAGGGATCAATATGCGTGAAAATTTGCATATGCAAATACTTGCATATGCAAATATTCGCCTATACGAATTTTCGGGCGTCTGCCGTTCTGACACAGTAACTAGTATTGGAGCCTTGTTTCCACCACAAGCTGTAAGCAGGGAGGAATGATCACTGTGTTGTGTACTGTGTGAAAAAGCGAATATTCGAAATTGCAAATATTTTGCACTATATTTGCAATATTCGCAAATTCGCGAATGTGCAATATTCGCGATAAATATTTGCATTGCGAATATTCGCGCCCAACACTAATCTTCAGTTCTGGCAATACTCACATGCAAGGCCCGGTGTCCCGGTATCCCAAAGTGAGAGGAATCTTCCTCAGAGCGCAACAGTGGTAAATGCTGTGATCCTAGTGTCCTGCAGTCTGTGCACAAGGGCTCTTGGTCCTGTTAGTTTGCTGTGACCTGTAGTCATTCAGCTGTTGTACTCAGCAAGTGGCAGGTATCCAGCAGTCTGGTGGAGCAATGCAGTCCTTACCAATAGCTTACATAAGCAAATCAGCAAAAGATAGCAATCAATGTATACCAATCATCCAGCAAGATGCTGGTGGCGTGATGATTCCACAATGGGGAAACGGGACACTGAACGCGTTTCGAGGTGCTCTCCACCTCTTTTTCAACAGTAGTAGTCCCTAACTTAGACTTTGAATATTTATAGCCCAGTGATTCAGTCTTGGCAGGTGTGACATAGAATGGGCTCACAGGTAGGGAGGGAAGACCCGTAATGGATCATAACACATAATAAAAAAACGTTAAAATATCAAGTTAAAGGGGTTATCCCGGAAAAAAAATGTTTTACATATCAACTGGCTCCAGAAAGTTAAACAGATTTGTAAATTACTTCTATTAAAAAATCTTAATCCTTTCAGTACTTATGAGCTTCTGAAGTTACATAGTTACATAGTTAGTATGGTTGAAAAAAGACAGACGTCCATCATGTTCAACCAGGGAATTGAAGGGAAGGGTGTAAGGGGATAAGGGAAAGGGATGTAGTTTTATAATTCTGCATAAGCATTAATGTTATTTTGTTCCAGGAATGTATCTAACCCTGTTTTAAAGCTATTAATTGTTCCTGCTGTGACCAGTTCCTGAGGTAGACCGTTCCATAAATTCACAGTTCTTATGGTAAAGAAGGCGTGTCGCCCCTTGAGACTAAACCTTTTCTTCTCCAGACGGAGGGAGTGCCCCCTCGTCCTTTGGGGGGGTTTAACCTGGAACAGTTTTTCTCCATATTTTTTGTATGGGCCATTTATATACTTATATACGTTTATCATATCCCCCCTTATACGTCTCTTCTCAAGACTAAACAATTGTAACTCCTTTAATCGCTCCTCATAGCTAAGATGTTCCACGCCCCATATTAGTGTTACGCCGAGCACTCCGGGTCCCCGCTCCTCCCCGGAGCGCTCACGGCGTCTCTCTCCCTGCAGTGCCCCGGTCAGTCCCGCTGACCGGGAGCGCTGCACTGACATGGCCGTCGGGGATGCGATTCGCACAGCGGGACGCGCCCGCTCGCGAATCGCATCCCAAGTCACTTACCCGTCCCGGTCCCCTGCTGTCATGTGCTGGCGTGCGCGGCTCTGCTCTCTAGGGCGCGCGCGTGCCAGCTCTCTGAGACTTAAAGGGCCAGTGCACCAATGATTGGTGCCTGGCCCAATTAGCTTAATTGGCTTCCACCTGCTCCCTGGCTATATCACATCACTTCCCCTGCACTCCCTTGCCGGATCTTGTTGCCTTGTGCCAGTGAAAGCGTTTAGTGTTGTCCTAGCCTGTGTTACCTGAACTCCTGCTATCCATCTTGACTACGAACCTTGCCGCCTGCCCCGACCTTCTGCTACGTCTGACCTTGCCTCTGCCTAGTCCTTCTGTCCCACGCCTTCTCAGCAGTCAGCGAGGTTGAGCCGTTGCTAGTGGATACGACCTGGTTGCTACTGCCACAGCAAGACCATCCCGCTTTGCGGCGGGCTCTGGTGAACACCAGTAGCCTCTTAGAACCGGTCCACCAGCACGGTCCACGCCAATCCCTCGCTGACACAGTGGATCCACAACCTGTAGCCAAATCGTGACAGTAGATCCGGCCATGGATCCCGCTGAGGTGCCGCTGCCAAGTCTCGCTGACCTTACCACGGTGGTCGCTCAGCAATCGCAGCAAATTGCCCAACAAGGACAGCAGCTGTCGCAGTTGACCGCCACGTTACAGCAACTTCTGCCTCTGCTACAGCAGCAACCATCTCCTCCGCCAGCTCCTGCACCTCCTCCGCAGCGAGTGGCCGCTCCTAGCCTCCGCTTGTCCCTGCCGGACAAATTTGATGGGGACTCTAGACTCTGCCGTGGATTTCTGTCTCAATGTTCCCTGCATATGGAGATGTTGTCGGACTTGTTTCCTACAGAACGGTCTAAGGTGGCGTTCGTAGTGAGCCTTCTTTCAGGAAAGGAATCAAAGGCGAATGACCAGGGAGTCAGGAGTTTGTCTGGCGCAGAGAGGAACCATCAGACAGCCAAGTAAAATCAATGGATTTATTAGATGCAACGCGTTTCGCTGCGCATGCGCAGCTTCATCAGGCATGACAAAGGGAGGCTGGTAACAGGTATATATACCTCCAGGAATTAACCATTAGAGTGCTTTTTGAAAAGAATTGTTACATAGAGTTACATATCCATATGACAATATATAAAAAGATACATAAATACATATAAACAGAAATCACAAAAATAGTAATAAGACAGCAATATGAAAGCACAATGCAATCCTATAAATATATATATAAATATATATAACATGATTATAATTATCGCATGTGATGTGAATATGACACCAAAACGACTCAAGAAATCGCTCCGCTAAATCGCCGGTGCGACACTCAACAACACAAGTTGGATATTATTTCAAAAAATATATATGGTATAAAGAGTCATGTCAATTGGTTCAAGAGATAGAAAAATTATTATTTAATTGTATATCGCTACCTTATTAAAAAATAATAAAATAGAATAATAAAAAATAAGTGACAGTGCGATAAACCAAACCGCAACTGATCAGAGGGGAATGTATGAACACTACTTAGAGAATAAGATAAACTCAATTAACTAATGCGGTATTGAATACAGCAACCGGCGAAAACGCAGGGTGTGAATATTCGTACAAGAATCCAGATTAACAAACAATAAATGAATTAAAAATACAAAAATGTTTATATGTAAAAAAGAAGAAGAAAGGGAAATCAACAAAACTTAGATAATAAAACATAAAAAATGAATAAATAAATACACCGTGGGGCGCTCCAGGGTGAACAGTACAGAAGGAGCAAGGAAAAATCAAGGTATGATGTTTTCAAAATTAATCCATATGGAACGATGGGAAATTTTTAAATCCCAAATTATCAAATTATTTAACTGTATCAATACATTCATTAAAACCTTGAGGGTGCAAAGTATGTAGTTTGTGAATCCAAAAGGATTCGCGATTATTAAGTCTTTGTATTCTATTAGGTAAATGAATGGGGATAGTTTCTAAAATAATTAATTTTAGAGTTTCAGTGTTTTTTTGATGATAGAGAGTGAAATGACGGGAAAGGCTATGCAACAAAAAACCATGTTTTATGTTCCATCTGTGTTTGTTCATCCTGGAGCGCACCGTTTGTGTGGTACGGCCAACATATGTTGTGTAAAAAAGGAAGAAAAGGTATCAGTTTGGATAATCCATTCACAACAGAGGCAGCGACTTTTTTTACAAGGAAAACAATATGGTTTAATAGAACAGGAATTCTGTGGTATACGATATTCGGAAAATCTGCTAGGGGCTAATAAATTGCTGAGATTTTTGGAACGTCTGTAGGTGACATTAGGGACTGGGGGAATTAATTGGTTTAAAATTTTATCATTTTGGATAATGGGCCAATTTTTAGTTAATATTTTTCTAATATTAGATGCCTCAATATTGAAATTCGTAACAAAATTGTATCTAAAGGGGTTAAGAAGCTGATTAGAGCTGGATTTTTTAGAAATAGATGTAACCAAATCAGATTGTTTTTTATCTTTCACCTTCAGATATGCCTTAGTAAGAAGCGATTTGGGATAGCCCTTTTGTATAAAGCGTTGTTTTAAAACCTCAGCTTGAGAGATAAAATCTGAATCAGAGGTGCAATTTCTACGAATTCGTAAATATTGGCCGAAAGGCACCCCTCTTAGCCAGCTTGGATAATGTGCACTGTCGAACTGTAAAAAACTGTTAATATCGACAGATTTGAAAAAAGTCTTCGTCGAAATAGTGCCATCGACTGTTTTATGGATGTCAAGGTCTAAGAGTTGGATGGAATTTTCTGCATAATGCATAGTAAATTTAATACCCCATGTGTTAGTGTTCAACTCTTGGACAAAGAGGTCAGCTTCATGTTTGGTACCTACCCAGATCAAAAAAAGGTCGTCTATATAACGACGAAAGAAAAAAACGGACTTAAAGAACAGGGACTGTGCCATGACAAGGGACTCGAATCGCCCCATGAACAAATTAGCGTAACTAGGGGCGAATCGAGTCCCCATGGCACAGCCCCTACTCTGCCGATAAATGGTATGATTGAATTCGAAAACATTATTAAGAAGAATAAATCTGATAGACTCCAGTAAAAATTCTGACTGGCTGGGGTTAAGTGAAGGGTCCTCTTGTAAAAAATGTTTAATTGCCGGAACACCTAAATCAGTGGAGATGTTAGAATAAAGGGATGTCACGATGCCGGCTGGCAGGTGGTGGATCCTCTGTGCCAGAGAGGGATTGGCGTGGACCGTGCTAGTGGACCGGTTCTAAGCCACTACTGGTATTCACCAGAGCCCGCCGCAAAGCGGGATGGTCTTGCTGCGGCGGTAGTGACCAGGTCGTATCCACTAGCAACGGCTCACCTCTCTGGCTGCTGAAGATAGGCGCGGTACAAGGGAGTAGGCAGAAGCAAGGTCGGACGTAGCAGAAGGTCGGGGCAGGCAGCAAGGATCGTAGTCAGGGGCAACAGCAGAAGGTCTGGAACACAGGCTAGGAACACACAAGGAACGCTTTCACTGGCACAATGGCAACAAGATCCGGCAAGGGAGTGCAGGGGAAGTGAGGTGATATAGGGAAGTGCACAGGTGAACACACTAATTGGAACCACTGCGCCAATCAGCGGCGCAGTGGCCCTTTAAATCGCAGAGACCCGGCGCGCGCGCGCCCTAGGGAGCGGGGCCGCGCGCGCCGGGACAGGACAGACGGAGAGCGAGTCAGATACGGGAGCCGGGGTGCGCATCGCGAGCGGGCGCTACCCGCATCGCGAATCGCATCCCGGCAGGCAGCGGAATCGCAGCGCCCCGGCTCAGGGAATGAGACCGGAGCGCTGCAGCGGGGAGAGTGAAGCGAGCGCTCCGGGGAGGAGCGGGGACCCGGAGCGCTCGGCGTAACAGTACCCCCCCCCTTGGGTCTCCCCCTCTTCTTAGAGCCTGAGAACCTGAGGAGCAGACTTTTGTCTAGGATGTTGTCCTCAGGTTCCCAGGATCTCTCTTCAGGACCACAACCCTCCCAGTCCACTAAAAAAAAAGTTTTCCCTCTGACCTTTTTGGAAGCTAAGATTTCTTTGACAGAGAAGATGTCCGAGGAGCCGGAAACAGGAGTGGGAGGAACAGATTTGGGAGAAAAACGGTTGAGGATGAGTGGTTTGAGAAGAGAGACGTGAAAGGCATTAGGGATACGAAGAGAAGGAGGAAGAAGAAGTTTATAAGAGACAGGATTAATTTGACACAAAATTTTGAAAGGACCAAGATAGCGTGGTCCCAACTTGTAGCTAGGGACACGGAAGCGGACATATTTAGCGGAGAGCCATACCTTGTCTCCAGGGGAAAAAACGGGAGGAGCTCTTCTTTTCTTATCCGCGAACTTCTTCATGCGTGATGAAGCCTGTAAGAGAGAATTTTGGGTCTCTCTCCATATGATGGAAAGGTCACGAGAAATTTCATCCACAGCGGGCAGACCAGAGGGCAAGGGAGTAGGGAGGGGGGGGAAGAGGGTGACGGCCGTACACCACGAAAAATGGGGATTTGGAGGAAGATTCAGAGACCCTGAAGTTATACGAGAATTCGGCCCATGGGAGGAGTGACCCCATTTGAGGATTCCGAGGCGTTGGCGAGGAGAAACAAAGGTCTTTCCTGGAGGAGTCTGCCTGATGGAGGCAGGAGAAGTGGAGATCAGGCAGTCAGGTGGAATGATGTGTTGCGGAGAGAGTTCAACTTCTGAGGCATCCGAGGAACGAGAGAGAGCATCGGCCCTAATGTTCTTATCGGCAGGACGAAAGTGAATCTCAAAATTAAATCGGGCAAAGAACAGAGACCACCGGGCCTGGCGAGGATTCAGCCGTTGGGCAGACTGGAGGTAGGAGAGGTTCTTGTGGTCGGTGTAGATAATAACAGGAGAACTTGATCCCTCCAGCAGATGCCTCCATTCCTCAAGTGCTAATTTAATGGCTAGAAGCTCTCGATCCCCGATGGAGTAGTTCCTCTCCGCTGGAGAGAAGGTCCTAGAGAAAAAACCACAAGTGACAGCATGCCCGGAAGAATTTTTTTGTAGAAGAACAGCTCCAGCTCCCACTGAGGAGGCATCAACCTCCAATAGGAAGGGTTTGGAAGGGTCAGGTCTGGAGAGGACGGGAGCCGAAGAAAAGGCAGACTTGAGTCGTTTAAAGGCGTCTTCTGCTTGAGGAGGCCAGGACTTGGGATCAGCATTTTTTTTGGTTGAAGCCACGATAGGAGCCACAATGGTAGAAAAATGTGGAATAAATTGCCTGTAATAATTGGCGAACCCCAAAAAGCGTTGGATAGCACGGAGTCCGGAGGGGCGTGGCCAATCTAAGACGGCAGAGAGTTTGTCTGGATCCATCTGTAGTCCCTGGCCAGAGACCAAATATCCTAGAAAAGGAAGAGATTGGCATTCAAACAGACATTTCTCAATTTTGGCATAGAGTTGATTGTCACGAAGTCTCTGAAGAACCATACGGACATGCTGGCGGTGTTCTTCTAGATTGGCAGAAAAAATTAGGATATCGTCCAGATATACAACAACACAGGAGTATAACAGATCACGAAAAATTTCATTGACAAAGTCTTGGAAGACGGCAGGGGCGTTGCACAGGCCAAAGGGCATGACCAGATACTCAAAGTGTCCATCTCTGGTGTTAAATGCCGTTTTCCACTCATCCCCCTCTCTGATGCGGATGAGGTTATAGGCGCCTCTTAAGTCCAATTTAGTAAAGATGTGGGCACCTTGGAGGCGATCAAAGAGTTCAGAGATGAGGGGTAAGGGGTAGCGGTTCTTAACCGTGATTTTATTAAGACCGCGGTAGTCAATGCAAGGACGTAGGGAGCCATCTTTTTTGGACACAAAGAAAAATCCGGCTCCGGCAGGAGAGGAGGATTTACGGATAAAGCCCTTTTTTAGATTCTCCTGGACGTATTCAGACATGGCAAGAGTCTCTGGGGCAGAGAGAGGATAAATTCTGCCCCGGGGTGGAGTAGTGCCCGGGAGGAGGTCGATAGGACAAACATAAGGCCTGTGAGGAGGTAGAGTCTCAGCTTGTTTTTTGCAGAAAACATCCGCGAAGTCCATATAGGCCTTAGGGAGACCGGTTACTGGAGGAACCACAGAGTTACGGCAAGGGTTACTGGGAACCGGTTTTAGACAGTTCTTGGAACAAGAGGACCCCCAACTCTTGATCTCCCCAGTGGACCAATCCAGGGTTGGGGAATGAAGTTGAAGCCAGGGAAGTCCAAGGAGAATTTCCGAGGTGCAATTGGGGAGGACCAAAAGTTCAATCCTCTCGTGATGAGATCCGATGCTCATAAGAAGGGGCTCCGTGCGGAAACGTATGGTACAGTCCAATCTTTCATTATTTACACAATTGATGTAGAGGGGTCTGGCGAGACTGGTCACCGGGATGTTGAACCTGTTGACGAGAGAGGCCAAAATAAAATTTCCTGCAGATCCAGAGTCCAAGAAGGCCATAGTAGAGAAGGAGAAGGCCGAGGCAGACATCCGCACAGGCACAGTAAGACGTGGAGAAGCAGAGTAGACATCAAGGACTGTCTCACCTTTGTGCGGAGTCAGCGTACGTCTTTCCAGGCGGGGAGGACGGATAGGACAATCCCTCAGGAAGTGTTCGGTACTAGCACAGTACAGGCAGAGGTTCTCCATACGGCGTCGTGTCCTCTCTTGAGGTGTCAGGCGAGACCGGTCGACCTGCATAGCCTCCACGGCGGGAGGCACAGGAACAGATTGCAGGGGACCAGAGGAGAGAGGAGCCGAGGAGAAGAAACGCCTCGTGCGAACAGAGTCCATATCTTGGCGGAGTTCCTGACGCCTTTCGGAAAAACGCATGTCAATGCGAGTGGCTAGGTGAATAAGTTCATGTAGATTAGCAGGAATTTCTCGTGCGGCCAGAACATCTTTAATGTTGCTGGATAGGCCTTTTTTGAAGGTCGCGCAGAGGGCCTCATTATTCCAGGACAATTCTGAAGCAAGAGTACGGAATTGTACGGCATACTCGCCAACGGAAGAATTACCCTGGACCAGGTTCAACAGGGCAGTCTCAGCAGAAGAGGCTCGGGCAGGTTCCTCAAAGACACTTCGGATTTCCGAGAAGAAGGAGTGTACAGAGGCAGTGACGGGGTCATTGCGGTCCCAGAGCGGTGTGGCCCATGACAGGGCTTTTCCGGACAGAAGGCTGACTACGAAAGCCACCTTAGACCTTTCAGTGGGAAACAGGTCCGACATCATCAACTTAGAGTCCCCATCAAATTTATCCGGCAAGGATAGGCGTAGCCCAGGAGCGGCCACTCGCTGCGGAGGAGGTGCAGGAGCTGGCGGAGGAGATGACTGCTGAAGCTGTGGTAGTAACTGTTGTAGCATAACGGTCAGTTGAGACAGCTGTTGGCCTTGTTGCGCTATCTGTTGTGACTGCTGGGCGACCACCGTGGTGAGGTCAGCGACAACTGGCAGAGGAACTTCAGCGGGATCCATGGCCGGATCTACTGTCACGATGCCGGCTGGCAGGTGGTGGATCCTCTGTGCCAGAGAGGGATTGGCGTGGACCGTGCTAGTGGACCGGTTCTAAGCCACTACTGGTATTCACCAGAGCCCGCCGCAAAGCGGGATGGTCTTGCTGCGGCGGTAGTGACCAGGTCGTATCCACTAGCAACGGCTCACCTCTCTGGCTGCTGAAGATAGGCGCGGTACAAGGGAGTAGGCAGAAGCAAGGTCGGACGTAGCAGAAGGTCGGGGCAGGCAGCAAGGATCGTAGTCAGGGGCAACGGCAGAAGGTCTGGAACACAGGCTAGGAACACACAAGGAACGCTTTCACTGGCACAATGGCAACAAGATCCGGCAAGGGAGTGCAGGGGAAGTGAGGTGATATAGGGAAGTGCACAGGTGAACACACTAATTGGAACCACTGCGCCAATCAGCGGCGCAGTGGCCCTTTAAATCGCAGAGACCCGGCGCGCGCGCGCCCTAGGGAGCGGGGCCGCGCGCGCCGGGACAGGACAGACGGAGAGCGAGTCAGGTACGGGAGCCGGGGTGCGCATCGCGAGCGGGCGCTACCCGCATCGCGAATCGCATCCCGGCAGGCAGCGGAATCGCAGCGCCCCGGCTCAGGGAATGAGACCGGAGCGCTGCAGCGGGGAGAGTGAAGCGAGCGCTCCGGGGAGGAGCGGGGACCCGGAGCGCTCGGCGTAACAAGGGAGCACACATCCAGGGTAAGAAAACTATAATAGGGGGGTAGGGATAGGGCATGTAGTTCCGAAATAAGTTGAGCTGAATCTCTCAAATAAGATGGTAATTGTAAAACAAAAGGTTGAAGGAATAGATCTATAAAGTGAGAAAGGTTTGCAGTAATCGAACCAATACCTGAAATAATAGGTCTACCAGGGGGGTTGGTTAAACATTTATGTAATTTGGGTAAATAATAAAAAATAGGTAAATTATAATTTTTAATATTGAGAAATGTGTGCTCCCTTTTATCCAACAATTGTTTTTCTGTAGCTCCACCTATAAGCAAACAATATTGTGAAAAAATATGAGGGGAAGGGTCATAAGAAAGCGGAGTATAATATTCAAGGTCTGATAAAATTCTAAGGGCTTCATTTTTATAATCAGCCCTATTCAAAACAGCAACCCCCCCACCTTTATCTGCAGGGCGAACAATAATAGATTTATTGTTCTGTATGGATTTAATTGCAATTCTCTCAGCAGAAGTTAAATTATCATTTTCCTTAAAAATAACAGATTTATCACATAAATTTGAAAAATCTTGCATGACCATATGATAAAAAGTCTCAAGATGGCTGCCACGATTGTGTAGAGGATAAAACGAAGATTTGGGTTTTACTGGTACATGACGAGCTGGAGTCATGTCAACTAGTGTGGTAACGGGAATTGAAATATTATCAATATTAGAATTACAAACTCCCGAATTCAAAATTTGGGGGGTATTAGTAGTTTGATGGTCCGATCTGTTCTGGATAAAGAAATGACGGCTCAATGTTAATCTACGAATAAAATCGTTTAGATCTAAAAATAACTGAAACTCGTTCGGACGTGCAGCAGGACAAAAAGACAGTCCTTTCGCGAGTAAATTCGTTTCATTTTCGGAAAGTATATAGTTAGATAGATAAAAAAATTTTATAGTTTCTTTTTTTGTTATTAATTTTTCTGTCTTTGAGATAATTGTAGAGGTGGGTTGGCGTTTTCTCTGACCTCCTCTGCAACCTCTGGGTTTTCCTTTCTTTTTATAGACTGTGTTCGATTTGATGTCTTTATGAGGGGGTAATACTGGGTGATCGTGCGTAAGCGTACATCCAAATTGGCATTGCACGCTAGAGTGGCATCTGTAGTGAGAGGGCAATTGTAAAAAGAAGATGAGGAGGTGGAAACAGGAGTAGAATTCCCTGGGGTGTCAAGCGTGTCATATTGTGAGCTATCAATGAGTGTGGAACTCATGTCAGACATAGAACCCTCGTGCACCGTGAGAAGGGAGGGATCGATGGAGCAGTCGAGAGAATTACAAGGCTGCCCAACAGAAAGACCCCCCACCGCCCCGGAACCCGAGTTCAACCCATGACAAGGATCCAAAAAAGTGAGAGGAGGGAGCAAAGGACAGACCATATTAGGTGCTGGTCTGTCTAGTGGTGAAAGAGTATTAGTGGTAGTGTTATTAAACACATTAGTGTTAGAATTGGTAGAGGTAATACATGTGCTGGTAATAATTTTTTGATTACAACTAGTATTGGTATTAGCAGTAGGCATAAAAGATTTATTCGCTGATGGTTTAGTTTCAGAAGTAATATGATTTTTCTTGTTAGAATTTTTTGAATTAGAGTATTGGGAATTATTACGAGCTGAATTTACTATAGTTCTACTATGTTCGAATTTTTTGTCAGTACCCAGGGGAGTGACAGACGATGTTTTAGGAACAGAATTAATTGGGTTTTCCTGTTTTTTAGAGGATAAAGTGTTATTAGACATTTGTTTCTGAGGATTATATCTTGGCCATTTATGTATTTGGCCACACATATAATCCTGTTTGTCACGATTAAACTTATGTACTTTTTTATTTATGGTTTCTATCTCCAATTTTTGTAATCTATTAGATAGAAGTCCTTCAAGTTTATGATATTCAGAATAACCCGAAAAGGTTGCCAGAGCATTTTTAATGGACCTAGCTTTGTCCCGATAATGAAGGACTAATGTATTTCTTTTGTCCAGGAGACGAGTGACAAGTCCCCTAGAACAATTTTCCGTAAATTCATCCCACTCTTTAGTAAAAAGAGGATCATCAGGAAAAGAGGATTCAAAGGGTAATCTCAGACCCCTCGGGGTAAAACTATCATTAAGATATCTTTGTAAAAATAAAACATCTTGTTACGCCTAGCGCTCCGGGTCCCCGCTCCTCCCCGGAGCGCTCACGGCGTCCTTCTCCCTGCAGCTCCCCGGTCAGCGCTGACCGGGAGCGCTGCTCTGCCATGGCCGTTGGGGATGCGATTCGCACAGCGGGACGCGCCCGCTCGCGAATCGTATCCCAGGTCACTTACCCGTTCCCGTCTCCTGCGGTCATGTGCTGGCGCGCGCGGCTCCGCTCTCTAGGGCGCACGCGCGCCAGCTCCCTGAGACTTAAAGGGCCAGTGCACCAATGATTGGTGCCTGGCCCAATTAGCTTAATTGGTTCCCACCTGTTCCCTGGCTATATCTAGTCTCCTCCCTTGCACTCCCTTGCCGGATCTTGTTGCCTTAGTGCCAGTGAAAGCGTTCCTTGTGTGTTCAATAGCCTGTGTACCAGTACCTTTGCTATCTCCCCTGACTACGAACCTTGCCGCCTGCCCCCGACCTTCTGCTACGTCCGACCTTGCTACTGCCTACTCCCTTGTACCTCGCCTATCTTCTGTATCTTCAGCAGCCAGAGAGGTGAGCCGTTGCTAGTGGATACGACCTGGTCACTACCGCCGCAGCAAGACCATCCCGCTTTGCGGCGGGCTCTGGTGAAAACCAGTAGTGGCTTAGAACCGGTCCACTAGCACGGTCCACGCCAATCCCTCTCTGGCACAGAGGATCCACTACCTGCCAGCCGGCATCGTGACAGTAGATCCGGCCATGGATCCCGCTGAAGTTCCTCTGCCAGCTGCCGCCGACCTCCCTACATTGGTCGCCCGACAAGAGCACCAGCTGTCGTACTTGACCACCATGACACAGCAACTCCAGTCGCAGCTACAGCAGCTCCAGTCACAGCAACAGCAGCAACAGTCGCAGCTACAGCAAGTTCAGTCTCAGCTACAGCAGCAACAACCATCTCCTCCGCCAGCTCCTGCACCCCTTCCGCAGCGAGTGGCCACTCCTAGCCTCCGCCTGTCTTTGCCGGACAAATTTAATGGGGACTCTAAGTTTTGCCGTGGCTTTCTTTCCCAATGTTCCCTGCATCTGGAGATGATGTCGGACCTGTTTCCCACTGAAAGGTCTAAGGTGGCTTTCGTAGTCAGCCTTCTGTCCGGAAAAGCCCTGTCATGGGCCACACCGCTCTGGGACCGCAATGACCCCGTCACTGCCTCTGTACACTCCTTCTTCTCGGAAATCCGAAGTGTCTTTGAGGAACCTGCCCGAGCCTCTTCTGCTGAGACTGCCCTGTTGAACCTGGTCCAGGGTAATTCTTCCGTTGGCGAGTATGCCGTACAATTCCGTACTCTTGCTTCAGAATTGTCCTGGAATAATGAGGCCCTCTGCGCGACCTTCAAAAAAGGCCTATCCAGCAACATTAAAGATGTTCTGGCCGCACGAGAGACTCCTGCTAACCTGCATGAACTCATTCATCTAGCCACTCGCATTGACATGCGTTTTTCTGAGAGGCATCAAGAGCTCCGCCAGGAAAAAGACTTAGATCTCTGGCCACCTCTCCCACAGTCTCCACTGCAATCTGCGCCTAGGCCTCCCGCCGAGGAGGCCATGCAAGTGGATCGGTCTCGCCTGACCCTGGAAGAGAGGAATCGCCGTAAGGAAGAGAATCTCTGTCTGTACTGTGCCAGTACTGAACATTTTTTGGTGGATTGCCCAATCCGTCCTCCACGTCTGGGAAACGCACGCTCGCACTCAGCTCTCGTGGGTGTGGCGTCTCTTGATGCCAAGTCGGCTTCTCCACGTCTCACGGTACCTGTTCGGATTTCCACTTCAGCCAGCTCTCCCCTCTCAGCCGTGGCCTGCCTGGACTCTGGAGCTTCTGGGAATTTCATTCGGGAGTCCTTTGTGAATAAGTTCCGTATTCCGGTGACCCGTCTTGACAAGCCACTCCACATTTCCGCGGTCAACGGAGCCAGGTTGGACTGTACCATACGTTTCCGCACGGAGCCCCTTCTTATGAGCATCGGATCTCATCACGAGAGGATTGAACTTTTGGTCCTCCCCAATTGCACCTCGGAAATTCTCCTTGGACTTCCCTGGCTTCAACTTCATTCCCCAATCCTGGATTGGTCCACTGGGGAGATCAAGAGTTGGGGGTCCTCTTGTGCCAAGAACTGTCTAAAACCGGTTCCCAGTAACCCTTGCCCTAACTCTGTGGTTCCTCCTGTATTCGGTCCCCCTAAGGTCTTTAAGGACTCTGCCTGCCACAGGAAATGCCCCTCCCCCCCTCCCAGTTCCATCAGGCAAGCTTTTGTGTCCCCTCATGGCCCTCGTCCTGGTGTCACACTGCCCCGTGCCAGGTCTCGCCCTCTGCCCTCTCTCCCCATTCCTACTCCTGCGGTTCTGCCTGCCGTTGAGGAATCCCTCCATCCTTTCCCGGTGTCCTCATCCCAGGGGAGGCAGTTACCCGATAAAGAGAAGGGGAGACCTAAGGGGGGGGGTACTGTTACGCCTAGCGCTCCGGGTCCCCGCTCCTCCCCGGAGCGCTCACGGCGTCCTTCTCCCTGCAGCTCCCCGGTCAGCGCTGACCGGGAGCGCTGCTCTGCCATGGCCGTTGGGGATGCGATTCGCACAGCGGGACGCGCCCGCTCGCGAATCGTATCCCAGGTCACTTACCCGTTCCCGTCTCCTGCGGTCATGTGCTGGCGCGCGCGGCTCCGCTCTCTAGGGCGCACGCGCGCCAGCTCCCTGAGACTTAAAGGGCCAGTGCACCAATGATTGGTGCCTGGCCCAATTAGCTTAATTGGTTCCCACCTGTTCCCTGGCTATATCTAGTCTCCTCCCTTGCACTCCCTTGCCGGATCTTGTTGCCTTAGTGCCAGTGAAAGCGTTCCTTGTGTGTTCAATAGCCTGTGTACCAGTACCTTTGCTATCTCCCCTGACTACGAACCTTGCCGCCTGCCCCCGACCTTCTGCTACGTCCGACCTTGCTACTGCCTACTCCCTTGTACCTCGCCTATCTTCTGTATCTTCAGCAGCCAGAGAGGTGAGCCGTTGCTAGTGGATACGACCTGGTCACTACCGCCGCAGCAAGACCATCCCGCTTTGCGGCGGGCTCTGGTGAAAACCAGTAGTGGCTTAGAACCGGTCCACTAGCACGGTCCACGCCAATCCCTCTCTGGCACAGAGGATCCACTACCTGCCAGCCGGCATCGTGACACATCTAAATTATGCTGCAATTCGGACTTGCAACAACTTTCGTAATCATTAAAAAGAGCCGTCAGTTTACTTAGATCGTCCTCTGTAAGGGCTCCCGGAACAAAGCCACCAGGTGGTTCAGGGTTAATTTTTACCGCACCTAAGAGTTGGCTGATCAGGGAGTTCCTGACATGGTCACGATCAGGGAAATACTCCATGTCCGAGCAAGGAGAGCAGTAGAAAAAAATGTGTATATATAAAAATAATAATGGATGAAATAAATAAGATAACAGGATAAATTAAATTAAATAACCAAAAATAAAAATAAAAATAATAATAATAATAATGATAATAAAATAAAATATAAAATGAACTAAAACAAAAACAAAAACAGAGAAATAAATAATGCAATAAGAAAATACAATTCAAAAATAATAAGTCCTACTAATCGAAAAGTCCAGAGCGATAGGTGATCCCAGCAAGGGGTCAGTATCCACAATGGTGTGAGGAGGATCCCGTGAGAGCAGCGCTTCTAGGAATGATTCTTGTGGAATCCACACCGCGGTCAGCCGATGTGAGTGAAATCTAGAGAAAGGAAGGAAGGCGCCTCATGTGCGGGATCAGTAGATCTTGCAGGTGGGGGTAGGGGAAGGTAATTCCCAAGCCGCTTACCAAAGTTGGTTGTGCGCCCACACACAACAAGGTTAGAAGCAGAAGAGATATGAAGGCAGGTCCACTGCAGCCCTCCTGGATAGGTATGGAATCAAAGGCGAATGACCAGGGAGTCAGGAGTTTGTCTGGCGCAGAGAGGAACCATCAGACAGCCAAGTAAAATCAATGGATTTATTAGATGCAACGCGTTTCGCTGCGCATGCGCAGCTTCATCAGGCATGACAAAGGGAGGCTGGTAACAGGTATATATACCTCCAGGAATTAACCATTAGAGTGCTTTTTGAAAAGAATTGTTACATAGAGTTATTACATGTAACTCTATGTAACAATTCTTTTCAAAAAGCACTCTAATGGTTAATTCCTGGAGGTATATATACCTGTTACCAGCCTCCCTTTGTCATGCCTGATGAAGCTGCGCATGCGCAGCGAAACGCGTTGCATCTAATAAATCCATTGATTTTACTTGGCTGTCTGATGGTTCCTCTCTGCGCCAGACAAACTCCTGACTCCCTGGTCATTCGCCTTTGATTCCATACCTATCCAGGAGGGCTGCAGTGGACCTGCCTTCATATCTCTTCTGCTTCTAACCTTGTTGTGTGTGGGCGCACAACCAACTTTGGTAAGCGGCTTGGGAATTACCTTCCCCTACCCCCACCTGCAAGATCTACTGATCCCGCACATGAGGCGCCTTCCTACCTTTCTTTCAGGAAAGGCCTTGTCTTGGGCCACACCGCTCTGGGACCGCAATGATCCTGCCACAGCCACAGTCCAGTCCTTCTTCGCTGAAGTCCGCAGTGTCTTCGAGGAACCAGCCCGAGCTTCTTCTGCCGAGACTGCCCTGCTGAACCTGGTCCAGGGTAATTCTTCAGTGGGCGAGTACGCCATCCAATTTCGTACTCTTGCTTCCGAATTATCATGGAATAACGAGGCTCTCTGCGCGACCTTTAAAAAAGACCTATCCAGTAGCATCAAGGATGTGCTGGCCGCACGAGAGATTCCTGCCAACCTGCAAGAACTTATCCATTTGGCCACCCGCATTGACATGCGTTTTTCTGAGAGACATCAGGAGCTCCGCCAGGAAAAAGACTTAGATCTCTGGTCACCTGTCCCACAGTATCCGTTGCAATCTACGCCTGGGCCTCCCGCCGAGGAGGCCATGCAAGTGGATCGGTCTCGCCTGACCCAGGAAGAGAGGAATCGCCGTAGGGAAGAAAATCTTTGTCTGTACTGTGCCAGTACCGAGCATTTCTTGATGGATTGCCCTATTCGTCCTCCACGTCTGGGAAATGCACGCACGCACCCAGCTCACGTGGGTGTGGCGTCTCTTGGTTCTAAGTCTGCTTCTCCACGTCTCACGGTGCCCATGCGGATTTCTCCTTCAGCCAACTCCTCCCTCTCAGCCGTGGCCTGCTTGGACTCTGGTGCCTCTGGGAATTTCATTTTGGATTCTTTGGTGAATAAATTCTGCATCCCGGTGACCCGTCTCGTCAAGCCGCTCTACATTTCCGCGGTCAACGGAGTTAGATTGGATTGCACCGTGCGTTACCGCACAAAACCCCTCTTAATGTGCATTGGACCCCACCACGAAAGGATTGAATTTTTCGTCCTTCCCAACTGCACCTCTGAGGTCCTCCTCGGTCTGCCATGGCTCCAGCTTCATTCTCCCACCCTTGACTGGACCACCGGGGAGATCAAGAACTGGGACTCTGCTTGCCACAACAAATGCCTCTCCCCCCCTCCCAGTCCCGTCAGGCAAGCCTCAGTGCCTCCTCATGGCCCCCGTCCTGGTGTCTCTCTGCCCCGTGCCAAGCTTCACCCTCTGCCCTCCCTCCCCATTCCCACTCCTGCTGTACGGCCTGCCTTTGAGGAAACCCTTCAATCATTCCCGGTGTCCTCATCCCATGGGAAGCAGTTACCGGACAAAGAAAGGGGGAGACCTAAGGGGGGGGGGTACTGTTACGCCGAGCGCTCCGGGTCCCCGCTCCTCCCCGGAGCGCTCACGGCGTCTCTCTCCCTGCAGCGCCCCGGTCAGTCCCGCTGACCGTAAGCGCTGCACTGACATGGCCGTCGGGGATGCGATTCGCACAGCGGGACGCGCCCGCTCGCGAATCGCATCCCAAGTCACTTACCCGTCTCGGTCCCCTGCTGTCATGTGCTGGCGCGCGCGGCTCCGCTCTCTAGGTCGCGCGCGCGCCAGCTCTCTGAGACTTAAAGGGCCAGTGCACCAATGATTGGTGCCTGGCCCAATTAGCTTAATTGGCTTCCACCTGCTCCCTGGCTATATCACATCACTTCCCCTGCACTCCCTTGCCGGATCTTGTTGCCTTGTGCCAGTGAAAGCGTTTAGTGTTGTCCTAGCCTGTGTTACCTGAACTCCTGCTATCCATCTTGACTACAAACCTTGCCGCCTGCCCCGACCTTCTGCTACGTCTGACCTTGCCTCTGCCTAGTCCTTCTGTCCCACGCCTTCTCAGCAGTCAGCGAGGTTGAGCCGTTGCTAGTGGATACAACCTGGTTGCTACTGCCGCAGCAAGACCATCCCGCTTTGCGGCGGGCTCTGGTGAACACCAGTAGCTTCTTAGAACCGGTCCACCAGCACGGTCCACGCCAATCCCTCGCTGACACAGTGGATCCACAACCTGTAGCCGAATCGTGACAATTAGTTTAGTCGCACGTCTCTGCACCCTTTCCAGCTCCGCAGTGTCCCTTTTATGGACAGGTGCCCAAAACTGAACAGCATATTCCAGGTGAGGCCGTACCAATGCTTTATAAAGGGGGAGTATTATGTCCCTGTCCCTTGAGTCCATGCCTCTTTTGATACATGACAATATCCTGCTGGCTTTGGAAGCAGCAGCCTGACATTGCATGCTATTCTGTAGTCTGTGATCTACAAGTCACCCAGATCCTTCTCTACCAGTGACTCTGCCAGTTTAATCCCCCCTAAGACATACGACGCTGCAGGTTATTAGTATACACAGCCCCCCTCTATATACACAGCCCCCCCTCTATATACACAGCCCCCCTAAGACATACGATGCATGCAGGTTATTAGTACCCAGATGCATAACTTTACATTTATCCACATTGAACCTCATTTGCCAAGTGGATGCCCAGACACTTAGTCTATCCAAGTCATCCTGTAACTTATACACATCCTCTATAGACTGTACCCCCCTCTATATACAGAGCCCCCCTCTATATACACAGCCCCCCCACTATATACACAGCCCCCCTCTATATACACATCCTCTATAGACTGTACCGTGCTACAAAGCTTGGTGTCATCTGCAAAGATAGAAACAGAGCTGTTATACCATCCTCTATATACACAGCCCCCCTCTATATACACAGCCCCCCTCTATATACACAGCCCCCCTCTATATACACAGCCCCCTCTATATACACAGCCCCCTCTATATACACAGCCCCCCTCTATATACACAGCCCCCCTCTATATATATACACAGCCCCCCCTCTATATACACAGCCCCCCTCTATATACACAGCCCCCCTCTATATACACAGCCCCCCCCTCTATTTACACAGCCCCCCTCTATATACAGAGCTGTTAATACCATCCTCTATATCATTGATAAACAAATTAAACAACAGCGGTCCCAGTACTGAACCTTGGGGTACACCACTAATAACCGGGGACCAATCAGAGTACGAATCATTGACCACCACTCTCTGGGTATGATCCATGATCAGTGTTCAATCCAGTTACAAACTAAAGTTTCCAAACCCAAAGACCTTAACTTACCTGTCAGACGTCTATGAGGGACAGTATCAAACGCTTTAGCAAAATCCAGAAACACTATATCCACAGCCCCCCTCTATATACAGAGCCCCCCTCTATATACACAGCCCCCCCTCTATATACCCAGCCCCCTCTATATCCACAGCCCCCCTCTATATACACAGCCCCCCTCTATATACAGAGCTCCCCTCTATATACACAGCCCCCTCTATATCCACAGCCCCCCTCTATATACACAGCCCCCCTCTATATACAGAGCTCCCCTCTATATACACAGCCCCCCTCTATATACACAGCCCCCCCTCTATATACACAGCCCCCCTCTATATACACAGCCCCCCTCTATATACAGAGCTCCCCTCTATATACACAGCCCCCCTCTATATACACAGCCCCCTCTATATACACAGCCCCCCTCTATATACACAGCCCCCCTCTATATACAGAGCTCCCCTCTATATACACAGCCCCCCTCTATATACACAGCCCCCCCTCTATATACACAGCCCCCTCTATATACACAGCCCCCCTCTATATACAGAGCTCCCCTCTATATACACAGCCCCCCTCTATATACACAGCCCCCTCTATATACACAGCCCCCCCTCTATATACACAGCCCCCCTCTATATACACAGCCCCCCTCTATATCCACAGCCCCCCTCTATATACACAGCCCCCCTCTATATCCACAGCCATTCCTCTATATACACAGCCCCCCTCTATATCCACAGCCATTCCTCTATATACACAGCCCCCCTCTATATACACAGCCCCCCTCTATATACACAGCCCCCCCCCCTCTATATACACATCCATTCCTCTGTCAAGGCTTCTACTCACCTCTTCATAAAAGCAAATTAGATTGGTTTGACAACTTCTATCCTTAGTAAACCCCTGCTGGCTATCACTTATAATACTATTATCCCCTATGTATTCCTGTATGTAATCCCTTATAAGTTGAGTTGTTCTTTTCTGTCTAAGTGCTCTCTGATGACACGTGTCTCAGGAACCGCCCAGTTTAGAAGCAAATGCCCATAGCAAACCTCTTCTAAACTGGGCGGCTCCCGAGACAGGTGTCATCAGAGAGCACTTAGACAGAAAAGAACAACTCAACTTCAGAAGCTCATAAGTACTGGAAGGATTAAGATTTTTTAATAGAAGTAATTTACAAATCTGTTTAACTTTCTGGAGCCAGTTGGTATATATAAAAATGTTTTTATCCTGGATAACCCCTTTAATACAATATTAGGATATACAGTGGTATAGAGTTCAAATGATAACAAAGGTCTGCCTGCTACTGTCAGTTAAAATGTATACTTTTTGGAAAATGAATGAATTTGTAATTAACACAACATCATCAAGAGACTCGATGTAAGTTTTCTAGTAAATAAGCTCAGGAATAATGTAGCAGTGTGGGACATAAGCATAATGTAATCAGAATCCAGATAGTGTATAAAAGTAATGTGCGGAAGGGGAAAAAAATGGAATTTTTTTTTATAAACAGTAAAGAGATACCGTATTTTTCGCCATATAAGATTCTCCGGCATATAAGACGCACATAATTTTAAAGGAGGAAAATCTAGAAAAAAAGATTCTGAACCAAATACTAGAGATGAGCGAATCGAAGTTGACGAACCCGAATTCGTTACGAATTTCATGAAAAATTTGATTTGCAACTAATACGAATATCGCCGCGATTTTATCGCACGAATCGCTTCATTATACTCCATTTTACAGCGTTCCAGGCTATTGGAGACCTAAGATGGGGAATCCACATGTCAGTACATGGGATTATGGGAGGGCGGGAAACAGCAGAGGGAATGAAGGTAGGCGGGCTTACCCAGAACCACATGTGGGATGCAGCCTATCAGTGACCACTGACCCCTGTGATGTCACAGCTCCTATATAATCGGCGGCCATCTTGCCTCTCTTCATTTCATCTATGCAGTCAGATGGAGAGGACGGGAGTGTGTGTGTGTGAATAGCTCATACCACAGCGTTACACTGCAACTGCTAGTCACATCAGCATTAGGGAAAGGCAGGAGTGCAGAGTGCTGTGCTGTTACACTGAGAAGGATCATTGATTGTTAAACCTCCTATTCACGTTATTGAGCATTGCAGCAGAGAGGGGCAGATAGCTGTCAGCTGCCTCATACACATCTCCAAGCTGCCTGAACTTTATCAACCATCTTATTTCCTCATTTTTCAGCTCTATTGAGGTTTTTTTTCTCCACAAAACTTCTGCTGCTCAGAATTGTGTGACAGAGTTAGGGTTGCCACCCTGCCGGTATTTTCATCTACATTCTGGGCTGTGCCATACAATGGCCGGTATTTTCATTCCCTGACAGGGGCGGACTGAGCAGTATCCCCAGAAGAGCACTTCTTTCATTTCAACTACATTTTGCCTGTGACCTGCAGGCTGCCGCACTACAGTTTCAGCCCCCGACACAAAGCCCACTGTCTGTCGGGCCGTACAATGCCCAGGTCTGACACCAGCAGCCTGTGACAGGGAGAGCTCTGTGCGATGACAGGAAGAGACTGTACAGTGCTTGGGAGGGGGCGTGACCTCCTGTCTCCTCTCTCTCCCTCCCCCACCTTCCCTCTGCCGTGCAGTCTTACAACCCTCCATAGGCAGAGCAGGGAGGGGAGAGGAGGAGAGGCCGTGTATCCTGTCTCCCTCTGCTGCACAGGGCGGGTGAGTGTCTGTGTGTGTATGTGATTATCTGTGTATGTGTCTGTGTATATATGTGTCTGTGTATATATGTGTCTGTGTATATGTGTCTGTGATTATATGTGTCTGTGATTATATGTGTCTGTGTATATATGTGTCTGTGTCTCTGTGTGTCTGTGTATATGTGTGTCTGTGTATATATGTGTGTGTGTGTATATATAGGTGTGTGTATATGTGTGTGTGTGGGGGGGGGGGGAGCTACCTAATCTGGGGGACAACTATGCTCGTAATCTAGGGGACAACTATACTGATCTGGGGGACAACTATACTGATCTGGGGGACAACTATACTGATCTGGGGGACAACTATACTGATCTTGGGGACAACTATGCTGATCTGGGGGACAATTATACTGATCTGGGGGACAACTATGCTCATAATCTGGGGGACAACTATACTGATCTGGGGGACAACTATGCTCGTAATCTGGGGGACAACTATACTGATCTGGGGGACAACTATACTGATCTGGGGGACAACTATACTGATCTGGGGGACAATTATGCTGATCTGGGGGACAATTATACTGATCTGGGGGACAACTATACTGATCTGGGGGACAACTATACTGATCCGGGGGACAACTATGCTCGTAATCTGGGGGACAACTATACTGATCTGGGGGACAACTATACTGATCTGGGGGACAACTATACTGATCTGGGGGACAACTATGCTGATCTGGGGGACAATTATACTGATCTGGGGGACAACTATGCTCGTAATCTGGGGGACAACTATACTGATCTGGGGGACAACTATGCTCGTAATCTGGGGGACAACTATACTGATCTGGGGGACAACTATGCTCCTAATGTGGGGGACATCTATGCTGCCTAATCTGGGTTACATCTATGCTGCCTAATCTGGGTTACATCTATGCTGCCTAATCTGGGTTACATCTATGCTGCCTAATCTGGGGGACATCTATGCTGCCTAATCTGGGTTACATCTATGCTGCCTAATCTGGGGGACAACTATGCTGCCTAATCTGGGGGACAACTATGCTGCCTACTCTGGGGGACAACTATGCTCCTAATCTGGGGTACAACTATGCTCCTAATCTGGGGGACAACTATGCTGCCTAATCTGGGTTACATCTATGCTTCCTAATCTGGGGGACAACTATGCTGCCTAATCTGGGGGACAACTATGCTGCCTACTATGGGGGGCAACTATGCTCCTAATGTGGGGGACATCTATGCTGCCTAATCTGGGTTACGTGTATGCTGCCTAATCTGGGTTACATCTATGCTGCCTAATCTGGGTTACATCTATGCTGCCTAATCTGGGGGACATCTATGCTGCCTAATCTGGGTTACATCTATGCTGCCTAATCTGGGGGACAACTATGCTGCCTAATCTGGGGGACAACTATGCTGCCTACTCTGGGGGACAACTATGCTCCTAATCTGAGGGACAACTGTGCTCCTAATCTGGGGGACAACTATGCTGCCTAATCTGGGTTACATCTATGCTGCCTAATCTGGATTACATCTATGCTGCCTAATCTGGGGGACAACTATGCTGCCTAATCTGGGGGACAACTATGCTGCCTACTCTGGGGGACAACTATGCTCCTAATCTGGGGGACAACTGTGCTCCTAATCTGGGGGACAACTATGCTGCCTAATCTGGGTTACATCTATGCTGCCTAATCTGGGTTACATCTATGCTGCCTAATCTGGGGGACAACTATGCTGCCTAATCTGAGGGACAACTATGCTGCCTACTCTGGGGGACAACTATGCTCCTAATCTGGGGGAAAACTGTGCTCCTAATCTGGGTTACATCTATGCTGCCTAATCTGGGTTACATCTATGCTGCCTAATCTGGGGGACATCTATGCTGCCTAATCTGGGGGACAACTATGCTGCCTAATCTGGGTTACATCTATGCTGCCTAATCTGGGGGACATCTATGCTGCCTAATCTGGGTTACATCTATGCTGCCTAATCTGGGGGACATCTATGCTGCCTAATCTGGGTTACATCTATGCTGCCTAATCTGGGGGACAACTATGCTGCCTACTCTGGGGGACAACTATGCTCCTAATCTGGGGGACAACTGTGCTCCTAATCTGGGGGACAACTATGCTGCCTAATCTGGGTTAAATTTTTGCTGCCTAATCTGGGTTACATCTATGCTGCCTAATCTGGGGGACAACTATGCTGCCTAATCTGGGGGACAACTATACTGATCTGGGGGACAACTATGCTGCCTAATCTGGGGGACATCTATGCTGCCTAATCTGGGGGACATCTATGCTGCCTAATCTGGGGGACAACTATGCTGCCTAATCTGGGGGACAACTGTGCTCCTAATCTGGGGGACAACTATGCTGCCTGATCTGGGGGACAACTATGCTGCCTAATCTGGGGAAAAACTACCCGGCCCTCCACAATATTTTTAGTTTCTCATGTGGCCCCATGGGATAAATAATTGCCCACCCCATTCCTCCTCAACCCCGGACATTCCTAACCTGGAGCCGCCCGGGGAAAGGAGAAAGTGAAGACAAGAGACTGGTGAGACCTCTCTGCAAAATTGTGTATTTAATGCAGTGTTTCCCAACCAGGGTGCCTCCAGCTGTTGCAAAACTATTACTCCCAGCATGCCCAGACAGCCTTTGACTGTCCGGGCATGCTGGGAGTTGTAGTTTTGCAATAGCTGGAGGCACCCTGGTTGGGAAACACTGATTTAATGTTTTAATGTGTGAAACTATCTGCTGCGCTCTGTATCTAATCCTGTCATGTGTGATACTGTCTGCTGAGCCTGTATATCCAAATCTGTCATGTGGGATATGAGCCTGTGTATCTAATCCTGTCATGTGCAAAACTGCCTGATGAGCCTGTGTATTTAATCCTGTCATGTGCGATACTGTCTGCTGAGCCTGTGTATCTAATCCTGTCATGTGGGATACTATCTGCTGAGCCTGTGCATCTAAATCTGTCATGTGTGATACTGTCTGATTAGCCTGTTTATCTGACGTTGCGCAGGGGGATGTCACTTGTCATCACAGAGAGCCAGCGTTGCTGTCGCGCACCACCACTGCCGCCGCCGCTGGCATAAATAGGGTTTTGGTAGGTATTCTCTAAATGTAAATTTTTTGTGCGATATAGGAAAATTCCCCCCGCATATATATTGTATCCCTCCAATCCCCTATGCTATTTCTTAAACCCCCCTCCCATCCCCCGTGCCATTTCTTAAACCCCTGATCCCTCAGCCCCTGTGCAATCTGGCCCCTCCCCTTTTGTAGCTCCCCCCCCCCCCCACATAGCCACACCCATGACCGGTATTTTTCTGAGGGAAAGGTGGCAACCCTAGACAGAGTGCAATTTAGGGTTTAATCCCTGGATTTTCTTTATTGTGGTTCTTCACTGTTGGGTCCTGCTGCTGTTCAGAAATAAGTCATATTAGTGTGGACTTTAGTGCCTTTTTACCATTTTTCCCCTGTTACTCTGTCTCTGTGCTAAATTCAGTGTTATACCACACGTTATATACCTGCCGGTGTATTAAAGAAAAAAAAAAAAGTTTTTCCTGTGTACAAATACGCTTAACAGTGCGCTCATCAGTGCAAAGGGCCTAAATACAACCAAGTAGTGTACTATTTAGTACCTGTATTTCTGTCTCGGTGCTAAATTCAGTGCTATTTCACACATTAGTATACACCGGCTGGTGTAATAAAAAAAAAAAAGTGTTTATTCTGGGTAGAAATACCAGTGCGCTCATCATTGCAAAGGGCATACATACAACAAAGTAGTGTACTATTTAGTACCTGTATTTCTGTCTAGGGCCTATATACTTTGAAAGGACAGCCGTAAGTAATCGCCTGCTGCGGTTCTATACCCTCATAAACGCACTAAGTATGTCAGGCAGGGAAGTGCCAGGACGTGCACAGAGAAGGGACAGAGGCCTACATACGTCAGGCAGAGTTGGCAGCAGACTTGGGGCGAGTGGCAGCAGGAGTCTAATATCGATGTAGAAAACAGTACGTGGGACGGACAAAACGACAGTTGAAAGTGAGGATAGCAGAACATATAAATAATATAAAAAGAGGGTTTTTAAAACACCCCCTGTCTCTACACTTTACACAGGTACATAAGAAGGACCCCGCCAGTCTGACATTTGTAGGTATTCAGATTGTAAGAGAGGATTGGCGGGGCGGCAATTATTTGTCAAGAATGTCCAAGACAGAAACACAGAAAATTTTCGAATTTGAAAGCTTAGAACCGTAGGGGTTGAATGCAAGCCTCGAAATATTTGGGTTTGTATAATTGGGATGGGTCCCGCACTGAGGATTCGCCCTGTTGTAATGTATCGGGCGTCCCCTCAGGGCGATTCCCATCCTAATCTTAGGTCTTCCCTCTTTTCCTGTCTCATTTGTAATCTAATGTATTTATATTTATTCTTTTCTTTTTAATTTTTATTTTCATTATTTGTATTTGTATTTTTACTTTCATTTTTCTTTATTTTTATTCTTATTTTATTTTATTTCTATTTTTTCATTTTTATTCTGTATTTATTCATAAGTTTTTATTCATTTTTTCATTCTTTATATTTTTATTTTATTTTCTACTTTTTATTTTATTTTTATTTTATTTTTTATTTTTCATTTTTATTTTTTATATTATATTATTATTATTGCACCTTATTTTTCTTTATGCATATATTTATTATTTTCATTAGATTTTTTACATATATAGATATCTCCTGTCCCTACTAAATATGTTTTGGTTAGATAGTTTGCAATAATTCAAGATACAAACCATTAGTCACTATTTAAAGTCAGTGTTCACATTGTGAATACTGGCCCTAATTCGATAGACTGCTTGTTTTCTCACTATGAACATCGGATCCTATTGATCCAGACCATATTTTCTAATGACTATTATAAGCTCACAGGTGTATTAATTACAAACATATAAAAAGCCAGTATTGGAATCTCATAGGCATTGAGTCTCTTGTATGCACCACTGAGGAAGGGTCAGGATATCACCTACGGGTACCCCGAAACGCGTTTGGGATTGCTACAAGTTTATACTTAGTCTGCGGTTCTCCTGCGGTTTTATTTATATCCTGCATTTATTTTATTTTATTATCTAAATATTTTATATCCTGCTTCCAACATCGCTAAAAAAGACCATATACTGGCCACATTCAGATCCAAAGGACTGCCAATATATATCAGATTAAGGACTACAACTGTCAGCAGACCTTTACAATTCATTGAATCCAGAACGTGAATCATAAGACCACGACCGGACCCTGCTCTATCCCGAATCTCCGCTAAGTGGATTAAAAACCTCCGAGGCCTATTGGGACTCTATACAGCCGAGGTCAGCTGACCTGCAATCAGCTGACCGATTGCATCACACGCCGCCAATACTACTTGCCGGTTCTATCGGGCGCCATTTACCTGTATATCTTAGTGAACATCCACGACATCTACGGCAATCACCGGCGGGCAGTGTTTTTAGGCTGCAAGAAGGGGCTAGACCCTGACATCAGGTGACGCCACCTCCAGCCAGACGGTTACCATCCCGGAGAATCATCAATTCCACTAAAGGGCGGTGAGTGGCACAGTGTGCCGAAACTTCTCCTCTAACAGGACTCTTACCAACATAGATATATTACATAGGTTCTGCTTGGCTTGAATCATATTGCAAAAATTGTATCACTTGATCAAGTATATTGCAACAATTTGATTGACAGATACAACGGCAGTGTTTGAAGAGATTTACACCCTTATAGGATCTATAAATCAAATTGGATTTATTTACAGGATATATTTTGGACTAGTATATATTTCCATTGGACTTACTAATATTCTATTTCTTTTTAAAGATCTGGACTTTGTTTTGCAGGATATTTATAGGTTATTTCTTGCTATATTTTTTGCTACATTACCCTTTGTTACAGGACAATTTTTATTACAGCATATATCACTATTTTTTCTGCTGCAGGATCATCACAGGATTATTTCATATACATTGCAATTAATATGACTATAGAGGTGAACCGCATTGTTATGTGGTCTTAATTTTTACTGTTTATTTTATTCATTCTCTGAAGCGAGCCTACACACCGCAAGGGCCCTGCGGAGGCAGATTTCGAGAGATATTTTTAGAATTTTGTAATAAATATTATATCATTTTGAATACTAACTGGCTTTATAAGAATTAATTACCACCAGAGATCCATTACACACTCATTTGTGAGTGGAACACTGAGGACTCATCTTTTTACATCGTTTCTATATATATATTAACCTAACTATGCCCGCATGCGAGTTCCAGCCCGTCACTCACCTTCCTGGTCTTCCGTGTTCTCGGTCCCGATACGTGTGCCCCCGCCTCCTAGGGTACGTGCGCGAGCCGGAGCTCTGTAATTTGAGGGGCCAGTAATCCCTAATTAGTGGCTTCACTATTTCCTTCCCTATAAGTGTGTGCACCTACCCCTGCCCTGCGCCGGATCTTTGCTGTCCTAGTGCCTGAGAGATAGCTACTTTGTTCCTGGTTATCGGTGTACCTGATCCTTGTTCTGTGATCTGACCCTGCTACTGTGCCGCCTGCCCTGACCTTCAGCTATCCTGACCGTGTCTTGTCTTCATCCTCTGTACCACGCTTCATCCCAGCTACCTGTGTGGATGAGTTATGGGGTAGTGACCTGGGTGCTGCCTGCCAAGGCAAGACCATCCCGCTTTGCAGCAGGCTCTGTTGAGAACCAGCAGCACCTTAGACTCCGCTGCCTGGCATGACTCACATCATTATCCACACAGGCCCAGAGGATCCACCACCTGCCGTGACCCTTACACCTACTCCACACTGGTGCAGTCTGGCAATGACATGTGACCACCTGCACCAGTATAAGGGTCAAGCTTCCTTTCCTGGTTTATGCTGCACCCTAAAGCTATCTTTAGGTTGCTGCTTACACCATCAGCTGGAGCTCACTGACCTGGAGCTGCGGAACAAGTGTCTTGAATTCCCCGGTTGGTGAGTGGAGTATGATAACACTTTATTTTTCAAAACACACTTCCATTTAAATGAGTTATCCAGGGTTAGAAAAACATGGCTTCTTACTTTCAAAGCAATAGCGCACCAAAACACAGGTTACATGTGGTATTGCAGCTCAACCTCTTGATTACGTCAACCGAGCACAAGTTTCAATACCAGATAAAACCCATGGACAGGAGTGGTCCCAATTCTGGAAGAAAGCAGCCATGTTATTGTAATCCCATTGGCCCCTTATCTCTTGGCTTCGTATGAGTATAGATAGGCATGATATACAGATCAGAGAGGTGTAAATTCTGGGCTCCTGAGCAATATTTAGAACAACTCCCAACCTGCTTTGTGCCAATTATTATATTGGTCTCTTCATATTTAGCAGAGGGGCCATAAAAAGGCCTCTTAGGTGCATGTGCCTGGAAGGGATGAATAAGGCCTAGACGCGTTAAGAGCACTATTATTGACTTAGATCCATCTTAGTGGAGGCCATTGCCAAGGTGAGCTGTGTCTTGCTTATTCTGCTTGGGACTGGAAGGGACTCTAACATCTGTCCCCTTATAACTTTATAACTGGATCTACACCATTGTAGCTTTGAAACTAGCTTGAGTACAGTGGTTTCCAAAGTGTGGCCATCCAGTGTGGCCTATAGTGTGGCCCTCTGGATGTTGCGAACCTCGGCTGTCCAGGCATGCAGGGAGTTGTACAAAGTGGGCCATTTATATGGATACACCTTAATAAAATAGGAATGGTTGGTGATATTAACTTTCTGTTTGTGGAATATTAGTATATGTGAGGGGGGAAACTTTTCAAGATGGGTGGTGACCATGGCGGCCGTTTTGAAGTCGGCCATTTTGAATCCAACTTTTGTTTTTTCAATAGGAAGAGGGTCATGTGACACATCAAACCTATTGGGAATTTCACAAGAAAAACAATGATGTGCTTGGTTTTAACGTAACTTTATTCTTTCATGAGTTATTTACAAGTTTCTGACCACTTATAAAATGTGTTCAATGTGCTGCCCATTGTGTTGGATTGTCAATGCAACCCTCTTCTCTATATACTACTATATACACCACAGGAGAAATGCTAGCACAGGCTTCCAGTATCCGTAGTTTCAGGTGCTGCACATCTTGTATCTTCACAGCATAGACAATTGCCTTCAGATGACCCCAAAGATAAAAGTCTAAGGGGGTCAGATCGGGAGACCATGGGGGCCATTCAACTGGCCCACGACAAACAATCCACTTTCCAGGAAACTGTTCATCTAGGAATGCTCGGACCTGACACCCATAATGTGGTGGTCACCATCTTGCTGGAAAAACTCAGGGAACGTGCAGCTTCAGGGCATAAAGAAGGAAACACATCATCATGTAGCAATTCTGCATATCCAGTGGCCTTGAGGTTTCCATTGATGAAGAATGGCCCCACTATCTTTGTACCCCATATACCACACCATACCATCAATGTTTGTGTTCCAACAGTCTTGGAGAGATCTATCCAATGTGGGTTAGTGTCAGACCAATAGCGGTGGTTTTGTTTGTTAACTTCATCATTCACATAAAAGTTTGCCTCATCACTGAACAAAATCAGGGGGTCCTGTTCCAAAATGAGGTTCCTGTTCCAATTTTTATTTTGCCCATTCTGCAAATTCAGTGCACCGATTTGGGTCATCCTCGTTGAGATGCTGAAGTAGCTAGAGTTTGTAAGGGTGCCATTTGTAAGTAGCTAATATCCGCCAAAGGGATTTTCGACTAATGCCACTCTCCAGTGACATGCGGCGAGTGCTACGCTGTGGGCTCTTGCTGAATGAAGCTAGGACCGCCACTGATGTTTCTTCATTAGTGACAGATTTCATGCGTCCACATTTTGGCAAATCCAACGCTGAACCAGTTTCACGAAACTTAGCAAGCAGTTTGCTAACTGTAGCATGGGAGATGGGTGGTCTCGTAGGGTGTCTTGCATTGAAATCTGCTGCAATGACCCGGTTACTGCGTTCACCAGACATCAATACAATTTCTATCCGCTCCTCACGTGTTAACCTCAATGACATGTCAATGGCTGTAAACAAATAGAAACTTGCAAATAACTCATGAAAGAATAAAGTTACATTAAAACCAAGCACATCATTGTTTTTCTTGTTTAATTCCCAATAAGTTTGATGTGTCACATGACCCTTTTCCTATTGATAAAACAAAAGTTGGATTCAAAATGGCCAACTTCAAAATGGCCGCCATGGTCACCACCCATCTTGAAAAGTTTCCCCCCTCACATATACTAATGTGCCACAAACAGGGAGTTAATATCACCAACCATTCCCATTTTATTAAGGTGTATCCATATAAATGCCCCCCCCCCTGTAGTTTTGCAACATCTAGAGGGCCACACTATAGGAACCACTGCTTTAGGCACAATATGCTCTAGGATGAATGTGATGCAAAACAGGACCTTCATATATGATAGAGTAGCACATTCACATCCGTGTCCACTAATAGTCCATCAGGAAGACCTGATCACTTATTGCAGATACTTGGCCACATTGTTGTAATTAATTTTGAATATTAATATTATTCTTTCATTTGGTTTTAGTTTCCCTTTAATTTTATTTTAATTTTATAATTTCATTTTATTTTAACTATTTTAATTATATTTAATTTATCATTTTATTTTATTTTAATTATATATATATATATATATATATATATATGTGTATATATATATATATATATATATATATATATATATATATATATATTTATTTTATTTTTTTTTATCTTTATTTAATTCTTTCATTTCATTCTTATCTTACCAAAAATTGTCAAATAGGCAAATGGTAATTAGTCCATTGACTCTCAAGTAAAATTTCTGAATGACTAAGGGTGCATGCACACCACGTTTTTGCAATACAGTTCCCATATCAGGTTTTTGATGAAAAACGGATTCCTCAAAACCTGACTAAACTGTATCAAAAAGTGTGTACAAATTTTAACCCATATACGGTTAAAAAATGATGTCCGGTTGCATCCGTTTTTAAGAAAAAAACATATACGTTTTTGACTTTTCACTCCATTTTGAATAAAGTTTCACTTGTTTGATTTAAATTCCAAGAAAAAAAACTGTGGAAAGTCAAAAACCGTATGGTGAAAACTGGATGGAACCGTACGCACATACAGTTCTGTACAGTTCCCATTGACTCCCATGTTAAAAAAAAACATATACCGTTTAATACAGTTTTTCACCCGGACCAAGAAACATGGAAGACTACGGTTTTGGGTACGGGAAAAAAACTGACAAAACCGTATGAGATGCAAAACGGACTAAACAGGATGATGCGTTTTACATACAGTTTACAATGTTAAGTCAATGCACACGGTTTTCTATACGGTTCCATGCGGTTTTTAACTTGAAACCGTATACGGGAACTGTATAACAAAAACATGGTGTGCATACACCCTTAAAGGGGGACTCCCCTGATTTTTAAATCATCTGGTACCAGAAAGTTATACCAATTTGTAAATTACTTCTATTAAAAAATCTTAATCCTTCCAGTACTTATCAACTGCTGTATGCTCCACAGGAAGTTTTTTTTTTCTTTTTGAATTTCTTTTCTGTCTGACCACATTGCTCTGTGCTGACACCTCTGTCCATTTTAGGAACTGTCCGGAGCAGAATATGTTTGCTATGGCGATTTGCTCCTAATCTGGACAGTTCCTAAAATGGACAGAGGTGTCCGCAAAGAGCACTGTAGTCAGATAGAAAGGAAGTTAAAAAGAAAAGAACTTCCCGTGGAACATGCAGCAGCTGATAAGTACTGGAAGGATTACAATTTTTAAATAGAAGTAATTTACAAATCTGTTTAATTTTCTGGCACGAGTTGATTTAAAACTATATGTTATCCAGTGGAGTGCCCTTTAAAGGAAAGTCCTGATCATTTATTGCAGATACTGGGCCACATTGTTGTAATTCATTTTTAATCTTTATTATATTTTTTTATTTTTATTAGTTTTATTATATTTTTATATTATATTTTTTATTTAATTTTTTTAATTGATTTTTATTTACTTTATTGATAAAATGTATGTATTACTAAATAAAAATTTTTATTTGATTACATTTATATAATCCTTAAATTTTATTCTTATCTTTCCAAAAACTGTCAAATAGTGAAATGGTAAATAGTCCATTGACTCTCATGTAAAATGTCTGAATTACTTACGGAAAGTATTTATTCTTTTATTTTTAAGTTGTTGTTTTTTTGTTTGTTTGTTTTTTATATTTATTTTCATTTAGTTTATTTATAAAAATGAATTTATTACTGATTTATCTATTTTATTCGATGTATATGAATATAATCCTGTTATTTTATTCTTATCTTACCAAAAATTTTGAATAGTGAAATGGTAAATAGTCCATTGACTCTTATGTAAAATGTCTGAATTACTTAAGAAAAGTCCTGATCATTTTTCGCAGATACTGGGACACATTGTTGTAATTCGTTTTTTTATCTTTGTTCCATTCTTTTATTTTTATGCAGTAATTAGATAAGTAAGTCAAGTCTTATACATTGAGACACCTGCACGGCCCTCAGGGGCCCCGGCTTATACAATGTCACTGTACAATGTAATAAAGTGCCATCAAATTAAGTCTCAGGTGATGTAGATAAGTGGATACCTCATTAATGATGAACACATGACGAATATGAAAGAGCCGGAAAAAAAGAGCAACAAATGAGCCACCTGGGAGCCCTGATCAGGGATAGCAAAAATAGAACAGAAGCCTACAACAACATAACCTACCAACATGACATGATGTCTTATCTAGTAAATATTACAGTTGATTACACACTAGGAGAATCTGAGATATGATCACATATGATTGTGGAGAATTATACAATATAACAGATATACAGGTTGACTATGCAGTAGTACTCAATGTCAGTAAGCAGCTGCACAGGCAATAAAGAGTTTAGAGCAGTGTTAACCTAACCCCTGAAAGTTCCCAAGGCCATAATTCTTACATGAAAGAAGTTCGAAACAACCAGGATTCCTACTAGAGCTGCTGTCCCCACCAAACTAAGTAATCAAGGTAAAAGGGCCTTGGTAAGAGAGGTGACCAAGAATCCAATGAGAATCCACTCTGAGCTCCAAAGATCCTGTGTACAGAGTTGTCAGATAGAAGCCTCTCCTTAGTTAAAGCTATTGAAGGACAAAATTCTCTGGTCTAATGAAACCATAATTTAAGTTTTTGTCTAAGCATCATGATTGGGAGAAACCAGGCACTGACCATCAACTGCCCAATACCATCCCTACAGTGATCATGGTGGGGACAGCATCATGTCTGGGGGAAACCAGGCACTGCCCATCACCTGCCCAATACCATCCTTACAGTGATCATGGTGGGGGCAGCATCATGTCTGGAGGAAACCAGGCACTGCCCATCATCTGCCCAATACCATCCCTACAGTGATCATGGTGGGGGCAGCGTCAGGTCTGGAGGAAACCAGGCACTGCCCATCACCTGCCCAATATTATCCCTACAGTGATCATGGTGGGGGCAGCATCATGTATAGAGGAAACCAGGCACTGCCCATCACCTGCCCAATATTATCCCTACAGTGATCATGGTGGGGGCAGCATCATGTCTGGAGGAAACCAGGCACTGCCCATCACCTGCCCAATACCATCCCTACAGTGATCATGGTGGGGGCAGCATCAGGTCTGGAGGAAACCAGGCACTGCCCATCACCTGCCCAATACCATCTTTACAGTGATCATGGTGGGGGCAGCATCATACCTGGGGGAAACCAGGCACTGCCCATCACCTGCCCAATACCATCTTTACAGTGATTATGGTGGGGGCAGCATCATGTCTGGAGGAAACCAGGCACTGCCCATCACCTGCCCAATACCATACCTACAGTGATCATGATGGGGGCAGCATAATGTCTCGAGGAAACCAGGCCCTGCCCAACACCATCACTACAGTCAAGCATGGTGGGGGCAGCATCATGTCTGGAAGAAACCAGGCCCTGCCCAACACCATTCCTACAGTGAAGCATGGTGGGGGCAGCATCATGTCTGGAGGAAACCAGGATGGCCCTGCCCATCACCTGCTCAATGTCATTTTTAAAATGAAGCATGGTGGGGACAGAATCATGTCTGGAAGAAACCAGGCACTGCGCATTACGTGCCCAATACCGTCCCCACAGTGAAGGATAGAGGCAGCAGCATCATGTCTGGAGGAAACCAGGCACTGCCCATCACCTGCCCAATACCATCCCTACAGTGATCATGGTGGGGACAGCATCATGTCTGGAAGAAACCAGGCACTGCGCATTACGTGCCCAATACCGTCCCCACAGAGAAGGATAGAGGCGGCAGCATAATGTCTGGAGGAAACCAGGCACTGCCCATCACCTGCCCAATACCATCCCTACAGTGATCATGGTGGGGGCAGCATCATGTCTGGAGGAAACCAGGCACTTTCCAACACCTGCCTAATACCATCCCTACAGTGATCATGGTGGGGGCAGCATCATGTCTGGGGGAAACCAGTCACTGCCCACCACCTGCCCAATACCATCCCTACAGTGATCATGGTGGGGGCAGCATCATGTCTGGAGGAAACCAGGAACTGTCCATCACATGCCCTACAGTGAATCATGGTGGGGGCAGCATCATGTCTGGAGGAAACCAGGAACTGTCCATCACATGCCCTACAGTGAATCATGGTGGGGGCAGCATCATGTCTGGAGGAAACCAGGCACTGCCCATTACCTGCCCAATAACATCCCTACAGTGAAGCATTGTTTGGGGAAGCATCATGTCTGGGGGAAACCAGGCATTGCCCATCACCTGCCCAATACCATCCTGACAGTGATCATGGTGGGGGCAGCATCATGTCTGGAGGGAACCAGGCACTGCCCATCACCTGCCCAATACCATCCCGACAGTGATCATGGTGGGGGCAGCATCATGTCTGGAGGGAACCAGGCATTGCCCATCACCTGCCCAATACCATACCTACAGTAAAGCATGTTAAGGGGCAGTATCACGTCTGGAGGAAACCAGACACTGCTCATATATCATCCCTATAGTGAAACATGGCAGGTGCAACATCATTCTGTGGGAGAAAGGGATACTCGATTAGCGTTTCTCAATGAAAACCTGATCCATAGCTCTGGACCTCTGACTGGCCCGAGGGTTCACCTTCCAACAAGACAATGACCCTAAGCACACAATGGAGGCTGTAATTGCTGCCAAAGGGGCTTCAACTAAGTCCTGGGTAAAGGGTCTGAATTTTTATGTCACTGGAGTAGCACATTCATATCACTATCCACTAATATAGTCTATAATTTAAGAATACATGAAATATATAATGAACATCTTAGTAATTTCCTGCAGATACTTGGCCCACAATTGTAATCTCTCTCCCTTTGCGTAACCTTTCTAACAATTGTTAAAAAAAAAAGTGAAATAACTCATTGACACTTCAAATACATTTTTTTTAATTACTTTAGGAAAAATGAACCATGAAAGTGATAGTAGGTGTGCTACCTGCAAAAAAATCCTCAAAACAATGGTGAACTTTCATTTTCTTCCATTCATCCCATTAAAAAAATATTACAGTACTAAAGTCCTCCAAGAAAACAAACCCTCTTGAAACTCATGTTTTTATTGGGCAAAACATTTATATTACTTAAATAGTATTTCATTAAGACCTGATCATTTACTGCAGGTACTTTCCCACAATGTTATTTACTTTCTTTAACCCCTTAAGGACCAAGCCCATTTTCGCTTTAAGGACCAGAGCATTTTTTTTCAAATCTGACCACTGTCACTTTAAGCATTAATAACTCAGGGATGCTTTTACCTTTCTTTCTGATTCCGGGATAGTTTTTTCATGACATATTCTACTTTATTTTAGTGGTAAATTTTCGGCAATACTTGCATCATTTCTTGGTGAAAAATTCTAAAATTTGATGAAATATTCGAAAATGTTGCATTTTTTTAAACTTTGAAACTCTCTGCTTATAAGGAAAATAGACATACCAAATAAATTATATATTGATTCACATATACAATATGTCTTATTTATGTTTCCATCATAAAGTTGACAAGTTTTTACTTTTGAAAGACATTAATGGGCTTCAAAGTCCAGCAGCAATTTTCCAATTTTTCCCAAAATTTTCAAAATCTGAATTTTCAGAGACCAGTTCAGTTTTTAAGTGGATTTGAGGGGCCTTCATATTAGAAATACCCCATAAATGACCCCATTATAAAAACTAATCCCCTCAAAGTATACAAAACGACATTCAGAAATAGCAGCAAAGTGAAGGAGAAAATTCAAAATCTTCATTTTTTACACTCGCATGTTCTTGAAAACCCAGTTTTTGAATTTTTACAAGGGGTAAATGGAGAGAAATCACCCTAAAATTTGTAACTCAATTTCTCTTGAGTAAGGAAATACCTCATATGTGGATGTCAAGTGCTCTGCATGTGCACTTCAAGGCTCAGAAGGGAAAGAGCGACAATGGGATTTTGGAGAGTGAATTTTGCTGAAATGGTTCTTGGGGGGCATGTCACATTTAGGAAGCCCCAATGGTGCCAGAACAGCAAAATACAAAAAACGAAAAAACTCATGGAATATAGTGATGAGCGGCATATGCCATGTTCAAATTCACGATATTTTGCGAATATATGGACGAATATTCATCCTATATCTGCGAAATTAGCATATTCAATATATTCGCCTTAATTTTTGCATGCGAATATGCGCATGCGTGTGTGGGAATGCGGATAGCTATTTACCTATCTATATTATCTATCTATATTATCGATCTGTCTATCTTTCATCTATTTATCTCCTAATATTCTTTAGTGACGATATTCGCAAATATGAGGATTTTTGCGATTCGCATATGCTCATATTTGCAAAAATTTGCTCTCCAGTCTAATACAGTAAACCGTATAGACCACAAGCAGGAAGCAGGGAGGGATGAGTTCTCTGTGATGTGTTCTGTGGGAAAAAAAAATTACGAATATTCAGAATTGCGAATATATAGTGCTCTATTCCCCATATTTGCGAATTTGCGAAATTCACAATAAATACTCCAATTGCGGATATTCGTGCTCAACACTAATGGCATACTATTTTGGAAACTACACACCCTCATGGCACATAAAAAGGGGTACAGTGAGCCTTAACACCCTTCAAGTGTTTGACGACTTTTCGTTTTAGTCGGATCTGTAAATAATTTTTTTTTTCATTAAAATGCAGTTTTTTCCCCAAATTTTACATTTTTGCAAGGGGTAATAGGAGAAAATGACCCCCAAAGTTTGTAACCCCGTCTCTTCTGAGTGTGGCAATACCCCATGTGTGGACGTCAAGTGCTCTGCTGGCGTACTACAATGCTCAGCCCCTATGGTGCCAGAACAGCAAAAAAAAAAAAAACACATGGCATACAATTTTGGAAATTGCACCCCTCAAGGAAAGTAACAAGGGGTATAGTGAGTCAAACACCCCACAGGTGTTTGATAAATGTTCATTAAAGTGGGATGTGAAAAGGAAAAAAAAATTTTTTTTCACTAAAATGCTGGGTTACTCCCAAAAAAATTTTCACAAGTGGTAAATTTGCCCCCCAAAATTTGTAAATACATTTCTTTGGAGTAAGGACATACCTCATATTTGGACGTAAACTGCCAATTATGTTCCCAGTATGATGACCCAGAGCATTGCCAGAACTAAAAAATATGCCCACCCCAAACCCTATGCTCTGAATCATCATTCTGGGAATGTGATGTGTGTGGCCGTCCCTAACCTGTTGCCTCAAATGCGCACCCGCTCAGGTGGAAAGAGAGCGCTGCACATTTGAGGCAACATAAAAAAGACCTTGATGCTAGTGACTCATGACCCATTTTTGGAAAAAAAGACCCCCAGAGGTCTTATCAGGTTTGTTTGTTTGTTTATATGAAATTTTTTTTAGCCAATTTAGTGGTTTATGGTGTTAAAATTTGGAATGTACTCTGGACTTGGTACATTGTGGTCGAATTATGGGAAATTAAAATGAAAATGGAAAATTTAGTACTCCTTGGAAGTGTGATACTCCGTGAAGCAGTCCTTAATGCAGAGGGCCAGATGATCGGAGCAAGTGTCTCATTGAGTGGTGGTGTCCTTCCATATCCCCCTCTTGTGACACACTCTGTATTTTTTCTGGGACCTGGCACCTATATTTCTAATTCCTTGGGTACTCCGGCCTGCTCTTTACCATTCGTCAAAGATCAGGACCTTTAGGACTTCCTCGTGGAACTGAAAGGGGTTCTCCACCATAAGGTGATTTTAGTACGTACCTGGCAGACAGTAATGGACATGCTTAGGAAGGATCTGTGCTTGTCTTGGGGCTAAATGGCTATGTTGTGAGATTACCATAACACTGTGGCTAGATTTTTGTGAACTGGTATTTCCTTTTTAAGTTTTATTTTTTTGACTACAAATTCCATTTTCCTCCCTCCCACACATCAGCAACCCCACCCATTGAAACATAAATGAGCTGCATTCATTCAAAAGACCTGTTGCATTAGTTGCAGATTGATCTCTTTCCCACCAAGCGATCGCTCCACCCATTGAAGCAGACAGGCTCCCTTTCATCAGCTGACAAGTGAGTCAGGTCTCGGCTGCATTGCAACCAGGGAAAAATCTGAGACAACAGTCATTTTGTATGCTGTTAAAAATAAATATTGGGGTGAAAATCACAGAAGAATTGTGAGAAAACCGTCACACACAGGTACAGACACTATATTATGAACTACACTATCTTTACAGCCCCTGTAGCATAGTCAAATAAAAAAAATTCCAGGACTACCCCTTGAATGTATGCCCCTGTGTTGCCAGCTTACTGGGACAGTACACAAGAGTTGTACATGGCAACCTGTACCATGTAGACCGCAACTTTTTTGTACCATGCCAGTGTTTTCCGCATGGTGTTGTATGGCTTGAGGACTTGAGATCAACTCCCCTCATATACCGATTGTAGTCCAGAATACAATGAGGCTTGAGGACCGTTGTTGTGGTACCTCGCACAGGGACAGCTGAGCTGCCGTTCCCATGAATTGTGGTCAGCATGAGGACATCCCTCTTATCTTTATACCTGACCAGCAACAGGTTTTCATTGGTAAGGGCACAGGACTTGGGCATATGTGTCTTAACAAAATTTAGAGGGAGGCCTCTCTGGTTCTTCCGCACGGTCCCACAAGTGGACGTGGATCTGGTGGCAAGGGATGTGAACAGAGGGATGCTGGTATAAAAGTTGTCCATGTACACGTGGTAACCCTTATCCAGCAATGGGTGCACAAGGTCCCAAATGACTTCCGGGGGGGGGGGGGGCATTTTGTGGGTTCAATATGGGAATCTTGTCCCTCATATACTCTAAACTTATAAGTGTACCCTGATGTACTCTCACAAAGTTTGTAGAGTTTCATGCCATACAGCACCCGTTGCAGAGAAAAGTGAGCGTGGGGGGGAATTGTGTGTATGTGTGTGTTGTAAGCTGTAATAACGGTGATTAGAAATCACAGACTGTTATGTTAACCCTCCCATAAAAAAAATAAAGGAACCCTGCAGCCCAAAAATATAGGGGGCAAAACACAACACTCTGTAGCCATAACAGGGCCCGGGTCATGCTAACAAATGTTCAACAGGACCTATTAGGGGGTCGGGGGGACACACACTTTTTTTTCATGCTCTTTTTTTTAACAACACCTATCTGTTCCTTTAACTCTGCTTTCCCTTCTCTAAAGACTGTAGCAGGAGGCCAATTACCAGTGCCCTGAGGGGGCACAGAAGGCCCTGAGGGGTCCCTGGCATACTTTTTCTCTGCTCTGCTCGCCGACTGAGGTGCTCCCCTGCTGCTATTGTCCGACCAAAAACCGCATTGCCGGGGCGGTGACCTGATCACCACCTCCCCCCAGCAACAGGAGGTGATTTGCCAATCACCTTCAGATTTCAGGTCACCGGGTCACACATGACCCTTATAACTGGAATCACCACGGATCGCCGACATGGGGGGGTCTCAGGACTGATTTCAGCAGGCATCCCGTTCTATTCACTGCCTGGTTACCGGCGGTGAACGGAAACGCCAAGGGTGTACAGGTACACCCTTGGTCCTTAAGTCCCAGGACATGAGGGCGTACCTGTACGCCCTTGGTCCTGGTGGGGATAATTTTATTGTTATGTTGTCAAAAAGACAATAGATAAAATGTGTAAATTACTTTAAGAAAAATTATCCAAAATTTCCAAATTTCCAACCATGAAAGTGCCTGACTCTTTTCTCAAATTATTCACTAATTGATGTTTACATTCAGGAAATATTTTATTTTGTTTTTATACTTAAATATTTTTTTCTTTCATTTTATTCAGCTTATTTAATCCTTTAATTTTATGCTTATCTTACCAAAAATTGTCAAAAAGTGGAATGGTAAATAGTTCATTGACTCTCAAATAAAATGTCTAAATTTCTAAATTTCCAACCATGAAAGTGTCTGATACTTTTCTCTAATTATTGACTGAAATATTTTGTTTAGTTTTTATATTTATTTATATTTTAAGTCTATTTATCTTATTTAATCCTTTAATTTTATTCTTATCTTACCAAAAATTGTCAAAAAGTTAAATTGTAAATAGATAATTGACTTATTGACTTAGATAAAATGTCCAAACCACGTAAGGAAAACCTAAACCAAAGCTCTAAATTTCCAACCATAAAAGTGTCCCATTATCTTCTATAATTTTCCACCAATTGATGTTTACATTCAGTAAAGGCAGGAAATAGATGAGTAAGTCAAATGTTATACATAGAGACTCCGGTGTGGCCCTCAGGGGCCCCCGGCTTATACACTGTCATTGTACAATATAATATTGTGCCGTGTAGTTGAGTCTCAGGTGATGTAGATACGTGGAGACCTCATTAATGATGATCACAATATAACTATAGAAGAGCCAAAAAAAAATAAGCAACAAATAAGCAGAAAATGCCCAGCGCTCCCTACAGAGCGGCGCCACCCGGGAATCCTGATCAGGCATAGCAAAAATAGAATAGAAACCTGCAACAACGTAACCTACCAACATGAGATGATGTCTGATCTAGGAAATATTACACATGATTACATAATAAAGGAATCAGAGATATGATCATATAGGATCGTGCAATATTAAATCATTTAACTTATATATTAAAATGTGATGCCCATGTACTCAGTGTCAGGCAGCAGCTGCAACAGCAACTAAGATTTTAAGATGTCTAAAAATATTAAAAAAACTTGTGGTCCCAAATGAAATGGATTATTTACAGTTAGAGTGGTCACATTATGAAATGTTTAACCACATTTAGTAATAATGGCAGACAGTACAGTAGTAGTGCCCGACATCAAGAGTGACATCATGGCACAGGCTCTAGTACTAGAAAAATGAATAAAGTATGGATATATATATATATATATATATATATATATATATATATATATATATATATATATTATCTTGTTGTACCTATTTTATTGGATTACTGTTAGTCCAATAAAACAAAAAGATTCTGTAACATTTTATAATTTTGCAACATTCTATGATTATACACACACAAATATATATATATATATATATATATATATATATATATAAATATATATATATATATATATAAAATAATAATAATGTTAATACTAGTATTATTATTATTATTATATTTTTTCTTTTAATCTTACAAGTGAACATTTCTTCAGTCATGTACCGTATTTTTCGCCCTATAGGACGCACCGGCGTATAAGACGCACCCTGTTTTTAGGGGCAAAATCTAAAAAATTAAAGATTTTGAACCCAATAGTGGTCTTCAACCTGCGGACCTCCAGATGTTGCAAAACTACAACTCCCAGCATGCCCGGACAGCCGTTGGCTGTCCGGGCATGCTGGGAGTTGTAGTTTTGCAACATCTGGAGGTCCGCAGATTGAAGACCACTGCATAGGAGGTAATACTCACGTGTCCCCGCCACTCCGGACCTGTCACCGCTGCTCTGGATGTCGCTCCATCGCTGTCCCCGTCGCTCCGGAACGTCTCTGCTGCCGGCCGGGTATCCTCGCTCTCCGTCGCCGCCATCACGTCGTTACGCACGCCGACGCACGTACGTGACGACGAGGAAGGAGAGCGCCGGCCATACAGGGGATCCCTGAACGGAGAAGACACCGAGGAGGCAGGTAAGGTCCCTCCCGGTGTCCTGTAAGCACTAACCCGGCTATTCAGTCGGGCTGTTCGGGACCGCCGCGGTGAAATCGCGGCGGTCCCGAACAGCCCGACTGAACAGCCGGGTTAGTGTCACTTTCCCTTCAGACGCGGCGGTCAGCTTTGATCGCCGCGTCTGAAGGGTTAAAACAGGGCATCACTGCGATCGGTGATGTCCTGTATTAGCCGCGGGTCCCGGCCGTTGATGGCCGCAGGGACCGCCGCGATAGGGGTGTATTCGCCGTATAAGACGCATCGACTTTTTCCCCCCAGTTTTGGGGAAGAAAAAGTGCGTCTCATACGGCGAAAAATACGGTAGATAGATTGATAGATATTTAACTACCAAAAGAAAAATTTTTAATTTATGAATTTCATCAACTGTGTATTTTTTGTGTCCTTTCCCTTATCACCTGGTGACAGATGTTTGCACTGATATTTGTCTGCACAGCAGAATTGGTAAAGTTTAATGAGTATTATTCTATGTCTGTAGACCGAGCTGCCGGCCGCTCTCTCCGGGGAGGAAGGTTATACAGTTTATAGAAGTCACATGTAAACTAACTAATGGACCCTCTGGGGTTGTCTTTACATTACGGACTCATTAATGACACTACAGATATTCCTCATCTCTATTTCAGCAGAAAACGGCAACCGGTCCTTAGAGAGCGGCGCTAAAGAGGAATCCCCGGCGGAAAGATAAAGGTAATGAACACAGCATAAATGATATCGAATGTGATGAAAAAATACACAGTACATGACTGTACAATGGTCACTTAAGAAATAAAGAAAATGTAATAAAAAAAATAAACAATAATAATGATATAAAATAATAATAATACATAATAAATATAATTAAAAAAATTATATACACTAATAATAATAATAATACAAAAGAAATGTAATTAAAAAGTATATACAATAATAATAATAATAATATAAAATAATAATAATAATACAAAATAAATATAATTTAAGAAATTATATACACTAATAATAATAATACAAAAGAAATATAATTAAAAAGTATATACAATAATAATAATAATATAAAATAATAATAATAATAATACAAAATAAATCAAAATAAAAAAAGTATATACAATAATAATAATACAAAATAAATATAATTAAACAATTATATATCTTGTGTGTGTATTTATATTCAGTACAGACCAAAAATTTGGACCTACCTTCTCATTCAGATTTTTCTTTATTTTCATGACTGTGAATATTGTAGATTCACATTGAAGGCATCAAAACTATGAATTAATACGTGTGGAATTATAGACATAACAAAAAAGTGTGAAAATATGTCATATTCTAGGTTCTTCCTTTTGCTTTGATTACTGCTTTGCACACTCTTGGCATTCTCTTGATGAGCTTCAAGAGGTAGTCACCTGAAATGGTTTTCATTTCACAGGTGTGCTGGTGTGGAGGAGGGGGTGTGGGGGGGGCTTTGCTGGTGACACTGTTGGGGATTTATTCAAAATTGAAGGCATACTGAACAAGCATGGCTACCACAGCATCTTGCGGCGGCATGCTATTCCATCCGGTTTGTTATATATATATATGTATATATATATATATATATATATATATATATATATATATATATATATATAGATATAGCTGATTGTTAGATATATAGATTAAAAAACATAGCTGATTCATGAGACGGGGCAAGGCCCAGCCACCATCAGGTGAAGATTGCGTGCAGTGACTTACACCCATAGACTACAATTGAGAGTGCAGCCATCTTTACCTTCTGTCTGCACCTAGCAGTGACTCCTCACTTTCTAACTCTGGGGTCAGGGGAAACATTTCTCATATGTCAGTAGATCTTATCATCACTCCCATCATCTATCTTGGTCCTTGTAGTTTGGATCTCGTTGATCATGTTTATGGTTACACCGCTCCATTTCCTAGACATAACGCTCAGCCATAACATTCTAACCAGGTGCAGTGAATGACATTCTTTCTCTCATGGCCAAGGCGGGGGGATATTACCTAGCAAGGGGACATTCAGTTCTTGAAGTTGATGTTGAAATCAGGATAGATGGTGAAGTGTGAGAGTCTGAGCAATTTTAACAGGGGCCAAATGGTGATGTGTAGACTCCTTGGTCACCCCATCTCCAGAGAGGCCATTCCTGTGGGTTGTCCCTGGTATGTAGTGGTTAGTACCAACCAAAAGTGTCCAATGAGAGCTACAAGGTTACAGTCACCAAAGACCAGGGGCATAGCTAAAGACTAACAGGCGCTGGTGCATAGGCCCATGAGGGTTTGGGTCAGGCAAGAAGTGCTTTCTCCTCATCAGGTGTCTGTTCCTGTGTCCCCAGATAAGGCTGCTTCCACACTATAAAGTTGCTCCGTTTTAAAGACCCGTTCTAATGTCCCGTTAGGAGAACCCTTAAAAACGTCCGTTACAAAATTACATACGGCCGTTACAAAGTCCCAATCAAGTCTATGGGATTTTGTGATTATCCGTTAGCACCCGTTATAAATAACGGGCGTTATTTGTGACTGTAGAAAAAACGTTACATGCACTAATTTTTCTCCCGTCACAAATAACGTCCGTTATTCATAACAGGCTATAACGGGTGCTAACGGATAATTACAAAATCCCATAGACTTGAATGGAATTTTGTAATGGCCGATGGGATTTTGTAATGGCCCGTTTAATGGCGGTTTTTAACGGTTTTCCTAATGGGTTTTTAAAACGGAGCAACTTTATAGTGTGAAAGCAGCTAGAGATGAGTAAAGTTCCAGTACTTCAATTCTGCACAAACTTCTCGGCTCGGCGGTTGCTGACTTTAACCTGCATAAATTAGTTCAGCTTTCAGGTGTTCCGGTAGGCTGGAGACTCTCCTAGTACTGTATCCAGCTTTTCCAGCCCACTGGAGCACCAGAAAGCAGAACTAATTTATGCAGGCTAAAGTTGGCAACCGCCGAGCCGAGAGGTTCGTGCCGAATCGAAGTACTGTAACTTCACTCATCTCTAAAAGCAGCCTAACTTACCTCCTTTCTCTAGTATCTGCCAGTTGTAGTATATGCTAGAAGAACTATGTGAACCTCTGACAGCACCTGTGGGCCTCCTGGCATAGGGCATGTTCCCAACTGCATCCTCTGTGACCAATGTACACCCTGTTCCAAATTATTATGCAAATAATAGACCTGTTGGCTTGATCAACTCAGAAGCAGGTGACGATGATTCTTCTGCAACTGCAGGCTTGAGAAAAAGTCTTCCAGAGGAGATGCACAGTCTGGTGGTGATTTACCTATCTCTTTACGATATCCTGCCATGCGGAAATAAATTCTTTACTATCTTACCAGATGCAGGAAACCAGGCACAGTGCCGTCTCTACAAATATAAAGTAAGGCACAGGCAGGGTCCAATTTTAGGAATTACGAATCTACATAAGCACATGGAGAGGTATAGCAAGGCCTAGCTAGAGGTATCACTAGTCCACCACTGCCTGTTCTCCACTGGCTACTACAAGTACCACCAATCTATTACCCTTGCTGCTGCTACTACCAGCCAGGCCTACACATACACAACCCATGCCCTCAAAGAAATGGATAATTTTTTCACCTTTTCATAAAAAAACTATTTCTTTTTCCCTATTTTGGGACTCCGACCTTGTTCCAACTCCCAAAATGGAAAATTTTTGGAACGCTTGGAAAAATCCATTGTGTTTTTAATTGCCTGACTCCAAACCTATTGTTACTCCCAAAGAGGGAGAATTTTTTATAATTTTGTCAACTTTTCAATGTTTACAAAATATATTTTTTAACTGTTTACTGTTTTTTCAAAATTTTGAGATGCCGTCACCAATCCTGTTGCTATCCCAAAAAAGGGATAATTTTTGGAATGCTTGAAAAAAGACATTGCGTCTTCTGATACCTCCATATGAACCAATAGGCATCTGCCATATACCAGGGTTACTTCTAGTGCAGTGTGTTTTTAAACAAGCTGTAACTTTGACATTAACTTAGTCATAAAACCACTTTAGAACTACTTTAATACATTTGTAGCAGTGCTATACAGGGCTTTAATGATACTAGGCAGTGTTATTCGTGTGTTTTGAGGCTTACTTTATTGCCCATTCACAGATGACCTTGTCGCCACAGACCAAACCTTTTTGAAAAGTTTATTGAGCCCCCCCAAGCCCAAACTTTTGAAACATGGGCTCAACTTGTCGCGATTATTATGGCATTAACTTTTTCCAAATATGTGGAAACCCTTTCATTGTGCTGCTAATGGCACAAGGTCATGATGCCAATATGGCCCATGACCTATGGTCACCAAAAATTCTTAATTATTGACCTGATGAATTGCCAAAATATAAATCATGCAATTCATGTCTCTGGGAGCCATTATTTACGAGTAAAGTCTACAGATTACTGAGATTCACCACACCGCATCCAAGGGATATTTCATCCAGTAGCCGAGAGGGCTACACCAATCATTTTCTAAAGTGCAAATATCCTAAAGTTAGTGAGAAGGTATAAAAGTGCCTTACTGCCATGTAGGACCTTAAGGGCCTGTAGGCTGGGCCTAGTCAATTCAGCAGCTTAGAGAGCTATACTGTAATTGCCGGCACCTGCAGCTTTGGACATTGCGGAGTGTTAGGTGAACTACAAAAGACGGGATATATGCCGGGAGCCAAACAATGTGAATAAACCCCTCAGTAATGCAGAGTGAGAGGTCTGTGCAAGTTAAAATGTACTAATAAACTGTTTAGAAGGAAGACAGAGACCCTGATTTCACATTCCAGAATTATTTCAGGGTGCCCCCTTGCTCTGGTCATCTACCTTGGAATTCATTGCTGAACTGTCTTCTGTTTGAACTAAAACAAGTAATGAAAGAGACAGCAACCATTTTTTGTCTCATAATTTAAGGGTCTGGTCTGTGGTCTGATAATAGGTCTGGTCTATGTTATGATAATATAAGGGCCTGGTCTGGGGTCTGATAATTTAAGGATCTGGTCTGGGGTCTGATAATGGGTCTGGTCTATGTTATGATTATATAAGGGTCTGGTCTGGGGTCTTATAATTTAAGAGTCTGGTCTGGGGTCTGATAATGGTTCTGGTCTATGTTATCATAATATAAGGTTTGGTCTGGGGTCTGATAATTTAAGGGTATGGTCTCTGGTCTGATTATGGGTCTGGTCTATGATATGATAATATAAGGTTCTGATCTGTGGTCTTATAATTTAGGAATCTGGTCTGGGGTCTGATAATTTAAGGATCTGGTCTATGATATGATAATATAAGGTTCTGATCTGTGGTCTTATAATTTAGGAATCTGGTCTGGGGTCTGATCATTTAAGGATCTGGTCTGTGATCTGATAATAGGTCTGGTCTATGTTATGATAAAATAAGGATCTGGTCCGGGGTCTGATAATTTAAGGATCTGGTCTGTGATCTGATAATGGGTCTGGTCTATGTCATGATAATATAAGGGCCTGGTCTGGGGTCTGATAATTTAAGGATCTGGTCTGTGATCTGATAATAGGTCTGGTCTATGTTATGATAAAATACGGATCTGGTCCGGGGTCTGATAATTTAAGGATCTGGTCTGTGATCTGATAATGGGTCTGGTCTATGTTATGATAATATAAGGACCTGGTCTGGGGTCTTGTAATTAAGGAGTCTGGTCTGGGGTCTGATAATGGGTCTGGTCTATGTTATTGTTACGCCTAGCGCTCCGGGTCCCCGCTCCTCCCCGGAGCGCTTACGGCGTCTCTCTCTCCGCAGCGCCCCGGTCGGTCCCGCTGACCGGGAGCGCTGCACTGTCATGGCCGTCGGGGATGCGATTCGCACAGCGGGACGCGCCCGCTCGCGAATCGCATCCCAGGTCACTTACCCGTCCCGGTCCCCTGCTGTCATGTGCTGGCGCGCGCGGCTCCGCTCTCTAGGGCGCGCGCGCGCCAGCTCCCTGAGACTTAAAGGGCCAGTGCACCAGTGATTGGTGCCTGGCCCAATTAGCTTGATTGGCTCCACCTGCTCCCAGACTATATCTGTTCTCTGTCCCTGCACTTCCCTGCCGGATCTTGTTGCCTTAGAGCCTAGTGAAAGCGTTACTGTGTTGTCCTTACTGTGAACTTGACCTCCTGCTATTACCTTACTGACTACGATCCTTGCTGCCTGCCCCGACCTTCTGCTACGTCCGACCTTGCTTCTGTCTACTCCCTTGTACCGCGCCTATCTTCAGCAGTCAGAGAGGTTGAGCCGTTGCTAGTGGATACGACCTGGTCACTACCGCCGCAGCAAGACCATCCCGCTTTGCGGCGGGCTCTGGTGAAAACCAGTAGTGACTTAGAACCGGTCCACTAGCACGGTCCACGCCAATCCCTCTCTGGCACAGAGGATCCACCTCCTGCCAGCCGGCATCGTGACAGTAGATCCGGCCATGGATCCCGCTGAGGTTCCCCTGCCTTCTATCTCTGATCTCACCACGGTGGTCGCCCAGCAAGCCCGACAGATCGCCCATCTAACCCACCAGCTGTCGGAAGTGTCCACCATGGTGCAGCAACATCAGTCGCAACTTCTGCCTCTGCTACAACAGCAACCATCTCCTCCGCCAGCTCCTGCACCCCTTCCGCAGCGAGTGGCCACTCCTAGCCTCCGCTTGTCCCTGCCGGACAAATTTGATGGGGACTCTAAGTTTTGCCGTGGCTTTCTTTCGCAATGTTCCCTGCACTTGGAGATGAAGTCGGACCAGTTTCCTACTGAAAGGTCTAAGGTGGCTTTCGTAGTCAGCCTTCTGTCTGGAAAAGCCCTGTCATGGGCCACACCGCTCTGGGACCGCGATGACCCCGTCACTGCCTCTGTACACTCCTTCTTCTCGGAAATTCGAAGTGTCTTTGAGGAACCTGCCCGAGCCTCTTCTGCTGAGACTGCCCTGCTGAACCTGGTCCAGGGTAATTCTTCCGTTGGCGAGTACGCCATACAATTCCGTACTCTTGCTTCTGAACTATCCTGGAATAATGAGGCCATCTGCGCGACCTTTAAAAAAGGCCTATCCAGCAACATTAAAGATATTCTGGCCGCACGAGAAATTCCTGCTAACCTGCATGAACTCATTCATCTAGCCACTCGCATTGACATGCGTTTTTCTGAGAGACATCAAGAGCTCCGCCAGGAAAAAGACTTAGATCTCTGGGCACCTCTCCCACAGTCTCCGTTGCAATCTACGCCTAGGCCTCCCGCCGAGGAGGCCATGCAAGTGGATCGGTCTCGCCTGACCCAGGAGGAGAGGAATCGCCGTAGGGAAGCAAATCTTTGTCTGTACTGTGCCAGTACCGAACATTTCTTGGTGGATTGCCCTATCCGTCCTCCACGTCTGGGAAACGCACGCTCGCACCCAGCTCTCGTGGGTGTGGCGTCTCTTGAGTCTAAGTCGGCTTCTCCACGTCTCACGGTGTCCGTGCGGATTTTCCCTTCAGCCAACTCCTCCCTCTCAGCCGTGGCCTGCCTGGACTCTGGTGCCTCTGGGAATTTTATTCGTGAGTCCTTGGTGAATAAATTCTGCATCCCGGTGACCCGTCTCGTCAAGCCTCTCTACATTTCCGCGGTCAACGGAGTCAGGTTGGATTGCACCGTGCGTTACCGCACGGAGCCCCTCCTAATGTGCATCGGACCTCATCGCGAAAGGATTGAGTTTTTGGTCCTCTCCAATTGCACTTCCGAAATTCTCCTTGGACTACCCTGGCTTCAACACCATTCCCCAACCCTGGATTGGTCCACAGGGGAGATCAAGAGCTGGGGTTCCTCTTGTTTCAAGGACTGCCTTAAACCGGTTCCCAGTACTCCCTGCCGTGACCCTGTGGTTCCCCCTGTAACCGGTCTGCCGTCCTGCCATAAGAAGTGCCTCTCCCCCCCTCCCAGTCCAGTCAGGCAAGCCTCGGTGCCTCCCCATGGCCCCCGTCCTGGTGTCACACTACCCCGTGCCAGGCCTCGCCCTCTGCCCTCCCTCCCCATTCCCACTCCTGCTGTACTGCCTGCCGTTGAGGAAACCCTCCATTCTTTCCCGGTCTCCTCATCCCAGGGGAGGCAGTTACCGGACAAAGAGAAGGGGAGACCTAAGGGGGGGGGGTACTGTTACGCCTAGCGCTCCGGGTCCCCGCTCCTCCCCGGAGCGCTTACGGCGTCTCTCTCTCCGCAGCGCCCCGGTCGGTCCCGCTGACCGGGAGCGCTGCACTGTCATGGCCGTCGGGGATGCGATTCGCACAGCGGGACGCGCCCGCTTGCGATTCGCATCCCAGGTCACTTACCCGTCCCGGTCCCCTGCTGTCATGTGCTGGCGCGCGCGGCTCCGCTCTCTAGGGCGCGTGCGCGCCATCTCCCTGAGACTTAAAGGGCCAGTGCACCAGTGATTGGTGCCTGGCCCAATTAGCTTGATTGGCTCCACCTGCTCCCAGACTATATCTGTTCTGTGTCCCTGCACTTCCCTGCCGGATCTTGTTGCCTTAGAGCCTAGTGAAAGCGTTACTGTGTTGTCCTTACTGTGAACTTGACCTCCTGCTATTACCTTACTGACTACGATCCTTGCTGCCTGCCCCGACCTTCTGCTACGTCCGACCTTGCTTCTGTCTACTCCCTTGTACCGCGCCTATCTTCAGCAGTCAGAGAGGTTGAGCCGTTGCTAGTGGATACGACCTGGTCACTACCGCCGCAGCAAGACCATCCCGCTTTGCGGCGGGCTCTGGTGAAAACCAGTAGTGACTTAGAACCGGTCCACTAGCACGGTCCACGCCAATCCCTCTCTGGCACAGAGGATCCACCTCCTGCCAGCCGGCATCGTGACAGTTATGATAAAATAAGGATCTGGTCTGGGGTCTGATAATTTAAGGATCTGGTCTGTGATCTGATAATGGGTCTGGTCTATGTTATGATAATATAAGGTTCTGGTCTGGGGTCTGATAATGGGTCTTGTCTATGTTATGATAATATAAGGATCTGGTCTGGGGTCTGATAATTTAAGGGTCTGGTCTGGGGTCTGATAATGGGTCTGGTCTATGTTATGATAATATAACGGCCTGGTCTGGGGTCTGATAATTTCATTATCTTATCTGGCTGTAGCAAATCATAAGAAAATAACTCAGTAAGTACATTGCAAACTCAACTTTGCTACATCTGTATTAGATTTATAGGATTATTGTTGTATAGTAGTGTAACTTGTCATGTCATCAACAACTCAGCTTCTTAGCTGCAATAAGCTGACTATGTACAAAATAGTATTCAACCCCCTTAAGGCACAAACCCTCAGAGACGCTATACGCCAGTGCTCACCATCATACTGTATAAAAGACAGAGGAGACAGAAGCTCCAGGAATAAGGGAGATCTGTACCTCCTTCTGCTATATTCTCCAGGTAAGTCTTCTTCTGCTGGGTAGAACTGGAGGATAGAAAAGAGCTAGAGAGGGGTCAAAGGTGAGTTAGATGGATACATGGGATGGGACCTCTGGGAATGTTAGGTTTGTTAAGCTTTAAAAAAAAAATATATCTTCCTTCAGGGTGATCTTAGTTATATGTTAATATGTAAAGAAAAGATAATGAACATCATTATAGGGAAGGGATCTTTACAGTAAAAGAATATGAGTTGAGAATAAGTTTTTTTTAATCCCAGTGAGGCAAAATAGAACAAAATTGCCCCAGGGCTATTCTCTACCTTCTTGATCAGTGAGCTGGAGATAAGATGATGGACATAATGGGAAACACTAAAGCATGGAGGTACTCTATCTACCACACAAAAATCTGACTGAGAATTTAGCCAAGGAGTGATACCCTCTCAGCACTCCAGAAAATGGTAGAAATAGACAATCAGTGGTTTGGCTTCTTCTCCAGGCCTAGATATGCTATGAGTGTGTTGGGCTGTATTGGGTGGGTGTATGTATTTATGAGTATGTCAATGTGTATGTATACAAATGTGTGAATGAGTGAGAAGAGAAGGAATGAGAGGGACAATATAGTTAATCTGCTTGTGGTTTAGAGGATGGTGGTTGAAAACGTATTGTGGGTTAGTTAGAATGTGACTATGTAGAGGTGTGAAACTATGGAGGTGAAAGATGTGGTGTGACTCTGTATCAAATAAATCAATGTCTATGTCCAAGATATGAAAAATAATAATTTTATTGAGCTACAGTGTAAAAAAATTACATAAAATGGGAGTGCAGGATCCTTGCACTCACTAAGGCAATTACACTAACCAGATACAGTAAGTTGCCTAAGTTAGAATTAATAAAACATATGCGGCAAGTGTGATAAATGTCCAGATAATAATTAGTACCAGTGGAGTGTGGTAAGAGTGCCTGCAGTGCACTTGCAGGCGCTGGAGGCCCCCTATTTGGAGGGCTCCAAATAGGGGGCCTCCAACATAAATACATACACCCACCCAATACAGCCCAACACACTCGTAGCATATCTAGGGCTGGAGAAGAAGCCAAACCACTGATTGTCTATTTCTAAGATGATGGACATGACTCTTCTTCCAACCTACCGTATTTTTCGCCGTATAAGACGCCCTTTTTTTCCCCAAAACTGGGGGGAAAAAGTGGGTGCGTCTTATACGGCGAATACACCCCTATCGCGGCGGTCTCTGCGGCCATCAACGGTCGGGACCCGCGGCTAATACAGGACATCACCGACCGCGGTGATGCCCTGTATCAACCCTTCAGACGCGGCGATCAAAGCTGATCGCCTCGTCTGAAGGGAAAGTGACACTAACCCGGCTGTTCAGTCGGGCTGTTTGGGACCGCCGCGATCTCACCGCGGCGGTCCCGAACAGCCCGACTGAATAGCCGGGTTAGTGCTTACAGGACCTTACCTGCCTCCTCGGTGTCTTCTCCGTTCAGGGATCCCCTGTATGGCCGGCGCTCTCCTTCCTCGCCATCACGTCGTCGCGTACGTGCGTCGGCGTGCGCAACGACGTGATGGCGGCGACGGAGAGCGAGGATACCCGACCGGCAGCAGAGACGTTCCGGAGCGACGGGGACACGGCAAAAGCGATGGAGCGACATCCAGGGCAGCGGTGACGGGTCCGGAGCGGTGGGGACACGTGAGTATTACCTCCTATACCAACGGCTGTCCGGGCATGCTGGGAGTTGTAGTTTTGCAACATCTGGAGGTCCGCAGGTTGAAGACCACTATTGGGTTAAAAATCTTTATTTTTTTAGATTTTGCCCCTAAAAATTGGGTGCGTCCTATAGGACGAAAAATACGTATGTTACTTTTCACTGTAGGTCTCGATCCACCGTCCTCGGAGACAGAATAGCCCTCAAAGTTTCCATAAATCCACACAGGACCTGATACTTACCATTTTATACTGTTTCTGTGTAATATAGTGAGGTTGTCCTTGGGGTGGTAGAGGTAGCAATGACCACATGGCCCCCACGGCCGACCTTGGGTCCCCATCTATAGAATAAGAATGGATTAGAAGCTAGTGGTGCTCTTATATGACAAATGCATTAGTCAGAGCTGCCTTATAAATGAATATATATTATAATATACAGCATCTGCATCCTATACCGTAGCGTCTGGTCGAATACATATAGTGCTATGAATAGATGATAGTGTTATGATAGATGTATCATACCTAACACTGAGATGTAGTGATAGGGAATAATGGTGTAGATATACTGTACAGTGTGCAGAACATGGATCTGTTCCTCAGGACTCCATAAAGCCAGGCAAATAAGGACAAAACAGCAGGGACACAGATGTGCAGATCTAAGGCTGGGTTCACACCACGTTTTTCAAATACGGTTACCGTATACGGTTTTCCGCTAAAAAACGTATGGCAAAAACCGTATGCAACCTTATACAACCGTATGACTCCAAATTAGAACGTATACGGTTTTTCCCCGTACGGTTCTATCCGTTTGCATCCGTTTTTGCCAACGGTTTTGCTATTTTGTTGGAATTAGTTTTCCAGCAATCTAATAAAGTTACTATTGTTCTATTGAAATTCCAATCTGCGCATGCGTCAACTCCAAAAACGGATTGGAAAAACCGCGTGCAACCGTATTCTGAAATTCTGCGTACGGTTCTCATAGACAACAATGTTAAAAGAACCGCACACGGTTCGCATACGGTTTTCCAACCGGAGGCAAAAACGTGGTCGACAGCGTTTTTTTTGCCTACGGTTGAAAAATCGGCAAAACCGTATCCGAGCCAAAAACGGATGCAACCGTACACAACATTTGGAATACGGTTTACAGTGCATTCTCTATGCATACGGTTTCGGATACGGTCGTATACGTTTTTTTGCGGAAAACCGTATACGGTTACCGTATTTGAAAAACGTGGTGTGAACCCAGCCTTACAGGCCTTTTCCTGCTTTTATTCATTCAGCACAAAAAAAAAAATATCACCTTTACCTTCAGACATAGAAAAACAAAATAAATCCTGAGCGCTCACTAACAGTATCTATGTATAATGGTGACTTCCTACCAGTCAGCTGAACAAAACAACATACAGTAAGTTGACACTCAAACTGTTGCAAAACTACAACTCCCAGCCTTCAGGTGTCCGAGCATGCTGGAAATTGTAGTTCTGCAACAGCTGAAGAGCCACAGCTTAGGGAACACTGTCATAGAGGCTACAGGCCTCATGTATTCACCTCACGGCCTCTCCGGCAGAGTTACACATTTTTTTTGTAAGCCCAGTAATGAGCTGTCTTCAGTACCTGTGCTGATTTGGCCACAATGAAAACCTGGACTGGCTACAAAGGGAATGTAAGACCCCACTACCAACCTAACTGTTAGTCTATTAGAATCCAGGCCTCAAAACAATCTTTACCAAAAGTCCCTAATCAGACATGGTCTTCTATGGATTTCACAGTATTAATGAATTCCCCATATTTCACCCAGCTTTCCCTGGGTGACATATGTGTTTCATGTAACCTGGTAAGTACGCTGGTACCTTGGAGAAATAAAAAAAAAAAACAACCACCATTCCTGTCTCCCAACAGATGTATACAGTGACCCCCCCCCCGACCTACGATGGCCCCGACATACGATCATTTCAACATACGATGGCCTCTCAGAGGCAGCATCAACATACGATGCTTTTGTATGTCGGGGCCATCGCATAAACGGCTATCCGACAGCGCAGACTGCTTCAGCTGCCACCGGATAGCCGTTTATGGTGCCCCGTGTAGTCCGCTGACGATCACTTACCTGTCCTCGGGGCTCCGGCGCGTCCTCTTCGGGATCCCCTGCATCGTCGGCGCTCTCCATCGTCGTCATCACGTCGCCGCGCACGCCGTCCCGTCATCCAATAGGAGCGGCGTGCGTAGCAACGTGATGGCGGCGACGGAGCGCGAGGATGCCAGGGAAGCAAAGGCCTTGCCGGAGCATCGGGGACACCTGGGGACGCAGCGACAGCGATGGAAGGCGACATCCAGGGCAGCGGTGACGAGCGGTGACGGTCTGGAGCGGCGAGGACACGTGAGTATAACCACCAACACCAGTGGTCTTCAACCTGCGGACCTCCAGATGTGGCAAAACTACAACTCCCAGCATGCCCGGACAGCCGTTGGCTGTCCGGGCATCCTGGGTGTTGTAGTTTTGCATCATCTGGAGCTCTGCAGGTTGTAGACCACTGTCCTATACTTTACATTGCACGGATCCCTCAACATACGATGGTTTCAACAAACGATGGTCCATTTGGAACGGATCACCATCGTATGTTGAGGGACCACTGTACTCCATTTTCATCACATGTGTAGACACCATCAGTATTATGGGGCCAATTTTAGCCAAAGGTTCCACTCATTTCATGCTGTTCCTTTTGGTGAAACAGAACGGGGGGAGATTTATCAAACCTGTCCAGAGGAAAAGTTGCTGAGTTGCCCATAGCAACCAATCAGATCGCTCCTTTCGTTTTTGAAAAGGCCTGGGAAAAACGAAAGAAGCGATCTGATTGGTTGCTATGGGCAACTCAGCAACTTTTCCTCTGGACAGGTTTGGATAAATCCCCCCCCCCCCCCCCACATGTGTAGATAGACTGTGAGAGAGTATCTTCAAAAAATGATTCTAACTTTTGCCAATAAAGCGCCATATTGTTATGTTCTCCCAGACGCTGTTGATGGAAAATACCACATTCATGTTGACGCTCAACTTTGGTGAACTGACTGCAGTAAAATATCTCTATTGGGTCATTGCTTTCATTGCCTATACACTTATCGTGGTTCTCAATGGTGTGGTGATTGTTACCGTGTTGCAGCACAAGAGTCTTCAGGAGCCCATGTACATCTTTATATCGGTGCTTTGCGTGAACGGACTCTACGGCAGCAGCTCCTTCTTTCCCGGTCTTTTAATAAACCTTCTTCAGGAGAACCCATCAGTTTCCTACTATGGCTGCTTGACGCAGGCCTTTTGCCTTCACACCTATGGGTCCTTTGAATTGACGATCTTGGCCTCCATGGCCTATGACCGCTATGTGAGTATTTGTAACCCTCTGAGATATAACAGTATAATGACATTGTCCATGGTGCTCAAGATAGTCCTAGCAGCCGGGTTATATCCTATTATACTGATTTCCATCCTTGTAATACTGACAGCTAGACTTCCTCTCTGTGGCACCGACATCCTGAAGGTCTACTGTGATAACTGGTCAGTGGTGAGACTCTCCTGCGTAGACACAACAGTCAACAATATCTATGGACTCTTCGCCACCTTGGCTGTGTCTGGATTTGTCACCTTACTGATAGCTTGTTCTTATTTCATGATTATCAGGGTCTGTATAAAATCCACCAAGGAGGTTCAGAATAAGGCTCTCCAGACCTGCACACCCCATCTGATCACCATAGCAAACTTCTCTCTAGACACTCTCTGCGAGATCCTTTTACATCGCTTTCCTCTAACCAAGTTAACGCATGAGCTTAAAGTCTTTATTTCGCTGCAGATTCTGGTGGTTTCACCCTTGCTGAATCCTGTCATTTATGGTTTAAAGATGAAGGAGATGAAGTCTAAATTGAGGGAACTTTTAAGAGAAAAAAAAGACATAGTTACACAATAACTTATCCTGTATTATACTCCAGAGGGGTACTCACTATTCTGCTGGTGAGGTCACTGTGTACATACATTACATTACTTATCCTGTACTGATCCTGAGTTATATCCTGTATTATACTCCAGAGCTGTACTCACTATTCTGCTGGTGAGGTCACTGTGTACATACATTACATTACTTATCCTGTACTGATCCTGAGTTATATCCTGTATTATACTCCAGAGCTGTACTCACTATTCTGCTGGTGAGGTCACTGTGTACATACATTACATTACTTATCCTGTACTGATCCTGAGTTATATCCTGTATTATACTCCAGAGCTGTACTCACTATTCTGCTGGTGGGGTCACTGTGTACATACATTACATTACTTACCCTGTACTGATCCTGAATTATATCCTGTATTATACTCCAGAGCTGTACTCACTATTCTGCTGGTGAGGTAACTGTGTACATACATTACATTACTTATCCTGTACTGATCCTGAGTTATATCCTGTATTATACTGCAGAGCTGTACTCACTATTCTGCTGGTGAGGTCACTGTGTACATACATTACATTACTTATCCTGTACTGATCCTGAGTTATATCCTGTATTATACTCCAGAGCTGTACTCACTATTCTGCTGGTGAGGTCACTGTGTACATACATTACATTCCTTATCCTGTACTGATCCTGAGTTATATCCTGTATTATACTCCAGAGCTGTACTCACTATTCTGCTGGTGGGGTCACTGTGTACATACATTACATTACTTATCCTGTACTGATCCTGAGTTATATCCTGTATTATACTCCAGAGCTGAACTCACTATTCTGCTGGTGAGGTCACTGTGTACATACATTACATTACTTATCCTGTACTGATCCTGAGTTATATCCTGTATTATACTCCAGAGCTGTACTCACTATTCTGCTGGTGAGGTCACTGTGTACATACATTACATTACTTATCCTGTACTGATCCTGAGTTATATCCTGTATTATACTCCAGAGCTGTACTCACTATTCTGCTGGTGAGGTAACTGTGTACATACATTATATTACTTATCCTGTACTGATCCTGAGTTATATCCTGTATTATACGCCAGAGCTGCACTCGCTATTCTGCTGGTGAGGTCACTGTGTACATACATTACATTATTTATCCTGTACTGATCCTGAGTTATATCCTGTATTATACTCCAGAGCTGCACTCGCTATTCTGCTGGTGAGGTCACTGTGTACATACATTACATTACTTATCCTGTACTGATCCTGAGTTATATCCTGTATTATACTCCAGAGCTGTACTCACCATTCTGCTGGTGAGGTCACTGTGTCCATACATTTCATTACTTATCCTATTCTGATCCTGAGTTATATCCTGTATTATACTCCAGAGCTGTACTCACTATTCTGCTGGTGAGGTCACCGTGTACATACATTACATTACTTATCCTGTACTGATCCTGAGTTATATCCTGTATTATACTCCAGAGCTGTACTCACTATTCTGCTGGTGAGGTCACTGTGTACATACATTACATTACTTATCCTGTACTGATCCTGAGTTATATCCTGTATTATACTCCAGAGCTGTACTCACTATTCTGCTGGTGAGGTCACTCTGTACATACATTACTTATCCTGTACTGATACTGAGTTATATCCTGTATTATACTCCAGAGCTGTACTCACTATTCTGCTGGTGAGGTCACTGTGTACATTACTTATCCTGTACTGATCCTGAGTTATATCGTGCATTATACTCCAGAGCTGTACTCACTATTCTGCTGGTGAGGTCACTGTGTACATACATTACATTACTTATCCTGTACTGATCCTGAGTTATATCCTGTATTATACCCCAGAGCTGTACTCACTATTCTGCTGGTGAAGTCACTGTGTATATACATTACATTACTTATCCTGTACTGATCCTGAGTTATATCCTGTATTATACTCCAGAGCTGTACTCACTATTCTGCTGGTGAGGTCACTGTGTACATACATAACATTACTTATCCTGTACTGATCCTGAGTTATATCCTGTATTATACTCCAGAGCTGTACTCACTATTCTGCTGGTGAGGTCACTGTGTACATACATTACATTACTTATCCTGTACTGATCCTGAGTTATATCCTGTATTATACCCCAGAGCTGTACTCACTATTCTGCTGGTGAGGTCACTGTGTACATACATTACATTACTTATCCTGTACTGATCCTGAGTTATATCCTGTATTATACTCCAGAGCTGTACTCACTATTCTGCTGGTGAGGTCACTCTGTACATACATTACTTATCCTGTACTGATCCTGAGTTATATCCTGTATTATACTCCAGAGCTGCACTCACTATTCTGCTGGTGAGGTCACTGTGTACATATATTACATTACTTATCCTGTACTGATCCTGAGTTATATCCTGTATTATACTCCAGAGTTGTACTCACTATTCTGCTGGTGGGGTCACTGTGTACATACATTACTGAGGGGGACAGGGCGGACACACCACACCCAGAAAATCAGGTGTGTGTGTGTGGGGGGGGGGGGGGGGGACTGGTAATGGGGGAATCTCCCCCCAGTTGTGCCCATAGTTTTAGCTCTATTAAGGACCCCACTCGGTCTATTTGACCCAGGGGCATCTGTAGCGGTGCCGTTACAAACAGTTTAAAGCAAGCTGCGACCTCTGCCCTGACACAAGCACCGATGACATCACTCATCAGCGCCTGCACTGTGCAGAAGAGAGGATGCGGCTCTGGAGAATGGGAGATCTCTGTGTGGTACAAGGTGAATACGTTTTTCTGTTATTTTTTTTTTTGTAACAGATGGGAGGGGAGGAGGACATACCTGCCTATCTAGCCTTTCTACCAGGATGTCTAGCTACCGATGTACCTGGCTTTCTAGCTATCTAACCATCTGGAAACCTAGTTACCTATCTAGCTACCTGGTTCGGGCTGTCTAGCTACCTACCTTGCAAACACCTACCTGGCTCTATACCTACCTAGCTACATATCTTCTGTGTGGCTATCTACCGAACCACCTGGCTAGCAACCTAGCTACTTACTTCACTAGCCAACTCTCTACCTACCTACCTGGCTACATGCCTACCTGGCTATCTGTTTACCTAGGTGCTTGGCTATCTAACTATCTAGCAACCTACCTATGTGGATACCTAGATACCTATCTACCTAACTATCTAGCTACATAGCTACCTAACTATCTGTTATCTACATGGCCTATCTACCTAACTATCAACCAACCTAGCTACCTACCTACTTTACAGAGACTGATTTGAATAGGGGCCTTCTATACGATAAAATATATCATTTATATAATTCCAATAAAATATCAACTACAAGATATACAGGCCGCCAAAGGTCATCTATAGTTTAGCATCCAATTATCATATTGCAGAAAGTCCATATACAGTAAAGTGCCGAAAATATGTAAGAACAGTGTATAGAAAACACACAAAATATATACACAAAAATTCCAGGAGGTATGATCCAGGTTTATATTTATTGTGTATTCACTATCACTTAACCCCTTAAGGACCAGGCCCATATTGGCCTTAAGGACCAGACCAATTTTATTTTTGCATTTTTGTTTTTTCCTTCTTGCCTTCTAAAAATCATAACTCTCTCATATTTCCATCCACAGACCCATATGAGGGCTTGTTTATTGCGTCACAAATTGTACTTTGTAATTACATCACTTATTATACCATAAAATGTACGGCGCAACCAAACAAATATTATTTATGCGGGAAAATTGAAAAGAAAACCGCAATTTAGCAAATTTTGGAAGGTTTTGTTTTCACGCTGTACCCTTTCCGGTAAAAATTTCATGTTTTCTTTATTCTGTGGGTCAATACGATTAGAATGATCCCCATGTTATATTCTTTTCTATAATTGTACCACTTAAAAAAAAATCTCAAACCATTTTATCAAAATTAGTATGTTTGAAATTGCCCTATTTTGACCACCTATAACTCATTTTTCCGTATATGGAGCGATATGTTTACAAACTTTTTGCACCATGATCTGTAGTTTTTATCAGTACCATGTTTGCTTAGGTTTTACTTTTTATAAATTTTTTATGCATTTTTTTGGAAATAAAATGTGACAAAAAAGCAGCAATTTTGGACTTTTTTTTTTTAAAAATTACGTTTACGCCGTTCGCCGTACGGGATAGTTAACAATATTTTTTAATAGTTCAGACTTTTACGCACAGGGCAATACAACAAAATGTGTATTAATTATTTTTTTTACGCTTTTTGGGGGTAAAATGGGAAAAACGGACGTTTTACTTTTTTATTGGGGGAGGAGATTTTTCAAATTCTTTTACTTTTTTATTTTCCATTTTTTAAATTTTTTAATTTTTTATGTCCCCATAGGGGACTATCTATAGCAATCCTTTGATTGCTAATACTGTTCAGTGCTATGTATAGGACATAGCACTGATCAGTATTATCGGTGATTTTCTGCTCTGGTCTGCTCGATCTCAGACCAGAGCAGAAGACCCCGAGAGACGGCCGGAGCCAGGTGAGGGACCTCCAGCCGCCATGCCGGATGATCGGATCACGATCATTGATCACGGCATCTGAGGGGTTAATGGCAGACATCTGTGCGATCGCGGATGTCCGGCATTACCGGCGGGTCCCTGGCTGCTGATAGCAGCCGGGACCTGCCGGGCATGACACGAACACCGCTCCGGTGCTCGCGATCATGGCGGCTCGTAAAAGTACGTCATGGTGCGCTAAGTACCACGTCACATGACATACATTTACGTCCATTGTCATTAAAGGAGTAGTCCAGTGGTGATTCAGTGGTGAGCAACTTATCCCCTATCATAAGGATAGGGGATAAGTTGCAGATCGCGGGGGGTCCGACCGCTGGGGCCCCCTGCGATCTCCTGTACGGAGCCCCGACAGCCCGCTGGAAGGGGGCGTGTCGACCTCCGCACGAGGCGGCGGCCGACACGCCCCCTCAATACAACTCTATGGCAGAGCCGAAGCGCTGCCCTCGGCAATCTCCGGCTCTGCCATAGAGATGTATTGAAGGGGCGTGTCGGCCGCCGCCTCGTGCGGGGGTCGACACCCGCTATCTCGGCTGAGAGCCGGGGCCCCGTACAGAGAGATCGCAGGGGGCCCCAGCGGTCGGACCCCCCGCGATCTCAAACTTATCCCCTATCCTTAGGATAGGGGATAAGTTTTTCACCACTGGACTACCCCTTTAAGGCGTTAAAGCTGAGTTTTTTGTTTATGCATTAATATATTCTCATTTATGCCACTGTTCACATGTCACAAGTCTGTTTATGCAGTTTATTTACTGTATCTGACTTCATTCAAGCTAGGGTTGGTAACTAGCACTCGTGTATCAGTTAGTTATCCATGACACTGTTTACACTTATATACGTGTTTTTAGACTGTAGATATTCTAGACAAGCATTTATACTCTCTTAGTCAATGTGGTTAGTGTGAAAGTCATCTATTCAGTCAACATGTTAGTTACCATAAAACAACATTATAAATACTGGAATATTGGACTAAGAGAATGTAACTGCTTGTTTAGAATATCCACAGTCTAAAAGAAACGTACATAAGTGTGAACAGTGACATGGATAAATAACTGCTCCACATGGATGTTAGTTACAACCTTAAAATGAATGTATTCCGGTACAGCGAATGTGGTTTTGCATATTTTTTGTACTTTATTTGGGCATTATCCTGAGACTACATCTGTTCATGTGCAGTATGACAAATGTGTGCTAAACCATAGGTGACCGGTGGTGGCCTGCATGTTTTGGTGTTTAAGTCAATATTTTAACCTTAATAAAAAAATATATTTGATCTTATGAAAAGTGTCCATTAAATCAGTGTCTATATTCAATGTACTTGGAGACCAAACCATTTAAACCTGATCAGTGTTAATACCTACTTGCCTTGCTACCTACCTACCTGGAAACCTACCTCCCTAGCTTTATAGCTACCTAACTACCTAGCAACCCAACTACATAGCTACCTACCTAACTGGCTGTCTATCTACCTAGTTACCTACCTAGCTAGCTTTCATCAAACTAGCAACCTAAGTACCTGACTACGTACCTAGCTACCTATATGGCTATCCACCTAGCTATCTACCAAGCTAGCTAACAACCTACCTATGTAGCTAGCTACCTATTTACCTGGCCACCTTTCTACCTAACTTGATAACAACCTAGTAGCGGTATAGCAGTATTGCGGTGGATCACAGCTTTAGTGTTGTGACAGCCGGGAGGTTGGGTATACGGTCCGAACTGAATATCAATGAGTTATAAAGCATGGTGATTTTAAACTTACTATAGGGCCACTTTCACACTCATTCTTATCAAACAAACAAGAAAGGTTAAGTTTTAGATACATTTTATGATTCTATACCTCCCTAGTATCACTGGGAAATTGGTCCTTTATGTCTGGTTGCACAGACTTGTTGTTAATAAACATCTATGTTCAGAATACACATTACTGTTCCATTGACCCGAGGACAAAAAACTTCTATTCTTGTGATCAGTCGGGTCTGTGGGACCCCCACCGATCATCTAGGGGTTAAGGAATATCTTTAAATCTTGTGAAAAGTCTCTTTTTATTACCTTTCCTTATATCGGTGTGAATAGTCACACTCAATATACAGTATGCTTCACACAGCTTGGGAAAAGCTTCAAAAATAGAAGTTAGGATCGTGTGGTGTCCCAGAGCTGGGATGCCTTTCGGAGCACTGTTCGGGTGGTCATAGCCTCAAATGTCTCTAGCTCTGTCTCAAGTCTATTTCTTTAAATATATTGCAATAAAAAAAGTTTTTTTTTCTATGTCTATAAGTCTTGTCTGCATGCACTGAGCCTAAATTTAGTTGAAGGGGTTAATTTTCTCTACCCAAGAGTCAATGATTTCTGTCCAAGAACTGGTATTATGTCAAATCTCCAACCTTCAACCACTTAGGGGCTAAGGGCTGTCCTGTCTGTCATAGGGGCATTGTAACTGGGTTAAAAAAAAATTTAAGGGCATAGTGACAGACATTAGGACATTATTAATGAGTGGTGGATCCATAAAGGGGCATTATTAAAGGGGCACTCCACCCCTAGACATCTTATCCCTAATTAAAAGATAGGGAATAAGATGTCTGATTGCGGGGGGGTCCGGCCACTTGCACCCCCTCCCTTCCCCACCGCTGTCACGCCTCTCCCATAAACATGAAGGGAGGGGGCATGGCGCCATGTCACAAACACAGCCGCCCGAAGCCAATGCTTTGAAAATAAATGTTCAGAACGCCGGGTGCCGGCCCAGGGATGTATTTGGACAGGGTATATGTTACAAGCGAAGACAAAGGAAAAGATCAGCTCACCAATCTTGAAGCTTCTAGCAGATACCAGCACAACCTTCCTCGAGGCAGCAAATGGATCTGCACTGGAGCCGTGTCTCTAGATGAGGCAATCACCAAGGGATGAAAGGAACATCCGGCTCCCAGTCGGTAAAAAATCCAAAGTGTATTAAATCATGTTAAAATCCAAATGTTACAGACAGGGAAGAAGTAAAAGCACAAACGAAACGCACCAACGCGTTTCAACTTGTTAACAAGTCTTAGTCATGACTAAGACTTGCTAACAAGTCAAAACGTATTGGTGCGTTTCGTTTGTACTTTTATTTCTTCCCTGTCTGTAACATTTGGATTATAACATGATTTAATACACCTTGGATTTTTTACCAACTGGGAGCCGGATGTTCCTTTCATCTCTTGCTGAATTTGACAGAGTCCGGCATTACCATGAGTACACATGAGTACCCCAATTAAGTAGGGACAAAGTGGGAATTAGTGCAAAGAGGGAACTGATACTAATTTGGGGGATCAGGGGTATTATTATTGAGTGGGGGGCAGGAAGGTAAAACTATTATTAACCCCTTACCGCAAATGGACGTTCATAAAACGTCCTAAGTGCGGTCCCTGTCTATAACGCGGAGTCCCGGCGGGACCCCGCGTCATAGCGGGATGGTCCCGGCGCCTATTCACAGCCAGGGCCCACGGCTAATAGCACACGGCTGCGTTCGTTTGGCCACGCGCTATTAACCCTTTCGATGCTGCGCTCAAAGCTGAGCGCCGCATCGAAAGTGAAACTAAATGCTTCCTGGCTGCTCACTCGGGCTGATTGGGGTCATCGCGATAAAATCGCGAGGCCCCGATCAGCTACCTGGAGTGAAGAAGGTCTCTTACCTTCTCCGGCGGTGTCCGGGCTCCGATTGATTACTCCCAACCTGAGTTACAGGCTGGAGCAATCAATTACCGATTTCACTGATTGTTGCCATGCAACGGCAAGGCAGCAGTCTGTGAATGAAATCAGCCATTGCAAGCTGATAGGTTTCTATAGCACCTATCAGCTTGCAAAAAAAAAAGTGTAAAAAAAAAGTTAACCCTTTCAGGTATTTCCTTCTGAATTAATAGTTTAAATCAACCGGCATTTCCTAGTAACAAAATAAAACAGAGTAAATAAAAATAAAAATACACATATGTGGTATTGCCGCGTGCGGAAATGTCCGAATTATAAAAATATACCGCTTTTTAAACCGCATGTTCAAAGGCGTACACGCAAAAATTCCAAAGTCCAAAATAGTGCACTTTTGATCACTTTTTATACCACAAAAAAGGAAATAAAAAGTGATCAAAAAGTCTGATCAGAGCAAAAATGGTACCACTAAAAACTTCAGATCGCGGCGCAAAAAAATTATTCCCCATAGTCCCCTGAACGCAGAAAAATAAAAAAGTTATAGGGCTCAGAAAATGATATTTTTAAAAGTATACATTTTCCTGCATGTATTTATGATTTTTTTCTGAAGTAATGCACAATCAAGTAGGGTATCATTTTAACCGTATGGACCTACAGAATAAAGATAAGGTGTCATTTTTACTGAAAAATGTACTGCGTAGAAACGGAAGCCCCCCAAATTTACAAAATGGCATTTTTTCTTCAAGCTTGTCGCACAATGAATTTTTTTTCTGTTTTGCCGTGGATTTTTTGGTAAAATGACTAATGTCACTGCAAAGTAGAATTGGTGGCACAAAAAATAAGCCATAATACAGATTTTTAGGTGTAAAATTTAAAGGGTTATGATTTTTTAAAGGCAAGGAGGAAAAAACGAAAATGCAAAAACGTGAAATCGCTCAGTCCTTAAGGGGTTAAGACAGGGCACCATTACTGAGTAGAGGTACCAAGAGAGCACTATTACATGGTGGATAAACAAAGGGGACATTCTTATTGAGTAAGAGGACAAATGTAGTATCTCACTATGTGTTACCTGTGCTATATATTGGTTGTTGGAGGAGTCACCCTCATATTTGCATTTTCTGTTGTATACCTTGTTATATTTGCACCATTCATTGTCAAGAGTGCCAGTATCCAAGAGTTAATGAGAAGTGCCTCACTGCAGTCTATGGCCTAATGGGCTATAGGCCGGGCCTAGGCAATTCAGTGGCTGAAACAGCTACATTGTAGAGAGGAGGTCATGATCTAGCTCTCCCTCCTATAGCTTAGGACTAAAAATGAGCAAACAAATCCAGTCTCGCGCAGAACTTTGGGGTTCCAGCAGTTGGCAGAGCTTTCAATCTTTGCCAGACTCGGTTCGTACAAGCCTAGCACCAGCAGTAATAATGGCAGAAGAGATGGGGAACACATCGCGTTTTGGCATTTGAATAAAAGGAAGAAATACTGGGAACACTGGGGTGATGTCACAGGTTGTCTAGCATACTTCACAGCTAGCAGCAAGAACACATCACCCCAGCCTATCGCCCCAGCCTGCATTATGTCACATACAGCTTGCCAGCCAATCAGAAGACAGCATATTTGTGGGTTTAAGAAGCTAAAAAATACCCATGTACCCATACCCATTTTGGAGAGAGAGAACAGTGCACAGGAACTTCTGATCCAAGAAAGTCTTACAAATCCAATTTGAAAGTAAGCTGAGCATAGCATTGAGCAGTGGGCTAATCTCAGAAAGTGGCCTGTCACCTGCATTACTGTGTCCAGCTGGTGCACTGCAAAGCCCAGCAGTCTGACTGCAGACCGAGTCCATAAAAGCTATCACATTACAATACCTAGCAAGCTGAGCAAAGCTGTGGGATGACCAGTGTTTCAACATAAATACACATTAAAAAGCCTTGTGAACATGGAATGCGCAGTTATGTGTATTTTTTGGGTTTACTCAAACATAAATTATATCAGTGTTTAACATACATATGCAATTAAAAGTGTTTAGAGCGAATGCAGAATAGTCATAGGCCACATTACATGCATTTTCTGGTTTTAATAAAACATATAGCATTTCTACCTGGTTTAACATAAAAACGCATTTAGCCTCTTAAGGACGTAGGGCATACCTGTACACCCTGCGCCCGATCCCGGTCTATGCCACGAGGTCACGCCATGACCCCGCATCATAGTGGGTCGGTCCCGGTGGCTAATGAAAGCCCTGGGACCCTGGGCTAATAGTGTGCGGCACCGATCGTTTTGCCACGCGCTATTATTCCTTTAGACGCAGCATTCAAAGTTGAATGCTGTGTCTAAACTAACAAAAAACACACTCCCAGCAGCTCAATCGGGCTGATCAGGACCATTGCGGTGAAATTACAGCAGAAGGGTGCCTTACCTGCCTCCTGCGTGTCCGATCGGCGATTGCTCCAAGCCTGAAATCCAGGCTTGAGCAATCGACCACTGACAACGCTGATCATTGCCATGTAAATTAACGGTAATGATCTGTGTAGAAGATCAGTGTGTGCAGTGTTATAGCCACTAGAGGGGGCTATAACATTGCAAAAACAAAGTTTGAAAAAAAAGTAAATAAAGAAAATATAACCCCCTAATAAAAGTAAGTCACCCTCCTTTTCCCATTTAAAAAAAAAAACTGTGTAAATAAAAATAAACGTATGTGATATCGCCACTTGTGGAAATGTCCAAACTATAAAAATATATAATTAATTAAACTGCACGGTCAACGGTGTACACGCAGAAAACTTCAGATCACGGCGCAAAAAATTAGCCCTCATACCACCCCATAAGCAGAAAAATTTAAAAGTTATAGGGGTCAAAAGGTGACAATTTTAAACATATTAATTTTCCTGCATGTAGTTATGATTTTTTCCAGAAGTCCGACAAAATGAAACCTATATAAGTAGGGGATCATTTTAATCATATGGACCTACAGATTAAAGAAAAGGTGTTATTTTCACCGAAAAATGCACTGTGTAGAAACGGAAGCCCCCAAAATTAGCAAAATTAATTTTTTTTCTGTTTTGTCTTGGATTTTTTGGTAAAATTACTAATGTCAATGCAAAGTAGAATTGGTGGTGCAAACAATAAGCCATAATATGAAATTTTAGGTGCAAAATTTAAAGGGTTATGATTTTTAAAAGGTAAAGAGGAAAAAACGAAAGTGCAAAAACGGAAAAACCCTGAGTCCTTAAATGGTTAAAAGCATTGACAGTGAATGCAGAATGGCCATCTAAGAACAAGTTACATGTTTTTTCTGGGTTTAATCAAACCTATAGCATTGCTACCTGGTTTAACATAAATACGCATTGAAAGCATTGAGAGGGAATGCGGAATGGCCATCTAAAGGCAAGTAACGTGTATTTTCTGGGTTCAATCGTACATACAGTATTTCTACATGTCTTTTACATACCTATGCATTAAAAGTGTGAAAGGTGACTGCCAATTTCTCCGCCACTTCACTACTTAGTGAGTGCAAAATCAAAACATAACAATAACCTCCAGTTTATATAATCACATCCAGGGGATAATTCATCCAGTAGCCGAGAAGGCTACACCATTAATTGTCATGAGTGCCAGTATCCAAGAGTTAGTGAGAAAGTATACAAGTGCCTCACTGCCATCTAGGACCTAAAGGGCTTAAGGCCAGGCATAGTCAGTTTAGTGGCTGAGAGACCTATATTGTAATTGTGTGCACCTGCAGCTTTTCACATGGTAGAGCGTCAAGTGAACTACAGGAATCAGGATACCTGCCTTAGGTGAAGCAGAGTGAGAGGTCTGTGCTACTTAAACTGTCTTCTGTTTGAATTGGATCAAGTAAAGAAAGAAAGACTATCTCCATTTCCATATGATAATTTAAGGGTCTGGGATGTGGTTGGATAATGGATCTGGTCTATGTTATGATAATTTAAGGGTATGGTCCACTCCAGGGTGTAATAATTTAAGGGTATGGTCTTTGTAATGATAATTTAAGGTTCTGGTCTGGGGTCTGATAATTTAACCCTTTGGGGACGGAGCTCATTATGACCCTAAGGATGGGAGCATTTTTTGCAAATCTGACCACTGTCACTTTAAGCATTAATGACTCTGGAATGCTTTTACTTATAAATTTGATTCCGAGATTGTTTTTTCGTGACATATTCTACTTTATGTTAGTGGTAAATTTTCGGCGATACTTGCATCCTTTCTAGGTGAAAAATGCAAAAATTTCATGAAAAATTTGAAAATTTTGCATTTTTCTAACTTTGAAGCTCTCTACTTATAAGGAATATGGATTTTCCAAATAAATTATGTATTGATTCACATATACAATATGTCTACTTTATGTTTGCATCATAAAATTGACGAGTTTTTACTTTTGGAAGACATCAGGGGGCTTCAAAGTTCAGCAGCAATTTTCCAATTTTTCGCAAAATTTTCAAAATCGGAATTTTTCAGGGACCAGTTCAGGTTTGAAGTGGATTTGAAGGGTCTTCTGGTTAGAAATACCCGATAAATGACCCCATTATAAAAACTGCACCCCTCAAAGTATTCAAAATGACAATCAGTAAGTGTGTTAACCCTTGTTTCACAGGAATAGCAGCAAAGTGAAGGAGAAAATTCAAAATCTTCATTTTTTACACTGGCATGTTCTTGTAGACCCAGTTTTTGAATTTTTACAAGGGGTAAAAGGAAAAAAATCCTCTCAAAATTTGTAACCCAATTTCTCTCGAGTAAGAAAATACCTCATATGTGTATGTCAAGTGTTCGGCGGGTGCACTAGAGGGCTCAGAAGCAAAGGAGCAACAATGGGATTTAGGAGAGTGAGTTTTTCTGAAATGTTTTTTGGGGGGCATGTCCCATTTAGGAAGCCCCTATGGTGCCAGGACAGCAAAAAAAAACACATCGCACACTATTATGGAAACGACACCCCTCAAGGAACGTAACAAGGGGTACGGTGAGCCTTAACACCCCACAGGTGTTTGACAACTTTTTGTTAAAGTCGGATGTGTAAATGAAAAAAATATATTTTTCCACTAAAATGCTGGTTTTTCCCCAAATGTAACTTTTTTACAAAGGGTAATAGGAGAAAATGCCCCCCAAAATTTGTAACCCCATTTCTTCTGAGTATGGAAATACCCCATATGTGGACGTCAAGTGCACTGCGAGCGAACTACAATGCTCAGAAGAGAAGGAGCACCATTGAGCTTTTAGAGAGATAATTTGTTTGGAATGGAAGTCGGGGGCCATGTGCATTTACAAAGCCCCCCGTGGTGCCAGAACAGTGGACCCCCCCACATGTGACCCCATTTTGGAAACTACACCCCTCACGGAATGTAATAAGGGGTGCAGTGAGCATTTACACCCCACTGGCGTTTGACAGATCTTTGGAACAGTGGGCTGTGCAAACAAAAAAATTTAATTTTTCATTTTCACAGACCACTGTTCCAAAAATCTGTCAGACCCCTGTGGGGCGTAAATGCTCACTGTACCCCTTATTACATTCCGTGAGGGGTGTAGTTTCCAAAATGGGGTCACATGTGGGTATTTATTATTTTGCATTAATGTCAGAACCGCTGTAAAATCAGCCACCCCTGTGCAAATCACCAATTTCGGCCTCAAATGTACATGGTGCGCTCTCACTCCTGAGCCTTGTTGTGCGCCCGCAGAGCATTTTACACCCACATAAGGGGTATTTCTGTACTCAGCAGAAATTGCGTTAAAAATTTTGGGGGTCTTTTTTTCCTTTTACCTCTTGTGAAAATAAAAAGTAAAGGGCAACACCAGTATGTTAGTGTAAAAATTTTTTTTTTTTTACACTAACAGGCTGGTGTAGACCCCAACTTTTCCTTTTCATAAGGGGTAAAAGGAGAAAAAGCCCCCCAAAATTTGTAACGCAATTTCTCCTGAGTACGGAGATACCCCATATATGGCCCTAAACTGTTTCCTTGAAATACGACAGGGCTCCAAAGTGAGAGAGCACATGCGCATTTGAGGACTAAATTAGGGATTGCATAGGGGTGGACATAGGGGTATTCTACACCAGTGATTCCCAAACAGGGTGCCTCCAGCTGTTGCTAAACTCCCAGCATGCCTGGACAATCAGTGGCTGTCCGCAAATGCTGGGAGTTGTTGTTTTGCAACAGCAGGAGGCTCCTTTTTGGAAACACTGCTGTACAATATGTTTATTTTTTTATTGGGGGGGGACAGTGTAAGGGGTGTATATGTAGTGTTTTACTCTTTATTAGGTGTTAGTGTAGTGTAGTGTTTTTAGGGTACATTCACACTGGCGGGTTACGGTGAGTTTCCCGCTAGGAATTTGCGCTGCGGCGAAAAATTTGCCGCAGCTCATACTTGAAGCAGGAAACTTGCTGTAAACCCGCCCGTGTGAATGTACCCTGTACGTTCACATGGGGGGGGGGGGGGGGCAAACCTCCAGCTGTTTCAAAACTACAACTCCCAGCATGCACGGTTTGTCAGTACATGGGAGTTGTAGTTTTGCAACAGCTGGAGGCACACTGGTTGGAAAACCTTCAGTTAGGTTCTGTTAGCTAACTCAGTATTTTCCAACCAGTGAGCCTCCAGCTGTTGCAAAACTACAACTCCCAGCATGCATGGTCTGTCAGTACATGCTGGGAGTTGTAGTTTTGCAACAGCTGGAGGCACACTGGTTGGAAAACCTTCAGTTAGGTTCTGTTACCTAACTCAGTATTTTCCAACCAGTGAGCCTTCAGCTGTTGCAAAACTACAACTCCCAGCATGCACGGTCTGTCAGTACATGCTGGGAGTTGTAGTTTTGAAACAGCTGGAGGCACACTGGTTGGAAAATACTGAGTTGGGTTCTGTTACCTAACTCAGTATTTTCCAACCAGTGTGCCTCCAGCTGTTGCAAAACTACAATTCCCAGCATGTCTGATCACAGAAGGGCATGCTGGGAGATGTAGTTATGCAACAGCTGGAGGTACGCAACTACAACTCCCAGCATACCGAGACAGCTGTTTGCTGTGTGGGCATGCTGGAATTTGTAGTTTTGCAACATCTGGAGTGCTACAATTTAGAGACCACTGATCAGTGATCTCCAAACTGTGGACCTCCAGATGTTGCAAAACTACAACTCCCAGCATGCCCAGACAGAAAACAGCTGTGTGGGCATGCTGGGAGTTGTAGTTTTGCAAGATCTAGAGGGCAGTATAGAGATCACTGTGCAGTGGTCTCTAAACTGCAGACCTCCAGCTGTTGCAAAACTACAAATTCCAGCATGCCCACACAGCAAACAGCTGTCTGGGCATGCTGGGAGTTGTAGTTTTGCAACATCTGGAGGGCTACAGTCTAGAGACCACTATAGTGGTCTCAGACTGTAGCCCTCTAGATGTTGCTATGCAACTACTCACCGGCTTCCGTCGCATCCATGAGTCGTCCTCTTCTGCCGCACGCCGCCGCAGATCTCTGTCGCCGCCGCCGATCCCCGTCGCTCCGCTGCCTCCGGAGGGGTAAGTGGACGTCGGCGCCTGGTCCTCTTCGTTTTCCCCGTTCTGCCCCGCCTATTGTGGGAGGGCAGGACGGGGAAAACGAAAGTAAACCCCTCCGCCCCAGATCTGCTATTGGTGGTCGCGTCTAGACCACCAATAGCAGAGATAGGAGGGGTGGCAACCCTGCCACCTCACTCCTATCGCTACAGGGGGATCGTGGGTGTCTAGGACACCCGCGATCCCCCTTCTATTCCCGGTCACCGGGTCACCATAGACCCGTAATGACCCGGAATCGCCGCAAATCGCAAGTGTGAATTCACTTGCGATTTGAGCCGATCGCCGACATGTGGGGGTCTAATGACCCCCCTGGGCATTTGCACGGGGTGCCTGCTGATAGATATCAGCAGTCACCCCGGCCCGGTCCCCGCCCGGCGCGCGGCGGGGGCCGAAATTCCCACGGGCGTATGGATACGCCCTTCGTCCTTAAGTACCAGGACGCAAGGGCGTATGCATACGCCCTTCGTGCCCAACAGGTTAAGGGTCTGGTCTGGGGTCTGATAAAATGTCTGGTATATGTCATGATAATTTAAGGGCCTGGTCTGGGGTCTAATAATTTAAGGGTCTGGTCTGGGGTCTGATAATGGATCTGGTCTATATTATGATAATTTAAGGGTCTGGTCTGGGGTCTGATAATGGATCTGTTCTATGTTATGATAATTTAAAAGCCTTGTCCAGGGTCTAATAATTTAAGGGTATGGTCTATGTAATGATAATTTAAGGTTCTGGTCTGGGGTCTGATAATTTAAGGGTCTGGTCTGGGGTCTGATAATGGATCTGGTCTATGTTATGATAATTTAAGAGTCTGATCCATGTTATGATAATTTAAGGGTCTGATCCATGTTATGATAATTTAAAAGCCTGGCCCAGGGTCTAATAATTTAAGGGTATGGTCTTTGTAATGATAATTTAAGGGTCTGTCTGGGGTCTGATAATTTAAGGGTCTGGTCTTGGGTCTGATAATGGGTCTTGTCTATGTTATGATAATTTAAGGGTCTGGTCTGGGGTCTGATAATTTAAGGGTCTGGTCTGGGGTCTGACAATGGGTCTTGTCTATGTTATGATAATTTAAGGGTCTGGTCTGGGGTCTGATAATTTAAGGGTCTGGTCTGGGGTCTGACAATGGGTCTTGTCTATGTTATGATAATTTAAGGGTCTGGTCTGGGGTCTGATAATTTAAGGGTCTGGTCTGGGGTCTGACAATGGGTCTTGTCTATGTTATGATAATTTAAGGGTCTGGTCTGGGGTCTGATAATGTAAGGGTCTGGTCTGGGGTCTGACAATGGGTCTTGTCTATGTTATGATAATTTAAGGGTCTGGTCTGGGGTCTGATAATTTAAGGGTCTGGTCTGGGGTCTGATAATGGGTCTGGTCTATGTTATGATAAAATAAGGATCTGGTCTGGGGTCTGATAATTTAAGGGTCTGGTCTGGGGTCTGATAATGGGTCTTGTCTATGTAATGATTTGAAGGTCTGGTCTGGGGCCTGATAATTTAGGTATCTGGACTGGTTATGTTGAAAATCAAAAGGAAACAAAACAGCAACAACATAGTAATATAGTTACATAGTAACGTAGTAAATATAGTTTGTAAGATTGAAAAAAGACAATAGTCCATCGAGTTCCACCTAAAACCCTACTGTGTTGATCCAGAGGAAGGTAAAAACTCCCATGAGGCTGAATCCAATTTCCCCTTGGCAGAGGAAAAATTCCTTCCCAACCCCAATATGGTGATCAGAATAAATCCCTGGATCAACATTCTATCCCCATAAATTTACTCTTCATAACCTGTAATATTATTACTATATAGAAAAACCTCCAGGCCCCCCTTGAACTTTTTTATTGAGTCAGACATCAAAACATCATGGGACAGAGAGTTCCATAGTCTCACCGTTATTACAGTAAAGAACCTTTGTCTGTGATGATGGTGAAACCTTCTTTCCTCTAGACGTAGAGGACGCCCCCTTGTCATGGTTATCGGTCTAGGTATAATAAGATCACTAGAAAGATCTCTGCACTGTCCATATATTTGTACATTGTGATCCGATCGTCCCTAAGACGTCTTTTCTCTAAACTAAATAACCCCAAGTGATAACCTGCCTTGGTCCTGTAATTCTCCGCATATCATAATTATATTGGTCCTGCAATCCTCCTATACCATTAACCCCTTAACGACCATGGACATGTATACACGTCCATGTGCCATCAAGGTGGTATGGTGCCGGCTCCCGACTCGAGCCAGCGTCATACCGTCCGGCCCCCAGCGATCGCCATGGCCGGCTATTAACCCTTTAGATCGCTGCTGTCAAAGCTGACAGCAGCGTCTAAAGGTGCCTTTATTCCATCCCTGGTGGTTCATTGGTGTGGATAGCCCCCCCGCCGCGATCCAGTGCTGAGGTAGCCTGGGGGCTTACCTCATGTCCTGTGTCAGCTCCGGCACTCAGAATGATAAAGCCTTGCAGGGCCAGGCTTTATCAGTCGAGTGCAGAGCACACTGATCAATAGGGTTTTATACAACCACATTGCTCTGTATGAGGAATCAAATGATTCCTCCAAAAATTCCCCTAAGGGGACTAAAAGTGTAATAAAAAAAAAAAAAAGTTTAAAAACACACACATTAACCCCTTCCTTATTAAAAGTTTAAATCGCCCCCTTTTCCCAAATATATAAAAAATATATAAACATTATAAAAATAAACATATGTGGCATCGCCGTGTGTGTAAATTTCCAAACTATAAAAATATATTGTTAATAAAACCAAACGGTCAATGGCGTACGTGCAAAAAGTTCCAAAGTCCAAAATAGTGTATTTTTGGTCACATTTTATACCATAAAAAAAGGAATAAAAAAGTCTTATCAAAACAAAAATTGTACCGATTAAAACTTCAGATCACGGCGCAAAAAATGAGCCCTCATAATAACCTGTACACAGAAAAATAAAAAAGTTATAGGGGTCAGAAGAGGAAAATGTTAATGTATTAATTTTCGTGCATGTAGTTATGATTTTTTCCAAAAGTAGAACAAAATCAAACCTATATAAGTAGGGTAGCATTTTAATCGTATGGACCTACAGAATAAAGATAAAGTTTCATTTTTACCAAAAAATGGACTGCGTAGAAACGGAAGCCCCCAAAATTTACAAAATGGTGTTTTTTCTTCAATTTTGTCGCACAATGATTTTTTTTTCCATTTCGTTGTAGATTTTTGGTTAAAATGACTGATGTCGTTACAAAGTAGAATTGGTGGCGCAAAAAATAAGCCCTCGTATGGATTTTTAGGATGATTTTTTAACCGGTGAGGAGGAAAAAACCAAAGTGCAAAAACAGAAAAATGCTTGGTCCTTAAGGGGTTAATTATCTTGGTCCTGTAAACCTCCCATGCCATTATTATCTTGGTCACCTCCTCTGCACCCTCTCCAGTTTGGCCATGTCCTTCTTATATACAGGTGCCCAGAATTGGACACAATACTCCATATGTGGTCTGACTAGTGATTTATGCAGAGGCTAAACTATGCCCCTGTCCCATGTCTCTATGCCTCTCTTGATATATCCCATGACATTATTAGAATCCAAATTTCTTCGCACTTTGTGGTAATGAATCACTTCCATTACTACATTTTGTGCAGGCTGGTTGGCTAAAATGGTGCCTACACATGTGAGGACATGGGGCAAGGAACTCTGGGAAGTTGGGTAGGCGGGATCACCCTGAATTACATGGAGGCATGCAGCCTATCAGCAGCTAGCCCTGTGATGTCACAGCCCTATATATAAGGTAGCCATTACAGAAGACGTGCATTTTGCTGAGAAAACAGAGACTGTTACTGACAATAGAGATATGTCTATTCATCTCAAGCCCACATTCCTTCTAGCTAGGGAGAGAGCAGGAACTGTGTGGTCACTACTGATCAGCACAGGGGAAATCTGCTTTTTTCTGTTGCAACTGTACTGGGGTGTATTTCTTTAAAAATATACGAACTCAGCAGTTCTACATTTTTTCTAGTTAAAGCCAATAGGGGGCTGTAAGTGTAAAAGCACTAAAAGTCTTCCGCACTAGATTGGTACGCTTATTTCTGGTGCAACCGCACTGGGGCGTTCTACTTAAAAAAAAAAAAGTGAAATATATTCGCATATTAGTGCCAGGCCAAGCACAGAGGAGTGGCAGAGGCCCCAAATTTATCAGGCGCAGGCAGTGGTCGCAGCAGAGTAGGGGCGTGTGGCAGCAGGAGTCGCAGTGAGAGGCCTGAGCTCCTAGTGTCAGCTAGCAGTCGTGTCTCGACCAGCAACCCAGCAGCCATCATCGGTTAATTAACTCTGTCATCCACTTCATCACAAGTGACATCTGACACCCCCCAGTCAACAGTCGGTGGGTTCTTCAGACACAACCCTCAGTTGGCATGGCCCAGAAGCAGTCCCTGTTGTCCAACTGCCTCTGTCCTATGCTGTTCCCTCACGCAGAGAAGTTTTGTACAATGTGGGCTTAGCTCCACCACACAGCAAGGACGATCAACTAGAGGATAGTCAGCAGCTACTGCCCAGCCAAGATGTGGAGGAGACATCTGCCTCTTCCTCCGCTAGGCGGGCAAGTAGTGATGAGGAGAGTGACATGGGAGGTGGTGTTGCAAGTGTTCAGGGTTCTGAAATAGACACTGTTGAGGAAGTTGAGGAGGACATCAGTGACGTGCACACACAACTCGATGAAGATGAAGCCGATCGCACTTGGGAGCCGGGGGTAGAAGGGGCTTCATCATCATCAGGAGAAGAGGGTGGCAGGTTGCCTGTGAGGCAGCAGCTGAGCCAGCAAGGTGGTAGCATGGTTGGAAGTCAGCAGGGTGGCAGCAGTGGGAAGTCTGGAGCCAAACGTGCCTGGGGGAGACCACCTGCTTTGCAGCAGCCTACCTGCCCGGGAGGTAGTGGAGCAGAGGTTCCCGGAGTCAGCAGCCGTAGCAGTCAGTCAGTGTGGACTGTTGTGGGCAAAAAAAGCTGCTTGGCGGTGTGACCGTTTTTTGTCAAACATCCGGAAGAGGTTAACATGGCCACATGTAAGATATGTCAGCAGAAGGTGAAGCATGGCCAGGGTCCCAATGTTGGCACCACGGCCCTGAGTCAACATATGCAGCGTCACCATAAAGCGGCCTGGGAGAACCGTGGCTCGGATGTAGTGGTCCAGCCTGCTGCATCACCCAGTGGCACGCAACTCCCTGTTTCAGCCAGCCAAGGCTCCACCACCTCAGCCAAAGGGAGCTGTCTGTCATTCCTATGTTCTGTTGGTCCAGATGTTCCTGCTTCACCTAGTTCTCATCAGTCATTCTGGCAGCAATCCTTCACGAAGCGATTTCCAAGAGACAGCAGTATGTGCCCACTCATCCAACGGTGCAGAAGCTGAATGTGCTCCTGTCCAAGTTGCTGGTGCTGCAGTCCCTCCCTTTTAAAGTGGTGGTGTAATAGATGTGTCTATGTTTTCCTTCCATGTAAAAAAAAAAAAATATTCATTTAGGAGGCCCCTTACCCATCTGCCCCTCCCCTCTCTGCTCCTTCCGGTATCTTGGCCCCCACCATCTTGGCCCCCACCATCGTGTGAAGACTGAACAAAAGAGGCCTGCGAAACAGTTCAGGAAGTTGAGAGACACAAGGACAAGGCACATCCCCCATGCTATTTGCTCACTCTCTATATGCTAGAACATCCCACTAGTGAGGATGGGAACTTATGTTAATGACAAAGGTGATATAAACTTGAACGATTTGAAATAAAGGCTCAGTGGAAAGCACACAGAGAACGCAGAAGCATATGAAACCGACAATGGCTCTGTCTGATTTATTTCTCTATGCTACGGTATATACATTCTGTATACGGATATGGCCGGGAGTAAGATAGCTACAGGAACACTGAGTGAGGCCAGCACAGATGTCACCCAACGTGCGGCCTGGGCTATAGGCCTCATGTGCAAGTCGCAATCACAGACCAGACGGATTGAACAAAGGCGGACGCAGATGGGATTTGATCAACTCCAGGCGCACGGTAGGACATACTTGTACCTTGTCAAAAGTACTCATGTCTCCCCTTTGTTTTGTCTTACTGGTCTAGATGACTTACACGTGACCTACCAGAGAAGAGACATTTAATAATCCTTGCCCAGAGGCAATAACCCATGTATCTGTCACAAAGTATCTACTGCCCGAGTGTGTATGAAATGAGTGAGTGAGTGAGTACGCAGGATCCTGGAAGGAGGGACTGGGTCATAATCGGGGAATGAATTGCAAAGTAAATTGTCGTAAGTAGCCAGTTGCGTGTCTGAGATGAGTAGACATACATTGCTAGGACAAAGGCTATCATAAGTAGGCAGCAGCAGTCTAGAACAGAGTGGCGCTGGACGCCAGATGCTGTTATAAAATAGATGCTGGATGGGAGCCTAGGATAGGGGGACTTTCTGAAATATTCCTGGGACCAGTCCCATTATAACTGATTGAATATGTGTTATGTTTTTTTTTTTTTTTTTTTGATGTGTCCATGGATTATTGTTAAATTAGCTAATTCAGACGAAGAGGGGGGAAAAACCTTCCCTTCTAATACCAGATCTAATGTATTAGTGTTTTAAAGATATCGCCTAAAGATATCTCCTTTTAAAGATATCTCCTAAAAGTTGTTGGTTTCTGGTGGGTACGAGACAGAGGGGGCTATAGCTGCAAGGAGGGGGCTTTGGAATGTGCAGAAGTATCCTGACCTCACTGATAGAATTGCATATGGAGAGGAAGTGGGGGGAAAGGAATTGTATAGAAGGAAAATGAAGTTTTGGACATTAAGGCAGTTGCAAGTTTGAAATATATTGATGGTTGATAGGATAAGAAGGTGTATATATATATATATATATATATATATATATATATATATATATATATATATTTATATATATATAGCAGTGTAATATACAGTTATATATAACAGCGTGATTCTTGAGAACAATTGTGATTTGACTTAGTTATGTTCTCTTAATGGATATAGATAGGCAAAGGAATGTGAGGCGAATAAATTGGTATAATGTGTTGGCTGAAAGTATGATGCAAATATTTAGGTATTGAAGTTAACACCGATGTACACACATACATTTGTTTATAAACTGGTGAAAGGATAGTGAGAATTATCATATCTTCAATTAAGAGAGCCTTTGTATTAAGAAGGGGGGGAGGGAGTGTGAAAATGTAACTGTCTGTATAATACTATTATTATGGAGCTAAGAATCCCTTATGGAGTGACACCCTAATATTAATCCCTAAAATTATAGCCCAGATTTTACCTTTCTTCATCCCATGTTTTTTCTCTGTTTTTCTCTCTCTCTTTCTGGAGATAGCCATGAGGCTGCTAGTCTCTGCCACATGCTTACTCCTATGGGGGGCAGCCATGTTATCACCCCCAGAAGTGAAGTTCCTCCCCCAGCAGCCATTTTAGTTCATGCAAATAGTTCCCACCTCCACTCCCCGGCAGCCATTTTAACACACCTAGTCAAGTGAAGCATTTATGATAAATTAGGAATACATGGAGTATGACTAGTGGATGGTTTCAGGTGAAGCTGAGTATGTACATGTTTATGTCATAATGAACCTATTTGATGATATTTTATTAATCTCTTAATAAGTTTGTTTTCGCAGGAGTGCAAGATGGATAACAAAAAGGAAATTTATAAGGAAATGCAATTAACTGTCTGATTATATTATAGGAGTAACGAGAGAAGTGTGGCCAAGGAGAATAAAATAAAACGTAAAATAAATTAAAAAAGTGATCACTATTTAATTAATGAATACTACTTTAAGCATTTAAAATCAGCTAATGGTTTATTGATTATAAATAATGCGCATTGAAGATGATTTTTCCCAATTTTTGAAAGAGCTCTGTATATTTTTATTCTTTTACATTTTGTTTTTTGGTGAGAATGTGGGCCCTGTGTATGTTGTATGTTAAGTATTTGTAAATGTTGGTATTGTTACATGTTACATGTGTATGGTATGTCTCCAAGTAGACACTGATTGCTCAAGAATTTTTGAGGAATGACCAAACTCAAAGGAAGACAAAAAGCTGGACTCAAAGGGGTGGTGACCAGTGACATAGAGGAGTGGGAGGAGAAAGGCGGGGCTTATAGGAAGATTGACAGAACAGCCTTGGTCTAATGAAACACAGTCACATTAAATTGAAGGAACTTCAAATCTACTGTTTAAACCTGAATGTGTTATAGTACCTGCATACACAATGTGATACACCTATTCATTCTACATTGTATTTATTTGAATAACATCAATTTTAAGTGGATAACTTTATAATGATATTTAGTGTAATACGAAGATGCTGATTGTCTTGCACTTATAAGGTAAAAAAAATAAAAAATAAAAAATGCAAGAGCCATGATAGGATATCAGAGAATCCATGGTTGATGCTGAGTTATAAATGTAAATTTGTTCCAAGTAATGTAAAAATTTAAAACATAAGGATATATGGTGACCACACGCAGGATGAAGTTCTACTACAATAAACCACTCGATCTGAGCTGGTGGTTCAGAGAAGAAGAGTTGAAGGTATTCACTGAGATGTGTAAGATATCTGAAGGTATGACACAATGGGTAAGGGTACACTTTAATTACCGCCCACAAGTATGGGCCTATTGAAGTAAAAGTGTTCTTGAATCCTTGAGCGAACCAATCTGTAAATTTGTAATTCAAGTGTTCAAAGTAATTCAAGTGTTGGCCATCGCAAAGATCAGAGACACATGAAGAAAACAGCCCCAGAAGCCAAGGGGACTGAATGGTGAAGGAGGCTGCCAAGGCTGCAGTGCTCCTGTTCCTCCACAATGATGGTACAAAGTGTACAGGTGGATGGGCAATGTGGAATTTTCTGGTTAGGTCTCTTGCAGGAACCAGCTATGCATGCTTAGAGAGACCAATGGAAGAAGAAAGAGGTGGTACATGGCAAAGACGGCATCCGGAGAGAGTTGGTAAGAAAATGTATGTGCGGGCAGTCTTGTACCCCATGGTAACATATATGACCCCATACACTAAGCAGAGGGGAGCTATGTGCATAGTAATGTCAGTACATTGGGTCGCCTCAGGAATCAACAATGTAGAAAGAAGGTTTGTACAGACGTCATCATTTACACCTGACATATGACCTAGGTAAAAACAATAAAAGGTACCTGACCAACACGCTCCATAAACATCTTACCTCTTTCAGAGAATATGAGTAGACTTCATCTAACTGCCTGGGGTAGGTCAATATCAGTATCTCCTTGTCTAATTGTACTGATCCCTAACCATAGATACAATAAAGTATAAAATTAAGAACCTTTTGTGAAACTGTACCTAGTTCAGATTCTGTAATTGTCACCCATTTCTTCAAAACCTATGCAGGAAATAAGTGAGGAAAGAGAAGATTGCATATGATGATCCCGTGTAGATGTATCTCTGATAAGTGTTAAATCTATGTCTGTGCATAACCATGGTTGTTCCAAAGGGAAAGATAATCACAACGGATTGTTAGGATGTAACGTTGTATGAGGAGAAACAGTAGGTGAACATGTACAAATAGCGGGGTGCAACAAGTATTTCAGTGAGTAATAGTGTTATAAAGGAAACAAATACTTGGTGTAAGATTATAGAAAGGATAGACCTAGCTAGCGGGATGAGTAAATGGTAACTATCGTAAAGTATGGGATACTTGGGGATATGAAGTTTAGAGTTAAATTAGAAAGGAATTAAACTGAGGAAGACACATTAGTCAAGACACGTCTGCCTATACACACTTCCATTACCGAACCAACAAAGGAATCCAAACCACACTTTGGAAAGTGGAAAACGTGGAAAACGTGGAGCCCCTGCTGGGAGTTTTGATCCCTTTGTGTATATTGATGTTAAAGGAGTCCCAAGGGGGGCCCCAGATGAGTTTTATAGCTATAGGTCAAATAAAAAGCCGGAGTTGAGTCAATAATATCCCAGATTTCCATAAGTAAAAATAATTATATCTATTATAACAAACAAAGATTAATACATTTCTTTGTAAATGCTCTTTAAGGTTAGGCCGAACAACAAAGAGTCACATCCGCTATAATATTCCAAAATGGTACGGCATTAGATATGATGTATGGTGTAAAAGGAAAAGGGGGGGGGGTATATAAGATGTTTGGGAGACTTGTTGCACATATATCTCATCTTCTTTAGCCTTGCCTAAAGAAGAAGTGTGAGACGACCGTAGAGAATGCCACGCCAGTGATGACAAATGAGGATTTTGAGATTACAAATGAAGCCTATACCCCATTACAGAGCTTCAATGCCATCTATAAAGCCAGTGACCCATAGGGATGGCATCTGACTCCATATGTGTAAAGTCTGAGGCTAAGGGGGTCCATGGACAAGCCATGGGTCGTCTAAAGTACAGTGAAACGTTCGAGAAAACACATTGGGGCATATGAGTTAGGATGATGGAAATTAGGGAAAAGTAAAATGATCATTTTTTAGGGGAGCTTGTAATAGATGTGTCTATGTTTTCCTTCCATGTAAAAAAATTATTCATTTAGGAGGCACTATCCCCATCTGCCCCTCCCCTCTCTGCTCCTTCCAGTATCTTGGCCCCCACCATCGTGTGAAGACTGAACAAAAGAGGCCTGCAAAACAGCTCAGGAAGTTGAGAGATACGAGGACAAGCAGTGGCGTAGCTATAGTGGTCACAAGGGTCGCAATCGCGACTGGGCCCGTAGCCCGGGGAGGCCCGCGCGGCCCCCCTGCCACTTCACTATACTATACTTTGCTATGCTACAGCAACAGGTCCCGGGCCCGCCGCTGCCAGCAAGTTGCCCGGGCCCGCCGCTGCAAGCCGCTCTGCCTCCGGCTTTCTTTCATTGTGCCGACCTGGCGTCCCCAGATTGATTGCATCAGACAAAGCATGAAATACTTTTCACTGCTGCGCAGAGGCTCCTCCCCCAGCTTAGGAGTGGTGCGCGGCCGTACAGATACGGTGGCAGCGTAATGACGTTCCCAAAATCATAGCAAGGGGGTGTCACTAAGTTCTACATCATTACGCGGCCGCCGTTTCTGTATGGCCGCACACCGCTTGTCATCTGGTGGAGCTGCATAAGTTATCTCAACTCCGATGAGAATGGACCCGGGACACCGAGGAGCAATGAATGACCAGAGGCGGTGTCTTTTGCCTCCGACTCCTACAGCAGCAGCATCGTCGATGAAGTGTGGTGCACTGCTGGATGCAGCCATCTGGTAAGTGAAGGGGACTGTCTACTGCATTGTTTCCCAACCAGGGTGCCTCCAGCTGTTGCATGCTGGGAGTTGTAGTTTTGCAACAGCTGGAGGCACCCTGGTTGGGAAACAATGGTCTACTGCAGGGGAGGGAGGGGGACGTCCTAATATAAAAAATCTGAGGAGACTACCTGACTACTGGGGGGGGGGGGGGGTTTGATATGAGATATGGGATCCAGAGTAGGGGGGGGAGGGACGAAATGAGATATGGGGTCCAGAGGAGGGGGGGGGGGTGATATGAGATATGGGGTCCAGAGGAGGGGGGGGGTGATATGAGATATGGGGTCCAGAGGAGGGGGGGGGGTGATATGAGATATGGGGTCCAGAGGAGGGGGGGTGATATGAGATATGGGGTCCAGAGGAGGGGGGGGGAGGGATGATATGAGATATGGGGTCCAGAGGATGGGGGGTGATATGAGATATGGGGTCCAGAGGAGGGGGGGGGTGATATGAGATATGGGGTCCAGAGGAGGGGGGGGGGGGTGATATGAGATATGGGGTCCAGAGGAGGGGGGGGATGATATGAGATATGGGGTCCAGAGAGGGGGGGGGGGTGATATGAGATATGGGGTCCAGAGGAGGGGGGGATGATATGAGATATGGGGTCCAGAGGAGGGGGGGTGATATGAGATATGGGGTCCAGAGGAGGGGGGGATGATATGAGATATGGGGTCCAGAGGAGGGGGGGTGATATGAGATATGGGGTCCAGAGGAGGGGGGGGATATGAGATATGGGGTCCAGAGGAGGGGGGGGATGATATGAGATATGGGGTCCAGAGGAGGGGGGGTGATATGAGATATGGGGTCCAGAGGAGGGGGGGGTGATATGAGATATGGGGTCCAGAGGAGGGGGGGTGATATGAGATATGGGGTCCAGAGGAGGGGGGTGATATGAGATATGGGGTCCAGAGGAGGGGGGGGGTGATATGAGATATGGGGTCCAGAGGAGGGGGGGTGATATGAGATTTGGGGTCCAGAGGAGGGGGGGATAAGAGATATGGGGTCCAGAGGAGGGGGGGAGGGATGATATGAGATATGGGGTCCAGAGGAGGGGGGGGATGATATGAGATTTGGGGTCCAGAGGAGGGGGGGATAAGAGATATGGGGTCCAGAGGAGGGGGGGAGGGATGATATGAGATATGGGGTCCAGAGGAGGGGGGGGGTGATATGAGATATGGGGGTCCAGAGGAGGGGGGGGGGGTGATATGAGATATGGGGTCCAGAGGAGGGGGGGGTGATATGAGATATGGGGTCCAGAGGAGGGGGGGGGGGTGATATGAGATTTGGGGTCCAGAGGAGGGGGGGGGATAAGAGATATGGGGTCCAGAGGAGGGGGGGAGGGATGATATGAGATATGGGGTCCAGAGGAGGGGGGGGATGATATGAGATTTGGGGTCCAGAGGAGGGGGGGATAAGAGATATGGGGTCCAGAGGAGGGGGGGAGGGATGATATGAGATATGGGGTCCAGAGGAGGGGGGGGGGGGTGATATGAGATATGGGGTCCAGAAGAGGGGGGAGGATTTGGGGTCTGGAGGCAGCGTGTATATGAATGATGTGTGTGTATATACTGTATTTATGTTGTATGAATGATAAATGTTGTGTGTAAGCTAGGAGGATATATGTATGATGTGTGGACATATATTTTGTTGGGGGTCTGGAGGCGGCGGGTGTATGTATATGTATGATGTATATGTATTATGCATGTGTGGGGGGTCCAGAGGCGGCGTGTGTATGAATGATGTATGTGTACTGCATATATGATGTGTGTGTATAAATGATAGATGTGTGTAAGCAAGATGTATATGTATGATGTGTGGACATGTACTATGTTGGGGGGGATCTGGAGGCGGCGGGTGTATGTATGATGTGTTTATTTATGTGTATGTATTATGTATGTGTGGGGGGGTCCAGAGGCAGCGTGTGTATAAATGATGTATGTGTATGTACTGTATGTATGATATATGAATTATGTGTGTGTATAAATGAGAGATGTGTGTAAGCAAGATGTATATGTATGATGTGTGGAAATGTGTGTAAGCTAGAAGGATGTATGTATGATGTGTGGAGATGAATTATGCAGAGGGATCTGCAGGCGGCGGGTGTATATATGATGTATGTGTATGTAAGATGTGTGTGTATGTATGAATTAGGCATGTGTTGGGGGGGTCCGGAGGTGGCATGTGTATGAATGATGCGTTTATGTACTGTATGTATGATGTGTGTATGAATGATGTGTGTGTATGAAAGAAGGATGTGTGTAAGCAAGATCTATGTATGTATGTATGATGTGTGGTAGGGTACAGTGTATAGCATGGTTATTTTTGAGGGTTTATACTCAGGGGCACAGTGTATGGCAGTATTATACTCAGGGGCACAGTGTATAGCACTATTATATTCAAGGGTACAGTGTGTGGCAGTACTATATTCAGGGGCACGATGTGGGGCAGTATTATATTCAGGGGCACAGTGTGTGGCAGGATTATATTCATGGGTACAGTATGTGGCAGTATTATATTCAGGGGTACAGTGTGTGGCAGGATTATATTCAGGGGCACAGTGTGTGGCAGTATTATATTCAGGGGTACAGTGTGTGGCAGTATTATATTCAGGGGCACAGTGTGTGGCAGGATTATATTCAGGGGTACAGTATGTGGCAGTATTATATTCAGGGGTACAGTGTGTGGCAGGATTATATTCAGGGGCACAGTGTGTGGCAGTATTATATTCAGGGGTACAGTATGTGGCAGTATTATATTCAGGGGTACAGTGTGTGGCAGTATTATATTCAGGGGTACAGTATGTGGCAGTATTATATTCAGGGGTACAGTGTGTGGCAGGATTATATTCAGGGGCACAGTGTGTGGCAGTATTATATTCAGGGGCACGATGTGGGGCAGTATTATATTCAGGGGCACAGTGTGTGTCAGTATTATATTCAGGGGCACGATGTGGGGCAGTATTATATTCAAGGGCACAGTGTGTGGCAGGATTATATTCAGGGGCACAGTGTGTGGCAGTATTATATTCAGGGGTACAGTATGTGGCAGTATTATATTCAGGGGTACAGTGTGTGGCAGTATTATATTCAGGGGTACAGTATGTGGCAGTATTATATTCAGGGGTACAGTGTGTGGCAGGATTATATTCAGGGGCACAGTGTGTGGCAGTATTATATTCAGGGGCACGATGTGGGGCAGTATTATATTCAGGGGCACAGTGTGTGGCAGTATTATATTCAGGGGCACGATGTGGGGCAGTATTATATTCAAGGGCACAGTGTGTGGCAGGATTATATTCAGGGGCACAGTGTGTGGCAGTATTATATTCAGGGGTACAGTATGTGGCAGTATTATATTCAGGGGTACAGTGTGTGGCAGTATTATATTCAGGGGTACAGTATGTGGCAGTATTATATTCAGGGGTACAGTGTGTGGCAGTATTATATTCAGGGGTACAGTATGTGGCAGTATTATATTCAGGGGCACAGTGTGTGGCAGTATTATATTCAGGGGTACAGTATGTGGCAGTATTATATTCAGGGGTACAGTGTGTGTCAGTATTATATTCAAGGGTACAGTGTGTGGCAGTACTATATTCAGGGGCACGATGTGGGGCAGTATTATATTCAGGGGCACAGTGTGTGGCAGGATTATATTCAGGGGTACAGTATGTGGCAGTATTATATTCAGGGGTACAGTGTGTGGCAGGATTATATTCAGGGGCACAGTGTGTGGCAGTATTATATTCAGGGGTACAGTGTGTGGCAGTATTATATTCAGGGGCACAGTGTGTGGCAGTATTATATTCAGGGGTACAGTATGTGGCAGTATTATATTCAGGGGTACAAGGTGTGGCAGGATTATATTCAGGGGCACAGTGTGTGGCAGTATTATATTCAGGGGCACGATGTGGGGCAGTATTATATTCAGGGGCACAGTGTGGGGCAGTATTATATTCAAGGGCACAGTGTGTGGCAGGATTATATTCAGGGGCACAGTGTGTGGCAGTATTATAGTCAGGGGTACAGTATGTGGCAGTATTATATTCAGGGGTACAGTGTGTGGCAGTATTATATTCAGGGGCACAGTATGTGGCAGTATTATATTCAGGGGTACAGTGTGTGGCATGATTATATTCAGGGGCACAGTGTGTGGCAGTATTATATTCAGGGGTACAGTGTATAGCAGTATTATATTCAGGGGTACAGTGTGTGGTAGGATTATATTCAGGGGTGCAGTGTGTGGCAGGATTATATTCAGGGGTGCAGTGTGTGGCAGGATTATATTCAGGGGTACAGTGTGTGGCAGTATTATATTCATTGTCACAGTGTGTGTGGCAGTATTATATTCAGGGGCACAGTGTGTGGCAGTATTATATTTAGGGGCACAGTGTGTGGCAGGATTATATTCAGGGGCACAGTGTGTGGCAGTATTATATTTAGGGGCACAGTGCGTGGCAGTATTATATTCAGGGGCACAGTGTGTGGCAGGATTATATTCAGGGGGTACAGTATTTAGCAATATAATAATGATTATTGTCTTTGATATCACTGACCTGAGTGACGTCTTCTCTTTCCTTCTCCATCTTGTCCAGACGTCAGGACATCTTCCAGCTCCATCTTCTCTGCCAAGTCTGACACCTGGACATCATAGGTTCTCGCTTTGTCAGTAGATCCTCATCCTCTGTATGACTGGAAGGATTAAGATTTTTTTAATAGAAGTAATTTACAAATCTGTTTAACTTTCTGGCATCAGTTCATTAAAAAAAAAACGTTTTCCATTGGAGTACCCCTTTAACCTTTCAGAGTGTCTTCACTGCTGTTATTGAGCAGGACCATAGGCGTGCGCACGGGGTATGCCGGGTGTGCCTGGGCACACCCTAATGAAACCCAGGGGCCAGTGGTGTCGTCAAGGAGGGCCCCCCCCCCCTACATCGAGCTGTCCCTCCCCCATGTGCCCCCCCAATTGAAATTGGTGCCGGACTGTCCATCACTCATTTGCCCGGGGACAGTGCTGAGTGCAAGCCTGGCCGGCTGGTCCAGAACTTATTTAACTATAAGCGTGTCTTACAGATGCACCTACTGTTAAATGTGGCGCTCGGTTGATTGACAGAGCGAAGAGCCATTGGCTCCCCGCCCTGCCAATCACTCTTGTGGCCGCCGGCGATTTGCAGGTAGCCAACAAGAGGCCCCGGACAGCCTTCCTCTGCGCTCTGTGCTCTGGCGCATGAGTGACGTCATAATGCGTCGGAGCTCAGACCGGAGGGGAAGAGAAGGAGAGGACACGCCACGCTAAAGCCAGTTACGTATGTTTTGATTTTTTTAGAGGGGACTACTTTTATCACCTATGGGGGGGTACTGTTACTTCCTAAAGGGGGCTTCTAAGCTACTATTCTTACCTGAAGGGGGCTTCTAAGCTACTATTACTACCTAAAGGGGGCTTCTAACCTACTATTCCTACCTAAAGGGGGCTTCTAAGCTACTATTCCTACCTGAAGGGGGCTTCTAAGCTACTATTCCTACCTAAAGGGGGCTTCTAACCTACTATTCCTACCTAAAGGGGGCTTCTAAGCTACTATTCCTACCTGAAGGGGGCTTCTAAGCTACTATTCCTACCTGAAGGGGGCTTCTAAGCTACTATTCCTACCTGAAGGGGGCTTCTAAGCTACTATTCCTACCTAAAGGGGGCTTCTAAGCTACTATTCCTACCTAAAGGGGGCTTCTAAGCTACTATTCCTACCTAACGGGGGCTTCTAAGCTACTATTCCTATCTAAATGGGGGCTACTGAGCTACTATTCCTACCTAAAGGGGGCTTCTAAGCTACTATTCCTACCTAAATGGGGGCTTCTAAGCCAGTGTTTCCCAACCAGTGTGCCTCCAGCTGTGGCAAAACTACAACTCCCAGCATGCCCGGACAGCCAAAGGCTGTCCGGGCATGCTGGGAGTTGTAGTTTTTCCACAGCTGGAGGCACACTGGTTGGGAAACAATGTTCTAAGCTACTATTCCTACCTGTATGGGGGCTACTGAGCTACTATTCCTACCTAAAGGGGACTACTAGGCTGCTATTTCTACTTAAAGGGGGCTACTATTTCTACTTAAAGGGGGCTACTATTCCTACCTAAATGGGCTACTATGACTACCTAAATGGGGCTACTATAAATACTTAAAGGAGGCTACTATGAATACTTAAAGGAGGCTACTACTACCACCTACTGGGCTACTATTCCTACCTAAACGGGGCTACAAGGTTACTATTCCTACCTAAAGGGGGTTACTATTTCTACCTGAAGGGGGTTACTTTTCCTACCTAAAGGGGGTTACTATTACCATCTAAAAGGGGGCTACTAGGCTACTATTCCTACCTAAAGGGGGCCACAAGGCTACTATTCCTACCTAAAGGGGGCTACTATTCCTACCTAAAGGGGGTTACTATTTCTACCTGAAGGGGGTTACTATTCCTACCTTAAGGGGGCTACGATTGCTACCTAAAAGGGGGCTACTAGGCTACTATTCCTACGTAAAGGGGGCTACTATTCCTACCTACATGGGCTCCTATGCCTACCTTAATGGGGCTACTATGAATACCTAGAGAGGACTACTATAAATACTTAAAGGAGGCTACTACTACCACCTAAATGCTACAACTACTCCCCAATAGAGGCTGCTGCTGCCTATTACCTAAATGGGGGGGATTTCTGCTACTATATACTGAGGACTGCAACTATATACAGGGGGCTACTATCTACAGAGAGACCTACCTACAGGAAGTAACCCCCTACCTATAGGGGGATGTTACTGCCTAGAGGGGGCAGCTATCTTCAGATGGCACCTACCTACTCGGGGAACTAAATGTGGGGGACCTACCTACTTTTCAGCAACCCACTTATCTACCCACTGTACTGTTTGCAACACTAAGGAGGTTATTATTACTGTTTGGGGTGCTATAGGTGCTGTAAAAGAGCCTAAAATATTTGTCTGGCAGGTTCTGTGGAGCAGAGTTGTGTCTGGAAAGAATCGTCATGATGGTCTGGGCCAGATGAAGAAGACGATTAGAGAAGACGTCACCTACGAGTTGCCTGATGTAACTGTATGTAATCACTTATATGGTCTGCAGAGCCTGTGTAGAGTTGATATCTGTCACTGTATGGGGGTAATATTCCCTCCCTGTATACTGGTATGATATGGTAATATTGGTCCCAGTATACAGGATTTGGCCAGTAACAGTATGATGGTGATATGTATAGTGATAATATTTCTCCTTGTATACTGGTATTATTGGTAATAGTGTTCTCAGTATACAGGATTAGATCAGTAACAGTATGATAGTAATATGTAAGGTGATAATATTCCTTCTTGTAAATTGGTATTATTATACATCTCAGCATACAGGATTTGGTCAGTAACAGTATGATGGTAATATGTATGGTGATAATATTCCTCCATGTATACTGGTATTATTGGTAATATTGGTCTCAGTATACAGGATTTGATCAGTAACAGTATGATGTAATATGTATGGTGATAATATTCCTCCATGTATACTGGTATTATTGGTAATATTGGTCTCAGTATACAGGATTTGGTCTGTAACAGTATGATGGTAATATGTATGGTGGTGTATGGCTCCTGCTATGTAGTGCTGGTGGACTATCTTATTGTGTATGGGACAGGGAAATTAGACATGCTGGGAGTTGCAAAACTTCAACTCCCAGCATGCCTTGACAGCTGTTGGCTGTCCGGGAATGCTGGGAATTGTGGTTTAGCAACATCTGGAGGTCCACAGTTTGGAGACCACTGCCTTATAGGCTAAGGCAGCAGTTTTAAGCGATATTCCCATCTCATTAAAGGGGTACTCCACTGGCCAGCATTCGGAACTTTTAGTTCTGAATGCTGTGTGTGCACTGCGGGTAATGACCATGCCCCTCAATGCGAGTCTATGGGAGGGTGCGTGGCGGCGCAGGTGTGGTACGCACTGTTCACTCCAGGGACAACTGTGTCTACATCCTCAGGGACTCCAGCAGTCAGTCTCCAACCTATCTGCTTGTTATCCCCTATACTGTGGATAGGGGTTATCTTTATAAATGGGACAAACCCTTTAAAGGCATGTTTACATAGACTGCATGGCTTATGGTGCAAAAGCCACACCAATTTCTTTGCCAAACAGTGTGCGGTGACAGCTTTGAAAACTGCACAGAAAATAAGTGACATTTCACTTCTTTTTCATGTGGATACATGTAGCGTTGTTATAATTCCCCCCTACTTTTGTCCTGGCCCCCAGTGTGCCCCCCCAAAATTTGAAAGCTGGAGATGCCACTGCACCTAATGTGGGGGAACTGTACTGCCAACCTAATTTGGGGGAACTGTACTGCCAACCTAATGTGGGGGAACTGTACTGCCCCTAATGTGGGGGAACTGTACTGCACCTAATGTGGGGGGGAACTGTACTGCCAACCTAATGTGGGGGAACTGTACTGCCAACCTCATGTGGGGGAGCTGTACTGCCAACCTAATGTGGGGGAACTGTATTGCCAACCTAATGTGGGGGAACTGTACTGCACCTAATGTGGGGGGAACTGTACTGCCAACCTAATGTGGGGGAACTATACTGCCAACCTAATGTGCGGGGACTTATACTGCACCTAATGTAGGGGAACTTTTATATATATATATATATATATATATATATATATATAAATAAATATACAGCAACAGGAGAATACAGCAGCACATTGCTAGCACAAGGATAGATGAAACATGAGTATATAGATAGAACATGAAAAGCTATACAGCTGTAATGCAATAAATGAAGTTGGCTCCTGCACCCCACCCACCTCTATTAGGTGTATATTAGGGGCCTTGGATGTTTCAGACCTTGCAATGCCTGCTGTACTGTTCACACAGAGGCATATACATAGTGTAGGGTCTGTCTCAGAATGAGGCCACCTTACCGTGGTGGGACGGTCCACGCTATTTGGCGCCAAATTTGCAAGCTAAGTACCTCATAATTTCATAGTTTCATATCTTCATTTATTGCATTACAGCTGTATAGCTTTTCATGTTCTATCTATATACTCATGTTTCATCTATATACTCATGTTTTATCATCTTTGTGCTAGCAGTGTGCTGCTGTATTCTACTGTTGCTGTATATTTAGCCCAGCAGCCTGCACCTGTAAGCCAGGTTTTTACAATAGTTTGGATCAATAGTGCTGGCCAATTTATTCTTTGGTTGTATATAGATAAGTAGTTATCTAGACTTGATAAAGGGAGGAATCCCGAAAGCTTGTCTCTAAAAAATCTTGTTAGTCCAATAAAAAAGGTATTACCAGATACTGCAACTACCGATGATTTTGCTTTTTATATAGATAGATATGCACGCGCGAGGCGTGAGTTGTGCTTTAGGGTGCACACCCTAATCCAATAGGCCACGCACGCCTATGAGCAGGACCCTCCATGGCGAACAGCTATTTATTATTCTCTCCTTATCAGGACCAGAGCTGGGCTGTTTTCTAGCAGTACTTACAAAAGGTATTTCCTTTCCCATACTTGTCTGGCCGATCACAGGACAGCACTGACTCCTCTCTGTTATGCCATGACATAATGCTGGAAAAAGTAGACTGGATGGAACAGGCTTCACTGTGCTAAGGGGATGATTTACACAGTTCACTACTTTAGATGTCATGTGGGAAAAAAAGGGTTACTGATGCATTGACTTTGCATTGTGTTATGTGAGCAGAAAGGAAAGAAACAGCAGCAAGAAAAGGGTTACACAAAGCACTAAACTGCTGATGATTATGGTTATAATATATATACGACAAACCTACAGAATAAAGGTGAGATTACATTTAGGAGGCAGCACTGCAGACATCCAGCAGTAGGTTCACTATTATATTCACAAGAGAAATCTGCTCTGAGCTTTATGGGTGCCCAGAGATGAGAGGGATACCCCAGGAACAATATGAACTCTCTGTAGCCGAGCATTGCCCCCATTTCTTGTGTTCTCTTTTGGTTGCTCTGGTGCTGGCAGTAGACAGCAGATTGAAGAGAAGTGAGACACATATAGTGATTCAAATTTTAGGACTTTTTTCTTGGGTCAGCATAAGTAAATAAAGAGGAAATTAGTTTGAAATACAGTGTACAGAAGCACTCATAGAATTCTATTTTATCATACATACTGCAGCATAGGCTATTATTATTATTATTATTACTATTATTAATGATGTAGAGGTTCTTGTGTATGCCTTGTGCTTACCTGTTTTAGCTGATGTATCAGGCATGAGATTTCAGCCACACTGACTGCAATTCCATCACCGAACTGCATTTCTAATGCTGCATTTCCCATAAATCCACCATCTTTGCAGAGGGGTGAGGGGAATCTTATCACTGCAGTTCTTCTGATGACACTAACTTAATAACCGGACAAGACTCCAGTAACCAGAATCCTAAACTGCTAAGTGGGTTGTATTCCCTTCACATTATGAACAGTTTCTTATTCAAAGGGGATTTTTAAAATAAAAATATCCTTATGAGGAGAAAGGGATTTAACATATAATGACAAAGGAGGTGTTTTATGAAGATTTGAGTCTTCAGGCTGTGTTCACATGCTGCGTTTTTACAGCATTATGTGGCATTTTTATGTTTTTACTGAATATTTTCAGAAAGGCATCCAGGCCCCCCCAAATTTAAATAAGTCATTCAACTGAATAGTTTAAAAAGGAAGGAGATTAAGAAGGGTGAGAGTAGAAGAAGACAAGTAAGAAGAACAATAAATGGAAAAGTAAATGCGAGAATAACAATTAATAAAGATAATGGAGAAATGCACATCGGGCAGATGCTCCTTCTAGAACTTTGCTTGAGAAGTCTCTGGAGATGTGACTGCTCATTCATAGACTGCAGGGAACATGCTGCCTAAAAAAAACACCAATAATATATATTTATGTATTTTTTTTTTTTTTTTTTTTTAGCACCAATTAAACCAAATAATTGTGATCTAATTAGTCCCGGAAGGTAAGACATGGTATAAAATCCCTTCCAGGAACCGACACCGAGGAGGTGGATGTGCTGCAGCTTACAGTGAGTATCATACATGGAGATCAGAGAAGGGTGAAAGCTCCAGACAGATCCACATCGATATACTTAGAAAAGGCCCCCCCCCCCCCCCAGATGAAACCACTGTGAACACAAAACGCTCGTCGGGTGCAGTGGGTTTCCCTTCGTACATTATACCTACTTAGCTTTTCTTGTATTTTTATGCTCTTAACAAAAACACGACTGTCAAAGCCTATGCCTGGTGCTTTGTATAGTATGTAAAATAGGTTGCCGGATTCACTGTATACTAGATATGGGCCACAACATGGGTTGCAGGTTACTTAATCATCAGGTGATATTATTGCATTTTCCCATTGGTATAACGTTATAACATTGGAGCTACCGTCACAGTCATACATTTGTCTTCCTAGCCCAGTGTTTCTCAACCAAGGTGCCTCCACCTGTTGCAAAATTACAACTCTCACCATGCCCGGACAGCCTTTGGCTGTCCGGGCATGATAGGAGTTGTAGTTTTGCAGCAATTGGAGGCATCTTGGTCAGAAAACACAGCCCTAACCCATTATTACTTCTAGTTAGCCCATATACAGTACCTTGCCCCTGCGCCTACCAGAATCTGTGTGTTATGTGTTTGTTTGTTTTTTATTTGTCTGTTTTATTTCGATAAATTGTATTTTTAGTCCTTCTTTGTTCTTTTGGTTGACTGTGTGAATATATGCCGGAATCTTCCGAAGTAGAAGCATTTATTGGCTGGTAAAACAGAAGTACACTGCCTGACCTACACTGCCTTCTGGCATCTAATTTGGAGTGAGCGCCTCCCTCCTCAGACTAGTGGAAGTGCTCATCACTCTGAATGGGGAGGAAGCACTCACTGATACAGGAGGTCCGAGAACTGTGACAGCCTGGCTGCATGGGGGAACACTAGGGGGATCGTGCAGCGCCTGGCTCCTCTGCACTGCCCTCACCTGTCCTGTACGGCACCATAGAGGTTTACATGCAGTTATGGGTTATGTATCTGATCTGTACAGCTCCTCTCTCCTCTGTAGTGCCCTCACCTGTCCTGTACGGCACCATAGAGGTTTACATGCAGTTATGGGTTATGTATCTGATCTGTACAGCTCCTCTCTCCTCTGTAGTGCCCTCACCTGTCCTGTACGGCACCATAGAGGTCTGTAGGCAGTTAAAGGTTATGTATCTGATCTGTACAGCTCCTCTCTCCTCTGTAGTGCCCTCACCTGTCCTGTACGGCACCATAGAGGTCTGTAGGCAGTTAAAGGTTATGTATCTGATCTGTACAGCTCCTCTCTCCTCTGTAGTGTCCTCACCTGTCCTGTACGGCACCATAGAGGTCTGTAGGCAGTTAAAGGTTATGTATCTGATCTGTACAGCTCCTCTCTCCTCTGTAGTGTCCTCACCTGTCCTGTACAGCACCATAGAGGTCTGTAGGCAGTTAAAGGTTATGTATCTGATCTGTACAGCTCCTCTCTCCTCTGTAGTGCCCTCACCTGTCCTGTACAGCACCATAGAGGTCTGTAGGCAGTTAAAGGTTATGTATCTGATCTGTACAGCTCCTCTCTCCTCTGTAGTTTCCTCACCTGTCCTGTACGGCACCATAGAGGTCTGTAGGCAGTTAAAGGTTATGTATCTGATCTGTACAGCTCCTCTCTCCTCTGTAGTGTCCTCACCTGTCCTGTATGGCACCATAGAGGTCTGTAGGCAGTTATAGGTTATGTATCTGATCTGGACAGCTCCTCTCTCCTCTGTAGTTTCCTCACCTGTCCTGTATGGCACCATAGAGGTCTGTAGGCAGTTATAGGTTATGTATCTGATCTGGACAGCTCCTCTCTCCTCTGTAGTTTCCTCACCTGTCCTGTATGGCACCATAGAGGTCTGTAGGCAGTTATAGGTTATGTATCTGATCTGGACAGCTCCTGACCCCTCTGATGTGAGCTTATTTGTTTTGTATGACACTAGAGATGAGCGAACTTACAGTAAATTCGATTCGTCACAAACTTCTCGGCTTGGCAGTTGATGACTTATCCTGCATAAATTAGTTCAGCTTTCAGGTGCTCCGGTGGGCTGGAAAAGGTGGATACAGTCCTAGGAAAGAGTCTCCTAGGACTGTATCCACCTTTTCCAGCCCATGGGAGCACCTGAAAGCTGAACTAATTTATGCAGGATAAGTCATCAACTGCTGAGCCGAGAAGTTTGTGACAAATCGAATTTACTGTAAGTTTGCTCATCTCTATATGACACCATAGAGGTCTGCAGTCCATTATAGGGTATGTATCTGATCTGTACAACTCGTGGTCCCTCTGCGATGTCCTCACCTGTCCTGTATAGCATCGTAGAGGTTTACAGGCAGTTATGGGTTATGTATCTGATCTGTACAGCTCCTCTCTATGCAGTGCCCTCACCTGTCCTGTCTGTCACCATAGAGGTCTGTAGGCAGTTATGGGTTATGTATCTGATCTGTACAGCTCCTCTCTATGCAGTGCCCTCACCTGTCCTGTCTGTCACCATAGAGGTCTGTAGGCAGTTATAGGTTATGTATCTGATCTGTACAGCTCCTCTCTCCTCCGCAGTATCCTCACCTGTCCTGTATGGCACCATAGAGGTCTGTAGGCAGTTATAGGTTATGTATCTTATCTGTACAGCTCTTGACCCCTCTGAAGTGTCCTCAACTGTCCTGTATAGCACCATAGAGGTTTACAGGCAGTTATAAGTTATGTATCTGATCTGTACAGCTCCTCTCTCCTCTGTAGTGTCCTCACCTGACCTGTATGTCACCATAGAGGTCTGTAGGCAGTTATGGGGTATGTATCTGATCTGGACAGCTCCTGACCCCTCTGAAGTGTCCTCACTATACACTGAACGCATTGCCACTCACTTATTTGGGAAGTAGCTTACTGGGTGCAACTGGGCAGTGCTGGGTAGGGCTGGGAAGTGTGGCATCATCATATGGGCAATGAATTAAGGAACTATGAAAGTGTCCTTTTTTTTACTTTAGCCCCTGCGGCTCAAAATGTCAGTGCATGCTCTGGAGTGAATGTACCCTAAAAATTCCTAATTCATAAAAAAAAAAAAAAAAGAATAAATAAAAGATTAAACTACCTCAATAAAGATGTACACAATACATTTTTCAGCAGTCTCTTTTGTCTTTTCGCCCACTTTGTCCTAAAAAATTACATTTATTTTATTTTGACTTTTTAGACAAGACCAGGATACATCTGCAGGATCCATGAGCTGAGCCTCATCATCCGATTTCTTATTGGTGAGACCCAGGAATTTAGGACACAGGTAACTTAGTGTCTCCGAAATAAAATGTATAGGCTCTGGTAGAAACTGTGTAAGCTATAGGAGGTGAAAAGAAGAAGTCACAACCAGGTTTTTGTCCATAGACCCAAATGCCATTCTGCTACATAAAAAATGGGACATGGTAGGTGATGGACCATGATGCAGACTTGGCACTGGGGTCCAGGAGCTTCAAGCTACACTTTAGGGTGAACATATATTTCCGTAATACCTTTAGGCATGAATGAAGAATGCAACACATGTTTGTACAGTGTCCAGATACCACCTTCCAGCTACTAAAGTGTTTGCATTTGTATCTGAGTATCATGAATTAAAGGGGTATTCCAGCTTTATACATCTTATCCCCTATCCAAAGGACAGGGGATAAGATATATGATCGCAGGGGTCCCCTGTGCCGGGTGCTGCCTCAGAGACTGAGACTCGGAAGAGGGAATAGCTGAGCAAGAACACTTCTGCAACCAGTTAACTCTTTGTGGGCTTCTAACGGGAGTTAGAGCCGAATGGCTATTACGGCACAATTGTCTGGCCGGAAGAAGGCCGGAAGAAGCACATTCTTATGCGTGAAACCGCCGGCAGTCGCCTCTGACCCCCCCACGCTATCTTGACCACCATACTGGAGGAGCAACCCGAGATGGGAGCCGACTGACCAGAGTTTGAGTGGTGAGTGCAGGACACCTGTTTGTTTCTTCGTTGTACATATAATTTCAACAAACCCTCAGCTGGGAGAAGTTTTTGGTACATAAAGTTTTTGGTCCATAAATGCTTTCGGCAGGCAGATATCTTGAGGTTGGTGAGGTTGATACATTTTTTTGTTCATTTGCTGATTTCTTATTCTTTTTTAGTGAGACATGCTGAAAAGAAGTGAAATGTTAAATTCGACCTACCCCAATCCCTCCCAGATGAGCCTGTTGTTTGGAGACATCTCGGATATAGGTTACCTGTACAGTGTGATAACAATACTGGGCTTCCTGGTGATCGTCGTATGTAATTGTACGGTAATGTCTACCATCCTGCTCCACAAGAGCTTACAGGAGCCTATGTATATATTCATATGTGCCCTGTGTGCCAATGGCCTGTATGGCAGCAGCGCCTTCTTCCCGAATTTGTTCATAAACCTTAGCTTAAAGACTAAGACTATCTCCTACACGGCCTGTATGATCCAAGTGTTTTGTTTGTACACCTACGTATGTTGTGAGTTCACCATGCTAGCCATAATGGCCTTTGACCGTTACGTCTGTATCTGTAACCCCCTGAGATACTCGAATATCATGACCCTGGGAGCAGCATATAAGCTAATGGCCACCGGCTGGGTATGTGGCTTCACATTGATTACAGTCCTTGTTATGTTAACTGTTCGGCTGCCTCTTTGTGACAATGCCATCCCCAAAATTTATTGTGATAACTGGACGGTGGTGAGACTCTCCTGTGTGGACACCACAGTGAATAACGCGTTTGGCCTTTTCATCACGGTCAGCGTCGCCATAGGGATGCCGCTCCTCACTCTTATATCCTACATTGAAATTCTTAAGGTTTGTGCAAAATCTAAGGAAGCCCGGGCTAAGGCCATGCAGACCTGCACCCCTCAGATTATATCCCTTCTGGTCTTCTTTGCTGACTGTATGTTCGAGGTGATGCTGTATCGTTTTATTCCCACAATTGTGCCCTATGGGGTAAGGATAGTCATGTCCACCCAGCTCTTGGTGGTGCCACCGATTGTCAATCCTATACTTTATGGACTAAAAATGAATGCAATAAAAGTGAAAATACAGCAAATTTTTCGCACAAAGAAACTTTTTGTTGCCAAGCTAAAATTGATCGATCTTATGTGAAAATATTTCTGTTACTTAATAGGTGTTTTATTGTATTGTTCTGTAATAAAAGGACAGCTGTTAATGTGGTACCTCTGGCATGCCCCTATAGATTACAATAACAGATGAGTGAACTATGTGAAGTTAGGTTCTGCCGGTTTGCCAAATCTTGGTAAAAAGTTCTGGTTCTGAGTTAGTTCTTCCCGAGCCTATACTTCACCAAAAGCCCTGTTTAAGAGCCCTCAAAGCCCTGAATAACACTGTTAGGTCACCTAGGAGTTTATCTATGTGTAATGGAGCTAGACGTGGATCCACTGACCTGTGAGGCAGATGACTTGGGCCGTATCGGGAAGTGGAGTCTAAGGTGCCGCTGGTCTTCACCAGAGCCCGCCGCAAGGCAGGATGGGCTTTCTGCGGCAGACGGCACCCAGGTCAGTACCCCCGATATGACTCGACCACACAGGTAGCTGGGCGAAGCGAAGTACAGTAGGATGAGGCAAAGGCGTAGTCGGACTTAGCAGAAGGTCAGGGCAGAAGGCAAGGTGGCGTAGTCAAGAAACATAGCAGAAGGGTCTAATACAGGGGCAAGCAACAGACTTGGGAACGCTTAATCTCAGGCTATGGGGCACTGAAGATCTGGCAGGAAAGAGGGGGCGAAGCAGCCTTAAAAAAACTAACAGGAGGACCAGACACCAATTAATGGTGCACTGGCCCTTTAAATCTGAGGCAGCCTAGGAGGCAGGGAGGCACACGCCGGGACGCACACGCCGGGACCCAGAGACAGAAGCAGGAACAGGTAAGTGACAGGTCGTGGCTCGCATGCAGGCGCGTCCCGCAATGGGAACCGTGGCCCGGCCAATACAGCAGGGTGGTGAGCACTGACGGTCAGAGAGCCGGACCAGAGTGCTCACCGTGACACTATGGACTTCTGAGCAGTTTTTCATGGAGTACTCCGGTAGAAAACATTTTCATTTTCAAATCAACTGGTGCCAAATAGATTTGTAATTTACTATTCAAAAAAAATCTTAACCCTTTCAGCAGAGAGCATTGTGATCAGACTGAAAAGAACTACATAACTTCTCGAACTTCTTAATCCTTCCAGTACTTCTCAGCTGCTGTATGCTCCAGAGGAAATTATGTATTTCTTTTCAGTCTGACCACAATGCTCTCTGCTGAAAGGGCTAAGATTTTTAAAGAAGTAATTTACAAATCTGTTTAACTTTTTGGCACCAGTTGATTTGAAAAAAATAGTTTTCCACCAGAGTACCCCTCAACCTGTTGGGAACGAAGGGCACACAGGTACGCCCTTGCTACCTGGTACTTAAGGACAGAGAGCGTACCCGTACACCCGTGGGAATCCCGGTCCCTGCCACTCGCCGGACGGTGATTGGAACGGGATGACTGCTGAAATTTATCAGCAGCCATCCCAGGACATCGCCTAGGGGGGTCCTGATACCCCCCCTTGTTGGTGATTGCCACGATTCACGGGTCAATTCTGCCCAGCGAATCACATCTTTTCCGGGCTGATCAGGTCTCTGGTGACGCGATCGCCCGAAGACAGAGACAGCCCCAATCATCCAAAAGGATATGAGTGAGGCAGCAGGGGTGCCACCTCCTCCTATCCCCTGCAGTTTGCCATTCAGGACTTACCGGCCAATCGCAGTGCAGGGTCGGGGTAGAGTTTAGATCCCCCGCTCTGTCCGCCCTTGGAAGTCCGGGAAGAGTGGGGGAAGATGGTGGCGCCAGCTGTGGGAGCCAGTGTAGCAGGGGGGGATCGGCGGCAGGCAGCGGGGACCGCCGCAGGCAGCGGGGGACAGGGGACCGGTGACAGGTGAGTAGAGGCAGCGAGTGAAGATTGCTGTAAATTTTTACTGCTGCTTCTAGGAGTTTCAAAACTACAACTTCCAGCATGCCCAGACAGCCGTAGGCTATTTTTGTTAGCGAGGCAATTGTAATGTTTGCATCCAGGTCCACCCCTATGAAAATCCCTAATTTAGCCCTCAAATGCGCATGGCGCTCTCTCACTCCGGAGCCCTGTCGTATTTCAAGGTAACCGTACTCAGGCTTGCAGAGCACTTAACATCCACATATGGGGTATTTCCATACTTAGAAGAAAAGGGGTTACAAATTTTGTGGGGGCCTTTTCTCCTATTACCCCTTGTGAAAATGAAAAATTTGGGGTAACACCAGCATTTTAGTGAAAAAAAATCAAATTTTTCATTTTCACAAGGGGGGTAATAGGAGAAAATGCCCCCCAAAATGTGTAACTTTGGAGAAACTTTGTCAATCACATGTGGGGTGTTAAGGCTCACTATACCCCTTGTTATGTTCCTTGAGGGGTGTAGTTTCCCACATAGTGTGCCATGTGTTTTTTTTTTTTTTTTGCTTTTCTGGCACCATGGGGTCTTCCTAAATTCGATGTAACCCCCGAAAACCATGTCAGCAAAATTCGATCTCCAAAATCCCATTGTCGCTGCTTCCATTCTGTGCCCTGTAGTGCGCTCGCAGAGCACTTTACATCCACATGTGAGGTATTGCCTTACTCAAGAGAAATTAGGTTACACATTTTGGTGGCTTTTTCTCCTTTAAAAATAAAAATAAAAACAATATACGCAGACTAGTATCACCAATGACACCACTGTACGAGGGATGTATAATTACGCCACATCATGACCACTACCATTATCACCAACTAATACTGCTATATTGTTATTGAATAAAAACCACTATACAAAGACCAAAATCCCATCATACAGTGACCATATAGAAATAGATACTAACTGTACACAGGTGCTGCAAACCGTATAAATCATTACAGTGATCCCTCAACGTACAAAGGTCTCAACATACAATGGTCTTTTCTGGACCATTGTAACTTGAAGCCAGACTCCACATACAATGCTACTGACAGTCACGATCTGTGAAACATGTCAATGGCTGGAAGAACTGTCCAATTAGAATGGGCATTTTACTGGTAAAACACCTGTATCACTGAAGCGTATGCAATGACCGGTCATCGCCTCTGAGCGCACAAAGACGTTCCTATGCTCTGGTCAGAAGATTGATTCTACATAGGAGCTCCCGTTGCCGAATCCGGTGTTGAGTGCGGATATACACTTTCTTTCTTCCTACTTTTGAGACTGACCGGTAGCGCCTCCCTACAGTACAGGGAGGTATTACATGTTCTATACTCTTAACGTGTGCCAGGGTTAACTGCTCCTTTTGACATCAAGTAAGGGTGGCTCCATTTAACTTTTTTAGGACATTGCATATACTGTACAGGACCCCGAAGAAGCTCCTGTCCTCTACATAGACAGTGATTTTCAGCTTCCAGCAGATCTTTATTACTTTTATGTGTAAGGATTTGCTTTATCTCTATTAGTTATCTACTTATTTTTGTTTAATCCTCACTTTTTTCCTATTTGTAGATAACATTTTGGTGGTTTCAGAACCAATAACCAGGTTTCCATAGAGTTATGGTCTCAACATACAATGGTTTCAACAAACAATGGTTATCCCATAAACAATTAATATTGTAACTTGAGGGACCACTGTACAGTCTTATGCTCACAGGGGGCGTCTTCCCTGATCATGAACGTTCACTTTTCTCTTTCTTCATCATCTGTCTTGGATGACTATGTAGACTTCTACTGACCAAAACTCGTCTCCACCGAATCTGTCAGACAAACATTTTGGGCTTCTCGCTGAAGCACAATCTTCACCTCTAAACAAACTCCTTATATGTATCACACTGCCCTATATTGTATTAGTCTTCTTTGTGTCCCTGTATAAGACAAGGCTCCTTTGTGTCTCCATATATTATTAGAACCCCTTACATTGCCCCCATATAGCATAATGTGCCCTCACGTTGTCCCCATAGAGTATTAGGCCCCAAACATTACACCCATAGAGCATTAGGCCCCAAACATTTCCCCCATAAACTATTAGGCTCCAAACATTGTCCCCATAGAGTATTGGGCCCCAAACATTGCCCCCATATGGTATTAGGCCCCAAACATTGCCCCATAGAGCATTATGCCACAATCATTGCCCCCATAGAGGATTAGGCCACATACATTTCCTCCATAAAGTATTAGGCCATAAACATTGTCTCCAAAGAGTATTAGGCCCCAAACATTATCCCCATAAAGTATTAGGCCACAAACATTGTCCCCATAGAGTATTGGGCCCCAAACATTGCCCCCATATAGCATTAGGCTCCAAACATTGCCCCATAGAGCATTAGGCCACAATCATAGCCCCCATAGAGTATTAGGCCCCAAACATTACTCCCATAGAGCATTAGGCCCCAAACATTTCCCCCATAAAGTATTAGGCCCCAAACATTGTCCCCATAGAGTATTGGGCCCCAAACATTGCCCCCATACAGCATTAGGCCACAAACATTGCCCCATAGAGCATTAGGCCACAATCATTGCCCCCATAGAGGATTAGGCCACATACATTTCCTCCATAAAGTATTAGGCCATAAACATTGTCTCTACAGAGTATTAGGCCCCAAACATTACCCCCATAGAACATTAGGCCCAAAACATTTCCCCCATTAAGTATTAGGCCCCAAACATTGTCTCCATGGAATATTGGGCCCCAAACATTGCCCCCATACAGCATTAGGCCCCAAACATTGCCCCCATAGAGCATTAAGCCACAAACATTTGCTCTATATAACATTAGGCTCCAAACATTGCCCCCCATATAGCTTTAGGCCCAAAGAATTACCTCCATATAGCATTAGGCCACAAATATTGCCCTCATATAGCAAAAGTCCTCCTCTTGAAAGTTGCGGTCACTTCAGGATTCGGCATGTGTGTCCCGAATCCCCTGGTGAACCCCCTTTCCCCTGAGGTCCTGGTTGCAGGGGGTGCGACAGGGCCTGTTGGTGAAGGGTCCAATACAGGGACCGTGCTGTCCCTGTTTCTAGCATGGCAGTTATCAGTCAGGTGGCAGGTATAGGGCGCCGGCCCCCTCTTGTGCCCAGGCACCTGAATGAGGTATTGGCTGTGCCTTCCTGATGGCAGCCCTGTCCGCAGGGGAAGAGTCCGATAACAACACTGCAGGGACCATACCACTATGGATCTTAGAATGGCAGTTACCATGTCCCAACATATCCCACAACATTTTTTTTTACAAGAAGTAATAATTAAAACAGTTATAGGGGTCATAAAACTGCTAAATAAGTTACATAGTTAGTACTGTTGAAAAAAGACATACGCCCATCAAGTCCAACCAGGGAATTGAAGGGTAGGGTGTAAGGGGATAAGGGGAAGGGATGTAGTTTTATAATTCTGCATAAGCATTAATGTTATTTTGTTCCAGGAATGTATCTAACCCTGTTTTAAACATTGATTGATCATGTACCAGTCAGCAAGAAGGTAGGAGACAGAATTAATCGTTTGAAGAAACGCGAGTTATATTGGATTCATGAATTGGACACATTACGTCCACGTGGCCTGAATGAAGATTTTACAGTCACATCAGCTATATACAATGCATAGGTCAATGTTGATAGTTGAGAATGTTTTTAAAATGGTATACGATGTAACATATATATTATTGATATTCTCTTTCCATTTTGTTTTAGAAATTGAAGCATTCGCTTGTCGGGGGACAGACCAAAGACACCCATGTGGAATATAGTTTTATAATTCTTAATATTACATTACTTTTACATATGTGTAATAAAAACTTCTTTATGACAGTTTGAGGACTATAGTCATGTGTGATCTACAAAGAGGGGCAATGCTATTCTTTCAATAAAGAACACGATCCCTATATGCATATGGAGAATTTCTATGTATATGGGGATTGGAGAAATATATCTACATTATAATAAAATTGGGAATTTGAAAAATTGTTTTTTTCATATACTTGACACATTTTATATAACATAATCACCACATTCACTATACATTTATTTTAGACACATATACATGTATGTGTATGTCTGAATATGTATATGTGTATATATGCACAGACACATGTTTATTAATACCTTGGTATATTCTCTTTTTTTATATTTTTCACGGGTTTGCAGTAGTATAGAGCATTGACTCTACATTTAGGTATTCACCCTTTTTATGTTTATATAGGCTTTTGTACACTTTTTTTTTACATGTTTTTTTATATTTACACACTTTTTATTATTAGGGGGAGGTGGTTTTGTGGGTATGCCTCTGGGCACACGCCTGTATATACATTTGTTACATAGTTACATAGTTAGTACGGTCGAAAAAAGACATATGTCCATCAAGTTCAACCAGGGAATTAAGGGGTAGGGGTGTGGCGCGATATTGGGGAAGGGATGGGATTTTATATTTCTTCATAAGCATTAATGTTATTTTGTTCCATAAATGTATCTAATCCTGTTTTAAAGCTGTTAATTGTTCCTACTGTGACCAGTTCCTGAGGTAGACCGTTCCATAAATTCACAGTCCTCACGGTAAAGAAGGCGTGTCGCCCCTTGAGACTAAACTTTTTCTTCTCCAGACGGAGGGAGTGTCCCCTCGTCCTTTGGGGGGGTTTAACCTGGAACAGTTTTTCTCCATATTTTTTGTATGGGCCATTTATATACTTATATACGTTTATCATATCCCCCCTTAAACGTCTCTTCTCAAGACTAAACAATTGTAACTCCTTTAATCGCTCCTCATAGCTAAGATGTTCCATGCCCCATATTAGTTTACATTGACGTATTCGGCGGTGGATCCTTCCCCCTATTCACATGGTGCGTTTGTAGCATTGATGCGTTTTTCTATTATTAACACTTTCTATTATTAATATGTCTTTACATTGCCTGTGGACTGGGAGAGAATGATTATGTTCTCTCCCTGGTGTATGATGACAGAAGTATTTGCCCCTCTATTCTATTTTATTTTGTATGTCGCTTTTTATGTATCTTGTTTCTGCTATGTATTCTAAATATGGACTCACACTGTCATAAATGGTCCGGGACCTGTGGCGCTCCCACATCTTCGCCAGGTCGCCTGATGCCGTTTTCGGCATCAGAGTGATGGGCGCGCATGAGCGAGTATGCGCTCCAGTCACGTGACAAAGGGGCGGAGTGGGGGAACGTCACATGACCGGGAACCATGTGACAACAATATGAGACGCCGTAATGGCGGCGCCCACACGCGGGAGGTGAGTGGTCTGTCCCCATGGCAATATTGTTTTTAATCACTCTAAGATGTAGTTGCAGCTGCGTCTTAATTACATGCACTTTAATATTTTTTAATAACAGCGATGGTCTAGTGTATGAACGGCGATCATTGCTGTTTCTGATGGCACTTCTTATCACTTGCACTTTTGTATACTATGAATTTTGTATTGATTATGTTTTTTACTGTATGGATTATGTTTAATCATGTTGATTGGAGATTGTGATTAGCTTAATATGATACCATATATAGGTTTGTCTTGCACAATTGTATACCATGCTTGAAAAAGGTGGTGGATACCACTGAAACGTTGCATCCGAACATGGTTTAAATAAACACCGTTGTGTTTTTTTCACTTGAACCCGTGAGTGCTGTTGGATTTATTGTTGTAACCCTGTTTTAAAGCTGTTAATTGTTCCTGCTGTGACCAGTTCCTGAGGTAGACAGTTCCATAAATTCACAGTTCTTATGGTAAAGAAGGCGTGTCGCCCCTTTAGACTAAACCTTTTCTTCTCCAGACGGAGGGAGTGCCCCCTCGTCCTTTGGGGGGGTTTAACCTGGAACAGTTTTTCTCCATATTTTTTGTATGGGCCATTTATATACTTATATACGTTTATCATATCCCCCCTTAAACGTCTCTCTCAAGACTAAACAATTGTAACTCCTTTAATCGCTCCTCATAGCTAAGATGATCCATGCCCCATATTAGTTTAGTCGCGCGTCTCTGCACCCTTTCCAACTCCACAGTGTCCCTTTTATGGACAGGTGCCCAAAACTGAACAGCATATTCCAGGTGAGGCTGTACCAATGCTTTATAAAGGGGGAGTATTATGTCCCTGTCCCTCGAGTCCATGCCTCTTTTTATACATGACAATATCCTGCCGGCTTTGGAAGCAGCAGCCTGACATTGTGCTATTCTGTAGTCTGTGATCTACAAGTCACCCAGATCCTTCTCTACCAGTGACTCTGCCAGTTTAATCCCCCCTAAGACATACGACGCTGCAGGTTATTAGTACCCAGATGCATAACTTTACATTTATACACATTGAACCTCATTTGCCAAGTGGATGCCCAGACACTTAGTCTATCCAAGTCATCTTGTAACTTATACACATCCTCTATAGACTGTACCGTGCTACAAAGCTTGGTACCATCCTCTATATCATTGATAAATAAATTATACAACAGCGGGCCCAGTACTGAACCTTGGGGTACACCACTAATAACCGGGGACCAATCAGAGTACGAATCATTGACCACCACTCTCTGGGTACGATCCATGAGCCAGTGTTCAATCCAGTTACAAACTAAAGTTTCCAAGCCCAAAGACCTTAACTTACCTGTCAGACGTATATGAGGGACAGTATCAAACGCTTTAGCAAAATCCAGAAACACTATATCCACAGCCATTCCTCTATATCCACAGCCCCCCTCTATATACACAGCCCCCTCTATATCCACAGCCAATCCTCTATATACAGAGCCCCCCTCTATATACACAGCCCCCCCCTATATACACAGCCCCCCCTCTATATACACAGCCCCCCTCTATATACACAGCCCCCCTCTATATACACAGCCCCCCTCTATATACACAGCCCCCTCCTCTATATACACAGCCATTCCTCTATATACAGAGCCCCCCTCTATATACGCAGCCGCCCTCTATATACACAGCCCCCCTCTATATACACAGCCATTCCTCTATATACACAGCCCCCCTCTAAATACACAGCCCCCCTCTATATACACAGCCCCCCTCTATATCCACAGCCATTCCTCTGTCAAGGCTTCTACTCACCTCTTCATAAAAGCAAATTAGATTGGTTTGACAACTTCTATCCTTAGTAAACCAATGCTGGCTATCACTTATAATACAATTATCCCCTATGTATTCCTGTATGTAATCCCTTATAAGTCCTTCAAACAATTTACCCACAATGCACGTTAGACTTACCGGTCTATAATTTCCTGGCGAAGACCTAGAGCCCTTCTTGAAGATTGGTACCACATTCGCCTTGCGCCAGTCCCTTGGCACAATACCAGACACCAGAGAATCTCTAAATATCATTAACAAGGGTACAGATATTACTGAACTTACCTCTCTAATAACTCTTGGGTGTAGTCCATCCGGCCCTGGAGATTTGCTTACATTTATATTACTTAACTTACCTTGTACCATCTCTACATTAAGCCAGTTCAGTACATTACATGATGTGTTACCAGCACTGACCTGTACATGATGTGTTACCAGCACTGACCTGTCCAATGTCAGCTCCTCCTTCTTCCATAGTATATACAGAACTAAAGAACCCATTCAGTAGCTCCGCCTTCTCTTTATTGCCCGTTACAACCTCCCCATTATCATTATTAAGGGGTCCTACATGCTCTGTCCTTGTTTTATTTTGTATTTATATACCCCAAAAAATATTTAGGATTAGTTTTGCTTTCTTTGGCCACCTGTCTCTCATTTAGAATTTTTGCTGTTTTTATTACATTTTTACAGATTTTATTAAGCTCCTTTTACTGTTTAAATGTTATCGCTGACCCATCAGATTTGAATTCTTTGAAGGCTATTTTTTTGTTGTTTATTGCTCTTTTAACATTATTTGTCAGCCATGTAGGATTTAGTTTTAATCGTTTATATTTGTTCCCCTTTGGTATATATTTAGCTGTATAGATATTTAGAGTTGATTTAAAGATGTCCCATTTACCTTCTGTATCAGTATTTGAGAACACCTCCCCCCTGTTAGGATTCGGCAGGCTGGAGGTGGATCCTCTGTGTCAGAGAGGGATTGGCGTGGACAGTACCGGTGGACCGGTTCTAAGTTGCTACTGGTATTCACCAGAGCCCGCCACAAAGCGGGATGGTCTTGCTGCAGCGGTAGCAACCAGGTCGTATCCACCGGTAACGGCTCAACCTCTCAGACTGCTGAGACAGGCGCGGTACAAAAGGACAAGGCAAGAGCAAGGTCGGACGTAGCAGAAGGTCAGGGCAGGCAGCAAGGATCGTAGTCAGGGGCAACAGCAGAAGGTCTGGAACACAGGCTTGGGACATACACTAAATGCTTACTCTGGCACAAGGCAACAAGATCCGGCAAAGCAGTGAAGGGGAGGTGAGGTTATATGAGCAGGGAGCAGGTGGAGGCTAATTAGACTGATTGGGCCAGGCACCAATCATTGGTGCACTGGCCCTTTAAATCTCAGAGAGCTGGCGCGCGCGCGCCCTAGAGAGCGGAGCCGCGCGCGCCAGAACGTGACAGCCGGGGAGCGGGACAGGTAAGTGGCTTGGGATGCAATTCGCGAGCGGGCGCGACCTTTATGCGAATCGCATCCCTGTCGTGAGTGTCAGTGCAGCGCTCCCGGTCAGCGGGTCTGACCGGGGCGCTGCAGAGAGGAGAACGGCGCGAGCGCTCCGGGGAGGAGCAGGGACCCGGAGTGCTCGGCGTCACAGTTCCCCCCTCCCCCTTAGGTCTCCCCCTCTTTTTGTATCCTTGTCCCTTCAAATGAGACGAGAACATAGGGGGGCGACTCTAGAGTTTCCTTCCGGAAAAAAAAGAAGTCCTGGGAAGCAACATCAGCGGCAGGCAATCCAGAAGAAGTGGGAATGGGAGGGGGGGCAGAGGGTGAGGCTTGTCACGGGGCAGAGTGTTACCAGGAAGGGGGCTATGAGGAGCAGACGTGAGGCATCGTTTGTGACAAGCAGGACCCCAATTCTTGATCTCCCCGGTGGTCCAGTCAAGGGTGGGAGAATGACGTTGGAGCCATGGCAGACCAAGGAGGACTTCAGAGGTGCAGTTGGGCAGAACAAAAAATTCAAGTTTCTCGTGATGCAGTCCAATGCTCATAAGCAGGGGTTCTGTGCAGTAACGCACAGTGCAGTCCAATTTTACTCCGTTGACCGAAGAAATGTAGAGCGGCTTGACGAGACGGGTTACTGGGATACTGAACCTATTAACCAAAGAGGCCAGAATAAAATTTCCAGCAGAACCAGAGTCCAAGAAGGCCACAGCTGAGAAGGAGGAGTTGGCAGAAGGAGCAATCCGCACGGGCACAGTGAGACGTGGAGAAGCAGAATTCACACCAAGGGACGCCACTCCCATTTGAACAGGGTGCGTGAGTGCGTTTCCCAGACGCGGAGGACGAATAGGGCAGTCCACCAAGAAATATTCGGTACTAGCGCAGTACAGACATAAATTTTTATCTCTGCGGCAAGTCCTCTCTTCATGGGTCAGGCGAGACCGATCCACTTGCATAGCCTCCTCGGCGGGAGACACAGGGGTAAATTGCAAAGGATTCTGGGAGAGAGGTGCCCAGAGATCAAGGTCCTTTTCCTGGCAGAGCTCCTGGTGTCTTTCAGAAAAACGCTTGTTGTTGAGGGTGGCCAAAAGGATAAGTTCTGACAGGTTAGCTGGAATTTCTCGTGCGGCCAGTACATCTTTGATGTTTCTGGATAAGCCTTTCTTGAAGGTCGCGCAGAGGGCCTCATTGTTCCAGGCTAGCTCTGAGGCAAGGGTACGAAACTGAATGGCGTATTCGCCTACGGAAAAAGTTCCTTGGACTAGGTTCAGCAGAGCAGTCTCGGCAGAGGAGGCCCGGGCTGGCTCCTCGAAGACACTACGAACCTCAGCGAAGAAGGACTGGACTGTGGCAGGATCATTGCGGTCCCAGAGCGGTGTGGCCCAAGACAAGGCTTTTCCAGACAGAAGACTAACTACGAAAGCCACCTTAGACCGTTCTGTAGGAAATTGGTCCGACAACATCTCCATATATAGGGAACATTGAGACAGGAAACCACGGCAGAGTCTAGAGTCCCTATCAAATTTGTCCGGCAGGGACAAGCGGAGGCTAGGAGCGGGCACTCGCTGCGGAGGAGGTGCAGGAGCTGGCGGAGGAGATGGTTGCTGCTGTAGCAGTGGCAGAAGTTGCTGTAGCATGGCGGTCAACTGCGACAACTGCTGTCCTTGTTGGGCCATTTGCCGAGATTGCTGGGCGACCACCGTGGGTAGGTAAGCGAGACTTGGCAGCGGCACCTCAGCGGGATCCATGGCCTGATCTACTGTTAGAATTCGGCAGGCTGGAGGTGGATCCTCTGTGTCAGAGAGGGATTGGCGTGGACCGTACCGGTGGACCGGTTCTAAGTTGCTACTGATATTCACCAGAGCCCGCCGCAAAGCGGGATGGTCTTGCTGCGGTGGTAGCAACCAGGTCGTATCCACCGGTAACGGCTCAACCTCTCTGACTGCTGAGATAAGCGCGGTACAAAAGTACAAGGCAAGAGCAAGGTCGGACGTAGCAGAAGGTCAGGGCAGGCAGCAAGGGTCGTAGTCAGGGGCAACAGCAGAAGGTCTGGAACACAGGCTTGGGACATACACTAAACGCTCTCTGGTACAAGGCAACAAGAGCCGGCAAAGCAGTGAAGGGGAAGTGAGGTTATATGAGCAGGAAGCAGGTGGAGGCTAATTAGACTGATTGGGCCAGGCACCAATCATTGGTGCACTGGCCCTTTAAATCTTAGAGAGCTGGCGCGCACGCGCCCTAGAGAGCGGAGCCACGCACGCCAGAACGTGACAGCCGGGGAGAGGGACAGGTAAGTGGCTTGGGATGCGATTCGCGAGAGGGCGCAACCCGCTATGCGAATCGCATCCCTGTCGTGAGTGTCAGTGCAGCGCTCCCGGTCAGCGGGTCTGACCGGGGCGCTGCAGAGAGGAGAACGCTGCGAGCGCTCCGGGGAGGAGCAGGGACCCGGAGCGCTCGGCGTAACACCCCCAGTCTATGTCCTGTAGTGCAGATCTCAGCCCAGGGAAATTTGCCTTTTTAAAGTTATATGTTTTTGCCTTCCCCGTCTGTCTTTGTTTTCTACATTTTAAGTCAAAAGTAACTATATTGTGGTCGCTATTCCCAAGGTTTTCCCGCACAGTTACATTACCAACCAGCTCTGCGTTGTTGGAAATGATCAGATCCCACAAGGCATCACTTCTTGTTGGGTCCTCCACAAACTGGCCCATGAAATTATCCTGCAATAAATTTAGGAATTTTCTCCCCTTTGTAGTTTTAGCCAACCCCGAACCCCAATCTATATCTGGATAGTTAAAATCTCCCATTATTACCACTGTACCTGCCCGGGCGGCCCTCTCTATTTGTTTATGAAGCCGAACTTCTATCTCTTCAGTGATATTAGGGGGTCTGTAGATTACCCCAAATATTATTTTTTCAGTATTTCCCTCCTTTTGTAATTCTACCCACAGTGATTCCACCTCCTCAGAATCATCACACACTATGGCATCGTTCACACTGACTTTCATACCACTTCTTACATACAGACAGACTCCACCACCTTTTCTGTTCATTCTATCCTTGCGAAACAATGTAAACCCCTGCAGATTGACAGCCCAGTCATGTGAGGAGTCCAGCCATGTCTCAGTGACCCCAACTATATCACCAGCCATGTCTCAGTGACCTCAACTATATCACCAGCCATGTCTCAGTGACCCCAACTATATCACCAGCCATGTCTCAGTGACCCCAACTATATCACCAGCCATGTCTCAGTGACCCCAACTATATCACCAGCCATGTCTCAGTGACCCCAACTATATCACCAGCCATGTCTCAGTGACCCCAACTATATCAATATGTTCCTCCAGTATCAAGGCCTCAAGCTCCCCCATTTTCTTTGCTAGGCTTCTGGCATTTGTGAACATACACTTTACATTTCCATTAAGTTTTACACATATAGTCTCACTAATGGGATTTTGCTATGATTATTTTTTCCTTTTTTATGTAGTAAAACAACAAAAACTGTAAAAGTTAAGTATTGTTGTCTTGTCACCATAGAAAATGTAAATTTTCCTGATTTAATAAGGGGTTAAAGTTGAAGTGGAAGAAGATTTATCTTGAAGTTGAAAAAATTATCCTCCCCCCCAGGAGAACAATCCCTATAGATGATAATACTTCAGTGTACGGCAGATATTATTATTCTCCTAATTGGTCCCATAATTCCGGAATCATCTATAAAAAGAGACGAGAGATGAGGAGGACGAGGCAAAGAGAGTGCCTGCACCCACCGCAGTGAGTATCATCATTGTCACGTGTTGTGTAGCCGGCCTCACTTTACTATTATTTTATTATTTTTGTTGATAATATATATATTTTTTAACCCCTTAAGGACCGGAGGTTTTTCCGTTTTTGCATTTTCGTTTTTTGCTCCTTGCCTTTAAAAAATCATAACTCTTTCAAATTTACACCTAAAAATCCATATGATGGCTTATTTTTTGCGCCACCAATTCTACTTTGTAATGACATCAGTCATTTTGCCCAAAAATCTATGGTGAAGCGGGAAAAAAAATCATTGTGCGACAAAATTGAAAAAAAAACGCTGTTTTGTAACTTTTGGGGGCTTCCGTTTCTACGTAGTACATTTTTCGGTAAAAATGACACCTGATATGTATTCTGTAGGTCCATACGATTAAATGATACCCTACTTATATAGGTTTGATTTTGTCGGACTTCTGGAAAAAATCATAACTACATGCAGGAAAATTAATACGTTTAAAATTGTCATTTCTGACCCCTATAACTTTTTTATTTTTCCGTGTATGGGGCGGTATGAGGGCTCATTTTTTGCACCATGATCTGAAGTTTTTAACAGTACTATTTTTGCATTGATATGACTTATTGATCACTTTTTATTCATTTTTAAATGATATAAAAAGTGACCAAAAATGCACTATTTTGGACTTTGGAATTTTTTTTGCGCGCACGCCATTGACCGAGCGGTTTAATTAATGATATATTTTTATAATTCGGACATTTCCGCACGCGGTGATACCACATATGTTTATTTTTATTTTTATTTACACTGTGTTTTTTTTTTTTTATTGGAAAAGGGGGGTGATTCAAACTTTTAATAGGGGAGGAGTTAAATGATCTTTATTCACTTTTTTTTTCCACTTTTTTTTTGCAGTGTTATAGGTCCCATAGGGACCTATAACACTGCACACACTGATCATTGTTATCCCATAGGGACCTATAACACTGCACACACTGATCTTCTATGTTGATCACTGGTTTCTCATAAGAAACCAGTGATCAACGATTCTGCCGCATGACTGCTCATGCCTGGATCTCAGGCACTGAGCAGTCATTCGGCGATCGGACAGCGAGGAGGCAGGTAGGGGCCCTCCCGCTGTCCTGTCAGCTGTTCGGGATGCCGCGATTAGCGCGGCTATCCCGAACAGCTCGACTGAGCTAGTCGGGAACTTTCACTTTCACTTTTAGCCGCGCGGCTCAGCTCTGAGCGCGCGGCTAAAGGGTTAATAGCGCGCGGCGCCGCGATCGGCGCTGCGCGCTATTAGAGGCGGGTCCCGGCTTCACTATGACGCCGGGCCCGCCATGATATGATGCGGGGTTACTGTGTAACACCGCGTTATATCAGAAGAGCAGGACCAAGGACGTACCGGTACGTCCTTGGTCCTTAAGGGGTTAAACATTTCATTCCCCCCCCCCTTTTTTTTCTTCTTACTTTATTTGATTGTATTTTTAACTTCTGAAAAGTTTTAATTATTGGGTTTTTCATTTTTCCCTCCTCGCTGTCTAAGAGACAAGTCTTTTCTTTTTCCATCCACAGAGCTATATGAGGCATTTTGTTTTTACGCAGTGCAGTTTACTGTAAAACTTTTTATTGTTTGGGCAATTTTGCATGGGGTGATACCAGATATATTAGTTTATTTATTCATGAATTTAAATGGAAACAAAATGGAAAAGGGGGATAATTTGAATTTTTATCAAGGTGGGGGATTTTTATTTTATTTTTAGAAATCTTCTAAATTAAAGGGGTATTCCAGGAAAAAACTTTTTTATATATATATATATATATCAACTGGCTCCAGAAAGTTAAATAGATTTATAAATTACTTCTATTAAAAAATATTAATCCTTTCAGTACTTATGAGCTTCTGAAGTTAATGTTGTTCTTTTCTGTCTAAGTGCTCTCTGATGATACCTGTCTCGGGAAACGCCCAGTTTAGAAGAGGTTTGCTATGGGGATTTGCTTCTAAACTGGGCGTTTCCCGAGACACGTGTCATCAGAGAGGACTTAGACAGAAAAGAACAACCTTAACTTAGAAGCTCATAAGTACTGAAAGGATTAAGATTTTTTAATAGAAGTACCGTATATACTCGAGTATAAACCGAGTTTTCAGTCGTCAAGGCAACGTCTCTAGTCCGGGGCCGGGCCCGGAGCAGAGAATAGCCCCCCCCGGTGAAAATGGACAGCCCGGAAAGTCTAACCCTCCCCACCGGACGGTCCCTGCTGCATAGATGGCCTGGACCAGCTCACCCTTCCTTCCCACCGAGGGGAGGTGAGTAGAAAACTAAAGTGGGGGGGGGGGGGGTTGGATGATGACGAAGGCCGCAGGGGTCTTCAACCTGCGGACCTCCAGAGGTTTCAAAACTACAACTCCCAGCATGCCCGGACCACTGATGAAGGGATTGATAGGCGGTGATGATGAAGGCGGGGGGGGGATGATGATGGGGGTCTGGATGATGACATGGGGGGCATGATGTATTTCCCACCCTAGGCTTATAGTCGAGTCAATAACTTTCCCTGGGTTTTTGGGGTGAAATTAGGGGCCTCGGCTTATATTCGGGTCGGCTTATACTCGAGTATATACGGTAATTCACAAATCTGTTTAACTTTCTGGAGCCAATTGATATATATATAAAAAAGTTTTTTCCTGGAATACCCCTTTAATTTATTTTTCTCCTTTTAAGTCCCTCTAGGGGTTTTTAATGGGCAATCATAAGATTGCTTATACTGATCACAGCTATACTATTGCTTTGCATTGATTAGCATTCTGCTTGTAGACCCCTGGCAGGTGCGGCACCTTTCAATTTGATTGCAGCATGCAGAGGATCGCAGGTTTGGGATAAATGCTGATGCTAGTAGTTGCAGACGGATGTCGGCTGTAAGATACAGCCAGCACCCGCCGCATAAAGAGCCTCTACATATATTCAATGACCACCGAGCGCTATAATACGACAAATAAGAGGTGAAAAAGCAAACAAGGAAAGTGAGTGTGGAACCATGCAAATGATTTTAATCCAAAGTCCTTGAGCATGTTTGAGGGGCTTATTGCTATGGGAAATGTGTGCACGTTGCTCATCTGGAAGCTCAGATTCTGGATCTAAAGAATCGACTGGCAGCATTAAAGGGGTACTCCGGTGAAAAACTTTTTTTTTAAATCAACTGGCGCCAGAAAGTTAAACAGATTTGTATATTACTTCTATTAAAAAATCTTAATCCTTCCTGTACTTATTAGCTGCTGAATACTACAGCGGAAATTATTTTCATTTTGAAACACAGAACTGTCTGCTGACATCATGAGCACAGTGCTCTCTGCTGACATCTCTGTCCATTTTAGGAACTGTCCAGAGCAGCATATGTTTGCTATGGGGATTTTCTCCTACTCCTAAAATGGACAGAGATGTCAGCAGAGAGCACTGTGCTCATGATGTCAGCAGAGAGCTCTGTGTTTCAAACGGAAAATAATTTCCACTGTAGTATTCAGCAGCTAATAAGTCCAGGAAGGATTAAGATTTTTTTAATAGAAGTAATTTACAAATCTGTTTAACTTTCTGGCACCAGTTGATTTAAAAAAAAAAAAAAAAAAAGGTTTTCTCCGGAGTATCGCTTTAAGATCTATTAACAACATAGAAAGGAGTCTGCTGCACACTGTGCGTGCACTCACTAGGGGTAGATTTTGGGGAAGATCTTAGTATGGAGTTGCAGGAGAAGGAGGCAGCTAGATGGGTGACAAAGAGAAGGCAGGGTATAGGGATGAGTGTCAGGGAGGCTAGTCCTGATCTGGCATACCCCAACACGTTTGCTAAGTTAGGGAATGATGGGGAGGTCAGTTCAAAGTTAGCAGTGCTGCAGCAAGACAATGCCTCTGACCTCCAAGGGGGTGGAGATATGCAAGAAAGGTCAGACAGGTACAGGGAGTGTAGGAGTAAATAATCAGGATGGGTGATCTGTCACAAAGACCGGGATTGACGAACAGTGTGTAGTCTTCCTGGCGATTGAGTTCGACACATCGCGGATCGGGTTGATCATTTACTAGGAAGGGCTGGTGAAGACCCACTGGTCATGGTGCACATTAACACCAAGGGCAAAGTTAGAGGTAGGTGGAAGGTCCTTAGAAAGGCTGTTAGTGTCTATTCACACGGTGGAATTTCTGCTTAGAAGTCTATGGGCTTTAATTTGAGGTGTAATTTCGCGAGCAGAAATTCCGCCATGTAAATAGACCCTTATGGACTTTGGTAGCAAGCTTAAAGGGGTACTCCGCCCCTGGCATCTTATCCCCTATCCAAAGGATAGGGGATAAGATGTTAGATCGCCACGGTCCCGCTGCTGGGGACCCCGGGGATCGCCGCTGCAGCACCCCGACATCATTACTGCACAGAGCGAGTTCGCTCTGTGCGTAATGACGGGCGATACAGGGGCCGGAGCAGCGTGACATCATGGCTCCGCCCCTCATGACATCACCTTAATGCAAGTCTATGGCAGGGGGCGTGATGACCGCCACGCCCCCTCCCATAGACTTGTATTGACAGGGCGGGCCGTGACGTCACGAGGGGCGGAGCCGTGACGTAACGATGCTCCAGCTCCTGTATTGCCCGTCATTACGTGCAAAGCGATCTCGCTCTGCGCAGTAATGATAGCGGGGTGCTGCAGCAGCGTTCCCCGGGGTCCACAGCAGTGGGACCCCGGCGATCTGACATCTTATCCCCTATCCTTTGGATAGGGGATAAGATGTCTAGTGGCGGAGTACCCCTTTAAGGTAAGGACCTATAAAGTAGTATTTTCTAAATCACTATACCACGTCCCAAACCAGAGAGAAAAGGGGTGTTAGGGAGGCAAAAAAATGCATACGTTTTTAACTTTTCATTCCATTATGAATAAAGTTTCACTTGCTTGATTGAAATTCCAAGAAAAAAAAACTGTGCAAAGTCAAAAACCGTATGGTGAAAACTGGATGGAACCTTACGCACATACGGTTCTGTACGGTTTCCATTGACTCCCATGTTATAAAACGTATACATTTCAATACGGTTTTTCACCCGGACCAAAAACCGTTGTAGGCTACGGTTTTGGATACGGGGAAAAAAACTGACAAAACCGTACAAGACGCAAAACGGACACAACCTGATGCATCTTTTGGCATACGGTTTTCAATGGAGAGTCAATGCATACGGTTCCGTACGGTTTTCAAATTGAAAACGTATATGGGAACTGTATTGCAAAAACATGGTGTGAACCCGGCCTTACAAATATTCCTTCTAGGCCAGAAGAGCTCTGTACATACTGCATGCAGCATAGTGTGCCCATTTTGACTCTGGGTTACGCCATACAACCTTTGGCTGGTTTACACTGGACTTCTTTTAACTAGAATTAAAACATTTCAAATTTTAGGTTTCAACAAAAATGTATTCCACTATCCTTGTATTCATTGATACAGTAAGGGGTGCAGCTCTTACTGACTATTGATCTTTTGACACCCACAATCTATGCCACAATCTATGCCATTCCTACAAGAACATTGTGTCTGATGTTATTTCACCATCACAATACGTTTGGGTTGTGGGAAGAAATCTGGTAAGTTGGAGAAAACCCCATAGAAGTCTTAGAAGAATTGTTGTCCCTGTCAGGACTGGATATGTGGTATTTTTTTTTTTTTTTTACCTGAATCAGGATTTAATGTTTTTCAAAAATGTTACTGGCCATCAGGTTACCTTTGTGAATTCGCTCACCAGGATTTCACTTATTTCTACCCTGAACCCCAGATCTTCTCCTGTTATTCAAAAAGTTCACATTCAAAAATAAATAAACGAATAACTAAACAAATACATCTTTTGCATAACATTTTTTAACTATAAAGCCTAGTGATTATGGATACAATTTTGGATTTTTTTTTATATAATGTGTAGACATATATATTTCTTTCTTTAAAAGGTTTCAAGAAAGCTCGTATAGTCCTAACAATGGAGAACTACAGCTACCCTCACCCCTCTACCCTATCCCTTGGCTTTGGAGAAATGACCTATTCTAGATATATCTACAGTGTTATTGCCCTGTCAGTCTACTTGATGATCCTTCTATTTAACTGTTCCGTCATCTCTACCGTAGTGTTACATAAATGCCTACACGAGCCAATGTACATCTTCATATGCATACTGTGCGTCAATGGGCTGTACGGCAGTAGCGCATTTTTCCCCAGTCTTCTTGTGAACTTGCTCTTTAAGATTGATATCATCTCTTACATTGGTTGTGTTACACAAGTGTACTGTATCCATACCTACTCAGGGTGTGAGATGACCATCCTAACCGTCATGGCTTATGACCGCTATGTGTGTATCTGCAACCCTCTGAGATACAACAATATAATGTCACTAACCTCAGCAGCCAAACTTGTGGTCTCGGCTTGGATGTTCGCAGTCATCGTGGTTTCTATACAAATTGTATTGACCATTAGACTTCCATTATGTGACCGGGTCATCCTGAAGATCTACTGTGATAACTGGTCACTCGTAAGACTCTCTTGCGTTGACACAACATTCAACAATGTATTTGGTCTTTTTACTGCCGCCCCCTTCATTACATTGATGCCAATTCTGATCATTTGCTCTTACATACAGATTTTAAGGACATGTGTAAAGTCCTCAAAAGACTTTCGAGCAAAGGCACTGCAAACATGCACCCCTCACCTCATCACCATCACCAACTATACCTTTAATATATTCTTTGAGCTGCTAATATACAGGTTTATACCCACTAAATTTCCTTTTGAACTGAGGATGGTCATGTCTGTACAGCTCATTGTTATACCTCCAATCCTGAACCCTCTAATTTATGGACTGAAAATGAGAGAAATTCGGGGAAGGATTGTCCAGCTCTATCATTTAAAAAGTTAAAGACACTTTGACAAGCTATAATGTTATAAAGTTATAATGTGTACAAGTAGATGCTAAATAATGTGTAGGGCTTTGAGTAAAATGTACAATTGCACGAAAAAGTAAGTGAATTGGAATTATCAGAATTTCTCTATTGATCACTATCAAGTCAGAATTAGACAAACACAATAACATCAATAACACACAAAGGGGGAGATTTATCAAAACCAATGCAGAGGAAAAGTTGTCCAGTTGCCCATAGCAACCAATCTGATCGCTTCTTTCATTTTTCAGAGGCCCTGTTAAAAATGAAAGAAGCAAGCTGATTGGTTGCTATGTGCAACCGAACAACTTTTCCTCTGGACAGGTTTTAATAAATCTCCCCCAAAGAGCTGAACATTTTGTCTGTTTTTTGAGCATTGTGGGTAAACATCTACAGTGCAGGAAAAAAGTAAGGACACTTGATTTATGGGTTCACTCATTTCCTTTTCTCCCTTCACAGTGGATGTTTACTCAATGTGGTCAATAAAAGAGATGAATGGTACAACTGTTTGTGTGTTTTTTGTTAGATTCTGTTTGTCTACAATTCTGTCGATAATTCTAACTCGATAGTAACCAATGGAGAAATTGGTTCAAGCCACATTTTGTTAACAATCTATGCAGATGTCCAGGTAAATGATTCACTTACTTTTCTTTACAACGGTATCACTCATTTTTCTCTATTACAGTATTAATAAATGATTCATAAAGCCACATATGTGGTGACCTATCCTTTGTATTTTGAGGGGGGTTTCAATTCAGAATAATCCCATTTTTTTCTAGAAGACTTTCTCCAAAATTACACTGATTACAAAATGTCCCAATGCTGGGACCTCCAGAAATCTGTTGTAATTGGTGGACATATCTACAGCAAGCATTAATTTTAATTCCCCTGTATCCCATGGATATCAGTCAGCCAGCTTGGCACAGCTTTCCAATGGAAAATACCTGTCAAGCAGGGAGCCACTCTCCGCTTCCCACTGAGTAATTGATCCACTACCTCTGCCAGTGCTAACCCTACTCTGATGACTTTTAAATCCAATATGGCAACCTGACATATATTGTCAGCAAAGGGATGTTCAACAAAACCTAAACAACCAGGTTGATTCATACCTGAACTGTGATCTTTCTCTGGCGGACACCATGAGCCCAGTCCCCAGGGACTTCTGAGTCACCAAATAAGACCAATGGCCAGAACTGGCACAGTTTTCCATGGGTGTTCTCTCCTGTATAACCCCTAGTCTATGATCAGAAAAGAGTATTCAGCGATTTTTCTGGGGCCACCATGCTTGAGAAAGGAGGCGACCCTGAACACTCAGTCCGCAGTGACTTGCAAACTGCATGGTTGGATCTATAAGGCTCTGTGCGGAGTGAAGAAATCCATGATGTATCGTTCATGAACTTTTGCTGACTTCACCTGGGTGATTATTACTCTTGTACATGACGTGTTTGAACTGATTGTTCATGATAAGTACTGGATAAATTTGGGTTATCATATGTCCGTGTACCGTGTGTCTGTTCTAATGTGGATGGCTTGGTTGTATACCAACATCTTGGTTGATATTCACTTGGTCCGACCATCAGACTTCCTCTGTGTGATACCTTCAATCTGAAGGTCTACTGTGACAACTGGTCAGTGGTGAGACTCTGTTCCATCGACGTGTCATTAATGTCTATGGACTATTTTGTCTCATCCTATATGGCACTAATGCCAATGCTGATTGTTATCCCCTTCATTCAAATCCTAAGGGCTTGTGCAGCATTTGATATGCTTTGCACACAATCCTTACTTATTATTACTTAACTTATTCCTCATCTTCTGCTTTATACCAGGAAATATAATACTTTAATAATAGAGATGAGCAAACTTTTGAAAGGTTCGACTTGTCAGGCTTGACAAGCTTTTCAGAAATTGCCTGTTTGGATTCGGCTTAGTTTGACACAAATGAAATATCCCCCTAAACACATTTATAACTGTCACGATGCCGGCTGGCAGGTAGTGGATCCTCTGTGCCAGAGAGGGATTGGCGTGGACCGTGCTAGTGGACCGGTTCTAAGCCACTACTGGTTTTCACCAGAGCCCGCCGCAAAGCGGGATGGTCTTGCTGCGGCGGTAGTGACCAGGTCGTATCCACTAGCAACGGCTCACCTCTCTGGCTGCTGAAGATAGGCGCGGTACAAGGGAGTAGGCAAAAGCAAGGTCGGACGTAGCAGAAGGTCGGGGCAGGCAGCAAGGATCGTAGTCAGGGGCAACGGCAGAAGGTCTGGAAACACAGGCAAGGAACACACAAGGAACGCTTTCACTGGCACTAAGGCAACAAGATCCGGCAAGGGAGTGCAGGGGAAGTGAGGTGATATAGGGAAGTGCACAGGTGAACACACTAATTGGGACCACTGCGCCAATCAGCGGCGCAGTGGCCCTTTAAATCGCAGAGACCCGGCGCGCGCGCGCCCTAGGGAGCGGGGCCGCGCGCGCCGGGACAGAACAGACGGAGAGCGAGTCAGGTAGGGGAGCCGGGGTGCGCATCGCGAGCGGGCGCTACCCGCATCGCGAATCGCATCCCGGCTGGCAGCGGAATCGCAGCGCCCCGGGTCAGAGGACGTGACCGGAGCGCTGCCGCGGGGAGAGTGAAGCGAGCGCTCCGGGGAGGAGCGGGGACCCGGAGCGCTCGGCGTAACAGTACCCCCCCCCTTGGGTCTCCCCCTCTTCTTAGAGCCTGAGAACCTGAGGAGCAGACTTTTGTCTAGGATGTTGTCCTCAGGTTCCCAGGATCTCTCTTCAGGACCACAACCCTCCCAGTCCACTAAAAAAAAATTTTTCCCTCTGACCTTTTTGGCAGCTAAAATTTCTTTGACCGAGAAGATGTCCGAGGAGCCAGAAACAGGAGTGGGAGGAACAGATTTGGGAGAAAAACGGTTGAGGATGAGTGGTTTGAGAAGAGAGACGTGAAAGGCATTAGGGATACGAAGAGAGGGAGGAAGAAGAAGTTTATAAGAGACAGGATTAATTTGACACAAAATTTTGAAAGGACCAAGATAGCGTGGTCCCAACTTGTAGCTAGGGACACGGAAGCGGACATATTTAGCGGAGAGCCATACCTTGTCTCCAGGGGAAAAAACGGGGGGAGCTCTTCTTTTCTTATCCGCGAACTTCTTCATGCGTGATGAAGCCTGTAAGAGAGAATTTTGGGTCTCTCTCCATATGATGGAAAGGTCACGAGAAATTTCATCCACAGCGGGCAGACCAGAGGGCAAGGGAGTAGGGAGGGGGGGAAGAGGGTGACGGCCGTACACCACGAAAAATGGGGATTTGGAGGAAGACTCAGAGACCCTGAAGTTATACGAGAATTCGGCCCATGGGAGGAGATCTGCCCAGTCATCCTGGCGGGAGGAAACAAAATGTCGCAAATAATCACCCAAGATCTGGTTAATCCTTTCTACTTGTCCATTGGACTGGGGATGATATGCAGAAGAAAAATGTAATTTAATCTTGAGTTGTTTACAGAGAGCCCTCCAGAATTTAGACACGAATTGGACGCCTCTATCCGAGACAATCTGCGTAGGCAACCCGTGAAGACGAAAAATGTGTACAAAAAATTGTTTAGCCAACTGAGGCGCAGAAGGAAGACCAGGAAGAGGGATGAAATGTGCCATTTTGGAGAATCGATCAACGACCACCCAAATAACAGTGTTGCCACGGGAAGGGGGTAAATCAGTAATAAAATCCATACCAATCAGAGACCAAGGCTGTTCGGGGACAGGCAGAGGATGAAGAAAACCAGCGGGCTTCTGGCGAGGAGTCTTATCCCGGGCACAGATAGTGCAGGCTCGCACAAAGTCCACAACATCCGTCTCCAGAGTCGGCCACCAATAGAAGCGGGAGATGAGTTGCACAGATTTCTTGATACCCGCATGACCTGCGAGATGGGAGGAGTGACCCCATTTGAGGATTCCGAGGCGTTGGCGAGGAGAAACAAAGGTCTTTCCTGGAGGAGTTTGCCTGATGGAGGCAGGAGAAGTGGAGATCAGGCAGTCAGGTGGAATGATGTGTTGCGGAGAGAGTTCAACTTCTGAGGCATCCGAGGAACGAGAGAGAGCATCGGCCCTAATGTTCTTATCGGCAGGACGAAAGTGAATCTCAAAATTAAATCGGGCAAAGAACAGAGACCACCGGGCCTGGCGAGGATTCAGCCGTTGGGCAGACTGGAGGTAGGAGAGGTTCTTGTGGTCGGTGTAGATAATAACAGGAGAACTTGATCCCTCCAGCAGATGCCTCCATTCCTCAAGTGCTAATTTAATGGCTAGAAGCTCTCGATCCCCGATGGAGTAGTTCCTCTCCGCTGGAGAGAAGGTCCTAGAGAAAAAACCACAAGTGACAGCATGCCCGGAAGAATTTTTTTGTAGAAGAACAGCTCCAGCTCCCACTGAGGAGGCATCAACCTCCAATAGGAAGGGTTTGGAAGGGTCAGGTCTGGAGAGGACGGGAGCCGAAGAAAAGGCAGACTTGAGTCGTTTAAAGGCGTCTTCTGCTTGAGGAGGCCAGGACTTGGGATCAGCATTTTTTTTGGTTAAAGCCACGATAGGAGCCACAATGGTAGAAAAATGTGGAATAAATTGCCTGTAATAATTGGCGAACCCCAAAAAGCGTTGGATAGCACGGAGTCCGGAGGGGCGTGGCCAATCTAAGACGGCAGAGAGTTTGTCTGGATCCATCTGTAGTCCCTGGCCAGAGACCAAATATCCTAGAAAAGGAAGAGATTGGCATTCAAACAGACATTTCTCAATTTTGGCATAGAGTTGGTTGTCACGAAGTCTCTGAAGAACCATACGGACATGCTGGCGGTGTTCTTCTAGATTGGCAGAAAAAATTAGGATATCGTCCAGATATACAACAACACAGGAGTATAACAGATCACGAAAAATTTCATTGACAAAGTCTTGGAAGACGGCAGGGGCGTTGCACAGTCCAAAGGGCATGACCAGATACTCAAAGTGTCCATCTCTGGTGTTAAATGCCGTTTTCCACTCGTCCCCCTCTCTGATGCGGATGAGGTTATAGGCGCCTCTTAAGTCCAATTTAGTGAAGATGTGGGCACCTTGGAGGCGATCAAAGAGTTCAGAGATGAGGGGTAAGGGGTAGCGGTTCTTAACCGTGATTTTATTAAGACCGCGGTAGTCAATGCAAGGACGTAGGGAGCCATCTTTTTTGGACACAAAGAAAAATCCGGCTCCGGCAGGAGAGGAGGATTTACGGATAAAGCCCTTTTTTAGATTCTCCTGGACGTATTCGGACATGGCAAGAGTCTCTGGGGCAGAGAGAGGATAAATTCTGCCCCGGGGTGGAGTAGTGCCCGGGAGGAGGTCGATAGGGCAATCATAAGGCCTGTGAGGAGGTAGAGTCTCAGCTTGTTTTTTGCAGAAAACATCCGCGAAGTCCATATAGGCCTTAGGGAGACCGGTTACTGGAGGAACCACAGAGTTACGGCAAGGGTTACTGGGAACCGGTTTTAGACAGTTCTTGGAACAAGAGGACCCCCAACTCTTGATCTCCCCAGTGGACCAATCCAGGGTAGGGGAATGAAGTTGAAGCCAGGGAAGTCCAAGGAGAATTTCCGAGGTGCAATTGGGGAGGACCAAAAGTTCAATCCTCTCATGATGAGATCCGATGCTCATAAGAAGGGGCTCCGTGCGGAAACGTATGGTACAGTCCAATCTTTCATTATTTACACAATTGATGTAGAGGGGTCTGGCGAGACTGGTCACCGGGATGTTGAACCTGTTGACGAGAGAGGCCAAAATAAAATTTCCTGCAGATCCTGAGTCCAAGAAGGCCACTGTAGAGAAGGAGAAGGCAGAGGCAGACATCCGCACAGGCACAGTAAGACGTGGAGAAGCAGAGTAGACATCAAGGACTGTCTCACCTTTGTGCGGAGTCAGCGTACGTCTTTCCAGGCGGGGAGGATGGATAGGACAATCTCTTAGGAAGTGTTCGGTACTAGCACAGTACAGGCAGAGGTTCTCCATACGGCGTCGTGTCCTCTCTTGAGGTGTCAGGCGAGACCGGTCGACCTGCATAGCCTCCACGGCGGGAGGCACAGGAACAGATTGCAGGGGACCAGAGGAGAGAGGAGCCGAGGAGGAGAAACGCCTCGTGCGAACAGAGTCCATATCTTGGCGGAGTTCCTGACGCCTTTCGGAAAAACGCATGTCAATGCGAGTGGCTAGGTGAATAAGTTCATGTAGATTAGCAGGAATTTCTCGTGCGCCCAGAACATCTTTAATGTTGCTGGATAGGCCTTTTTTGAAGGTCGCGCAGAGGGCCTCATTATTCCAGGACAATTCTGAAGCAAGAGTACGGAATTGTACGGCATACTCGCCAACGGAAGAATTACCCTGGACCAGGTTCAACAGGGCAGTCTCAGCAGAAGAGGCTCGGGCAGGTTCCTCAAAGACACTTCGGATTTCCGAGAAGAAGGAGTGTACAGAGGCAGTGACGGGGTCATTGCGGTCCCAGAGCGGTGTGGCCCATGACAGGGCTTTTCCGGACAGAAGGCTGACTACGAAAGCCACCTTAGACCTTTCAGTGGGAAACAGGTCCGACATCATCTCCAGATGCAGGGAACATTGGGAAAGAAAGCCACGGCAAAACTTAGAGTCCCCATCAAATTTATCCGGCAAGGATAAGCGTATCCCAGGAGCGGCCACTCGCTGCGGAGGAGGTGCAGGAGCTGGCGGAGGAGATGACTGCTGAAGCTGTGGTAGTAACTGTTGTAGCATAACGGTCAGTTGAGACAGCTGTTGGCCTTGTTGCGCTATCTGTTGTGACTGCTGGGCGACCACCGTGGTGAGGTCAGCGACAACTGGCAGAGGAACTTCAGCGGGATCCATGGCCGGATCTACTGTCACGATGCCGGCTGGCAGGTAGTGGATCCTCTGTGCCAGAGAGGGATTGGCGTGGACCGTGCTAGTGGACCGGTTCTAAGCCACTACTGGTTTTCACCAGAGCCCGCCGCAAAGCGGGATGGTCTTGCTGCGGCGGTAGTGACCAGGTCGTATCCACTAGCAACGGCTCACCTCTCTGGCTGCTGAAGATAGGCGCGGTACAAGGGAGTAGGCAAAAGCAAGGTCGGACGTAGCAGAAGGTCGGGGCAGGCAGCAAGGATCGTAGTCAGGGGCAACGGCAGAAGGTCTGGAAACACAGGCAAGGAACACACAAGGAACGCTTTCACTGGCACTAAGGCAACAAGATCCGGCAAGGGAGTGCAGGGGAAGTGAGGTGATATAGGGAAGTGCACAGGTGAACACACTAATTGGGACCACTGCGCCAATCAGCGGCGCAGTGGCCCTTTAAATCGCAGAGACCCGGCGCGCGCGCGCCCTAGGGAGCGGGGCCGCGCGCGCCGGGACAGAACAGACGGAGAGCGAGTCAGGTAGGGGAGCCGGGGTGCGCATCGCGAGCGGGCGCTACCCGCATCGCGAATCGCATCCCGGCTGGCAGCGGAATCGCAGCGCCCCGGGTCAGAGGACGTGACCGGAGCGCTGCCGCGGGGAGAGTGAAGCGAGCGCTCCGGGGAGGAGCGGGGACCCGGAGCGCTCGGCGTAACAATAACACTGCCTAAGAGTGCTAAAGCCCTGTATAAAACTGCTAGGAATAAATTTAACTAGTTGTAAAGTGTTTTATAGGCTTAGTTATGGCAACATGTGGTAACCAATGGTAATAAATAGCTTGTTTAATGCTCTTGTGGATTTTTTACACTAAAATAAACCGACATAAAGTATCCCTGGTTGTCGGTAGATGTCTGTCGGTGTTAAAATTCCACAAAGGTATGGGAAGATGCAGTGGCTTTTGAAAGACGAAGTGCTCCAAAAATTATCCCCTTTTGGGAGCAGCAACAGGTTTTGGGGATCATGGTTTGTGTATGTGTATCTAGGCCTGGTGGAAACTACCTGCAGCAAGGGTAATGGTGGAAGGGAGGATAGGAGGTTTAAAAATGTAGGTTTCCGAAATTTTTCCAGGCCCAGGCCTGGCTGGAATTGCATCAGCAAGAGTGGTTCTTGTAGTAGCCAGCGGATGGCAGGAGGTTTAAAAATTTAGGTTTTTCAAATTGTGCACTGCATGCACAGTGCTGCACATTGAAAATTGCATGGAGTGGCCCATCCTTTGCGCCACTTGATTGTGCACACCGGGGACTAGTGGAAACTGTAGCCAGCGGACAGCAGGCAGTGGTCAAGTATCGTAAGCCGTAACTACCACACAGAATTCATTGGTGGACAAGGAATACTTGCAGACAGGCCTTGTGAAGCCTCTCCATGTGCTTACATAGAGGGTAATTAATAAAGTCGGACCCTGTCGGTGCCTTACTTTCACTGTGCAGATACAGCATTGAGCCTGGTTTCCTGCATCTGGTAAGATAGTAAAGAATTTCCACACGGCAGGATACCATAAATAGCTAAGTACATCACTACCATACTGTGCCCCTGTTCTAGAATTTTTTTTTTCTCAAGCCAGCAGATCCAGTACCAGCGGCACCGTCACCTGCTCCTGAGCTGCTCAGACAACAGGCCTGCCGACATCCACCTCTCTAAACTCCTCTTTGTCATCCCCACCACTCCTCTCAGTAAGTACTTCTGATATATTATAGTGGCCTCCTTGTTCCCCCTCAGCACATCCACCATGAGGATTTACAGTATCCCCACCCAGCCTACCACCGCCAGCCCCACTAGTGCTATGCTCCCCAATGCATCCCCCTCCACCACCTCAGCAACATGCTCCAAAGACTGACCATGACAACTCCTTCTCATGGCCGTGCTATCCATCTGCGTAGCTGTAGGGGAGGGGGAAGCAAAGACAGAGATGAGGAAACATAGTGGGCCTCATTTACTAAGAGTTTCGGGCTTTTACTAGTGGGAAAAGTTGTTTCAGACATGCAGGATTCCTCTCTATTCTCTATTGGGAAAAGCGGGAACATTTTCTGACCAGCTTTTTCTAGGTCGATATTTCCAGCCATTTACCCACAGGATTTTCAGTGAATTCCATAGAAAATCGGTCGGGTTGTGAAACCACGCCCCTTTTGGTCGACCACGCCCCTTTTGCAACATACCACGCCCCCTTTTCGGGTTTGTCGGGTTTTTCAGGCGCACACTGTAGCACACTGGCGCAGACATGTCTCAGACAAAATAACCAGACAAAAACTGGTCGGTTTCAGCTTAGTAAATTAGGCCCAGTGTCTGGGAAGGACAGTTCCACAGACTCTTTCGCCTCCTCATGAGAAAACCTATTACTCAACCAGTCCAGAATAGCCATATTATCCTGTAAAACTATACTCTGGCAGGCAGTGATAACTTGGAACAGCTGACGCGGCTGCTACTACTACCACCAGGCACCTGGCTGCTATTGCTGCTACCTTGTACAGCCACCAACATTTTTACTGGCAAAGGACATGGCAGGAATCTTTTGTCCTCTACCCCATCCAACAATTCCTTTATTAGACATATTTTTTGAGGTTAGTTTGATCTTTTTAAGGGCTTTTTACTCACCTACTTGTCAACTTTAACATTCAACACTTTGAACTGTTGTTATGTTATAACCAGGTAGGTATAAGGCAGGTCTAATTAAACACAGAATATGAATGTTCAGTCACTTTACAAGGCTAATTAAAGTTGAATCCATTTATTAAGATACTGGTTAAGGGGCTTTACAATTCTAATGTTAAAACTGGTAGGTATACTGTGTGTACAATTGATTACTGAAAATGTAAGTACATATGCAATGATAAGTTTATGGCTCTTTAAATATGTATTGTTATCATACTGGTCATCCACAACTTTTCTTAATTCAGTAGTTGTTCAGTTTTTTTTATCACAGCACGAAGCGGTGGCCGACATGCCCCCTCCATGCAGCTCTATGGGAGAGCCAGAGCGCTGCTTTTGGAAATCTCCGGCTTTGCCATAGAACGGCATGGACGGGGGGGGGGAGGGGACGGGGGGTGTCGGCCGAATCTTCATGCTGTGGTCGAAAATGCTCGTTTCATGCAGGGAGCCATGGCTCGGTTCGGGAGATTGCGGGGGCCACAGCGATTGGTTCCCCCACGACCTAACACTTAACCCCTAGAGGAGTTCGGAAGTTTGGCGAGCCAAGCATAATTTGGGTCGAATCCAGGTGTGCCGGGCTCAGCTTTTTCATTTCTATTTTTTTTAAATAATGTTCAAATAATGTTCGGAGGTTTAGGGAGAAAAGCTAAATTCTGGTTGAATCCAGGTGTTCTGGGCTCAGATTGCTCATTTCTATTTTTTAAAATAATGTTCTGATATAACTATATTTGTTTTATACCAGGAAATATAATTTTATTATGACGGTAGGACAATCATGTGATAGTGACTTTTCCACTCTTAGAGGACCTGTGGCCAAGTCCCCCAAAAATCTGATTGTCTTGTCATTAAATAGCTTAGGTCGCCCTGATTCCACAACTAAAGACGCTGTTGTCAAAATATCTGGGTTCACAATCTGTCTGACAGTTCAGTTTATCATCAGATGGGTGTAAATTTAATTTTAATAATAGAAGTGAATATCAGATGATGGGCAGTATAATACAGTGGGGTGTGGGGGGTGTCACATTAGGCAGTTATGAGTGCCCAAATCACTTCTGTTACCTCTTTGGATGATCTGTGGCCCCCTAACTAGGTGACAATCCTTACACTTGACTTGCACAGGGCATCAAGGTAGGTAACACAAGGGCAGAAAGCAGTTAATCAGGAACAAGCCAGAAAATCAAAACCAAAAGGGCAGCGCAGTACACAACAGAATCAGAACCGGAGTCAGAGCAAGCACCAAGAGGAAAGCCTAATAGACTAATACGAAATGAGAAGGTAATAGCATGGTCAAGGAACAGGTATAAGGTCAGGTCGAAACACTGTAGCAAATAAGGAATGTGAGTGACAGGAGATATCCACAATCACAGGCAACCCAGCTAGGGAGCTGCCAGTTTAAATCTTCCGCCACCAGGAGGTGTGATCTTGAGCCAGCACTGCAGCTGATTGGCCAGCACTCCTGCATTCTTATTGGCTGGGCTGGCTATGTCACACAGTGACAAAATGGGTAAAGTAACATGCGTACCTGGCCAAGTTTAAGTTCCACCTCCTGCCAACACAGAATCATGAAACTCACATATAGTCATAGAGTGTGAAGAACAAGGCCCATCACGCTTGCCAGGGGTTCAAACACTTAGCTGACTCTCAGGCTATGTTCACACGGCAATGTCCGCATGTTAAATCTCTGTACGGACATTGCCCCTGACAGTGGAGCGCTGGCATAACATACTGGCACTAGGACCACTCGGGAATGCGCCGTCTCAGAGATGGCAATGCATTGCATGCGGAGTCCGCAGGAAGAATAGACATGTCTATTTTTTCTGCCAACACCAGAATTAAAATTTCCACACTGGAAATTCTGCTACGTGAACAGCGACGCAGAATCCCATTAAAATCTATTCCGTGTTGAATTCCTTTCTGAGCTCCTTTCAGAAATGGGCAATACAACACCCCCCCACCTCTGAAGCATCCACTATAACCAGAAATGGTTTAGCCTGGTCTGGTTGGACTAGGACTGGAGCTTCAGTAAAACACCTGTTAAATTATTTACATGCAGCAATTGGCCTTTGTTGCCAATGGAGAACGTCCATCCTTGTTATCCTCATGTCTAGAAAAGGTTTAGCAATGACCAAGAAATTTTGTATACATATTTGATAATATTTGGCAAAGTTTAGAAAATGCTGAAGTGCTTTAAGAGAGGAGAAAGGATCTTAGCAGGATCCATGTGGAAGTCTTGGTGGTAAGGATGTACTTTAAAAAAGCCCAAAGACACACTTTCCAAGTTTAACAAACAAATAATTTTCTAGGAGAATTTGCAAGGCTGCTCTAATGTGTTGCACATGAGTGGTCCGGTCATGAGAAGATCAGAATATCATCTAGATATACCACCATAAATGTACCTAGATGAGAAGAAAAATATCATTAATGGGATTCTGAAAAATCGCGGGTGCATTACTAAGCCCGAAGAGCATAACCAAGTATTTAGAATGCCTTTCGGGGGTATTGAAGGTGGTTCTCTATTCACTCCTTCTTTAAAGGAGTACTGCAGCAAAAAGTAACTCATCCTTATTATAGGGAACTCACACATAAAATCACAGTCAAAACCAATATCCCTAGCCATTGATCCTTGACCTCTTTCATTCAGATTTTAGGGTGGTTCTCCAAATGGGATCTCAGGGGGACCTATAATCTTATCTTGATTAATAGGGTACTACAGCGAAAATTGTCAGATGGTGGGGTCCTGGCTCTCTGAGAGAAGCGCCTACCAGGGGTCCGCATGTACTCCATTCATTCTCTATAAAAGAGCCAAAGAGACCCTGATACTATACTCTGGCATTCCCGATGCTCCCATAGAAATGAATGGAACGCGTGCTGACCCCAGCATGCGCTCCTCTCTGAGAGCCAGGGCCCGGAGTTGATAGCAGGGGGGTCCCAGCAGTAAGACCCCCTCACAATCTGACACATATTCCCTTTCCTGTGGGTAGGAAATAAGTTACTTTGTAAATCCGGATTAAATTATGGACCACCTCTGAGATCCTGATTGGAGAACTACCAAGCCACTAAAATCTGATTAAAAAGGTCAGGGATCAATGGCTAGGGATATTGGTTTCGACTGTGATTTTATCGAGTTCCCTATAAACAATGCAAGGTAGCAAAACCCCATCCTTCTTGCAAACAAAGAAAAGAAACCTACTTCCGTGGGAGAGACTGTAGGTAAATGACCCTTTTTTAAACATACTTGGATATATTCCCTCATAGGTTGTGTCTCTGGGACAGAGATATTAAAGGGGTACTCCGCTGCTCAGCCTTTGGAACAAACTCTTTGAATGCTGGAGACAGTGACGGGAGCTCGTGAAGTCACAGCCCCGCCCCCTCATGACATCATGTCCCACCCCCTCAATGCAAGTCTATGGGAGGAGGCGTGACGGCTGTTACGAGCTCCCAGTGTCGGCTTCAGCGTTCGGAACAGTTTGTTTCAAGCACTGAGCAGTGGAGTCCTCCTTTAAAGATTCTAACCTTGAGATATCTTACCACAGACAACAAATGAATCTCGCAATTGGAAACTTCGAGCCCTTCATAGAAAAAACATCACAAAAATCCCTGATGTACTTGAGGATCTTGTTCTCTTCATATCGAGACTGGCCTGACTAATAGAAATGATTTTTTTTTAAACAACCAAACCCCATTTAAACCAGCTCCCCTGAAAACCAATCAAAATGGGCTTGTGATAGCTTAACCAAGGTATACAAATTTTTACACCAGAGATATTTTTTTAAAGATAACAACGAGAGAGATTCAACAATTGAGAAAGGTTTAGCATCAAGCCCAGTGATCAGTATAGGGATGGACAATTTTACATGGGTAGCCCCAACAGACTAGCAAACTAAAAATCCATATCATTTGTCAACAAATGGCAGGCCCTTAAGTGCATTACCCAGATGGGAAACACTTTAGAGGCAGCAACACCTGGTTGAAGACTCAGGAAATACCAGGTGCCCGAATGGTCTTTACGATGAGCACCTGGATGCTAGGGTTCTTCTGGTAGTGGATGCTTGGGGGAAGCCTTCAGGAAATTATTCAACTTCATGAAGAAGTGTAGTAACACAGGCCTCTGTCCTTACAATCCTGTCTCCAATCCTGTCTAGTCATCACGGAACCAAGTTGCATAGTTTTCTTTGTAACCTTTCATAAACTAGTGGGAGATGGATCTGACAGAAGCTATGGAGTGGAGAATTATTCTCGTCTACATTCCTTTACACGTCTATCCAGTCATACAACCAAAGTCTTGGTCAAGAGTGTCAAGAGGGTGTAGCTGATCAACAAGTCCTTTAAAGCATCTAAAAGACTAGATTGACAATGTTATGATGGATAATTTTATAGGGAAGCTATACACCATTTCCTGAAATCTTCACAATATGCCTCTGCTTGTCTATGGTCCTGTCATAAAGTCACTAGCTGTGACTCTGCAAATGCTTCCCTGTCTGGTTTGTTATACAAAATAACCTCAAAAAGGCAAACAGACTATCCACTGAAGACCATTCAGGTACAATAAGGGAAAGAAAGAATACCCACTCTTGGGCACTTCTGTATTCTAGACATAACTATACAAATTTTTTAGGCTTCAGAGCCCAAAGAGTGGGGTTTCAAGAAAAATAATGTTTGTAGCTCTCACAAAGTGTCACAAAGGCCATTCTATCTACTGAAAAGCGGTCAGGAGGCTTAACCTAGGGCTCCAGGGGAACCATGGATGAGACAACAGGAGCCTGGGATTGGTAAGTCTCAAGAAAATTAATTCTCTCAACTAAGCCCTGAGCAAATGGAGTCAGTCCCTGTACCTGGTCCACCAGAGCTGACATAGCAACCATCTCAAACTAGTGGCACTAAGAAATTATGTACCGCCTGTGATTCTGTTACAACAGGTAGGGAGCAGTGCAGATCTGTGCTGTCCCTATCTACTTGGACAATCCATCCTAATTAGTGGCCCCCGACTCCAAGGGAAGTCAGACAGGCCTGGTCAGCAACACATGGGCAGAAATCATAACAAAAAATAGCCCAGTGCAGAAATAGGTAAATGGCTAATGGCAAGACCTCTGATGAAGCTCTGAGGAGCGAAACATGTCAGGGGGGCTATATGTCTGAGTTTTTAATAAGCCTATGTCGCCAGTCCATTTTTCTGATCTGTGGTTTGGACTGCAGCCACATAGAGTTAATATATATTTATATATATATATATATATATATATATATATATGTATATATATACATATATACTAGCTGAGTACCTGGCGTTGCCCGATTTTTTCCTTCCTAATCCTTTTTGGGGAGGAAAGTAAACAAAAGAGGAAGCTTTTGACTTCATATCCCGATCGCGGCGCCGCGCGCTATTAACCCTTTAGCCGCGCGCTCAGAACTGAGCTGCGCGGCTAAAAGCGAAACCGCAAGTGGCCGGCTAGCTCAGTCGGGCTGTTCGGGATAGCCGCGGCTAATCGCGGCATCCCGAACAGCTGACAGCTGACCTGCCTCCTCACTGTCCGATCGTCGAATGACTGCTCAGTGCCTGAGATCCAGGCATGAGCAGTCATGCGGCAGAATCGTTGATCACTGGTTTCTTATGAGAAACCAGTGATCAATGATGAAGATCAGTGTGTGCAGTGTTATAGGTCCCTATGGGATAACAATGATCAGTATAAGAGATCAGTGTGTGCAGTGTTATAGGTCCCTATGGGATAACAATGATCAGTATAAGAGATCAGTGTGTGCAGTGTTATAGGTCCCTATGGGAGCCATAACACTGCAAAAAAAAATGAAAAAAAAAAGTGAATAAAGATCATTTAACCCCTCCCCTATTAAAAGTTTGAATCACCCCCCTTTTCCAATAAAAAAAAAAAAAACACAGTGTAAATAAAAATAAACATATATGGTATCACCGCGTGCGGAAATGTCCGAATTATAAAAATATATCATTAATGAAACCGCTCGGTCAATGGCGTGCGCGCAAAAAAATTCCAAAGTCCAAAATAGTGCATTTTTGGTCACTTTTTATATCATTTAAAAATAAATAAAAAGCGATCAATAAGTCCTATCAATGCAAAAATAGTACTGTTAAAAACTTCAGATCCCGGCGCAAAAAATGAGCCCTCATACCGCCCCATACATGGAAAAATAAAAAAGTTATAGGGGTCAGAAGATGACAATTTTAAACGTATAAATTTTCCTGCATGTAGTTATGATTTTTTCCAGAAGTCCAACAAAATCAAACCTATATAAGTAGGGGATCATTTTAATCGTATGGACCTACAGAATAAAGATAAGGTGTCATTTTTGCCAAAAATGCACTACGTAGAAACGGAAGCCCCCAAAAGTTACAAAACGGCGTTTTTTTTTCAATTTTGTCGCACAATGATTATTTTTTCCATTTCACTGTAGATTTTTGGACAAAATGACTGACATCATTACAAAGTAGAATTGGTGGCGCAAAAAATAAGCCATCATATGGATTTTTAGGTGCAAAATTGAAAGAGTTATGATTTTTTAAAGGCAAGGAGCAAAAAACGAAAATGCAAAAACGGAAAAACCCCGGTCCTTAAGGGGTTAAACATAAACCCCGCCCCTGGCAAATGGGGGTGAGTAAGGGTTAAATCACCTATCCTATGTTTGTTGTTGACATATAGGTAACATGTGTGCCAAGTTTCATGTTAATATCTTTAGCCGTTTGGACGTGATTCTGGAACATACACACATACATACATACATACACACGTTGAGTTTATATATATATATATATATATATATATATATATATATATATATATATATATATATATATATAATCCCAAAATAAAGCAGCACTACTTATCCAGTCCAACCAAAAAAATTGGTGCCAGCGTCCCAAAGGACTTGATCAGAGTCCATCCAAGATAAGAACCATATACAGGTGCAGCACTCCAACAAAATAAGTGATTTAATATCTCATGTCAGCATTACAACATTTCATGCTTGAAAAAGGCTCCAGGAGGAGCTGAAACATTGTAATGCTGACATGAGATATTAAATCACTTATTTTGTTGGAGTGCTGCGCCTGTATATGGTTCTTATATATATATATATATATATATATATATATATATATATATATATATAAAAACCAAAAACAGGCGCAGCACTCTCAAAAAAATGGGTGATTTAATATCTCATGTCAGCATTACAACGTTTCAACTCCTCCATGCTTGAAAATGGCTCCAGGAGGAGTTGAAACGTTGTAATGCTGACATGAGATATTAAATCACCCATTTTTTTGAGAGTGCTGCGCCTGTTTTTGGTTTTTGTCTATGGAGGACCTTGATCAAGTCTTTTTTTTGGACGCTGGCACCACCATTGTTTGCTGGATTGGATAAGTAGTGCTGCATTATTTTGGGACTTTATATATATATATATATATATATATATATCCGAACAATACAGGTTTTTGCAGCACTACTTAGCTTCTAAGAAAAGACAGTCGGGTGCCAGCTCCCAGGGAACTTGATCAGAGCTCCATAGTTAATCCATAAAAGAAATGGTGCAGCACTCCATACAAAAATCCAAAGTGCAAAAGGTTTTATTCACTCCATATCAGTAGCAACGTTTCGGATCACACAGGATCCTTTTTCAAGCTGGAGCTTGAAAAAGGATCCTGTGTGATCTGAAACATTGCTACTGATATGGAGTGAATAAAACCTTTTGCACTTTGGATTTTTGTATGGAGTGCTGCACCATTTCTTTGATATATATATATATATATATATATATATATATATATATATATATATATATAATGTAAATGCATATTTTCTATGTCTATGGGCCATGACCCCAAGTAATAGCAAATACAGTGATATTACATAGCTATTAGTAACTGGCGACATTGGTGTTTTTAATTTTTGGTTATACAGTACTGTTTCTAAAACACAAATAAAAGTTAAGTTTTAGCGTAGGGATATCAAGCAAGGGTATTAATGATCCCTGGTTAGGGATCTTGTGTTGCTTATACAGGCAGAAGGTATCAAATCAGCAAACATGGGGTTAACCAGGGACAGGCCAGAAAGTCAAAACCAAGAGGGCAGCACAGTAGAAAATCACAAGGCAATAGAATAGTCAGGAAACACTGTAGTAGAAAAGAAACACAAGTTACGGGAAATATCCTCATCACAAGCAACTCAGCCTGTTTAAATCTCCACCCACCAGGAGGTGTGAACACCACTGTTGCAGCCGATTGGCCCACCACCTGCTGATAGGCCTGACTGGCCATGTTACACAAAACGACGAGCCAGGCAAGTGTTACAATGCCCCTAGCCACGCCCCTAACCATGCCCAGCTCTCACCCAAAGACACCCAACCTACTTCTTTACACAATTATTCTCCCACTGCTAATTACATCTAAGATTATAGTGTCCCCGATGTATACGTCCCCTGTGTGCCTAAGATGGATGCCACTTAGTAGAGTCATTCATACATAGTGTCCTACGGTCAAAAAATATATACCTTTTGATATAAATTATATTATAGCCTGCTGTATCTAAACATATCATGTGTGATACAGTCTGCTGAGCCTATATTTGCTATCTGATATGGAACTTACATTGATCTGTACATCACTCATAACAATAATCACCCAGCTTTCTACAGACCCTAAATCAGGGTTGGATTAAGGTAGGGGCTGATGGAGCTGCAGCTCCAGGCCCCATCCTGAAAATAGGCCAAGGCTGAATAGGCTACAACATTGTTTGACCAGCAGCACAGGAGCTCATAGTGATACGGATCCTGTCCGGTATCGCTGTGTGGCTGGTGCTGTGTGCAGTCTGCTTACTTCTTCACTTGCCTGTCGGCCTTCTCTTTCTCTCCGGACCTCAAGTCCAGTGCAGTGCCGACTCTTCCTCCTGATTCCCCAGCAGCCTTCACTGTCAGGATAATAAACATTATATTTTATTAGTTTGCATATTTATGAATGCGGTGATGCCAAATATGCAATTTTTGCTCCCACTATTTGTTATGGGAAAAGGGGGTGATTTATATTTTATTGGGAGGAGGGGGGGGGGGGTTGTATATATTTTTTCAAAACAATTTTTTTCCGTTTTTATTTTACACTTTTAAAGTCCCCATAGTAGTGATCAGTACTATTGCCAATTTTCTTGTACAGCCTTACAATGTAATCTGCACAGGAAGATTGGACATCCTGCAGGCTAGAGGAAGGTAAGAGACCTATGGTGGCCAATTGTACTCATCGGACCCCCATGATTGCATAGCGGGGGTCTGGCAGGCCCACCTCTATATATGCAGTGACCAGCATTGATCATTTTTTATTATTATTATTATTATTATTATTATTATTATTATTATTATTATTATTATTGATTTAACCCCTTAACGACCACGGACTTAAATGTACATCCTGGTTTGGCGGTACTTCCCGCAACCAGGACGTACATTTAATTCCTGTGTATGACCGTGAGCATCGGAGCGGTGCTCATGTCATACGCAGAAGGTTCCAGCTGCTATCAGCGATCGCGCGGCAATGCGCATAATAAAATAGATGATCGGATCGCTCGCAGCGCTGCCGCGGCGATCTGATCGTTTGTAATGGCAGCCGGAGGTCCCCTCACCTGGCTCCGGCCGTCTCCCGGCGTCTCCTGCTCTGGTCTGAGATCGAGTTTTTTCCCATTTTACCCCCAAAAAGCGTAATTTTTTAAAACTAAACATATTTGGTATCGCCGCATGCGTAAATGTTCAAACTATCAAAATATAATGTTAATGATCCCGTATGGGGAACGACGTAAACGTAAAAAAAAAAAAAAAAAAGTCCAAAAATGCTGCTTTTTTGTCACATTTTATTCAAAAAGAAACTAATAAAAAAACATATAAAAGTTTTATATATGCAAATGTGGTATCGATAAAAAGTTCAGATGACAGTGCAAAAAATGAGCCCTCATACCGCCCTATATACGTAAAAATGAAAAAGTTATAGGTGGTCAAAATAGGGCGATTTTAGATTACTGATTTTGTACAAAAAGTTTTCGATTTTTTTTTAAGCAGTACAAAAATACTAAAGTATCTAGTCATGGGAATCATTTTAATCGTATTGACCCACAGAATAAAGAACACTCGTCATTTTTACCGTAAAGTCTACAGTGTGAAAACGAAACCCTCCAAAATGTGCAAAATTGTGGTTTTCATTTAAATTTCCTCCCTAAAAAAATATTTTTTGGGGTTCGCCGTACATTTTATGGTAAAATCAGAGGTTTCATTTCAAAGTACAATTGGTCACGCAAAAAACAAGCCCCTCTCTGGGTCTGTAGATGGAAATATGAAAGAGTTATGGATTTTAGAAGGCGAGGAGGAAAAAACGAAAATGCTAAAATAAAATTGGCCTGGTCCTTAAGGTGAAAATGGGCTTGGTTCTTAATGGGTTAATAATACCAATAAAAATAATAATCCTGTGAATTATATAGTAAATGATATTCCAGTATATTCTTGTATGCTTTGTTATAAAGTTGAAGAAGATATAAAGCACATATCCCCCTAGGAGAACAATCCCTATAGATGATAATACTTCAGTGTACGGCAGATATGACTTTTCTCCTAATTGGTCCCATAATTCCGGAATCATCTATAAAAAGAGGCGAGAGATGAGGAGGATGAGGCAAAGAGAGTGCCTGCACCCACCGCAGTGAGTATCATCATTGTCACGTGTTGTGTAGCCGGCAACATCATCGTTGTCTTCATCACTTTATTTATTATTTTTATATTATTTATATTATCTCATTTTTCTTTCTTTGATTTGTTTGCATTTTAAAACAACTTTGGCAAACAGAGCGTTACAGCAGAGACTGTAGGAGAGAGGGAGCAAACAAAGAGAGTGAGTGTGGGAGTCTGCGAGCGGCTGTGACCTAAAACGCGTTTCTGTCTCACATGAGACCGAGATGGTGGAACTTTAAATATGGAGAGCTTAGAGTCAATTGTTGTTATTTACTGCTTGTCTCCTTCTATGTGTTGTATATAACTCACTGTTTTACGCTATCCCCATTGGTAAAAATGTGCCCCATGACTGACAGTGCGGTAGAATGAACAGTCCTGAAAGGGGTATATGGGCAAAAACATCTTAACCCCTAGCCCCTGTCTGATCACGGGGGGGGGGGAGGGGTGGTCGTTGGTGCTGCTGAGACCCCCCGCGATCTCCTTCCAGTTTTGGAAACCTATGGGTTTCCGGGACTGGGGACGTGATGTCATGCCACCCCCCCCCCCTCCAATCATGCCTATGGGAGGGGGCATGACGGCCATCTCTAGTTTGGAAACCTATGGGAGGGGGCGTGATGGCAGTCTCTAGTTTGGAAACCTATGGGAGGGGCATGGCGGCCGTCTCTAGTTTGGAAACCTATTTAAAAATCTTAATCCTTCCAGTACTTATCAGCTGCTGTATGCTTCAAGTTCTTTTCTTTTTGAATTTCTTTTCTGTCTGACCACCTCTGTCCATGTCAGAAACTAAACTTTCGAGAGCAGGATTCCGTATATACTCAAGTATAAGCCGAGTTTTTCAGCACGATTTTTCATGCTGAAAACGCCCCCCTCGGCTTATACTCGAGTGAACTCTCCACCTGTCAATCCCTTCTCAGTGGTCTTCAACCTGCGGAGCTCCAGATGTTGCAAAACTACAACTCACAGCATGCCCGAACAGCCATCGGCTGTTCCGGCATGCTCTGAGTTGTAGTTTTGAAACATCTGGAGGTCCACAGGTTGAAGACCACTGCTGGGCCTTCGTCATCATCCAGACCCCCCCCCCCCTTTAGTTTTCTACTCACCTCCCCTCGGTGGGAAGTTAGGGTGAGCTGGTCCAGGCCATCTATGCTGCAGGGACCGACGGTGGGGAGGGTTAGTCCGGGCCGACCCTCTTGTCCGCTCTGGGCCGGCCCGGACTTCTGACGTTGCCTTGGCGATGACGCACAGGGATGTCCCTGCGCATGAACGCCCCTGTGCATCGTCGTGAAGGCAACGCCACTAGTCCGGGGCCGGCCCAGAGTGGAGAAGAGGGCCTCCCAGTGAAGATGGACAGCCCGGAACGACTAACCCTCCCCACCGGACAGTCCCTGCAGGATAGATGGGCCGGACCAGCTCACCCTTCCCAGGGTAGTAGAAAACTAAAGGGGGGGGTCTGGATGATGACGAAGGCCGCAGTGGTCTTCAACCTGCGGACCTCCAGATGTTTCAAAACTACAACTCCCAGCATGCCCGGACAGCCACTGATGAAGGGATTGACAGGCGGTGATGATGAAGGGGGGGTGATGATGAGGGTGTTAATGACGGGGGTCTGGATGATGACGGGGGTCTGGATGATGACGGGGGTCTGGATGATTATATAGGGGGGATGATGTATTTCCCACCCTAGGCTTATAGTCGAGTCAATAACTTTTTTTTCTGGGTTTTTGGGGTGAAATTAGGGGACTCGGCTTATATTCGGGTCGGCTTATACTTAAGTATATACCGTAGGTTTGCTATGGGGATTTCCTCCTACTCTGGACAGTTCCTGACACGGACAGAGGTGTCAGCAGAGAGCACTGTGGTCATACAGAAAATAAGTATACAACTTCCTGTGGAGTTCACAGCAGCTGATAAGTACTGGAAGGATTAAGATTTTTAAATAGAAGTAATATACAAATCTGTTTAACTTTCTGGCATAACAAATTCCCCCCACCGGAGAGCCCCTTTAAACATCCGGTTAGGAGGGCATACTGCTGTGTGAGATGCGTGCATTTTACCCAGATCCTGGATCTAAAGGAAAACTGCATTGTGTAAAAGACAAATACAGGCCACAAAGGTTGAAACAGAGAGATTTGTTGCCACTGAATATAAAAATAACCCAAATATAGTTTTTGGGGGGTTTAGTTTTTACGCGGGGCATTTTACGGTAAAACTGACACGTTGGTCCTGATTTACTATTGTAAACACAACCTGTTTTTGTCGGATTGTGCGCCAGAATTTGACGCATTGCGACACAAATTGTGTCTGCTCCAGAATTTGCACCCAAAAATTTAAAAACCCGACAAACTCTCCATTTTACTCAGAATTTTTAAAAAAAAGATACTACTCTTCCTGTGCACTCTAGGTTATAGCTATGGAGGACGGGTATTGTATGCAGCTACTTTGGAGACAGTATTATTTATATACCTGTACATGGGGAGTACTTTCCTACATATTAAAGGGGTACTCCGGCACTAAGACATCTTATCCCTTATCCAAAGGATAGGGGATAAGATGCCTGATCGAGGGGGTCCCACCACTGGGGACCCCCATGATCTTTCATGCAGCCCCACGTTGCCATCAGTCCCCGGAGCGTGTTTGCTCTGGGTCTGATTACTGGCGATCACGGGGCCGGAGCATTGTGACATCATGGCTCCGCCTCCACGTGCGCCAGTCATCAGACCCGGAGCGAACATGCTCCGGGGATTGATGGCAACGGGGTGCTGCTTGAAAGATCACGGGGGTCCACCGCACCTCTTAAAAATCATAACACTTTCAATTTTCCACCTACAGAATAATATGAGGGCTTTTTTTTATGCACTATTAATTTTACTTTGTAATGACATCAATTCCCCACAAAATCTATGGTGAAACAAAAAAATAATAATTTTGTGTGACAAAATTGGAAAAAAAAACACACCCTTTTGTAAGTTTAAGTAGCTTCTGTTTCCATGCAGTGGACATTTTGGTAAACATGACACCTTATATATATTCTGTAGGTCCATACGATTAAAATGATACCCAACTTATATAGGTTCATTTTGTTTTACTTCTGTTAAAAAATTATAACTTTGTGCACGAAAATTTATCCATTTAAAATTGTCCTCTTAGAATGAAATAGAATGAAGAATTAGAATGAAACTATTGAGAGCTCCATAGAGTTTGTATAGCTGAACAGTATGGGAATACGCTTTCCACCATAAAACCTACGCCAGGTTTTCACTGGATTTATGTTTGTTAACAAACAAAAAAGAAATAAAAAATGTAAATAGATTTTTAAAATGTATAATTTTGGAGTGGTATTTTGAAGTTAATGCATTTTTTCCTATCCTTGCATTTGTTGATGCTGGAAAGGGTGCAGCTCTTATTGACTATTGAGTATTATTATTAGAGAATCGAATCTGACCATTGCAAATTAGTTACGAATTTCAGGAAAAGTTTGATTAATAACTAATGTGAATATCGCTGCGATTCGATCGCGCAAATCGCTTAAATTCCATTTAGTGCAGTCCAGGCTCCAAGGGCCGAGCATCTAATATGGCGGATCCACATGTGAGGACATGGGGCAAGGAAACCTGTGAAGGCGGGAACAAGGGTCAGCAGGATGACCCCGAATCACATGCATCAGCAGCCAGTCACCCCAGTGATGTCACAGCCCAATATAATCGGCAGCCATCTTGCGGCCAGTCACATCAGCGTTCTATTGCAGAGAGGGACAGAGAGCAGTGTGTGTTGCACAGAAAAGTTTTTTTACAGCAGCGATTCAACTCAAGCCCAAATCCAGCCTAGAAGCAGTGATAGGGAAGGGAGAGAGATTGAGAGAGATTTTGGGTGTATTATACAGCGACTGTGTGCTGTGTGTAAAACAACTAAAAAGCTAATAGTAGCCAGCCAGTTAGGGCGAGCAGAGCACTAAAAGCGTATTGTCCTCTATTAAGTTTAACCTGTGCGTACATCTAAGTGGTGTACCATTTTGTTCCTGTTAAAGTCCTAAGGGCCTAGATACGGTGAAAGGCCAGCTAAAAGTACACACCTGCTGTGTTGTAGACAAATACTGTTTTAAGCGTACTGGAGCGTATTGTCCTCCTCTCATATACGCACTAAGTATGTCAAGCACAGAAGTGCCAGGAGATGCACAGAGGGGTGGCAGAGGCCTAAATTCATCAGATGCAGCAGACTATGGATGAGTTGCAGCAGGCATTGCAAGAGGCCTGAGCTCCCATTATCAGCCAGCAGTCGTGTCTCGACCAGCAACCCATCTGCCATCCTCGATTGGTTAACATGGTCATCCACTTCATCACAAGTGACATCCCTCCTGAATACCTTGCAAGCTCTTTTATGAATCTGCACTGCACTGAATGAGAAGGTGAAATTAAAGGGGTACTCTGGCCCTAAGATATCTTATCCCATATCCTTTGGATAGGGGATAGGATGCCTGATAGCGGGGGTCCCGCCGCTGGGGACTCATGCAATCTTTCATGCAGCACCCCACTATCATCAGCCTCCGGAGTGAACATCGCTCAGGGTCTGATAAATCATGATCACGGGGGCCGGAGTATTGTGATGTCACAGCTCCGCCCCCATGTGACATCACGTTCCGCCCCCTCAATGCAAGCCTATGGGAGGGGGCATGGCGTCACAATACTTTGGCCCCGTGATTGTGATTCATCAGACCTGGAACAAACATAGGCTGATGATAGCGGGGTGCTGCATGAAATATTGCGGGGGTCCCCAGTGGCGATGAGGCATTTTATCCCTTATCATTTGGATAAGTGATGATATGTCTTAGGGCCAGAGTACACTTTTAAACATAGAACCCCCCCTCCCCCCCTTCTTACTCTGAAGGCTCAATTAGGGGTTTTACACCATTATTGATACCACTAGTGTCAGGATCCGGGCTGGAAAGCGGGGAGGACACGGGTGGTGGATCCTCTGTGTCAGTGAGGTGATGACATGGGCCGTACCAGGGGAACGGAATCTAAGGGGTTACTGGTTTTCACCAGATCCCGCCGCAAAGCGGGGTGGACTTGCAGTGGCAGGTTACCCCCAGGTCGTTCCACCCGATAGCGACTCAACCTCACTGACAGCTGAGTCAGGCGCAGTACACAAGGACAAGGCAAGAGCAAGGTCGGACATAGCAGAAGGTCAGGGCAGGCAGCAAGGATCGTAGTCAGGGGCAACAGCAAGGGTCTGAATACACAGGCAATGGAACACACAGAAACGCTTTCTCAGGGCACAAGGCAACAAGATGCGGCAAGCACAGGAAGGGGAAGTGGGTTTAAAAAGTGTAGGGAGTGTTTGGGACTAATTGGGCCAGGCACCAATTAATGGTGCACTGGCCCTTTAAATCTGAGAGACCTGGGACTGAACAAGAGGATGGGGCAGGTGAGAGACATGAGGCGCAATCCGAGAGCGGGCACGTCCCGTAACTTGGATCGCGTCCCCACCAGAGACATGGAAGCAGCGCTCGCGGTCAGCGGTGCCGACCGGAATGCTGCATACACGGGCACGCCGCGAGCGCTCCGGGGAAGCAGCGGTACCCAGAGCGCTCGGCGTGACAGTACCCCCCCCCCCTTGGGTCTCCCCCTCTTTTTGGAGCCCAGGAACCTATGGATGAGCTCCTTGTCGAGGATATTGTCCTCGGGCTCCCAAGACCTCTCTTCGCGACCACAATTCTCCCAGTCAACAAGAATTTTTTTTTTTTACCTCTGACGACCATGGAAGCGAGGATTTCTTTTACCGAGAAGACGTCAGAGGAACCAGTGACAGGAGCAGGAACGGTGACCTTGGGGGAAAAGCGGTTAAGAATGAGAGGTTTGAGAAGGGATACATGAAAGAAATTAGGAATACGAAGAGAAGAAGGAAGATGGAGCTTGTAAGAGACAGAGTTGATTTGACTTTTGACTCTAAATGGCCCGAGGTAACGAGGACCCAGCTTGTAGCTAGGGACACAAAACCGAATATATTTGGCAGAGAGCAACACTTTGTCACCAGGGGCAAAGAAAGGAGGAGTTCTTCTCTTCTTATCTGCATGTTTCTTCATGCGAGAAGAGGCCAGTGAGAGCGACTTTTGAGTCTCTTTCCAGATAGTGTAGAAGTCCAGGGTCAATTCATCTACGGCAGGAACTCCAGATGAAGTGGGGATGGGGAGGGGGGGGAAGCGGGTGACGGCCGTAGATCACAAAGAACGGAGACTTGGCGGATGACTCAGAGTTTTTGAAATTGTACGAGAATTCAGCCCAGGGTAACAGGTCGACCCAATCATCTTGGCGGGAGAAAACAAAATGTTGCAGGTAGTCACCAAGGATCTGGTTCACTCTTTCCACTTGTCCATTGGACTGCGGGTGGTAGTAGGACGAGAAATATAATTTGATCTTTAATTGACTGCAGAGACCTCTCCAAATATTAGACACAAATTGAACGTCTCTATCCGAGACGATATGCGTGGGAAGCCCGTGAAGACGAAAGATCTGCAGAAAAAATTGCTTCGCCAACTGTGGCGCAGAAGGAAGGCCTGGAAGCGGAGTAAAGTGAGCCATTTTGGAAAAACGATCAATGTCCACCCAGATGACAGTGTTGCCATGGGATACAGGAAGATCAGTGATGAAGTCCATGGCTATGTGGGACCAAGGCTGTTCAGGCACTGGCAGCGGGTGGAGAAGACCTGAAGGTTTCTGATGAGGGGTCTTGTCACGTGCACATACTCACGTGTACATGCTCGTATGAAATCGGTCACATCCTTTTCCAAGGAGGACCACCAATAGTGTCTGGCAATCAACTGTAAAGTCTTTTTTATTCCAGCGTGACCAGCCAGAAGGGAGGAATGGCCCCATTTGAGGATCCGGAGGCGAAGACGTGGAGGAACATAAGTCTTTCCTGGAGGGACAGGTACCAGAGAAGCAGGAGCAGAAGAGATCAGGCACTCAGGGGGAATGACGTACTGAGGAAGGGTCTCGGCTTCAGAGGCATCGGTGGTATGAGATAGAGCATCAGCTCTGACATTCTTGCCTGCGGGACGAAAATGGATCTGAAAGTTGAAATGGGCAAAAAACAATGACCACCTAGCCTGGCGAGGATTTAATCGCTGGGCGGATTGGAGATAAGACAGATTTTTGTGATCTGTATAGATGGAGATGGGGTGAAGGGACCCTTCCAGAAGATGTCTCCACTCCTCAAGGCCAACTTAATCGCCAATAGTTCACGGTCTCCGATGGAATAATTTTTTTCTGGAGGAGAAAAGGTTTTGGAGAAAAATCTGCAAGTGAAATTTTTTCCTTTAGCAGATTTTTGTAGCAGAACAGCTCCGGCTCCAACAGAGGAGGCGTCAACCTTGAGGAAGAAGGGCTTCAGAGGATCTGGTCTGGACAAGACTGGAGCAGAGGAGAAGGCGGCTTTGAGGTGGTTAAAGGCTTCCTCCGCCTGTGGCGGCCAGGATTTCAGATTAGCATTTTTCTTAGTCAGTGCTACAATAGGAGCAACGATGGTGGAGAAGTGGGGAATGAATTGACGATAATAATTTGCAAATCCGAGAAATCTTTGGATTGCTCGCAGGCCAGTGGGACGAGGCCAATCCATTACCGCAAAAAGTTTATCAGGGTCCATTTGAAGACCTTGTCCGGACACAATGTATCCCAAGAAGGGAAGACTGCTGCGTTTGAATAGATTTTGGTGTAAAGTTGATTTTGGCGTAGTCGCTGGAGCACTTGACGACCACGAAGGCGATGTTCCTCTAGGTTGGAGGAAAAAATGAGCATGTCGTCAAGATAGACCACCACACAGGAGTACAGCATATCCCGAAAAACATCATTAACAAAGTCCTGAAAGACTGCTGGGGCATTGCATAGACCAAAGGGCATGACTAGGTATTCAAAGTGACCATCTCTGGTATTGAAGGCGGTCTTCCATTCATCACCTGCTCGAATACGGATGAGGTTATATGCCCCTTAGATCTAGTTTGGTGAAAATCTTAGCACCTCGCAGTCGGTCGAAGAGTTTGGAGATGAGAGGCAGAGGATAGCGATTTTTTACGGTAATTTTACTGAGACCGCGGTAATCAATACAAGGGTGGAGAGATCCATCTTTTTTAGCGACAAAGAAAAATCCAGCTCCAGCTGGAGAAGAAGATTTCCGGATAAAACCTCTTTTGAGGTTTTCTTGTATGTACTCAGACATAGCTTGTGTTTCCGGGGCAAAAAGTGTTTAAATCCTACCACGGGGCAGTGTGGTACCAGGGAGCAAGTCGATAGGGCAATCATAGGGTCTATGTGGAGGTAAGATCTCCGCTTGCTTTTTACAGAAGATGTCGGAAAAGTCCTGATAGGCCTTAGAAAGACCTGGCAATGGAATAGCCATGGAGACCTGGCAGGAAGAAACTGGGTGAAAACATTGCTTGTGGCAAGAAGATCCCCAACTCTTAATGTCCCCGGTGACCCAGTCGAGGCTAGGCGAATGACGTTGTAGCCAGGAATTTCAGAAGTGCTGTTGGGTAGCACAAAAAATTCAATATGTTCATGGTGGTTAACTCCAACACTTATGAGTAGCGGTTGAGTGCGGTAACGCACGGTGCAGACCAGTCTCTCTCCATTAACGGATTAAATGAAGAGAGGTTTGACAAGACGGGTAACTGGAATGTTGAATCTGTTGACTAGGGAGGCTTCGATGAAACTTCCTGCTGAACCCGAGTCCAAGAAGGCCACAGCGGAGAAGGAAGTAGCATTAGCGGGTGTAACAACCCGCACAGGTAAAGTCAATCGTGGAGAGGAAGAATTTACACCTAGCAACGACTCTCCTATGTTAACTAGGTGAGTGGGTGCGTTTCTCAGATGCGGAGGATGAATAGGACAGTCTTTTTATAAATGTTGTGTGCTTGCACATTATAGGCACAGGTTATCATTCCTACGGCGAGTCCTCTCTTGTTGGGTCACGCGAGACCGATCCACTTGCATAGCCTCCTCTGCAGAAGGCACAGGAACAGATTGCAAAGGACGTTGGAAGAGAGGAGCCTGGGAGAAAAACCGCCTGGTGCGAACAAGATCCTTTTCCTGACGAAGCTCCTGGCGTCTTTCCGTGAAATGCATGTCGATGCGGGTGGCCAAATGGATGAGTTCAGACAAGTTAGCAGGAATTTCTTGTGCGGCAAGGACATCTTTGATGTGACTAGATAAGCCTTTCTTGAAGGTCGTGCAGAGGGCCTCATTATTCCAGGATAGCTCAGAGGCGAGGGTGCGGAACTGGATGGCGTATTCGCCAATAGAAGAACTCCCTTGGACAAGATTCAGCAATGCAGTCTCGGCTGAGGAAGTCCGGGCTGGCTCCTCAAAAACACTACGTACTTCTGAGAAGAAGGACTGGACTGAAGCAGTGGCAGGATCTTTGCGGTCCCAAAGCGGTGTGACCCATGACAAGGCCTTTCCAGACAGCAGGCTGACCACGAACGCCACCTTAGACCGTTATGTAGGGACCTGGACCAGCGGCCTGAAAAATTTCAATTTGTTTTGCTGGCAGAAAGTGCCCTAAAACATTGCGGCTTGAACCCTAGTTGGTGGCGGATAAGTCACGCAAGTCATCCGGCATTCAGAGTTCAAATACAGCAGCGTGTGGACCATTTTTAGGCCAAGGCAGCTCATCTGATCAGGCCTTGTTCAGTCAAATGTATCGCCCAGTGTCAGTCCCTTTGGGATCCATCCCTCATTCATCTTAAGAAAGGTGAGGTAATCCAGACTTTTTTGACCAAGGCGACTCCTCTTCTCAGTGACAATACCTCCTGCTGCACTGAAGGTCCTTTCTGACAGGACACTTGAAGCGGGACAGGCCAGAAGTTTGAGCGTAAATTGGGATAGCTCAGGCCACAGGCCAAGCCGGCACACCCAGTAGTCAAGGGGTTCATCACTCCTCAGAGTGTCGATATCTGCGGTTAAGGCCAGGTAAAGGTCTGCTACCTGTCGGTCAAGTCGTTCTCTTATGGTGGACCCCGAAGGGCTGTGGCGATGCGTAGGACTTAAATAGCTCTGCATGTCCTCCATCAACAACATGTCTGTACAGCTTCCTGTCCTTGCCGGCATGTTCGTGGGAGGAGGAGGATTACTTTCACCTCTTCCCCTGTTAGATCCCTGTTGTGCTGTGACATGACCCTTATATGCTGTGTACAGCATACTTTTTAATTTATTTTGGACCTGCTGAATCCTTTCCGCCTTGCTGTAATGCGGTAACATGTCAGGCACTTTATGTTTATACCGGGGGTCTAGTAGCGTGGACACCCAGTACAGGTCGTTCTCCTTCATCCTTTTTATACGAGGGTCCTTCAACAGGCACAACAGCATGAAAGACCCCATTTGCACAAGGACGGATGCCGAGCTACTCATGTCCCATTCCTCATCCTCAGTGATCGATAAAGCAAAGAGAGAAAAACAGGCGCTCCCTTGTGAAGAACCAACGGGTCACAGGTGTGTGGGAGGGGGAGGGAAAAAGTAAGGCTCACCCTGCCAGGTTGTGCGTACTCCCAATTTTGGATCGTGTTGCATATGTGGAGGAGTCACTTCATATTTTATCAGATACAAATTATTACGAGATATTATCTACCAACCCATCTACCATGTATTTCGAATTATATTGTAGTCTAGTGAAGGAGGCTTTTGATAGTTCTCTGTTAAATAAAAAAGAACAAAGTTTTCTGTCTATTAAATATTATAATCTACCGTATTTCTATTATCTTCCGAAATTACATAAAAACCCCAATAAACCCCCTGGCCGCCCCATTATTTCGGGGGTGGGCTCTATGACAGCTAATCTCTCACACTTTATAGATCTTTTTCTACAGCCATATGTCATTTGCCTTCCTTCCTATTTGAAGGATTCCACTCAACTCATACACGAACTTAGTACAATAACTTTGCCCAAAAATTTTTCCTTCTTAACTTTGGATGTCTGTTCTCTGTATTCTAATATCGATACAGAATTGGGTTTGAATGCCATTCGGGATACATTTGGGAATGACTCTTCCCTACCCACAAATCAATCCTTATTTTTATTAAAAGCTATTAGATTTATTCTAGAACATAATATTTTTTGTTTTGATAATAATTTGTACAGACAGACCCGGGGCTGTGCCATGGGGACTCGTTTCGCCCCAAGTTACGCAAATCTTTTCATGGGGCGCTTCGAGTCCCTTGTCATGGCACAGTCCCTGGATTTCACTAATTTAGTTTACTTTTTTCGTAGGTATATTGATGACCTTTTCTTTATTTGGGGAGGCACTTTGTCTGAGGCTGAAAATTTCGTCTATGAATTGAACCAGAATTCTTGGGGTTTACAGTTTACAATGCATTATTCTACTAACACCATCCAATTTCTAGATTTAGAACTTACGAGGTCAGAAACAGGTCAAATCTCCACTAAAACATTTTTTAAAAAAGTAGATATTAATAGTTTTCTCAATTTCGACAGTGCGCATTATCCGGCATGGCTGAGGGGTGTCCCCTATGGGCAATACCTGCGCATTCGGAAAAATTGTACCTCTGATGAGGATTTCGTTGCGCAGGCTGCTGTACTTAGGGGACGTTTCGCGGAAAAGGGGTACCCAAAAAAACTCCTTACTAATTCCTACAATAAAGTGAAAAATAAAAAACAATCAGATTTAGTTAGTCCGAAAATAAATAATCCAAATAGTTCTATCAATAATAGAAATAATCACTCTTATGTACAAACCTCTGAATTTAAAATAAATTTTGTGACTAACTATAACAAGGAAGCTTCACAAATAAAACAAATATTACATAAACATTGGCCAATCATACTTCAAGATCCAGTTCTCAAGGAGCTGATTCCTCCTACTCCCAGAGTCACCTTTAGACGGGCGAACACTCTGCAAAATATAGTAGCTCCCGGGAAATATAAGACCAAACCATGTTCCATAATATCCAGAGACGGTTTTTGTACCCCTTGTGGGATTTCACGCTGTCTTTGTTGCAGTTTAATCAAAAAACGAACAACCTCATTTTTTTCTTCACAAACTGGATTATCATATAAGATTAGGGATAAAGTCACATGCAATACTTCCTTTGCTATATACTTATTAACATGCAGTTGTAATCTTCAATACGTAGGCCGCACTGTACAAACAGTGCGGGCACGTATGAATAAACATCGTTGGAACATTAAACATAAATATTTGTTACATAGCGTGTCAAAACATTTCACCTCTAAACATGATAATAATTTAGAGTCCTTGAAATTAACAATTCTTGAAACAATTTCATCTGACCATTCAAATAGGTATCAACGTCTTATTAATCGCGAATCCTATTGGATTCATAAGCTCTCAACACTGTCCCCTAATGGGCTTAATGAGACCATAGAGAATGTTAAATAATACCCATCTGTTGGCAAAAATAGTTTCTCTGTGGCCACTCGTTCCCACATGGTCACCTCTACAATGACACACTAATGATCCTTTTCCCTTCCCCTTTTCCTTTCTTTTTTCCCTCCACCTCTTTCTTCTCCCCTATCTTACCGTAGCACTCTAAATCAGTGCTGAATATCAACAAGTAGTAGTACACATTGAGCGTTTTTTATTCTATTAAATTAGAGTTCTTGTAGCGCCAGTTCGGACCACTGGGGTTGTTCTGATACTTTTCAATATAGATTGCTGCTATGTATTATGTTGTTTCATGTGTTATACTCTTAGAGGTATATATTTATGTAAAAAAAGTTTTTTATTTGTCTGATTCTTTATTAATTGTTAATATTACCATTATTATTAGTAATATTATTCCTGTTTTAATTTTTATTATATTTCTTTACTTTATATTTTCAATTTCAATTTTTATTTTTATTTTTATTTTTATTTAATTCTATTTATGTTTCAATGTGTATGCGGGTGGGTGCATCCATGTGCATGTGCACGCATGTGTCTACCTACATGTGTGTGTATATGTATGTGTGTGTACACATGTGTGTATATATGTCTGTTAATTATTATATCTTGACCTTATACTGTAGGGTTGGCACACATGCGGGTGTGTGTGCATATGTGTATATATGCGCATATATATTTTATGTATGTGTATGGTTTATGTCCCACGCATTATGTGTACCTGGCCCTTTTTCCATTATCTTTTTTTCCTTAATTTTTTGGTTTGTGTTTTGTTTATTAATTGTTTATTTATTCTTTCCCTTGATGCATTTTATGAATATATATGCTTATTCTAATTAATTAATTCTTAAATGTAGTTTATGAGTATATATATATATATACACTTTTTTGTGAAAATCGATTTTGTCAGGTAGGGGTTAATACCTGCGTGTATATAAATCCCTCCCTGTGAAGTGTTTGTTATGCCTGATGAAACCGCGCAAGCGCGGTGAAACGCGTCGCATTGGATTAAACCTGTTCGCTACACACCTGGCTCTATTGTCCTCTCCTTGGTCAGCGCCGAATATTCCCACCGTCTCTGAAGTTCACCCCACATCTCTCGTCCTCAGTGATGTCAGGGAAGGTATAATCTTCTTCCCCCCAGCCACGTACAACACCACGGGAACCAGATAGGTGACAAGGAGCACCCTGGGATGCCTGCTGTGGTTGGTCTTCCTCCTCCTCTTCAAAGCCACATTCCTCCTCTGACTCCTCTTCCTCACAATCCTCTTCCAGCATTGCCGCAGGTCCAGCAAGCGATGCTGATAAGGCTGTTTCTGGTGGTGATGGTGTCCACAACTCTTCCTCTTCATGCTTATCTACTGCCTGATCCAGCACTCTTCGCAGGGCATGCTCCAGGAAAAAAACAAACGGTATGATGTCGCTGATCGTGCCTTCGGTGCGACTAACCAGGTTTGTCACCTCCTCAAAAGGACGCATGAGCCTACAGGCATTGCGCATGAGCCTCCAGTAACGTGGCAAAAAAATTCCCAGCTCTGCAGATGATGTCCTAGCATCCCGGTCATACAAATATTCGTTGACAGCTTTTTCTTGTTGGAGCAGGCGGTCGAACATTAGGATTGTTGAATTCCAACGTGTCGGGCTGTTGCAAATCAAGCGTCTCACTGGCATGTTGTTTCGCCGCTAGATATCAGACAAGTGCGCCATGGCCATGTAGGAACACCTGAAATGGCCACACACCTTCCTGGACTGCATCAGGACATCCTGTAAGCCTGGGTACTTGAGCACAAAGCGTTGTACAGTCAGATTACACACATGTGCAATGCACGGCAATTGTGTCAACTTGCCCAACCTCAATGCCGCCAACAAATTTGTTCCGTTGTCACAAACCACCTTGCCGATCTCCAGTTGGTGCGGAGTCAGCCACTGGTCCACCTGTGCGTTCAGGGCCGACAGGAGCGCTGATGCGGTGTGACTCTCTGCTTTGAGGCAAGTCAACCCCAAGATGGCGTGACACTGCCGTATCCGGGATGTGGAATAGCACCTGGGGAGCTGGGGGGTGCCAGTGGTGTGGAGAAAGACGCAGCAGTGGAAGATGACTTGGCCGAGGATGTTATACAAGAGCATGGAGTAGGAGGAGTAGAGGAGGTGGTAGCAGGCCTGCCTGCAAGTCGTGGCGGTGTCACCAACTCCTCTGCAGAGCCACGCATTCCATGCTTGGCAGCCATCACCAGGTTTACCCAATGAGCAGTGTAGGTGATATACCTGCCCTGACCATGCTTTGCAGACCAGGTATCAGTGGTCAGATAGACCCTTGCTCCTAAACTGTGTGCCAGACATGCCATAATTTCCTTTTGGACAATGGAGTAAAGGTTGAGGATTGCCTTTTGTGCAAAAAAATTTCGTCCGGGTACCTTCCACTGCGGTGTCCCAATGGCTTCAAATTTTTTAAAGGCCTCAGACTCCATCAGCTTGTATGGTAAAAGCTGGCGGGCTAGCAGTTCCGACAAGCCAGCTGTCAGACGCCGGGCTAGGGGGTTGACTTTGAGACATTGTCTTCTTGTGCTCAAACATCTCCTTGACAGACACTTGACTGTGGGCAGGTGAGCAGGAACTGCTCAAGGTGAGAGATGGAGAGGCGGATGGTTGAGAGGGGTCAAGGAGGGCAGCAGTGGTTGACCTGGCTGAAGATGCTGGACCAGGAGGAGGATGGCAGCTTTGACTTTGTGTGCTGCTTGTACTGATGTGTTGATCCCATAGGCGTTTGTGATGTGACATCATGTGCCTTCGCAAAGCAGTTGTGCCTAGGTGGGTGTTGGACTTCCCACGACTCAGTTTCTTCTGGCACAGGTTGCAAATGGCCTCGCTGTTGTCAGAGGCAGACACACACAAAAAATGCCACACTGCTGAGCTCTGCGATGACGGCATTCTGGTGGTGGCAACAGCATGCGTTGATTGGCGTCCCGTCTGGCTGACCCCGGGTGCCGATGCATGCTGTTTGACTGTGCCACTAGCTCCTTGCGATGACCTCCCCCTGCTTCCAACTCGTCTCCTCCTCCTCTCTGTCTCCCCATCCGAACTTTCCCCCTCTTCTTCTCTTCTAGCGGGCACCCACGTGGCATCCACGGACACATCGTCATCATCAACACCTTCACCGCTATCTGACACCTCAAGAAAGGAAGCAGCAGTGGGTACAACATCATCATCACACCGTACGTCCATGTGTGTAATGCTGCCTGACTGAGACATATCCCTGTTAACTACATCCTCTGGCAATAATGGTTGCGCATCACTCATGTCTTCAAACTGATGTGTAAATAACTCCTCTGACGGATCAAGTAAAGCTGCCTGCGGTGCTAGTGTTGGTGGTGGCGGCAGGCGGGCAAGTTGTAGCATGAGAGGTGCCCGAAGCTAAGCTAGAGGAGGAGAAGGACGGTGCGTCAAGGTTCCGAGTGGAACCTTTAGTAGTAGATTGTGTGTCTTGTGATAGCCAGTCAACTAAGTCCTCAGAACGTTGGGGGTTCAGGGTACGTGGCCTCTGAACACTGGCCATTCTAGGGCCAAAGGGAATCCCAGCACCACGACGGCCCCTGCGGGGTGGCCTTCCTCTGCCTGTCATTATTTTTTTGGTTAAATTTGCACAAGTGTCACATCTAATGTGATTTGCACTAGGGGGACACAATTTGCCCTGCAGGCAAGAAAAATGGCAACTGTGACGTGAACTAACAGTGACGACTGATTTTATTTAACAGCCAAACAAGGTATTTTTTTTTAATTTGCACAAATGTCACACCTAATGTGATTTGCACTAGGGTGACACAATTTGCCCTGCAGACAGGAAAAGTGGCAACTGTGACATGAACTAACAGTGACGACTGATTTTATTTTACAGCCAAAAAAGATATATTTTTTTTATTTGCACAACTGTCACACCTAAGGTGATTTGCACTAGGGTTACACAATTTGCCCTGCAGGCAAGAAAAATGGCAACTGTGACGTGAACTAACAGTGACGACTGATTTTATTTAACAGCCAAACAAGGTATTTTTTTTTAATTTGCACAAATGTCACACCTAATGTGATTTGCACTAGGGTGACACAATTTGCCCTGCAGACAGGAAAAATGGCAACTGTGACGTGAACTAACAGTGCCGGCTGGTTTTATTTAAAAGCCAAAAAAGGTATTTTTTTTAATTTGCACAACTGTCACACCTAATGTGATGTGCACTAGTGTGACAATGAGCAAAAAAACTTGCCAGCGGAGTTCCCCTTTTAAGCAGTGGTCCCCAACCAGGGTGCCTCCAGCTGTTGCAAGATTAACGGACTAATATCTTTCAGCCCTTTGAATACTGTAGTAGTTAGTTGCTTGAAGGAACTTAAGTTTGATTCCGGAGTACCCCTTTTAACCAGCGATTCCCTGCCAACCAGGACTGATATCTTTCATCCCTAAAAAGGGCTTTTTTGGGTGCTGTCCTTAAAGCAGATGTTACACTAGAGCTTTAGGAGTAAACTGGACCCTGAATGCACCACCTAGCAGCAACCTAGCTATCGCTTTCTCTATACAGCAGGAGCAGCTTCTCTAACCCTCCACTTCCTAAGCCCGCAGCATGCTGAATGAGGGTAAAATGGCGTCCGTGCAACAGGTAGGAGGGTCTGGAAGGGAGGGACTGCTGCTGATTGGCTGAAATGTGTTTGCTGACTCTGACTCACAGGGTCAAAGTTTACTGCAATGTTAAAGTATAGGGGGCGGATCGAACTTCACACATGTTCGCCCGGCGATGCGAACACGAACATGCGAAATTCGCCGGGAACTGTTCACCAGCGAACAATTCGCAACATCTCTAGATACCACTAGTTAAAATCTTCACAGATACGTGGGCAAAGCTAATGCGTACAGATAGCATAGATAAAGCCAATGCCAATAAAATGCATTTCAGCCCTTTCTAAGCTTTATTCATGGTCTGAACACTCTCAAAAACCACAGCAAGATGCCTTTGCCCTACATAACTTGCTGTCGGATTGGATAGTGTGCACACCATGAATAAAGTCTATAAGGGGCCATAATGTGTTTTTTTTTTTTGGGTGGGACGATCTGTACATGTGAGCTGTGCCTACGTAAGGATTTCATGTAGTGGGATCAGTATAGGTAACAAGCTTTTATCTATAATACTATTACTGCCTGATGATTACGATTTTGAGTAGACATTTTTTTTTCTTTTATAGGTCTCAGGAAAACACAAACCATCTTAACGATGCAGAACTACAGCTACCCTCACCCCACTACCCTATCCCTTGGCTTTGGAGAAATGACAAATTCTAGATATGTCTACAGTATTATTGCCCTGTCGGTCTATTTGATGATCGTTCTATTTAACTGTTCCGTCATCTTAATCATAGTGTTCCATAAAAGTCTACACGAGCCAATGTACATCTTCATATCCATACTGTGCGTCAATGGGCTGTACGGCAGTAGCGCATTTTTCCCCAGCCTATTTGTGAACTTATTCTTCAAGATTAACTACATCTCTTACATTGGTTGTGTTACACAAGTGTTCTGTATGCATACCTACTCAGGGTGTGAGATGACCATCCTAACCGTCATGGCTTATGACCGCTATGTGTGTATCTGCAACCCTCTGAGATACAACAATATAATGTCACTAACCTCAGTTGCCAAACTTGTGGTCTTGGCTTGGATGTACACCATTCTCCTGGTTTCCATACATATCGTATTGACCATTAGACTTCCATTATGTGACCGGGTCATCCTGAAGATCTACTGCGATAATTGGTCAATCGTAAGACTCTCTTGTGTTGACACAACAGTCAACAATGGATATGGTCTTTTCATTGCCTCCACCTTTGTTTCATTGATGCCAATTCTGATCATTTGCTCTTATATACAGATTCTCAGGGCTTGTATAAGGTCCTCAAAAGACTTTCGAGCAAAGGCCCTGCAAACATGCACCCCTCACCTCATCACCATCACCAATTATACCTCTAATTTACTCTTTGAACTGTTCATGTACAGGTTTATACCCACTGAATTCCCTTTTGAACTGAGGATGGTCATGTCTGTCCAGCTCATTGTTGGGCCGCCAATCATAAACCCTTTAATTTATGGACTGAAGATGAGAGAAATTCGGATAAGGATTGTCCAGCTCTATCATTTACAGAGCAGAAAAGTCAACAACACTTAGTTATATTGTGTACGTGTAGATGGTAAATAATGTGTAGGGCTTTGAGTTGCAAGAAATAAATAAGGGAATCTTATGAAACTACCTTACAGGCAAAAACATCTTATCTCCTATCCAAAGGATAGGGGATAAGATGTCTGATCGCAGGGGCCCACTGCTGGGACCCCTAGATCTCCCTGCAGCACCCACATTCTATGCGGGGCTGAGTCTCCAGTTTCGGAAACCTCCGGGTTTCCGGGACTGGGGACGTGACATCACGCCACACCCCCTCCATTCATGTCTATGGGAGGGGGTGTGACGTCCATCACGCCCCCTCCCATAAACATGAATGGAGGGGGCGTGGCATGACATCACTTCCCCAGTCCCGGAAGTTTCCGAAACTGGAGCGCAGCCCTGCATAGAATGCGGGTGCTGCAGGAATATCGCGAGGGGTCCCAGCAGCGGATCAGACATCTTATCCACTATCCTTTGGATAGGGGATAAGATGTTTTTGCCCGGAATACCCCTTTAATTTCCCTATTGGTTAGTAACAGTAAGAATTGTGGACAGATTTATAGACATACACAATATTACTGATAACACACAAACAGTTGTGCCTTTTGTTTTTTTCATTTTTTTTTATTGAGGACATTAACCCCTTAAGGACCCAGCCATTTTACACCTCAGGACCCGGCCATTTTTTGCAATTCTGACCACTGTCACTTTAAACATTAATAACTCTGGAATGCTTTTAGTTATCATTCTGATTCCGAGATTGTTTTTTCGTGACATATTCTACTTTAACATAGTGGTAAAATTTTGTGGTAACTTGCATCCTTTCTTGGTGAAAAATCCCAACATTTTATGAAAAATTTGAAAATTTTGCATTTTTTTAACTTTGAAGCTCTCTGCTTGTAAGGAAAATGGATATTCCAAATAATTTTTTTTTTTATTCACATATACAATATGTCTATTTTATGTTTGCATCATAAAATTGACGTGTTTTTACTTTTGGAAGACACCAGAGGGATTCAAAGTTCAGCAGCAATTTTACAATTTTTCACAAAATTTCCAAACTCACAATTTTTCATGGACCAGTTCAGGTTTGAAGTGGATTTGAAGGGTCTTCATATTAGAAATACCCCACAAATTACCCCATTATAAAAACTGCACCCCCCAGAGTATTCAAAATGACATTCAGTCCGCGTTTTAACCCTTTAGGTGTTTCACAGGAATAACAGCAAAGTGAAGGAGAAAATTCACAATCTCCATTTTTTACACTCGCATGTTCTTGTAGACCCAATTTTTGAATTTTTACAAGGGGAAAAAGGAGAAAATGTATACTTATATTTGTAGCCCAATTTCTCTCGAGTAAGCACATACCTCATATGTCTATGTAAAGTGTTCGGCGGGCGCAGTAGAGGGCTCAGAAGCGAAGGAGCGACAAGGGGATTTTGAGAGTACGTTTTTTTGAAATGGTTTTTGGGAGGCATGTTGCATTTAGGAAGCCCCTATGGTGCCAGAACAGCAAAAATCCCCCACATGGCATACCATTTTGGAAACTAGACCCCTTGAGGTACGTAACAAGGAATAAAGTGAGCCTTAATACCCCACAGGGGTTTCACGACTTTTGCATATGTAAAAAAATAAAAATAAAATTTCACTAAAATGTGTGTTTCCCCCCAAATTTCACATTTTTGCAAGGGTTAATAGCAGAAAATACCCCCCAAACATTGTAACCCCATCTCTTCTGAGTATGAAGGTACCCCATAAGTTGACCTGAGGTGTACTATGAGTGAACTACAATGCTCAGAAGAGAAGGAGTCATATTTGGCTTTTTGAGAGCAAATTTTGCTCGGGGGCATGTCGCATTTAGGAAGCCCCTATGGTGCCAGGACAGCAAAAAAAAAAACACATGGCATACCATTTTGGAAACTAGACCCCTTGTGGAACGTAACAAGAAATAAAGTGAGCCTTAATACCCCACAGGGGTTTCACGACTTTTGCATACGTAAAAAAAAAATAAAAAAAATCACTAAAATGTGTGTTTCCCCCCAAATTTCACATTTTTACAAGGGTTAATAGCAGAAAATACCCCCCAAAATTTGTAACCACATCTCTTCTGAGTATGGAGGTACCCCATAAGTTGACCTGAAGTGCACTACGGGCGAACTACAATGCTCAGAAGAGAAGGAGTCATATTTGGCTTTTTGAGAGCAAATTTTGCTCGGGGGGCATGTCGCATTTAGGAAGCCCATATGGTGCCAGGACAGCAAAATAACCCCCACATGGCATACCATTTTGGAAACTAGACCCCTTGAGGAACGTAACAAGGCATAAAATGAGCATTTACCCCCCACTGGTGTCTGTCAAATCTTTGGAACAGTGGTCTGTACAACATTTTTAATTTGCACAGCCCACTGTTCCAAAGATCTGTCAGACACCAGTGGGGTGTAAATTCTCACTGCACCCCTCATTACATTCTGTGAGGGGTCTAGTTTTCGAAATGGGGTCACATGTGGGGTTTTGTTTTTTTTGCGTTTGTCAAAACCGCTGTAACAATCAGCCACCCCTGTGCAAATCACCTCAAATGTACATGGTGCACTCTCCCTTCTGGGCCTTGTTGTGCGCCCCCAGAGCACTTTGTGCCCACATATGGGGTATCTCCATACTCGGGAGAAATTGTGTTACAAATTTTGTGGGGCTTTTTTCCCCTTTACCTCTTGTCAAAATGAAAAGTATAGGGCAACACCAGCATGTTAGTGTAAAAAGTTAATTTTTTTTACACTAACATGCTGGTGTAGACCCCAACTTCACCTTTTCATAAGGGGTGAAAGGAGAAAAAGACCCCCAAGATTTGTAAGGCAATTTCTCCCGAGTACGGCGATACCCCATATGTCACCCTAAACTGTTGCCCTGAAATACGACAGGGCTCCAAAGTGAGAGCGCCATGCGCATTTGAGGCCTGAATTAGGGATTTGCATAGGGGTGGACATAGGGGTATTCTACGCCAGTGATTCCCAAACAGGGTGCCTCCAGCTGTTGTAAAACTCCCAGCATGCCTGGACAGTCAACGGCTGTCTGGCAATACTGGGAGTTGTTGTTTTGCAACAGCTGGAGGCTCCATTTTGGAAAGAGTGGCGTACCAGACGTTTTTCATTTTTATTGGGGAGGGAGGGGGGCTGTGTAGGGGTATGTGTATATGTAGTGTTTTTTACTTTTTATTTTATTTTGTGTTAGTGTAGTGTAGTGTTTTTAGGGTACAGTCACACGGGCGGGGGGATTACAGCGAGTTTGAGCTGCCGCGCAAAATTTGCTGCATCGCAAACTTGCAGCCTGATACTCACTGTAAGCCCCCTGCCCATGTGAATGTACCCTGTACATTCACAGGGGGGGGACCTCCAGCTGTTGCAAAACTACAACTCCCAGCATGCCTGAGAATGTTTGGGAGTTGTGGTTTTGCAACAGCTGGAGGCACACGGGTTGGGAAACACTGAGTTAGGAAACAATGTTTCTCAACCAGTGTGCCTCCAGCTGTTGCAAAACCACAACTCCCAAACATTCTCAGGCATGCTGGGAGTAGTAGTTCGGCAACATCTTTAGAGCCAGATGTTGCCGAACTACAACTCCCAGCATGCTTGGAGTTGTAGTTTTGCAACATCTGGAGGACTACAGTTTGCAGACCACTAATACAGTGGTTCCCAATCTGTGCCCTTCCAGATGTTGCAAAACTACAACTCCCAGTATGCCAAAACTGTCCAGGCATGCTGGGAGTTGTAGTTCTGCAACATCTGAAGGGCCAGATGTTACAGCACTACAACTCCCAGCATGCCTGGACAGTAAGGGCATGCTGAGGATGTGTAGTTTTGCAACATCTGGAAGGGCACAGTGGTCTCCAAACTGTGTACCTCCAGATGTTGCAAAACTGCAACTCCCAGCATGCCCAGACGCCAAGGGCTGTCTGGGCATGCTGGGAATTGTAGTTTACAGGGTCCTATTACAGCAATGCATGTCGCTTTACGGCGACGTGCATTAGTGTAAAGGGCCCGACCGCGGCTGAAGATCTACTCACCTGTCGCCGCCGCCACCATCTTCCTCGTCTGGATCCGGGTCTTCAGGGACGAGGTAAGTACCGGGGCCGGTCCCCAGCACTCCCCCGTCCCCCGCCGCGTCCTCCGGTCTTCCTCCCGTCCTCTCCGGACTTTCAGGGGCCGGGCAGGACGGGAGGAAGTAACCGCCCCCCCTCCTGCGATTGGTCGGTTAACTAACCGACAGATCGCAGGGGATTGGAGGAGGTGGCCGGCTTGCCACCTCGCTCCGATACTCCAGCATGGTCCTGGCTGTCTGCGACAGCCGGGATCATGCGAAATTACCGGGCGGTCGGGTCCCAGAGACCCGATCAGCCCGGTATCGCCGCAGATCGCAAGGGCGATTTCCCTTGCGATTTGCGGCGATCGCCGACATGGGGGGCCTACATGGCCCCCCTCGGCGTTTGCCCTGGATGCCTGCTGAAGGATTTCAGCAGGCATCCAGTTCCGATCTCTGCCCGGCGAGCGGCAGAGACCGGAAAACGCCATGACGTATGCATACGTCATGGGTCCTTAAGACCCAGGGTGTGAAGACGTATGCATACGTCATGGGTCCTGAACAGGTTAAGTAAACATCTACAGTGCAGGAAGAAATGTAAGGGTGTCAGCTTAAAGGATTTCCTTTTCCCCTGAACTGTGGATGTTTACTTAATGTGCTCAATAAAAGAGCAGTACAACTGTTTGCGCATTGTTTGTTTAGTTTGTCCATAATTGTGACTTAGAGAAGAATCAGAGGAAAATCAAGGTTTCATTTACTTTTTTTCTGCAGCTGTATCACTCATTTGTCTCTATTTCAGTATTCAAGATATTTAATAAAATGCACACTTGTGATGACTTATCCTTTGTATTTTTGTTTTAGAGTATGTAAAGGTGAGTTAGAAGCGAATTTCACACAGTGGATTTAGCTGTGTTAAATCTTCTGCTAATTAGCAGCAAACTTGTGAGTTCTACACTCCATGGGTAATGCCCACCAAGTATAAGGAGGTAAGTAGTGATGCATATTATCACCACTTACCTCCATGGGATGTACAATAAAAAGTGGTGCATAATGCTGAAATCCCTGCTCTTAACAGGGCTTCCTACTTAAGAGCACTTTCTGAGTGATCTTCCCTGTTGCCTTAGTGTCAGAGACTAGCACATGCGGTTGTGGACTGCGTGCGCTCACCATGGCTGCTGATACAGCAGGGAAGAGCACCCAGTATTGAATAAAAAAAAAAATAATTCATCTATCAGACGGCTCCACTTTTAACCTCTTAGGGACACAGGGCGTACACGTACGCTCCAGTTCCCGAATCCTTAAGGACTCCGGGCATACAGGTACGCCCTGCGGTTTTTCCAGCGAGCAGCGGGGACCGGGATTCCTTCTGAAATCATTCAGCAGGCATCCCGTGATATCGCCGTGGGGGGTCCCGAGACCCCCCCGACCCGTGTCAGCGATCACTAGTGTTGCTCACGAATATTCGCAATTCGAATATTATTCGCGAATATCGCATATTCGCGAATTCGCGAATTTCGCGAATATAGCGCTATATATTCGTAATTACGAATATTCGTTTTTTTTTTTGTTTTTTTTCACAGTACACATCACAGTGATCATCCCTCTCTGCTTCCAGCTTGTGTGGTGTAAAGAAGGCTCTAATACTACTGTGTGAGACTGGCGTACGAAAATTCGCATATGCGAAAATTAGCATATGCTAATTTTCGTATATGCGAATTTTTCGCGAATGCTAATTTTGTGTATGCCAATATGCACATATGATAGTTTTCGCATACGCGAATGTTCGCATATGCGAAAATAAAACGGGAATATAACGAATATGCGAATATTCGCGAATATATGACGAATATTCGTCCATATATTCGCGAATATTCGCGAATTCGAATATGGCCTATGCCGCTCAACACTAGCGATCACTGCAAATCGCTGGTCAATTCAGACCGGCAATTTGTGGTGATTCTGGGTCATACGGTTACCCTGAAAGGATAGGAGTGAGGTGGCAGGGGTGCCACCCCTCCTATCCCTTCGTTTGATCAGTCAGAAGCGACCGATCAATCCCAGAAGGGGGGGTGGGGATGGGGTTAAAGTTCAGTTCCCCCACTCTGCCCACCCATGGGTGTCCGGCCAGAGTGGGGGAATGGTAGGAGGAGCAGTTTACCCGATCCAGGCGGCGATGATGTCATCCGGTGGCGGCGATCCTGACATCATGCCGACGGCGGCAGAGAAATTCAGCAGCGGCGATCTAGGTAAGTAGCCTGGAGATCTGGTGGACCACAGTTTAGAATCTCTAAACTGTGGCTATCCAGATCTTGGAAAACTACAACTCCCAGGATGCCCAGACAGTCGTTTGCTGTCTGGGCATGCTGGGATTTGTAGTTTTGCAACATCTGGAGGGCCACAGTTTAGAGATTCTTCAGATCTCCAGGCACACTGTGCAGTGGTCTCTAAACTGTGGCCCTCCAGATGTTGCATAACTACAATTCCCAGCATGCACGGACAGAAAACTGCTGTCTCTGCATGCTGGGAGTTGTAGTTGCGTGCCTCCAGCAGTTGCATAACTACAACTCCCAGCATGACCTTCGGCTATCAGTGCATGCTGGGAGTTGTAGTTTTGCCACAGCTGGAGGCACACTGGTGAGGAAACACCGAGTTAGGTAACCGGACCTAACTCAGTGTTTCCCCACCAGTGTGCCTCCAGGTGTTGCAAAACTAAAATTCCCAGCATGCACTGACAGATTGTGCATGCTGGGAGTTGTCGTTTTGCAACAGCTGGAGGCACACTGGTGGGAAAGCACTGAGTTTATCTGTTACCTAACTCGGTGTCTCCTCACCAGTGTGCCTACAGCTGTGGCAAAACTACAACTCCCAGCATGCACAGTCTGTCAGTCCATGCTGAGAGTTGGAGTTTTGCAACAGCTGAAGAGGTTTGTGCACCCGCCCACTCCCACCCCATGGGCGGGGGTATACAGTAAGTTTATCCCTGCAAGTTTGAGCTGCGGCAAATTTTCCACTGCAGCTCAAACTCCCAGCGGGAAACTCGCTATGAACCCCTGCCCATGTGACTGTACTCTAAAAACACCTACACTACACTTCACAAAATAAAGTGTAAAACACTGCATATACACCCCCATTACACCCCCCCACCCATAAAAATTAAAAACATCTCGTACAGAAGTTTTTCCAAAAAGGAACCTCCAGCTGAACGACTTTCCAGGGGATGCTGGAAGCACCCTGTTTGGGAAACACTGCTGTAGGGTATTTGTGGTGGCGGAGGCATGTGAAATTCTTGCATCCAGATCCTCCCCTATGCAAACCCCTAATTCAGGCGTCAAGTGTGCATGGCACTCTCTCATTTCTCTGTCATATTTCAAGGCAACAGTTTGGGCCACATATGGGGTATTTCTGTACTCGGGAGAAATTGCATAATAAATTTTGGGGGGCTTTTTCTCCTTTTACCCCTTACGAAAAGCAAAAGTTGAGGTCTACACCAGCGTGTTAGTGTAAATTATTATTTTTTTTTACACTAACATGCTGGTGTTGTCCCATACTTTTCATTTTCACAATAGGTAAAAGACACCCAAAATTTGTAATGCAATTTCTCTTTATGTGGACATAAAGTGCTCTGCGGGCGCACAACAGGGCTCAGGAGTGAGAGCACACCATGTACATTTGAGGTCTAAATTGGTGATTTGCACAGGGGTTGCTAATAGTTACAGTGGTTCTGACATAAATGCAAAAAAAAAAAAAAAAACACCCACATGTGACCCCATTTTGGAAACTACACCCCTCAAGGAACGTAACAAGGGGTGCAGTGAGCATTTATACCCCACAGGTGTCTGACATATTTTTGCTAAAGTTGGACGTGAAAATGAAAAAGTAGATTTTTTTTACGAAAATGCTGGTGTTACCTAAAATTTTTACCCCATATGTGTTACGCCGAGCGCTCCGGGTCCCTGCTCCTCCCCGGAGCGCTCGTGGCGTTCTGCTCTATGCAGCGCCCTGGTCGGACCCGCTGACCGGGAGCGCTGCACTAACATTCACGATGGGGATGTGATTCGCATAGTGGGACGCGCCCGCTCGCGAATCGCATCCCAAGCCACTTACCCGTCCCGGTCCCCGGCTATCATGTTCTGGCGCGCGCGGCTCCGCTCTCTAGGGCGCGCACGCGCCAGCTCTCGAAGATTTAAAGGGCCAGTGCACCAGTGATTGGTGCCTGGCCCAATCAGTCTGATTAGCTTCCACCTGCCCCCTGTCCATATAACCTCACTTCCCCTGCACTTCCTGGCCGGATCTTGTTGCCTTAGTGCTTAAAGAAAGCTACTACTGTGTTTACCATAACTGTGTTCCTGACCTCCTGCTATTACTATTGACTACGAACCTTGCCGCCTGCCCCGACCTTCTGCTACGTCTGACCTTGCTTCTGCCTAGTCCTTCTGTCCCACGCCTTCTCAGCAGTCAACAAGGTTGAGCCATTGCCGGTGGATACGACCTGGTTGCTACCGCCGCAGCAAGACCATCCCGCTTTGCGGCGGGCTCTGGTGAAAACCAGTAGCAACCCTAGAACCGGTCCACCGACACTGTCCACGCCATTCCCTCGCTGACACAGAGGATCCACATCCAGCCAGCCGAATCATAACAATATGTTGATGTAAAGTGCTCTGAGGCGCACTACAGGACTCAGAAGAGAAGGAGCGCCATTGAGCTTTTTTAAAAGAGAATTTGGCTTGGATTGAAGGCCAAGTGCATTTACAAAGCCCCCATGCTGCCAGAACAGTGGACACCCCAACATTAACATTTGACCCCATTTTGGAAACTACACCCCTCACGGAATGTAATAAGGGGTGCAATGAGCATGTCAGGGCATCCACTGTTTTGGCAGCATGGGGGCTTTCTAAGCGCAAATGGCCCTGACTTCGATTACAACCAAATTCTCTCTCCAAAAGCCCAATGGCGCTCCTTCTCTTCTGAGCCCTGTGGTGCACCCGCATAACATTTTACATCCACATATGAGGTATTTCCACACTCAGAAGAAATGGGGTTACAAATTTTGAAAATGTAACAGCAGCATTTTAATAAAAAAAAAAAATTTCATTTTCAAGTCCAATATTTAGCAAACATTTGTCAAACACCTGTGGGGTGTAAAGGCTCACTGTAGCCCCTTTTAACGTTCCTTGAGGGGTGTAGTTTCCCAAATAGTGTGCTATGTGGGCATTATTTTTTTTTTTTTGCTGTTCTGGCATCATGGGGGCTTCCTAAATTCGACATGCCCCCCAAAACCATTTCAGCAAAATTCTCTCTCCAAAAGCCTAATGGCGCTCCTTCTGTTCTGACACCTGTAGTGCCCAAGCAGAGCACTTTACATCCACATATGGGGTATTTCCTTACTCGAGAGAAATTGGGATTCTAATTTTGGGGGCCTTTTTACCATATTACCCTATGTGAAAATTAAACATTTGGGGTAACACCAGCATTTTAATGTTAAAAATCAAATTTTTCATTTTCACGTCCAAAAGTCTCCAAACACCTGTAAGGTGTTAAGGCTCACTTTACCCCTTGTTATGTTCCTTGAGGAGTGTAGTCTCCCAAATAGTGTGCCATGTGTTTTTTGTTTTTTGCTGTTCTGGCATCATAAATGCAACATGCCCCCAAAAACCATGACAGCATAATTTGTTTTCCAAAATCCCACAGATGCTCTTTCCCTCTTGAGCCATGTTGCGAGCCCGCAGAGCACTTTACATCCACATATGAGGTATTTCCATACTCGAGAGAAATTGGGTCACAAATTTTGGTGACATTTTTCACCTTATACCCCTTGTAAAAAAAAAAATGGGGCTACAAGAACATGTTAGTGTAAAAAATGGAGGATTTGATTTTTCTCCTCTATTTTGCTGCTATTCCTGTGAAACACCTAAAAGGTTAACAAACTTTCTGAATGTCATTCTGAATACTTTTAGGGGTGCAGTTTCTATAATGGGGTCAATTATGGAGGATTTCTCACAGAAAGTCCCCTCAAATCCATCTCAAACTTAACTGGTCCCTGAAAAATTCTATTTTACATTTTTCGTGAAAATTTGGAAAATTGCTGCTATACTTTGAAGCCCTCTAATGTCTTCAAAAAGTAAAAATATGTCAACTTTATCATGCCAACATAAAGTAGACATATTGTATATATGAATTAATATATCATTTATTTGGCATGTCCATTTTCTTTACAAGTAGAGAGTTTCAAAGTTAGAAAAATTCAACATTTTCAAAATTTTCATGAAATTTTAGAATTTTTCACCAAGAAATGATGAAACGATGAAAAGTATCAACAAAAATGTACCACTACCTTAAAGTAGAATATGTCACAAAAAAAAAATCTCGGAAATAGAATGATATGTCAAAGCATCACAGAGTTATTAATGCATAAAGTGACATCAAAGTGGTCAGATTTGCAAAAAAAAGGGCTGAGTCCTTAAGGAGAAAATGGGCTGAGTCCTTAAGGGGTTAAGCCTGTAAAGTTATAAAAAAAAAAAAAACACAAGACACCAATGAAAATTTATTTATTGAAATAAAAACACCCACCCCCTGTTGGCCAGTTTATCAAGAAAAAAATAAAGCACTGGTCATTGACGTAGTGCATTGAATCCAAAATAGTCCTCTGTATGCATGAATCTGAGAAGTAAAACTTGTGATCCCTATACGGTCAGGAGCAGGCTGGGGTAAAAGTTCAGTCCCCATAGAGGAGCAGAACACCTGCAATTTGGACATGTTTTCTACTACTCTACAGTAAGCAACAATCTGTATTGCCCCCTTAAACCCTTCCCTGCTTGGCCAGCACAGAGCGCCATGTCTATCGAGTATGGGGGAACACTAAGCAGCTCAGTGTCTTGCCCCAAAAGAATTAAAAAGTAATGCACAGCATCACTACTTTACTCATTTCTACCCTGCTCAAAGCAAGGACTTAAAATGATGGGATTCCAGCTCTATGCATCTCTATTTACTGTACAGCTGACAGAGGTAAGCGGTGATACTATACATCAATACTTAACTCCTTACACACTGACCCTTGGAGTGTATAACTCAAAGGTATCCTGCAAGTTAAGTTGCGTATCTGCTACCCAAATTGCTAAATAGAGATGTGTGAACTTGTGGTTTTCTCACACACTCTAAAACATACGGATTTTTAATTGAAACCTCCAGTGTGGACAAGGACCAATTTAAGTGAACAGTGCTGCAGAATCTGTGTGAGCTATATAAATAAAGAATTTAAAAAAAGAAATAAATATATATAAAATTCTTCCTTGCTGCCCACCCTGTCTGCCACATGATTGTATAATGGGGGAGCTAGTGTTAACTGTAGACAGCATACAGCAGGAGGTGGCAGACTTTAAGTATCCAGCAAACAGCAGGAGGTGTATGTCTAATAATAACCAGCATACAGCAGTATGTGGCTGTCTTTAGTGTCCAGCATACAGCAGGAGGTGACTTTCTTGTAGTAGCCAGCATACTGTGGGAGGAGGCTGACTGGTAAGAGTTGTGTCCAGCAGTAGGTTTAAAAAATGAGTTTTTTCAAATGTTTTAAAAAAGAGTATTTTTCCAGGCCCAGACCCGGCTGGAAGTAGCAACACTAAAGGTGATTGCAAACTAGTGAGTTTGTGATACCCAGCATACAGCAGGAGTAGGCAGATAAGTAAAACTGTAGTAGCCAGCAGGAGTTTTAAAATCTGATTTTTCCAGCCCTGGTTAAAAGTAGCAGCAGCAAGGATGAGGCCGGACTAGAGGGACTAGTAATAGCCAGCAGACAACAACGGTTTAAAAATTTAGGTTTTTCAAATTTTGCACTGTTCTGCACACCGACAACTGGGTGAAGAGTCTCACCCTCTGCGCCACATGATTGTGCACAGTGGGGAATAGTGGTAACTATAGCCAAAGAACAGCAGGCAGTGGTGAAGTAGAGTTAGCTGTAGCCACCAGACAGAAGGCATTGGTGGACTAAGGATACTTCTGGCCAGGCCTCATGATTAGTGTTGAGCGGCATAGGCCATATTCGAATTTGCGAATATTCGCGAATATATGGATGAATATTCGTCATATATTCACGAATATTCGCATATTTGTAATATTCTCGTTTTATTTTTGCATAAGTGAAAATGCGCACACCAGTCTCACACAGTAGTATTAGAGCCTTCTTTACACCACACAAGCTGGAAGCAGAGAGGGATGATCACTGTGATGTTTACTGTGAAAAAAAACAAAAAAAAAACGAATATTCGTAATTACGAATATATAGTGCTATATTCGCGAATATTTGCGAGCAACATTACTCATGATACCTCTCCATGTGCTGACATAAAGGCCTAATTCCTAAAGTTGGACTTTGGCTGTGCCTTACTTTCTCTTTGCAGAGACACTGTGCTTAGTGTCCTGCATCTGGTAAGATAGTAAAGAATTTCCACATGGCAGGATACCATAAAGAGCTATGTACAGGACCAACCAACTGTACTCCTTTTCTAGTAGGCTTATTTCTCAAGCCTTGAGATTTAGCACCAGTGTCACCTGCTCCTGAGCTGTTCAGACCAATAGACCTATTGAAATTGTTATCCTTAAACTCCTCTTCATTATTCCCACCGCTCCTTTCACCACTTCTAATATCTGATTGTGGCCTCCTTGTTTTCCCTCAGCACATCCACCATGATTCCTTACAGTATCCCCACCACGCCTACCACCACCAGTCCCACAAGTTCTATGCTCGGCCACTGCATCCTCCTCCACCACCTCAGCAACACACTCCAAAGGCTGACCCCTCCTAGTGGAATCCTTCTGCATAGCAGTAAGGGGCGGGGGAGCAAAGACAGAGATGAGGAAACAGACATTTATGGTGCGGACATTTCCACCACAACATGTGACTGTAGACATGGAGGAATCTCCTTCTTATCATAACATTCTTTTTCCTCTTTAGAAGAAGACTTACGACTCATCCAGTCAAGAAAAGCTGTATTATCCTGTGGACTCACAAAACCTCTGGCAGAGAACTTGGGATGGTTGATGCAACTGCTACTACTACCACCAGGCAACTGGCTGCTGATGCTGCTACCTGTACTAGTGCTGGTACTGCCACCAACATTTTTACTGGCAGAGGATATGGCAGGAGTCTTCTGTTCTCTACCCTGCCAAACAATTCCTTTACAGACATATTTTTTGAGGTTATTTTGATCTTGTTGGGGTGATTTTTCACTCATCTACTAGTTGAACTGGGTTGTATCTTAGAACCAAGTAGGTATAAGGCAAGTTTGATTAAACCAAGAATATGAACACACAGTCTCTTTAAAAGGCTAATGAAGGTTGAATGTTCATGTTTTTAAGTGCCCTGCTATGTCACAACTAGGAAGATATAATGCATGTGTGATAAAACCAAGAATATATAAGTGCAGTGGCTTTACAAGGCTAATTTGTGTTTAATGCAAACATTTTTAATTGTGCTGTTATGTCACAACCAGGTAGATATGATGCGTGTTTGATAAAAACAAGGATATACAAGTACAGTGGCTTTACAAGGCTAATACATGTTAAATGCATACTCTTCTCAGTGCACTGCTATGTCACAACCAGGTAGATATAAAGATTGTTTGATAAAAGCAAGAGTATACATGTATAGTGGCTTTGCAAGGCTAATGCATGTTGGATGCAAGTGCTTCTTAGTGCACTTCTATGTCACAACCAGATACATATAATGTGTTTGATAAAACCAAGAATATACACATGCAGTGGCTTTACAAGGTAAAAGCATGTTGACTGCACACGCTATCAACCTCTTAAGGACCAAGCCGATTTTGGGCTTAAGGACCAGGCCAATTTTATTTGTTGCATTTTCGTTCCTCCTTACCTTCTAAATATCATAACTCTTTTATATTTTCATCCACTGACCCATATAAGGACTTGTTTTTTGTGTCACCAATTTTACTTTGTAATGACTTAACTCATTTTACCATAAAATGTATAGCGCAACCAAAAAAATATTATTTATGTGGGGAAAGAAAAACACAATTTAGCAAATTTTGGAAGGTTTTGTTTTCACGCTGTACACTTTACGGTAAAAATGACATGTTTTCTTTATTCTGTGGGTCAACACAAAAAAAATTATACCCATTTTATATGCTTTTTTTATAATTGTACCACTTTAAAAAAAATCTCAAACTATTTTAACAAAATGAGTATGTTTAAAATGACCCTATTTTGACCACCTATAACGGTGAAATTTTTCCGTATATGGGGCAGTATGAGGGCAAATTTTTTTGCATGTATTGAACTTTTTATTAATTTTTTATTAAACTTTTGGAATAAAATGGGCCAAAAAAGCAGCAATTTTGGCCTTTTTTTTAACGTTTACGCTGTTCACCATATGGAATAATTAACAATATATTTTGATAGTTCGGACTTTTATGCACACGGCAATAACAAATTTGTTAATTAATTATTTTTCTTTATGCTTTTTGGGGGTAAAATGGGGAAAAAGGGAAAATTCATATTTTTAATTGGGAGAAGGGATTTTTCAAAGTTTTTTACTTTTTTACTTTTTTTTTTAACACTTGTTATGTCCCCATAGGGTACTATTTATAGCAATCTTTCATTGCTAATACTGTTCAGTGCTATGCATAGGGTATAGTACTGATCAATGTTATCGGCAATCTTCTGCTCTGGCCTGCTTGACCTTAGACTAGAGCAAAAGAGCCCTGGAGATGACCGGAAGCAGGTGAGGGGACCTTCGGCCGCCATGCTGGATGATCGGATCCCCGCAGCAGCACTGACCATCCATTTTAAGTACCGCACTGCTGCAGATGCCACGATCTGTATTGATCACAGCATCTGAGGTGTTAATGGCGGACATCAGCGCGATCGCTGATGTCCGCCAATACAGGCAGGTCCCTGGCTGCTGATAGTGGACCGGTGCTCCGGTCATTTCTAGTGATAAGCGGCAGGGGCCATATTAGAATTCGTGACCACCGTCCAGGAATGGAGATAGGCAGTGGTCAGGAACCGGAGATGACTGAAGTGGAGTAGAGACTATTAGAGAGTGGCAAGGCGCCGTGTATGTGGGAATTTTAAATGCAGAGTTTTTCACTACCCGTTACATATTGAGGCTGGCAGGTTCATCTATATACATTACATACAAGGGATCCAACTTTTTTGGGGCTTATCCTATTTCATCTACCAGGCGATCTTATGCTTAAAGGGGCAATAGCACTGTTGAGTAAGTGCCAGTTATTCCAGTGGTTCTTGATGATGTTTCATAATGAAGGATACATCTGGAGCTTTACAAAGTTAGCAGTGGGGGCCAGTATGAGATAGATTGGACATCATTATCAATTAACCTCTTTTTGTGTACTAATGTGGATATTATCCAAATCTATATGAAGGAGATTGGACCTCAACCCAAGAACATTCATTGATTGTAAAAACCAATAGAAGAATCATCATCATGACTGTTGTCACTATTCGGCTAGCTGGATGTGGATCCTCTATGTCAGCGAGGGATTGGCGTGGACCGTGTCGGTAGACCGGTTCTAAGATGCTACTGGTATTCACCAGAGCTCGCCGCAAAGCGGGATGGTCTTGCTGCGGCGGTAGCAACCAGGTCGGATCCACCGGCAACGGCTCAACCTCGCTGACTGCTGAGAAGGCGTGGGACAGAAGGACTAGGCAGAGGCAAGGTCAAACGTAGCAGAAGGTCGGGGGAGGCGGCAAGGTTCGTAGTCAATGTGGATAGCAAAAGATCTGGAAACACAGGCTTTGGACAACACTAAACGCTTTCACTGGCACAAGGCAACAAGATCCGGCAAGGAAGTGCAGGGGAAGAGAGGTAATATAGTCAGGGAGCAGATGGAAGCTAATTAGGCTAATTGGGCCAGGCACCAATCATTGGTGCACTGGCCCTTTAAAACTTAGAGAGCTGGCGCGCGCGCGCCCTAAGGAGCGGAGCCGCGCGCGCCACGACATGACAGCCGGGGGCCGGGACAGGTAAGTGACTTGGGATGCGATTCGCGAGCGGGTGCTTCCCGCTATGCGAATCGCATCCCCACCGGCAATGTCAGTGCAGCGCTCCCGGTCAGCGGGTCTGACCGGGGCGCTGCAGAGAGAGGAACGCTGCGAGCGCTCCGGGAAGGAGCAGGGACCCGGAGCGCTCGGCGTAACAGTACCCCCCCTTAGGTCTCCCCCTTTTTTTGTCCGGCAATTGCTTCACATGGGACGAGGACACTGGGAGCGATTGTAGGGTTTCCTCAAAGGCAGGCAGTACAGCAGGAGTGGGAATGGGGAGGGAGGGCAGAGGGTGAAGCTTGGCATGGGGCAGGGTGTCACCAGGACGGGGGCTATGAGGAGGCACGTCACAGTCCTGATAGGCCTTGGGGAGACCAGGCACAGGAGGAGAAACTGAGGCCCGACAGACGGGACTGGGAGCAGAGGTGAGGCATTTTTTACGGCAAGCAGAACCCCAATTCTTGATCTCCCCGGTGGTCCAGTCAAGGGGGACCTGTCATGTGGGGGGCTGTTATGTGGGGTGGGGGGTGGCCTCTAAAGAGAGAAGACCTGCTGTTACTATTTTGTAAGAGAGGGCACTTTGGTTTTCTTTTATTGCAATTTAAGTTGTTAGTTAATGAAAAATAATAAATATTTTTTTATATTTCTCTACAGTTAAGGGGAATGTTTTATCAGTAATTCTGCCTAAACATCGGGCAGCATAAAACTGGTGCAGGCGTCACGATCCCAGGACACCAGGAAAAACACTGAGACACTCGGTCATTCAGAGTCATCTTAGTTTGAAAATCCTGCTGAAACCCCGGAAATGAGTCCCTGGGGCTGGTCCCAGCGGGGCGGGTGACGCATCTCTCCCTATGCCAATGGTCTCCAAACTGTGGACCTCCATCTGTTGCTTAACTAAAACTCCCAGCAAAACTACAACTCCCAGCATGCCCAGACCATTTTTGGAACAACTAGCAGTCCACAGTTTGTAGCCCTAGTCCCTATACAGTTACATTCCTGGCTTCTGCACTACTACTGGAATTGTGTTCCTGGTATCTGGCACTTCCGGGTCAGGTGACGTCATATAACTAGCCATCCAATCAGCGGCTGAGGCTGGACATTGCTTCGGCCCATAACTGAATGAGCAGCTGTGTAACGTCACCTAACCCAGAAGCGCTGGACACTGGGAACTGAATTTCGTGATTCTGGCGGTAGCTCAAGAGCAAGGAAGAGAGTTTTTTTTTTATACTGTCTTCCCCAAGCGTTAATACCACATTTCTGCCACAACATAGCTTTCTTATGGAGGCCTGGCAAATCAAATGTCAGGCTTCCCTGTCCCTTCCCTGCTGCCGGCGGCTGCCACAATGACACAATGCTGTGGGGCTGGTATGATCATTTTTTCAGGGTTGGTTTTTAGCCCCAGTTCTGCCCTGGGTGGAGAGAGATATATCTAGCTAAGGCTGCATTCACACCACAATTGTTACAAACCGGATCTGGCTGGGAGATGTGAAAACCAGGCGCTCCCGTATCTCAGCCGGACCCAGACCACATCTCGTTTGGATGAGCCGACCGGAGTCAGATAATGACTCCAGTCGGCTCAGTTTTGCCCCGTATCCAGATTTGTGACCGTACTTAAAACTGTACTATACCACGGTTTTAAGTCTGGTCACAAAACCGGATATGGGGCAAAAATAAGGGAAATAGTGACTCCGGTCGGCTCATTCAAATGAGATGAGATGGGGGCCGGGTCCGGCTGAGATAGGGGAGTGCCTGGTTTTCACATATCCCTATCGGATCCGGTCCCGTATGTAACAATCGTGGTGTGAATACAGCCTGATGTAGAATGGAGGTAGAAGTGGGAAGAAGCCTGCCTACCTACCTAATATATTAAAGGGGTAGTCCAGTGGTGAAAAACCTATCCCCTATCCTAAGGATAGGGGATAAGTTTCAGATCGCGGGGGGTCCGACCGCTGGGGCCCCCTGCGATCTCTCTGTACGGGGCCCCGGCTCTCCGCCGAGATAGCGGGTGTCGACCCCCGCACAAGGCGGCGGCCAACACGCCCCCTCAATATATCTCAATGGCAGAGCCAGAGATTGCCGAAGGCAGCGCTTCGGCTCTGCCATAGAGTTGTATTGAGGGGGCGTGTCGGCCGCCGCCTCGTGCGGAGGTCGACACGCCCCCTTCCCGCGGGTGGTCGGGGCTCCGTACAGGAGATCGCAGGGGGCCCCAGCGGTCGGACCCCCTGCGATCTGCAACTTATCTCCTATCCTTAGGATAGGGGATAAGTTGCTCACCACTGAGTCACCACTCGACTACTCCTTTAAGGCTGAACATTTACTTAGCTAAGAAGGGGAGAGGGAAGGGGGGCACCTTTGTAGTGTTGGTATCTATCTGTATATGATCACTGTATGGAGTTAACCTTGGTCTTTGCCGAGTGGATTTTTTTCAGTAGCAGTGTGGGGATATTAGTCATTCTGCGGTGGTCATGATGTGGCGGTATTACTTGTCCCTTGTATACTGATATTGATAATTTCAATCTCAGTTCACAGGATTTGGTCAGTAACAGTATGACGGTAATATGTATGGGCATAATATTCCTCCTTGTATACTGGTAATATTGGTCTCAGTATACAGGATTTGGCTAGTAACAGTATGATGGTAATATGTATGGGGATAATATTCCTCCTTGTATACTGGTATTATTGGTAATATTACTCTCAGTATACAGGATTTGGTCAGTAACAGTATCATGGTAATATGTATGGTGATAATTTTCCTCCTTGTATACTGGCATTATTGTTAATATTGCTCTCAATATACCGGATTTTCACATATAACCTTTTTAAAACATTGCTGCCATTTTTCATTATAAGCAGGGCCGGTGTTAGGGCGGGGCAAACCAGGCAATTGCCTAGGGCCCCCATCCCCCAAGGGGCCCCCTGCCGGCTGCTCAGTAGGGGGGGTGGGCAACTGTTTTAAAGTGGCCGCAGCGTTGGCTTCTTGTTAAAGATTAGCAGTCCAGCCGCGGCCACTTTAAAACAGTGACCAGCTCCGGGCCCCATGCCCGCAGGGGGCCCCCGTCACATTCGGGACATCCCTGTGTCCCTAAAAATCTTTTCAGGACACAAGAATGCCCCGTTTACCTCATAGCGGCCCCGCGTTGACTTTAAAAACGCTGGGCCGTTGGGAGGAAGCGCACGCAGTGACGGCACTGACATCACGTGCGTGCGCCCATAGCAACAGTACAGCAGAGCGCAGCAGTGAGGAGGACGCGCGTGTATGGTAAGTCACCTGCAGTCATCTTCAGTGTTCCAACCGCTGCTCCCGGGATGGCCCATAGGCCATAGCAGTAGATCGTGACCGGGATGGCCCATAGGCCATAGCAGTAGATCGTGACCCAGGAGCGGTGGTCGGAATACTCAAGTGGGGCAGTAAACAGGCATACAGCCTCCAGCCATACATTGTATATGGCTGAAGGCTGTATGTCTGTAGGGGAACATACTGCACTTAATGTGGGGGAACTATACTGCACCAAATGTGGTGGAATTGTAGTGCACCTAATGTGGGGGAACTATACTGCACCTAATGTGGGGAATTATACTGCACCTAATGTGGGGGAACTATACTGCACCTAATGTGGGGTATTATACTGCACCTAATGTGAGGGAACTATACTGCACCTAATGTGGGGGAACTATACTGCACCTAATGTGGGGGAACTATACTGCACCTAATGTGGGGGAACTACACTGCACCTAATGTGGGGGGAACTGTACTGCACCTAATGTGGGGAACTATACTGCACCTAATGTGGGGGAACTATACTGCACCTAATGTGGGGGAACTATACTGCACCTAATGTGGGGGAACTACACTGCACCTAATGTGGGGGAACTATACTGCACCTAATGTGGGGAACTATACTGCACCTAATGTGGGGGAACTACACTGCACCTAATGTGGGGGAACTATACTGCACCTAATGTGGGGAACTATACTGCACCTAATGTGGGGGAACTATACTGCACCTAATGTGGGGAACTATACTGCACCTAATGTGAGGGTACTACACTGCACCTAATGTGGGGGAACTACTGTATACTGCACCTAATGTGGGGGAACTACTGTATACTGCACCTAATGTGGGGAACTACTGTATATTGCACCTAATGGGGGGAATTATACTGCACCTAATGCGGGGGAACTACTGTATACTGCACCTAATGTGGGGAATTATACTGCACCTAATGTGGGGCAACTACTGTATACTGCACCTAATGTGGGGGGACTACTGTATACTGCACCTAATGTGGGGGAACACTGTATACTGCACCTAATGTGGGGGAACTACTATATACTGCACCTAATGTGGGGAACTACTGTATACTGCACCTAATGTGGGGGGACTACTGTATACTGCACCTAATGTGGGGAACTACTGTATACTGCATCTAATGTGGGGAACTACTGTATACTGCACCTAATGTGGAGGGACTACTGTATACTGCACCTAATGTGGGGGACTATACGGCCCCTAATGTGGGGGAACTATACTGCACCTTATGTCGGGGAACTATACTGCACACCTAATGTGGGGGACTATGCTGCTCCTAATGTGGGGGAACTATACTCCACCTAATGTGGGGGAACTATACTGCACCTAATGTGGGGGAACTATACTGCACCTAATGTGGGGGAACTATACTGCACCTAATGTGGGGGAACTATACTGCACCTAATGTGGGGGAAATATACTGTACACCTAATGTGGGGGAGCTATACTCTTTACCTAATGTGGGGGGAACTATACAAAAATATAAAATTGTACTATTTTGATCCCTGTTTTGATGGGACTTTTCAATAGCTTTTTAGATATTTTTTTTTAATAGTATTTGAAGTGACCAAAAATGTTCAAATCCAGTTAGTGCACTACTACGACTTTTGGGGCCCCACTTTTGATTTTACCTAAGGCCCCGCTAAGCCTAAAACCGGCCCTGATTATAAGGGAGTGTTGTGCCATTTTACTTTTTGAATTTGTGGTGGACTATGATCGGGTCTTGGTCGCTGACACCACTTTATTGAAACATTTGGCAAAGTACTGGTGTATTCCTTCTGTGATATATATATATATGTATAGCCACGCAAAGTGATACGCCTGTGCTCGGTGGCCGTTTGCCGGCACAATGACACAATGCTGTGGGGCTGGTATACAGTAATTTCCAGGGCTGGTTTTCATCCCCAGTCCGGCCCTGTCCCAAGGATAGGGGATAAGTTTCAGATTGCGGGGGGTCCGACCGGTGGGGGGCCCCGTGATCTCCTGTACGGGGCCCTGGCTCGCTGGCCAGATAGCGCGTGTTGACCACCAGAGGAAGGGGCAGCCGACACGCCCCCTCAAAAAAAGCGCTATGGCAGAGCCAGAAATTGCCAAAAGCAGCGCTGCATCAGTCCCCCAAAAAATGTGAGTTCCTGGATTTCAATATCTATATTCAGGATGGCTGTTCGCATACTGCCAACTATTTTAAGGAGGTGGATGCAAACAGATACCTCGACTTTAACAGTTGCCATCTTAAATAATGGAAGAAGAACATTCCATTCGGTCAAATGAAAAGAATCCGAAGGAATTGTTCTTCCACACAAAAATACCTACAACAACTAGAGAACCTGGAGGATCGTTTTAAACAAAAAGGGTATCCCAAACCCCTTATACAAGGAGCACGCCAGAGAGTGGACGAATTTTTGTATAGGTAATATCACCAGCTCATATTATTGTGTCATGATTACTGGCACCATATGTAGTCCCCCAGTTATTCTTCTTTAGATGTTTTCCGTGTCCTGTGCAGTATCTCTCCCCGAAGTCCACTTGATGGCCCCCGTGGTGGTCTACACCCCGAAGTCATCAATTCTTACTCTAAGAGAGAGTTTGCAGCTGTTCCTGGAGACGGTTAACATTAACCTCTGCATGGTGGAATAATAGGTCACGATGTTTATCAGGATCAGTAGAAGCATCACCCACTCGATGATTATGATGGGGATTTCACGGATCTCGTCCCAGTCTTCATCATTATGGAATAATTCCTTTAATGTTTCATATCCAAAATAGAAAACTACACAGACAAAAGTCAGGCCACAGCAGGTGCATCTACTATGGTGGATGACTTTTTTTGCTCCTGGTAATTTATACATCTGGATGGACTGCCCAAGGTAGTATAAGGCTTCACATGTAATGGAAATTATCGTGCTGACAAAGTGTATCCTGGGATATTCTTCGGGGGACAATACATGCATAACAGCTGTGGAAAAACAGGAGGCCCACACAATGGCCAGCAGGATCCTCTGGATCAGGACCTGATGACCCCTGAACTCTTCAGTATGCATAACCATATACTTATAAATAAGAAAGGTTAGTACCAAAGTGCCAATGGACGTCCCTATAAATCCAATTCTGAATAATATGCTTTCGGGAAAGAAATTTCCCACGTCACTGTGAAGGAAAAGAAACCAATGTTATTATGGATATTTCCTCACTCCCAACCCATGAAATAAGAATCATGTGCTTGTTTATCTTACCTGATGCTCATCAGTGGCGAGGCGGCATGGCCGAGGACCACCGTCATGATGTAGCTGGTGGCAAGCCAGGCCGCACACCAAAACGCCAACAGGAGGGGGACGAACCCCAGTCCTTTTAGCTCCATTTCAGACAAGTAGAAGAAGAAGACGCTGATCTCACTATTCTCACTAATCGCACAGGAACAATTACAGACTGAAGGCTCGGGCGGCTGTCAGTGGGATGTCAGGACTCCAGCTGTCTATGACATCACATGTGACATGTCAGAATGACTGCTTGTTTCTTTGAGCTGCCATGATTTAGTATCTGCTATAGACAGAACCTGATGTTTTTACTATGGACCTTACAGACCTCAGAACCCAAGTAATTAGTGCAGAGGCTCCATTTTGATCATCTCATATTTCACATTATTTGAGTTCCAGGGCTCAGATACATTTGCACCCTCTATAGCAGTGGTCTTCAAGCTGTGAACCCCCAACCGCTGCAGAACCACAACTCCCAGCATGCCCAGACAGCAACTTCGCATAAGGAAATAGTCTAATTAAACTTGCTCCAAGGATAAGCCTCTAAGGGTCTCGTTCGATCTTAATGTTATACCTTTTTTCAATAACATCGATGATTGCAAAATGTATGAATATAGGAATAATTCCATATAAGATGCAAAAAGTTAGCATCCTCCATCTGACATTTTGGACAGTTTGCATCCTGTCTGAGGCCCATACGCTTCAATCCCCATGGAGTACAATACATCCTATACAAAATCTCAGACTGTACCATTACATGGGCCTTATTATATGATGTAAAGTTCAAGTTTACAAAGGCTCTGCCCCATGAATCTGAATGTAACCCCCCCCCCCCAAGTCCCTTTCCCATCTACCCTTGATAGCATCAACATTTCATACATTTTTGTCATGGGTTTAGGGACAGGGGGCCCTCTCATTAATTCAACAAGGGGATGTGAATGTTCTCTCCTCAACTCTCCTTTTATTGGTTTATGATCTGTGTTACTTATTTGTAAAAAACAATGTTTCTGATTGTCTTCCCCCCACACACTTATTATCTCTTCAAACGACTTTATTTGACCTAAAGCGTATAATTGATTTACATAAATAAGCCCCTTTTCATCCAAAAGAGTGAATCTTTAATTTTAAGGAATTTTTTAAGTGCTTTATTCGACCATAATGAAGTAAAGTCAAAACTCCATGTGATTTTAAAAAAATTTTAAGTTCCTCCCATACTTTACTATATAGATATGCATGGGTGTAGTGAGTATCCCAGCTTCCAAAATCTCAAAAATATCCTTATAACGACCCATTAGGGTATATATCCTTATAACGACCCATTAGGGTATGTTCACACTACAGTGTGTGAACGGAATCTCCGCTCACTGAATTCAGTGAGCGGAGATTCAGACTGGCAGCCGGCGGTGGCGGTAGGACCGGGCGGCACTGAGCCGTCACCATTGACAGCTATGCAGTGCTCGCGGACTTCCGTGCAAAGAATGAACATGTTCTTTCTTTGCGCTGAACAATTTCAGCGGCGGACCCATTCACACTAATTCACACTAATGTTAAGTTCACACCGCGGAATTCGGCTCGCGGACTTACGCCCGTGGAATTCCGTAGTGTGAACATACCCTTAGAGAGAAAAAATAGGACTACATTTTCCCTCCTTCTCATAATAGTCTGCAATTTTAGTGCTAAAAAGTACCTAAAAAAAAAAAAGTGCCCAACCCCCATCGTGCTCAGCTAACGTTAAAGAAACATATTTCATTCTCGTGCTTTCCTGCCCCAAAGTAGTGAATTTAATAAAGAAATAAGAGCTTGGAACCATTTTTCTGATATCCATACAGTATAGAAACATAGAATGTGTCGGCAGATAAGAACCAATTGGCCCATCTAGTCTGCCCAATAATCTGAATCCTATCAATAGTCCCTGGCCCTATCTTATATGAAGGATAGCCTTATACCTATCCCTATCTTATTTGAAGGATAGCCTTATGCCTATCCCAGGCATGTTTAAACTCCTTCACTGTATTTGCAGCGACTAGTGTTGCTCACGAATATTCGTAATTAAAATTTTAATCGCGAATATAGCATATACGCAAATTCGCGAATATAGCACTATATATTCGTAATTACGAATATTCGCTTATTTTTTTGCGCATATGTGAAAATTTGTGCGCATATGCGCATATTTGCGAATATTGAGCCCTCCCTTAATTAACCCCTTTAGACTCAGGGTTTTTCTGTTTTTGCACTTTCGTTTTTTCCTCCTTACCTTTTAAAAAACATAACCCTTTCAATTTTTCACCTAAAAATCCATATTATGGCTTATTTTTTGCGTCGCCAATTCTACTTTGCAGTTACATTAGTCATTTTACCCAAAAATGCACAGCGGAACGGGAAAAAAAATCATTGTGCGACAACATCGGAAAAAAAACGCCATTTTGTAACTTTTGGGGGCTTCCGTTTCTACGCAGTGCATATTTCGGTAAAAATTACACCTTATCATTATTCTGTAGGTCCATACGGTTAAAATGATCCCCTACTCATATAGGTTTGATTTTGTCGCACTTCTGGAAAAAAAATCATAACTACAGGCAGGAAAATTTATACGTTTAAAAATGTCATCTTCTGACCCCTATAACTTTTTTATTTTTCCACGTACAGGGCGGTATGAGGACTCATTTTTTGCGCCGTGATCTGAAGTTTTTATCGGTATGATTTTTATTTTGATCGGACTTTTTGATCACTTTTTATTCATTTTTTAATGGTATAAAAAGGGACCAAAATACGCTTTTTTGGACTTTGGAATTTTTTTGCGCGTACGCCATTGACCGTGCGGTTTAATTAATGATATATTTTTATAGATCGGACATTTACGCACGCGGCGATACCACATATGTTTATTTATTTTTTTACACTGTTTTATTTTTTTATGGGAAAAAGGGGGTGATTCAAACTTTTATTAGGGAAGGGGTTAAATGACCTTTATTAACACTTTATTTTTAAAAAAAATTTGCAGTGTTATAGGTCCCATAGGGACCTATAACACTGCACACACTGATCTCCTATGCTGATCATTGTTATCCCATAGGGACCTATAACACTGCACACACTGATCATTGTTATCCCATAGGGACCTATAACACTGCACACACTGATCATTGTTATCCCATAGGGACCTATAACAATGCACACACTGATCTCCTATGCTGATCACTGGTGTGTATTAACACGCCTGTGATCAGTGTTATCGGCGCTTGACTGCTCCTGTCTGGATCTCAGGCACGGAGCAGTCATTCGTCGATCGGACACCGAGGAGGCAGGTAAGGGCCCTCTCGGTGTCCGGTCAGCTGTTCGGGAAGCCGCAATTTCACCGCGGCGGTCCCGAACAGCCCGACTGAGCAGCCGGGTCACTTTCACTTTCACAGCGGCGGTCAGCTTTGACCGCCGCTTCTAAAGGGTTAATACCGCACATCGCCGCGATCGGCGATGTGTGGTATTAGCCGCGGGTCACGGCCGTTGATGAGCTCCAGGACCGACGCAATATGATGCGTGATCACGGCGCGATCCCACTTCATATCGCGGGAGCCGGCGCAGGACGTAAATATACATCATGCGTCGTTAAGGGGTTAATGGTATAGAGAACTGTGACTAGTGCATCAACTCTGTGATTTTTTGCCCAATAAAACCAATAGGCTAATTGTGGTCTATGGGGATCTCACTGCATGTAAGATAAGCAGGACCGTCTTGGCAGTACAGTGGGATGGGAGACCGTCACTGGTTCGAGTCCCAGGGTGGACAGTGTTACAGTGTTGTGGTTAAACTTTACTTTCCTGGAAAAGCTGTTGAGTTGCCCATAGCAACCAATCAAATTGCTTCCTTCATTTTTCAGAGGCTTTTTCAAAAATGAAAGCAGCGATCTGATTGGTTGCTATGGGAAACTCAGAAACTTTTCCTCTGGACAGGTTTTGATAAATCTCCCTCTATGGGGGAGATTCATCAAGACCAGTGTAGAGGAAGAGTTGTGCAGTTGCCCATAGCAACCAATCAGATTGCTTCTTTCATTTTTCACAATGCCTCTGCAAAATTAAAGAAGCGATCTGATTGGTTGCTATGGGCAATTCAGCAGATTTTCCTGGAAAAGTTTCTGAGTTGCCCATAGCAACCAATCAGATTACTTCCTTCATTTTTCAGAGGCTTTTTCAAAAAATGAAAGAAGTGATCTGATTGGTTGCTATGGGCAACTCAGCAGCTTTTCCCCATAGACCACAATGGGCCTACTGGTTTCAATGGGCAAAAAATCACAGAGTTAATGCACTAGACACAGTTCTCTATACCATTAACCTCTTCAGGACATAGGGCGTATGGATACGCCCTGCATTCCGAGTCCTTAAGGACCGAGGGCGTATCCATACGCCCGTGGGAATTCCGGTCCCCACCGCTAGCCAGTTGGGGACCGGAGCCAGATGCCTGCTGAAATCGTTCGGCAGGCATCGCGGCATATCGCCCAGGGAGGTCATTATGTGGGCGATGGCCGCAGATCGCTGGACAATTCAGCCCAACGATCTGCGGCGATATCGGGTCTCCAGTGACCCGGAATTACTGGCTGATCGGGGCCATCTCTGACGGTCCAGAAGAGCCATAGCCAGCAGGGGTGAGGTGGCACTGATTCGTCGGCCCCGGGAGCTGGGGACCCCGATCCCCGACTTCAATGTTGGGATCGGGGCCCCAGGAGCGGCGGCGGCGAGGGACTGACCTGTGTACCGGAGCAGCAGTAGGAGGTGAGTGACAGCCTCCTGCTGTTGCTTAGCAACAGCTCCCAGCGTGCAAAAAGTGCATGCTGGGAGCTGTAGTTATGCAACAGCAGGAGGCAGACAACCACAACTCCCAGCATGGAAAAGTGTACCTTCAGCTGTTGTAGAACTACAACTCCCAGCTTGCACATACAGCTAAAGTGCATGCTGGGAGTTGTAGTGGTGCATCTGCTGGTTGCATAACTACAACTCCCAGCATGCCCGTTGGCTGTCGGTGACTGCTGAGAGTTGTAGTTTTGCAACAGCTGAAGGCACAATGGTTGTGAAACTCAGAGTTTTTTTTTTACTTAACTATAAAAAGAGGCGAGAGGTGAGGAGGACGAGGCAAAGAGAGTGCCTGCACCCACCGCAGTGAGTATCATCATTGTCACCATCACTATCGTTACTGTATTATTATTATTATTAGCTTCATTGATTCCAGAATTATGGGACCAATTAAGAGAATAGTAAAATCTGCCGTACACTGGAGTATTATCATCTATAGGGATTGTTCTCCGGGGGGGGGTCTTACATCAGGGCTCTTGAGTCCAGGAGACAGCAAAAAAAAAGTTAGGAAGATTTATGTTTTTTTTTTTTTTTTTTTTTTACAAAGTATTAAGTTTTATTTTAGTTACTTTTATTTAAGTAAGTAATTAACTACAGTTAACCCCTGCCTGTTTTTAAACATTTTTCTGCTAATATAAACGTTCTATTGCTACAGCTGTATCAATTGCGCAGTCTGGGCTTGTATTATGGCCTAGGATTGGCTTCGGGCCTGACATTCCATCGGCACAATGTCAATTCATGGAAATTCCGTCTCCCATTGGGATTCTACTGCAAAGTGCCCGCTATGAAAGTTCAATCGTTTGGAGGAATCCACCAGAGAGGTCCGGTACTATACTGTAGTGATTGTGACTGGACTTACAGGGACGGGCCCACAGAGGCTGAAAAGGGGGCTTGAGCCCCTGCCTTTTAAAGGGATACTCCGCCCCTAAACATCTTATCCCCTATCCAAAGGACAACTGTCACGCCCCCTCCCATAGACGTGCATTGAGGGGAGGGGTTTGATGTCACAGGGGGGTGGAGCCACAACATCATGATCTTTCTGTCCCGGTGGTCGAGATGGACTCAGCCTGAGCTCCGGAAGCCGCTACAGGTGGGTGCTGCATGGTAGATCCAGGGGGTCCCCAGCAGCGGGACCCCGGCGATCTGACATCTTATCCCCTATCCTTTTGATAGGGTATAAGATGTCTAGGGGCGGAGTACCCCTTTAATGCACCTGCCCTATAATGCCCTCACTGACTGGGACCTCCTTAAAGGGATTCAGAGTCCTATTTAGTTTACATGACTGCCAGATATCGCTTAAATGGGTACTCCGGCCCTAAGACATCTTATCCCGAAGAATAGGGGATAAGATGTTTGATTACAGGGGTCCCGCCGCTGGGGACCCCCACAATCTCTCATGCAGACACCTACCTGTGGCAGCTGCACAGAGCAATGTTCCCACCGTGAAGGGTGAAGACTACGGGGACGGAGTTTTGTGACGTCAGGAATCCGCCCCCTTGTGACGTCACGCCATAGACTTGCATTGAGGGGTCGGGGCGGAGTGTGAAGTCACAAGGGGGGCGGAGGTGTGACGTCACGATACTCCGTCCCCTGCACCTCCCGTCATCAGCCACAGAACGATCCTTGCTCTGTGCAGCTGAAAAACCTGGGGTGCTGCAGGAGAGATCACGGGGGTCCCCGGTGACTGGATCCCCGCCATCAGACATCTTATCCCCTATTCTTTGGATAGGGGATAAAATGTACAAAGCTGGAATACCTCTTTAAAGCTGAAGAAGATATGAAAGTAGAAATGTGATTGGTTGTTATGGGAAAAACCAGACAGACCAGACAATTTTGGTTTCAGAGAGATTAATAAATCTTCAAATCTTTGAAAGACCTAAGTGCAAAACCTTTTGTATATGAGCGATAAGCACAGAATGTGGCAGGTGTAGATGGTAGAGAGGCCCTTGTCCTAAGTGGTCTCACTGTTCTAGACAAAGGCCGTTCCCAAATAGAATAGTGAAAAAGAACAGTGAAACTTAGAAGCCTTCAATCATATGGTCAGGGACAAGTGTATACGACACCTATGTTACGGCACAAGACACCCAAAGCCGGTGATTGGTTGTAGTCAGGGCCCGGACTGACCATTTGGTGTTTGCCACATGGCTGCTGATCGGCATTCTTGAAAGCCGTCCAGCCTTGGACGAATTTGATTGTAAGCATGTCTTATTGACGTGCCTATAGTTAAATGCGTCACTTGGCATGGCTCCTCACCCTGTCAATTACTCTTGTGGCGCCCGGAATATGCAGGCAGCCACCAGAGGCTGCACATCCTTCCTCTGTGCTCCAGCATATGGGTGATGTAATCATCATGCGCAGGAGCACAGACTGGTGGAGAAGAGAGGAAGAGAGGGCACGCTATGAACAACGTAAAGGGGGCTGCTGCTGCTACTACCATAAAGGGGTACTCCGATGAAAAACAATTTTTTTTCTAAATCAACTGGTGCCAGAAAGTTAAACAGATTTGTAAATAATTTCTATTTCAAATTCTTAATCCTTTCAGTACTTCTCAGCTGCTATATACTAAAGAGGAAGTTGTATTCCTTTCTGGAATTATTTTCAGTCTGACCACAGTGCTCTCTGCTGACACCTCTGTCCATGTCAGGAACTGTCCATATACAAGCAAATCCCCATAGCAAACCTCTCCTGGTCTGAACAGTTCCTGATACGGAGAGAGGTGTCAGCAGAGAGCACTGTGGTCAGACTGGAAAGAACATCAGAAAGAAATGCAACTTCCTCTGGACCATACAGCAGTTAAGTACTGAAAGGGTTAAGATTTTTAAATAGAAATAATTTACGAATCTGCTTAACTTTGTGGCACCAGTTGTTTAAAAAAAAATATATGTTTTTCACCAGAGTACCCCTTTAACGACCACAGACGTAAATGTACGTCCTGGTGCGGTGGTACTTCGTGCACCAGGACGTACATTTACGTACTGTACATGACCGCAAGCAACAGAACGATGATCGGGTCACGTGGGGCAGGTCCTGGCTGCTGATAGCAGCCAGGGACCTGCCAGTAATGGCCGACATCCACAATCGTGCGGATGTCTGCCATTAACCCCTCAGATGCCGTGATCAATACAGATCACGGCATCTGCGTCAGCACGGCTACATTTTATGCTGATTTGATCGCCCGTGGCACGGAGGTCCCCTCACCTGCCTCTGCTGCCTCCCCGGCTTTTTCTGCTCTGGTCTGTGATCGAGCAGACCAGAGCAGAAGATAGCCGATAACACTGATCAGTGCTATGCCCTGTGCATAGCACTGAACTTTATTAGCAATCAACTGATTGCTATTAATAGTCTCCTAGGGGGACTATTAAAGTGTAAAAAAAAAGTTTTAAAAAATAAAAAAAAAGGTTAAAAAAAATTTGAAAAATCCCATCCTCCAATAAAAATGTAAAATGTCCCTTTTCCCATTTTAACCACAAAAAAGTGTAAAAAATATAAAAATAAAAATATTGATAAACATATTTGGTATCGCTGCGTGCATAAATGTCGGAACTATTAAAATATAATGTGAATGATCCCGTACGGTGAACTTAACAAAAAAATCCAAAATTGCTGCTTTTTTGTCACATTATATTTAAAAAAATGTATAAAGGTTTATATAAAAAGTTATAGGTCGTCAAAATAGAGGGATTTTAAATACTAATTTGTTTAAAAAGTTTGTGATTTTATTTTAAGTGCAACAATAATAGAAAAGTATGTGATCAGTTTTTAATCCGAAGCCAGAAGTGAATTCAAAAGTAATGCAAACTATGAAAGAAGGATTTACACTTCTCCTTCCCACTGGATCCACTGGTGGCTTTTGCTCAGAAACTGCTGTGGTGACCCACCGGATGAATGGCGGGACCATGGGTGCTGCGTTGTGAGTGGGGGGATCTGATGTTATTAACCCCGGGGCTCAGATGGTATTTACCCCTATGTGTTCGTGATGCCAGTGTGATTTTCGGGTTCCCGAACACCACACGCCCGGATTCTCCGCTATCCCACGGGCTAGTAGTGAATAAAGAGTCCACAACCAGTTATGGTCAAATGGAGGCTTTACTGAATAGAAGACGGGTCTAATTATCTTCACAGCTATGGCCAGAATTCCCAGAGAGGTGGCCAGGACCCAGAGGACCTTGCAGCTTGCTGGGCCAATACTTGACTTGTAGGTAGACTTGACTTGACTAGTTGTAATGACAGCAGACATAGACTTGTAGACTTACTGGAGAGTTATAGCTTTGTGGCCTCCAGATGCTGATCACTTGTCTCTAAGGCCTCTGGTAGCTGCTTCAGCAAAGACTTGTTCTCAGCAGCAGGTAGTAAAGCTAAGAGCAGATGGAATCTGAGAGAAATTGTAATGGCCGCCCCTTTATATAGTGGGGGGCTGGACTAAAGCCCATTGGTCAAGCTGTGGGTCATAGGTTAAAGCTGGTGCTCTCTGGGAGTAAATGTGACAACAGATCATGTGACTTAACATAACATGTGACCAACTTGACCTCCACCTCCACCAATTGTTAGATATATGCAGCAGCTTATTGCAGAAAACAGGCTTTCTCCAGCTTTCTTGTAGCTTTTAATTGCAGGCCGCGGTCTCCAGCCCTTAAAGGGGTACTCCACCAAAAAAACATGTTATCCCCAATCCAAAGGATAGGGGATCAGATGTCTAATCGTGGATCTCCGACACGGCACCCCAGTCATCCATGCATGGAGTGAATTCTGCTCCGTGCCGGATGACTGGCAACTACAGATGCCATGCCCCGCCCCCTACATTCATATGTATCATAAATATACGTCCTGGTGCCCTGTTACTTAATGCACCAGGACATACATTGACGTCCTATACATGGCGCGAGCACCGAAACGGTGTTCTCCTCATGCGCGGCAGGTCCCGGCTGCTATCAGCAGCCAGGGACCCGCCGGTAATGGCGGACATCAGCGATTGCACTGATGTCCGCCATTAACCCCTCAGATGCCGTGATCAATACAGATCACAGCATCTGCGGCAATGAGCAGATCTGCGGCACAGCACTGAGGCGCGAATCCAATCATACAAGATGGCAGACAGAGGTCCCCTCACCTGCCTCCGTCCGTCTCCTGAGGTCTTCTGCTCTGGTCTGAGATCGAGCAGACCAGAGCAGAAGATCGCCGATAATACTGATCAGTGCTATGCCCTATGTATAGCAATGATTAGTATTAGCAATCAAATGATTGCTATAAATAGTCCCCTATGGGGACATAAAAGTGTTAAAAAAAAATAAGTTTAACATTTTTTTAAAAATCCCCTCCTTTAATAAAAATTTAAATAGTCCCTTTTTCCATTTTACCCCCAAAAAGTGTAAAAAAAATTTTATAAACATATTTGGTAACGACACGTGCGTAAATGTCCGAACTATCAAAATATAATGATCCCGTACGGTGAACGGCGTAAATGTAAGAAAAAAAAAAGGCAAAAATTGCTGCTTTTTTTGTCACATCATATTCCAAAAAAATGTATAAAAAACTAATATTATAGCACATATACACAATCATATCATGATACCGACATAAAGTACAGATCACGTCGCAAAAAATGTGCCCTCATACATCCCTGTGTAAGAAAAAAATAGAAAGTTATAAGTGGTCAAAATAGGGGATTTTAAACATACTTTTTTTTGTAAAAAAAAGTTTGTTTTTTTAAAAGCAGTACAATAACAGAAAAGTATGTAATCAGGGTGTTTTAATCGTATTGACCCACAGAATAAAGAACACGTCATTTTTACTGTAAAACGTACAGCGTAAAAACAAAACCCTCCAAAATGTGCAAAATTGCAGTTTTTCTTTCAATTTCCCCACACAAATAATATTTTATTTGTTTTGCCGTACATTTTATGGTAAAATAAAAGGTGTCATTACAAAGTACAATTGGTCACGCAAAAGATAAACCCTCATATGGGTCTGTGGATAGAAATGTAAAAGAGTTATGATTTTTAGAATGTGAGGAGGAAAAAATAAAAGATGCAAAAAGAAAATTCCTGTGTCCCTAAAGGGGTACTCCGGAGAAAAAAAATTTTTTCATATCAACTGGCTCCAGAAAGTTAAACAGATTTGTCAATTACTTCTATGAAAAAAAATCTTAATCCTTCCAGTACATATCAACTGCTGAAGTTGAGTTGTTATTCTCTGTCTGACAACAATGCTCTCTGCTGACATATCTGCTTATCTCGGGAACTGCACATGGTAGGAGCAAATCTCCATAGCAAACCTATCCTGCTCTGGACAGTTCCTGAGACAGACAGAGGTGTCAGCAGAGAGCACTGTTGTCAGACAGAACAGAACAACTCAACTTCGGCAAAGAACAAAAAACAAAGAACAAACTGTTCCGAATGCTGGAGCCGCCGCCGGGAGCTTGTGACGTCATAGTCCTGCCCCCTCATAATGTCACGCCCTGCCCCCTCAATGCATGTCTATGGGAGGGGGCGTGACGGCTGTCATGCCCCCTCCCATAGACTTGCATTGAGGGGGCGGGGCATGACATTATGAGGGGGCAGGGCTATGACATCATGAGCTTCTGGCTCCAGCGTTTGGAACAGTTTGTTCCAAACGCTGAGCAGCGGAGTACCCCGTTAAATGGGCACTCTCATAAAATTTTTTTTTGCTATTGCACTCCTTATGGTAAATAAAAAATATTTCTAATAAACTTTGTTTCAAATTTTGTTTTCTATGTTTTATTTATGCTTAAAAAGCACATTTCCCCCCTCATCTTATACAGAGACTTAGGACCGAAGTCCAAACACAGGAAGTGCAGCCTGGAGTGCTGAGGGGGGGGGGGGGGTCCAGCCTCATCCAATCATAGCTCCTCTCACACTTAACTGCCATATGCTGTTGGTTGGACCCCCCCCCCCCCCCCCCCCCTCAGCACTCCAGGCGGCACTTCCTGTGTTTGGGCTTCGGTCCAAAGTCTGTGTATGAGATGGGGGAAAATGTGCTCTTGAGCTTTTTTAAGCACAAATAAAACATAGAAAACTTAATTTTTTTTAACAAAGTATATTAGAAATATTTTTATTTATCATAAGGAGTGCAATAGCAAAAAATAGTTTTAATGAGAGTGACCATTTAAGCAACTACTGAGGTGTGCCTATCCCAGGTGGAACATGCCTAGTCACCAGTATTTTGAACAAAAAGCTGTCCCTGCTTTGCCCAATCATGTGGCGGAGAGGATGGGCCACTCCATGAACTTGTCTGTGTGCAGAACAGTGCATGCCATGGTCAATACATGGATTAGCAGCTACGGCCAGGGCCAATACAGGTTTTTTACGGCCCACTGGGTCCACATCCTGCAGTTGCGCCGATCAGGTTCATCTTCTGACTCTTGCCACCTATCCTCCTCCTCCACGGACATCTTGCACCCACCCACCCCCACGTGGAAGAGCATAGCTTATCCTCCTCCTTCCTCTTTTTATCAGTGCAAAATCAATCGCTGCCATGCTGTGTTACATCTTCTGAGCCTGGGTGAGAAAAGTCACCCAGCGGAGGAGCTGCTGCCCTGTCTGAACAGGAAGGTTCACACTGGCCCTCTGGTCATGATCTGATATTAGAAAACGTGGTCATCGATAATGGTGTGGTGTCCCAGCACCAAAGGCTGTCCCATGGCTTTGGACTTCCTCAGTGGGTGTTGGGCCCACTGAGGGACTGAATGTTGTTATTGTTATCATGAAGCACTTTATCAAATGGTTAATCTATTTTCATAAAAGTATTATGCTATCTGTTATTTATATGTGTATTCAAATATATGTGTTATACCTTTAAGAGAGGCGCAGTGCAAGCCCATGTGACCCTGTATGCCCAATGGGAACCCCTAAATTCTTGGCCATATAGTGTAGTGGGAGGAGGAGTTGCCTCAGTTGATCTCCAGTTGTTCCTGAGCACCAGTGTAGTAAAGGTGTGAGGTGTTTGTGGAGAAGCTCTGAGGGAAGACCCAGCACAAATCTTCTGCAAGGATCCCCTGCATCATGGAAGTTCATGGCCTGGCGGAGAAAGCTACAGAACCTTGAAAGAACCCTACCAGCCTGGATCAACCTTCAGTCCTATCTCAAGTCAGTATCAATCTATTGGGTGACAGCACCATAAGTCCCAGCAAGGCAGCAGGGCTCCCAAGGGGTTACGCTGCATCCTCTCCCCTCTGCACCAGACTGTCCATGTAATATCATCTGCACCCTTCTAAGTAAAGACAGTTATCCGTAAACTGACATCGGTGTGTTCATTTACTCCCCGTGTCTGGCCCAGGACAAGCTGTCTCCAACCTTGAAACGTGTATAGGATAACAATGCCCTGGCGTCACAAAGTGATAAGGTATTTCCTAGCACCCCCATGGCTACCACAATGGCACAAACACGATAAGGACAACAATAGAAGGACTGTGTAACATTCACGCTTCAGTAAACTGGAACACAGATGATAATGGACTGGACCTGTGTGGTAAATGACTCAGACCATACCAGGGAACAGAGTCTAAGGTGCCGCTGGTTTTCACTAGAGCCTGCCGCAAAGCGGGATGGACTTGCTGTGGCAGGCGGCACTAAGGTCGCTACCCCTGGCACGGCTCAACCACACAGGTGGCTGAGGAGATTCGAGGCACAGGTGGGATGAGGCAACTCTTGGTCTGGATAGGAGGAGGTCAGGGCAGGTGACACAGTAGCATAGTCAGGAACGAAGCAAATGGTCAGTAGGCAGACGGCAAAGGAGCAAGGTCAGGTCATGGAGCTAGGGTAAGATATACAGCAAGGCAACACACAGGAATGTTTTCGCTAAGGCTCTAGGGTGACAAAGATCCAGCAGGGAAGTGTGGGAGGTATGAGGAATTTATCAATGAGCCACAGGTGGTACTTCACGAATGGGCGCACTGGCCCTTTAACCCCTTAAGGACCAGGCCATTTTACACCTTAGGACCAGAGCGTTTTTTGAACATCTGACCACTGTCACTTTAAACATTAATAACTCTGGAATGCTTTTACCTATCATTCTGATTCCGAGATTGTTTTTTCGTGACATATTCTACTTTATGTTATTGGTAAAATTTTGTCGATACTTGCATCGTTTCTTAGTGAAAAATTCCAAAATTTGATGAAAAAATTGAAAATTTTGCATTTTTCTAACTTTGAAGCTCTCTGCTTGTAAGGAAAATGGATATTCCAAATCATTTTTTTTATTCACATATACAATATGTCCACTTTATGTTGGCATCATAAAATTTATGTGTTTTTACTTTTGGAAGACACCAGAGGGCTTCAAAGTTCAGCAGCAATTTTCCAATTTTTCACAAAATTTCCAAAATCACAATTTTTCAGGGACCAGTACAGGTTTGAAGTGGATTTGAAGGGTCTTCATATTAGAAATACCCCACAAATGACCCCAATATAAAAACTGCACCCCCCAAAGTATTCAAAATGACATTCAGTCAGCATTTTAACCCTTTAGGTGTTTCACAGGAATAGCAGCAAAGTGAAGGAGAAAATTCACAATCTTCATTTTTTACACTCGCATGTTCTTGTAGACCCAATTTTTAAATTTTTACAAGGGGTAAAACACATACCTCATATGAGTAAGCACATACCTCATATGTCTATGTAAAGTGTTCGGCGGGCGCAGTAGAGGGCTCAGAAGCGAAGGAACGACAAGGGGATTTTGGAGAGTAAGTTTTTCTGAAATGGTTTTTGGGGGACATGTTGCATTTAGGAAGCCCCTATGGTGCCAGAACAGGAAAAAAAACACATGGCATACCATTTTGGAAACTAGACCCCTTGAGGAACATAACAAGGAATAAAGTGAGCCTTAATACCCCACAGGTGTTTCACGACTTTTGCATATGTAAAAAAATTTAAAAAAAATTTCACAAAAATGTGTGTTTCCCCCCAAATTTCACATTTATGCCAGGGTTAATAGCAGAAAATACCCCCCAAAATTTGTAACCCCATCTCTTCTGAGTATGGAGGTACCCCATAAGTTGACCTGAAATGCACTATGGGCGAACTACAATGCTCAGAAGAGAAGGAGTCATATTTGGCTTTTTGAGAGCAAATTGTGCTCGAGGGCATGTCGCATTTAGGATGCCCTTATGGTGCCAGGACAGCAAAATAACCCCCACATGGCATACGATTTTGGAAACTAGACCCCTTGAGGAACGTAACAAGGAATAAAGTGAGCCTTAATACCCGACAGGTGTTTCACAACTTTTGCATATGTAAAAAATGTTTACAAAAATTTCACTAAAATGTGTGTTTCCCCCAAATTTCACATTTATGCAAGGGTTAATAGCAGAAAATACCCCCCCAAAATTTGTAACCCCATCTCTTCTGAGTATGGAGGTACCCCATAAGTTGACCTGAAGCGCACTATGGGCGAACTACAATGCTCAGAAGAGAAGGAGTCATATTTGGCTTTTTGAGAGCAAATTTTGCTAGGGGGGCATGTCACATTTAGGAAGCCCCTATGGTGCCAGGACAGCAAAATAACCCCCACATGGCATACCATTTTGGAAACTAGACCCCTTGAGGAACGTAACAAGGGGTACAGTGAGCATTTACCCCCCACTGGTGTCTGTCAGATCTTTGGAACAGTGGGCTGTACAAAATTTTTTATTTGCACAGCCCACTGTTCCAAAGATCTGTCAGACACCAGTGGGGTGTAAATTCTCACTGCACCCCTCATTACATTCCGTGAGGGGTGTAGTTTCCGAAATGGGGCCACATGTGTTTTTTTTTTTTTTGCGTTTGTCAGAACCGCTGTAACAATCAGCCACCCCTGTGCAAATCACCTCAAATGTACATGGTGCACTCTCCCTTCTGGGCCTTGTTGTGCGCCCCCAGAGCACTTTGCGCCCACATATGGGGTATCTCCGTAGTCGGGAGAAATTGCATTACAAATTTTGGGGGTCTTTTTTCCCTTTTACCTCTTGTCAAAATGAAAAGTATGGGGCAACACCAGCATGTTAGTGTAAAAAATTTATTTTTTTACACTAACATGCTGGTGTAGACCCCAACTTCACCTTTTCATAAGGGGTGAAAGGAGAAAAAGCCCCCCAAAATTTGTTAGGCTATTTCTCCCGAGTACGGCGATACCCCATATGTGGCCCTAAACTGTTGCCTTGAAATACGACAGGGCTCCAAATTGAGAACGCCATGTGCATTTGAGGCCTGAATTAGGGATTTGCATAGGGGTGGACATAGGGGTATTCTACGCCAGTGATTCCCAAACAGGGTGCCTCCAGCTGTTGCAAAACTCCCAGCATGCCTGGACAGTCAACGGCTGTCCGACAATACTGGGAGTTGTTGTTTTGCAACAGCTGGAGGCTCCATTTTCAAAACAGTGGCGTACCAGACGTTTTTCATTTTTATTGGGGAGGGGAGGGGGGCTGTGTAGGGGTATGTGTATATGTAGTGTTTTTTATTTTATTGTGTGTTAGTGTAGTGTAGTGTTTTTAGGGTACAGTCACATGGGCGGGGGATTACAGCAAGTTTCCCGCTGCGAGTTTGAGCTGCCGCGCAAAATTTGCTGCATTGCAAACTTGCAGCCTGATACTCACTGTAAGCCCCCTGCCCATGTGAATGTACCCTGTACATTCACAGGGGGGGAACCTCCAGCTGTTGCAAAACTACAACTCCCAGCATGCACAGTGCATGCTGGTAGTTATAGTTTTGCAACAGCTGGAGGCACACGGGTTGGGAAACACTGAGTTAGGAAACAGACAATGTTTCCCAACCAGTGTGCCTCCTTTTGTTGCAAAACTACAACTCCCAGCATTCTCAGGCATGCTGGAAGTAGTAGTTCGGCAACATCTTTAGAGCCAGATGTTGCCGAACTACAACTCCCAGCATGCTTGGAGTTGTAGTTTTGCAACATCTGGAGGACTACAGTTTGCAGACCACTAATACAGTGGTTCCCAATCTGTGCCCTTCCAGATGTTGCAAAACTACAACTCCCAGTATGCCCAAACTGTCCAGGCATGCTGGGAGTTGTAGTTCTGCAACATCTGAAGGGCCAGATGTTACAGAACTACAACTCCCAGCATGCCTGGACAGTAAGGGCATGCTGAGGATGTGTAGTTTTGCAACATCTGGAAGGGCACAGTGGTCTCCAAACTGTGGACCTCCAGATGTTGCAAAACTACAACTCCCAGCATGCCCAGATGCCAAGGGCTGTCTGGGCATGCTGGGAGTTGTAGTATACAGGGTCCCAATACAGCAATGCATGTCGCTTTACGGCGATGTGCATTGCTGTAAAGGGCCCGACCGCGGCTGAAGAAATACTCACCTGTCGCCGCCGCCGCCATCTTCATCGCTGGGATCCGGGTCTTCGGGGACGAGGTAAGTACCAGGGCCAGTCCCCAGCACTCCCCCATCCCCCGCCGCTTCCTCCAGTCTTCCTCCCGTCCTGTGCGGACTTTCAGGGGCCGGGCAGGACGGGAGGAAGTAACTGCCCCCCTCCTGCGATTGGTCGGTGAACTAACCGACGGATCGCAGGGTATAGGAGGAGGTGGCCGGCTTGCCACCTCGCTCCTATATGTTAGCATGGTCCTGGCTGTCTGTGACAGCCGGGATCATGCAAAATTACCGGGCGGTCGGGTCCCAGAGACCCGATCAGCCCGGTATCGCCGCAGATCGCAAGGGCGATTTCCCTTGCAATTTGCGGCGATCGCCGACATGGGGGGCCTACATGGCCCCCCTCGGCGTTTGCCCTGGATGCCTGCTGAAGGATTTCAGCAGGCATCCAGTTCCGATCTCTGCCCGGCGAGCGACAGGGACCGGAAAAGGCCATGACGTCGTGGGACGTCATTGGTCCTTAAGGCCCAGGGTGCCATGATGTCCCAGGACGTCATTGGTCCTTAAGAGGTTAAATCTTAAAGCTCTAGGGGACATGCGCGCCAGAGCAGAGAGGCAGAGGCGGGGACAGGAGAAGCACCAGGCGAGTGACGGCTGGGATTCACATGCTGGCTCGTCCCGAGATGTGAATCCCAGCCCCACCGGCAGCAGCAGGTAACGGGACATGTGGCCACGGTCAGCGTGTGCGGCCGGAGCACATAACGTAACATAACCCCCCCTCCCTTGGTCTCCCCCTCCTTTTACGATTCAGAAAACTTCTGAGAAGGTTTAGAGCACTGGGCTGACTTTTCATTGGGGTACAAACTCTATTCTACGGATAATTTGCACCTGAATGGAAGGGGGTCCGCTGTGCTGAGGGAGAGAATCCTGGAAGGGGTGGCTGAGTATTTAAACTAGGTGAGTGGGGGGAGGATAATAAAGCAAAGAAAGCAGACAGTGGGATGGATAGGTTAGAGAGGGGTCAGGACATAATGGCGGGTGGAGAGGAGTCCTGTGGGGGGAGGTTAAGAGCAGTGGATAAGGAGATTCATGCGTTACAAACCAGCTGTAAAAATAAATGTAGCCCGAAAAATTGTAATCCCAATAATTCAAAAAATTCCATTAGCCCCAATAACTCAATAACTACAATAAGCCCCATTAACTCAAAAAATACCGTTAGCCCCAATAACTTAATTAACAACGTTAGACGCAATAACGCAAAAAATCCCATTAGCCCCAATAACTTAAATAATAACGTTAGACCCAATAACTCAAAAAATCCCATTAGCCCCAATAACTTAAATAGTACAATTAGACCTTATAACTCAAAAAATGACATTAACCCCAATAACTCTGAAAATCCCATTAGTGAGACTATATGTGTAAAACTTAATGGAAATGTAAAGTGTATGTTCACAAATGCCAGAAGCCTAGCAAATAAAATGGGGGAGCTTGAGGCCTTGATACTGGAGGAACATATTGATATAGTTGGGGTCACTGAGACATGGCTGGTGATATAGTTGGGGTCACTGAGACATGGCTGGTGATATAGTTGGGGTCACTGCGACATGGCTGGTGATATAGTTGGGGTCACTGAGACATGGCTGGTGATATAGTTGGGGTCACTGAGACATGGCTGGACTCCTCACATGACTGGGCCATTAATCTGCAGGGGTTTACATTGTTTCGCAAGGATAGAATGAACAGAAAAGGTGGTGGAGTCTGTATGTATGTAAGAAGTGGTATGAAAGTCAGTGTGAACGATGCCATAGTGTGTGATGATTCTGAGGAGGTGGAATCACTGTGGGTAGAATTACAAAAGGAGGGAAATACTGAAAAAATAGTATTTGGTGTAATCTACAGACCCCCTAATATCACTGAAGAGATAGAAGGTTGGCTGTATAAACAAATAGAGAGGGCCGCCCGGGCAGGTACAGTGGTAATAATGGGAGATTTTAACTATCCAGATATAGATTGGGGTCGGGGGTTGGCTAAAACTACAAAGGGGAGAAAATTCCTAAATTTATTGCAGGATAATTTTCTGGGCCAGTTTGTGGAGGACCCAACAAGAAGTGATGCCTTGTTGGATCTGATCATTTCCAACAACGCAGAGCTGGTTGGTAATGTAACTGTGCGGGAAAACCTTGGTAATAGCGACCACAATATAGTTACTTTTGACTTAAAATGTAGAAAACAAAGACAGACGGGGAAAGCAAAAACTGGGCTGAGATCTGCACTACAGGACATAGACTGGGGGGAGGTGTTCTCAAATACTGATACAGAAGGTAAATGGGACATCTTTAAATCAACTCTAAATAACTATACAGCTAAATATATACCAAAGGGGAACAAATATAAACCATTAAAACTAAATCCTACATGGCTGACACATGATGTTAAAAGAGCAATAAACAACAAAAAAATAGCCTTCAAAAAATTCAAATCTGATGGGTCAGCGATAACATTTAAACAGTACAAGGAGCTTAATAAAATCTGTAAAAATGTAATAAAAACAGCAAAAATTCAAAATGAGAGACAGGTGGCCGAAGAAAGCAAAACTAATCCTAAATATTTTTTTAGATATATAAATACAAAAAAAACAAGGACAGAGCATGTAGGACCCCTTAATAATGATAATGGGGAGGTTGTCACGGACGATCAAGAGAAGGCGGAGCTACTGAATGGGTTCTTTAGTTCTGTATATACTATGGAAGAAGGAGCTGACATTGGCCAGGTCAGTGCTGGTAACACATCATGTACAGGTCAGTGCTGGTAACACATCATGTACAGGTCAGTGCTGGTAACACATCATGTACAGGTCAGTGCTGGTAACACATCATGTAATGTACTGAACTGGCTTAATGTACAGATGGTACAAGGAAAGTTAAGTGATATAAATGTAAGCAAATCTCCAGGGCCGGATGGACTACACCCAAGAGTTCTTAGAGAGGTAAGTTCAGTAATATCTGTACCCTTGTTCATGATATTTAGAGATTCTCTGGTGTCTGGTATTGTGCCAAGGGACTGGCGCAAGGCTAATGTGGTACCAATCTTCAAGAAGGGCTCTAGGTCTTCGCCAGGCAATTATAGACCGGTAAGTCTAACGTGCATTGTGGGTAAATTGTTTGAAGGACTTATAAGGGATTACATACAGGAATACATAGGGGATAATAGTATTATAAGTGATAACCAGCAGGGGTTTACTAAGGATAGAAGTTGTCAAACCAATCTAATTTGCTTTTATGAAGAGGTGAGTAGAAGCCTTGACAGAGGAATGGCTGTGTATATAGAGGGGGGATGTGTATATAGAGGGGGGATGTGTATATAGAGGGGGGCTGTGTATATAGAGGGGGGATGTGTATATAGAGGGGGGGCTGTGTATATAGAGGGGGGCTGTGTATATAGAGGGGGGCTGTGTATATAGAGGGGGGCTGTGTATATAGAGGAATGGCTGTGGATATAGTGTTTCTGGATTTTGCCAAAGCATTTGATACTGTCCCTCATAGACGTCTGACAGGTAAGTTAAGGTCCTTGGGCTTGGAAACTTTAGTTTGTAACTGGATTGAACACTGGCTCATGGATCGTACCCAGAGAGTGGTGGTCAATGATTCGTACTCTGATTGGTCCCCGGTTATTAGTGGTGTACCCCAAGGTTCAGTACTGGGCCCGCTGCTGTATAATTTATTTATCAATGATATAGAGGATGGTAATAACAGCTCTGATTCTATCTTTGCAGATGACACCAAGCTTTGTAGCACGTTACAGTCTATAGAGGATGTGTATATAGAGGGGGGCTGTGTATATAGAGGGGGGCTGTGTATATAGAGGGGGGGCTGTGTATATATAGAGGATGTGTATAGGTTACAAGATGACTTGGATAGACTAAGTGTCTGGGCCTCCACTTGGCAAATGAGGTTCAATGTGGATAAATGTAAAGTTATGCATCTGGGTACTAATAACCTGCAGCATCGTATGTCTTAGGGGGGCTGTGTATATAGAGGGGGGCTGTGTATATAGAGGGGGGCTGTGTATATAGAGGGGGGGCTGTATATATAGAGGGGGGCTGTGTATATAGAGGGGGGCTGTGTATACTAATAACCTGCATGCATCGTATGTCTTAGGGGGGCTGTGTATATAGAGGGGGGGCTGTGTATATAGAGGGGGGCTGTGTATACTAATAACCTGCAGCGTCGTATGTCTTAGGGGGGATTAAACTGGCAGAGTCACTGGTAGAGAAGGATCTGGGTGACTTGTAGATCACAGACTACAGAATAGCACAATGTCAGGCTGCTGCTTCCAAAGCCGGCAGGATATTGTCATGTATCAAAAGAGGCATGGACTCAAGGGACAGGGACATAATACTCCCCCTTTATAAAGCATTGGTACGGCCTCACCTGGAATATGCTGTTCAGTTTTGGGCACCTGTCCATAAAAGGGACACTGCGGAGTTGGAAAGGGTGCAGAGACGCGCGACTAAACTAATATGGGGCATGGAACATTTTAGCTATGAGGAGCGATTAAAGGAGTTACAATTGTTTAGTCTTGAGAAGAGACGTTTAAGGGGGGATATGATAAACGTATATAAGTATATTAATGGCCCATACAAAAAATATGGAGAAAAACTGTTCCAGGTTAAACCCCCCCAAAGGACGAGGGGGCACTCCCTCCGTCTGGAGAAGAAAAGGTTTAGTCTAAAGGGGCGACACGCCTTCCTTACCGTGAGGACTGTGAATTTATGGAACGGTCTACCTCAGGAACTGGTCACAGCAGGAACAATTAACAGCTTTAAAACAGGGTTAGATACATTCCTGGAACAAAATAACATTAATGCTTATGCAGAATTATAAAACTACATCCATTTCCCTTATCCCCTTACACCCCTCCCTTCAATCCCCTGGTTGGACTTGATGGACGTCTGTCTTTTTTCAACCATACTAACTATGTAACTATGTAACTCTCTGAGTACAGATAATGTAGTAGATGTGACCTGCAGTCCTATGTAACACCACAGATAACACAGTGATAACTCTCTGAGTACAGATAATGTATAGATGTGACCTGCAGTCCTATGTAACACCACAGATAACACAGTGATAACTCTCTGAGTACAGATAATGTAGTAGATGTGACCTGCAGTCCTATGCAACACTACAGATAACACAGTGATAACTCTCTGAGTACAGATAATGTGGTAGATGTGACCTGCAGTCCTATGTAACACCACAGATAACCCAGTGATCACTAATAGCACCAGGCACCCATTGTGTATGAGGCAACCGCTCGCATTATGTGCAGTACGTAAATGTACATTGTGGTATGTTAACCCCTTAAGGACCAAGCATTTTTCTGTTTTTGCACTTTCATTTTTTCCTCCTCACCTTTTAAAAACCATAAGCCTTTAAATTTTGCACCTAAAATTCCATATTATGGCTTATTTTTTTGTGCCACCAATTCTACTTTGCGTTGACATCAGTCATTTTACCCAAAAATCTACGGCGAAACGGGAAAAAAATCATTGTGCGAAAAAATTGAAGAGAAAACACAATTTAGTAAATTTTGAGGTCTTCCGTTTCTACGCAGTACATTTTTGGGTAAAATTGAAACGTTATCTTTATTCTGTAGGTCCATACGATTAAAATGATTCCCTACTTATATAGCTTTGATTTTGTCGTACTTCTGCAAAAAATCATAACTACATGCACGAAAAATAATATATTTAAAATTGTCCTATTCTGACCCCTATAACTTTTAAATTTTTCTGCATATGTGGTGGTATGAGGGCTCATTTTTACGTTTTAATCGGTACCATTTTTGTTTTGATCTGACTTTTTGATCGCTTTTTATTCCTTTTTCTATGGTATAAAAAGTGACCAAAAATACACTATTTTGGACTAATACGCAAATTTTTTTTTGCGTATACGCTATTGACCTTGCAGTTTAATTTACAATATATTTTTATAGTTCGGACATTTACACACGCGGCGATACCACATACGTTTATTTTTATTATGTGTATATATTTTTTATATGTAATTTGGGAAAAGGGGGGGAATTTAAATTTTTAATAAGGAAGGGGTTAATGTGTGTGTTTTTAAACTTTTTTTTTTTATATATACTTTTAGTCCTCATACAGATCAATGGGATTACATACAATCCCATTGATCTGTGTGCTCTGCGCTCAATTGATAAAGCCTGGTCCTGCCAGGCTTTATCATTCTGAGCACCAGAGCCGCCGCAGCAGGAGAGGTAAGCCCTCAGGCTACCTCAAAAGTGTATCACCCCCCCGCGATCGCGCTGCAGGGGGCGATCCACCCCACTGGACCACTAGGGACCTGATACAGGCACCTTTAGATGCCGCTGTCAACTTTGACAGCAGCGATCTAAAGGGTTAATAGCTGGCCGTGGCCGCATGTCGGGTATTAACGCCGGCCCCCAGCTACAGGAATCAGCTGGGGGACGGCCTGTATGACGCGGGCTCGAGTCAAGAGCCCGCGTCATACCACCTTAACGGCACATGGACGTGTATACACGTCCATGGTCATTAAGGGGTTAAAATTGTCATCTTCTGACCCCTATAACTTATTAATTTTCCACGTACGGGACGGTATGAGGGCTCATTTTTTGCGCCGTGATCTGAAGTTTTTAGCGGTACCATTTTTGTATTGATCTGACTTTTTGATCGCTTTTTATAAATTTTTTCATGATTTAAGAAGTGAACAAAAATACGCTATTTTGGACTTTTGAATTTTTTTGCACGTACGCCATAGACCATGAGGATTAATTAATATATTTTTATAATTCGGACATTTCCGCACACGGCGATATCACATATGTTTATTTTCATTTTTACACAGTTTTTTTTTTTTTTTTTTAAATGGGAAAAGGGGGGTGATTCAAACTTTTATTAGGGAAGGGGTTAAATGATGTTTATTAACTTTTTTTTTTCACCCATAGGGGACTATAACACTGCACATACTGATCTTTTACATTGATCGTTGTTATCCCATAGGGGACTATAACACTGCACACACTGATCTTTTACATTGATCATTGTTATCCCATAGGGGACTATAACACTGCACACACTGATCTTTTACATTGATCATTGTTATCCCATAGGAGACTATAACACTGCACACACTGATCTTTTACATTGATCATTGTTAGCCCATAGGGGACTATAATACTGCACACACTAATCTTTTACATTGATCATTGTTAGCCCATAGGGGACTATAACACTGCACACACTGATCTTTTACATTGATCATTGTTATCCCATAGGAGACTATAACACTGCACATACTGATCTTTTACACTGATCATTGTTGTCCCATAGGATACTATAACACTGCACACACTGATCTTTTACATTGATCATTGTTATCCCATAGGAGACTATAACACTGCCTACTGATCTTTCACATTGATCATTGTTATCCCATAGGAGACTATAACACTGCACACACTGATCTTTTACATTGATCATTGTTATCCCGTAGGAGACTATAACACTGCACACACTGATCTTTTACACTGGTCATTGTTATCCCATAGGGGACTATAACACTGCACACACTGATCTTTTACATTGATCAATGGTTTCTCATAGGAAACCATTGATCGCTGATTCTGCCACTTGATTGCTCATGCCTGGATGACTGAGCAGTCTTTCGGCGATCAGACAACAGGAGGAAGGTAGGGGACCCTCCTGCTGTCCTACAGCTGTTCGCATGCCACAATTTTGCAGCGGCGATCAGGAAAAAAACCCTGAGCTAACCGGCATAAGTGTACATTCAACTTTGAATGCCATGTCTATAGGGTTAATAGCGCACGGCACCGCGTTATAGAAAGGGAGTGGGCAGAGGGCGTACAGGTACGCCCTCTGGCCCCAACAGGTTAAGTACCAGTGCACTAGGACGTACATTTATGTCCATTCGTCCAACAAAGAGAGATGTTCTAGATCAGGAGGTTAGAAACTCTTGTTGTGGTAAAATTAATTTGTCATCTTCATCCTGTAGGTCAGTATGTTATCACCGATATCCAATTCATATAACTTTTGTTTTGCTTTACTACTTTTTAATTTGTCTATAATTTTTTTTGTCTATGGAGCTGAGCAAAGGCTCATTTTTTGCATCTTGATGCATGTTTATATATACTGGTGCAGCAGATCTGTGAATGTAAAGCAGAGCTGTGTGTGTATGTGAAGCAGAGCTGTGTGTGTATGTGATGCAGAGCTGTGTGTGTATGTGAAGCAGAGCTGTGTTTGTATGTGAAGCAGACCTGTGCGTGTGTGTATTTACATAGAGCTGTGTGTGTATGTGAACTAGAGCTGTGTGTATGTGAAGCAGAGATGTGTGTATGTGAAGCAGAGCTGTGTGTGTATCTAAATAGAGTTGTGTGTATGTGAATTAGAGCTGTGTGTGTATGTGAAGCAGAGCTGTATGTATGTGAAGCAGAGCTGTGTGTATGTGAAGCAGAGCTGTGTGTGTATGTGAAGCAGAGCTGTGTGTATGTGAAGCAGAGCTGTGTGTGTATGTGAAGCAGAGTTGTGTTTGTATGTGAAGCAGACCTGTGCGTGTGTGTATTTACATAGAGCTCGTGTGTATGTGAACTAGAGCAGTGTGTATGTGAAGCAGAGCTGTGTGTATGTGAAGCAGAGCTGTGTGTATGTGAAGCAGAGCTGTGTGTGTGTATCTAAATAGAGTTGTGTGTATGTGAATTAGAGCTGTGTGTGTATGTGAAGCAGAGCTGTGTGTATGTGAAGCAGAGCTGTGTGTATGTGAAGCAGAGCTGTGTGTGTATGTGAAGCAGAGCTGTGTGTATGTGAAGCAGAGCTGTGTGTGTGAAGCAGAGCTGTGTGTGTATGTGAAGCAGAGCTGTGTGTATGTGAAGCAGAGCTGTGTGTGTGAGAAGCAGAGCTGTGTGTGTATGTGAAGCAGAGCTGTGTGTGTATCTAAATAGAGTTGTGTGTATGTGAATTAGAGCTGTGTGTGTATGTGAAGCAGAGCTGTGTGTATGTGAAGCAGAGCTGTGTGTATGTGAAGCAGAGCTGTGTGTGTATGTGAAGCAGAGCTGTGTGTATGTGAAGCAGAGCTGTGTGTGTATGTGAAGCAGAGCTGTGTGTATGTGAAGCAGAGCTGTGTGTGTGAGAAGCAGAGCTGTGTGTGTATGTGAAGCAGAGCTGTGTGTATGTGAAGCAGAGCTGTGTGTATGTGAAGAAAAGCTGTGTGTGTGTATCTAAATAGAGCTGTGTGTGTATGTGAACTAGAGCTCTGTATATGTGAAGCAGAGCTGTGTGTATGTGAAGCAGAGCTGTGTGTGTATGTGAAGCAGAGCTGTGTGTGTGAATCAGAGCTGTGTGTGTATGTGAAGCAGAGCTGTGTGTATGTGAAGCAGAGCTGTGTGTGTATGTGAAGCAGAGCTGTGTGTGTATGTGAAGCAGAGCTGTGTGTGTATGTGAAGCACAGATGTGTGTGTATATGAAGCAGAGCTGCGTGTGTATGTGAAGCAGTGCTTTGTGTTTGTGTGTATGTGAAGCAGAGCTGTGTGTATGAGAAACAGAGCTGTGTGTGTGAATCAGAGCTGTGTGTGTATGTGAAGCAGAGCTGTGTGTGTATGTGAAGCAGAGCGGTTTGTGTATGTGAAGCAGTGCTTTATGTTTGTGTGTATGTGAAGCAGAGCTGTGTGTATGTGAAACAGAGCTGTGTGTGTGTGAATCAGAGCTCTGTGTGTATGTGAAGCAGAGCTGTGTGTGTGAAGCAGAGCTGTGTGTGAAGCAGTGATTTGTGTTTGTGTGTATGTGAAGCAGAGTTGTGTGTGTATGTGAAGCAGAGCTGTGTGTGTGTGTGTGAAACAGAGCTGTGTGTGTATGTGAAGCAGTGATTTGTGTTTGTATGTATGTGAAGCAGAGCTGTGTGTGTATGTGAAGCAGAGCTGTGTGTATGTGAAGCAGAGCTGTGTGTATGTGAAGCAGAGCTGTGTGCCTATGTGAAGCAGAGCTGTGTGTGTATGTGAAGCAGAGCTGTGTGTATGTGAAGCAGAGCTGTGTGTATGTGAAGCAGAGCTGTGTGTATGTGAAGCAGAGCTGTTTGTGTATGTGAAGCAGAGTTGTTTGTGTATGTGAAGCAGAGCTTTTTGTGTATGTGAAGCAGAGTTGTGTGTGTATGTGAAGCAGAGCTGTGTGTGCATGTGAAGCAGCGCTGTGTGTGTATGTGGAGCAGTGCTTTGTGTTTGTGTGTATGTGAAGCAGAGCTGTGCATGTGTGTGTATCTACATAGTTATAGGGGTAAGGATAAGGCAATTTTAAATAAATACATAAAAAATATACACTGGGGATCAAAGTTAGAGAACAATTTATGAACACTTGATTTTTTCAGAAATAATGTAATCTACTGTACATTGATCATCATTTGAAGGATTTTTTGTAAGGGGTACGCCATGCCATTAGAACAGTGTTTTACAAAATAACCAAAGAATATAAACATAAAACCTTTATTTTTCAACAAACGTGATGATGATAATTAGAGAACAGCGATGACTGTAGCACAGAGAGAGACAATTTTCTCCAACAGTCCCAATCAGTAGGAAGTGTACAGGCCTTTGAATGACTTCAGCACATCTGCGCCCCCCATAGGACATCACTAGTATCTCCCACTGCTCTGGTGGGATTTTGCTCCACTCTTATACAGTCTCTTACACAATTCTGAGACTGTTGTGGGTTTCTTGGCCATAACTTTGTCAAATACAATACAAGATTTTAGGGGCACTACTGTGGTAGATGTAAACAACGACATTGGCTATCCCTCAACACTGATGTTAAAATGGAGGCATTAGCCAGTATATCCTTATATGAAGGACATACCTGAGCCCGCACACCAACGCCAAGGTTTCTCAAGTGGCACAGGACCTAGCGCTAAACCTACCTCTGCGTGATAAGCAAACCAGGGGCCAGTGGGCAATTATGGCAGCATTAGGCCGACTCACAGCCTCCTCCCAGTAACCTCCAGTGTGGATGAGCACACATACAATGGGAGGAGTGAGGCAGACTATAAGCCTCACCTAAGTTATCTGATATAGTTGCCGGCCTCACAGGTGAACCTTAATGCTGCCTAGAAAGTGTTCAAGGCGCATTACATATGGAGTTTACACACCTCCAAGTATAAAGTAAAAACAACAACAAAGACATGGTCTCAAATGGCTGGAGGTGCTCAACCCCAAACGGTGTGGATGTGTAACAATTAGAATAATACAAGAATATAGGTGCACTACTGTGGTAGATGTATACAATGACATTGGCTAATCCCTCAACACAGATGTTAAAATTGAGACATTCGCCAGTATATCCTTATATGAAGGACACACCAGAGCCCGCACACCAACGCCAAGGTTTCTCAAGTGGCACGGGACCTAACACTAATCTACCTGTGCGTGATAAGCAAAACCAGGGGCCAGTGGGCAATAACGGCAGAATTAGGCCGACTCCCAGCCTCTTTCCAGTTACCTTCAGTGTGGCTGGGCACAAATACAATGGGAGGAGGGAGGCAGGCGATGAGCCCACTCAAATGGCAGGAGGTGCTCAACCCCAAATGCAGTTGTGTATTTATACTGGGGGAGTAGATCCTGCCCTTGTGGTTCTGTTGCTAAGGGTGATCCCCAGCATTAAATGCAAACAATAGGGGATTCCTGCAGTGGACTACAAGTGCCACAATAGAATCCTACACCAGATAAACGTGCGGATGTGTAACAATTAGAATAATACAATACATAAATTTCGGTGCACTACTGTGGTAGATGTATACAATGACATTGGCTAATCCCTCAACACTGATGTTAAAATTGAGACATTAGCCAGTATATCCTTGTATGAAGGACATACCTGAAACCGCACACCAACATCTACCACAGTAGTGTACCTAAATTCTTGTATTGTATTATTCTAATTGTTACACATCCACACTGTTTATCTGGTGTAGGATGCCATTGTGGCACTTGTAGTCCGCTGCAGGCATCCTCCATTGTATGCATTTGATGCTGGGCATTGCCCTTAGCAACAGACCACAAGGGCAGGATCTGCTCCCCCAGTATATATGCACAATTGCATTTGGGGTTGAGCACCTCCAGCCATTTGAGACCACGTTTTTGTTGCTGTCCATAACTTTGTCACCAAGGATTTTCCAGAGGTTTTCTATTGGGTTTAGATCAGGATGCTGATTGAGTAATACGCGCAAGGAAGAAGGTTCTGATATACACACGCATTCGCTCTGCCATGTAGCTGTATGAGAGGTCCAACTCCTGCTGCAGAAAACATTCCCCAAACCATGACACTTCCGCCCCCACAAGTCACTGACTTCTTTACACACTTTGGGTTCAGTCTTTACCCCGTTTGTCGACGAACATAATGTTTCCCATCAGACCCAAATAAATTAAACTTGTTTTATCACTAAAATGAACTCAGGACCACTTCTCCTCTGTCCACACAACATGCTCCTCAGGTGAGTCTTGCCTTTTGATTCTTTCTGCTAATGAGAGGTTTTGTCACTGCAGAGTGGACTTTCAGTCCAAATGCTTTTACAGTGGTACTCTGCTGCTCAGTGTTTGGAACAAACTGTTCCGAACGCTGGAGATGGCTGTCACGTCCCCTTGCATTGAGGGGGCGGGGTGTGGCCTCATGGTGAGGCAGGGCTATGACATCATGAGCTCCCGGCTCTGGCTTCAGTGTTCGGAACAGTTTGTTCCAAACACTGAGCAGCAGAGTACCCCTTTAAAATACTGCTATTTTACTAAGGTTAGGATATATTCACATAAGACTACACTATGACCTTGACATTTAGGAAATTGTGTGTTGTTCTCTAATTTTGATCTCCAGTGTGTGTGTGTGTGTGTGTGTGTGTGTGTGTGTGTGTGTGTGTATATATATATATATATATATATATATATATATCTCAAGTAAAAGCGTCCCACAGCACTCCAGTTCAGGTGAAAAAAGCAGTGAAGTTTATTTCCTCATATGTGGCAAGCAACGTTTCGACTGACTGCGCAGTCTTTATCAAGCATGCTTGATAAAGACTGCGTAGTCAGTCGAAATGTTGCTTGCCACATATGAGGAAATAAACTTCACTGCTTTTTTCACCTGAATTGGGGTGCTGTAGGAAGCTTTTACTTTGTATTGACTATTGCTATCAGTGACCTGGGCTGCGATTGGGCCCGCCTGCACCCACATCACCTTGACGCCGCTGGTTGTGCTGCTCCACTCTGCTTCAGTATATATATATATATATATATATATATATATATATATATATATTTATATATATATATATATATATATATATATATATATATACACATACTGTAAAATAAAAAAAGATAACATGACAGTGTTACCATAAGTGCATTTCAGAGAAAGATAACCTTTTTTCTTCACAGTTTCACCCCACAAATATATGTATATTTTTTTTATTTCACAGTAAAATTGTACCTGCTAAAAACAAGCCCTTTAATGGCTCTGTAAATGGAAAATAAGAGTCATGGGGAGATGAAAATGAAAACTCAGAAATGACTATTGGCTGTGTCCTCAAGGGGTTAAAAGAGAAAAAATTGTTAAAGTGTGACTCAAGTGTCTTGTTCTGCACCTTAAGAGGGAAGATGTTGAATAGAACCGACTCTCATCCTTCCCTCCTGACCCTCAACTTTGGGCCAATGACAGACATAAAATACATCTACAGCGCCATCACGTTGCTTGGTTTCCTTATCATCGTGTTGTCCAACTGTGCGGTTATCTCTGCCGTGGCCCTACACAGGAGTCTCCAGGAGCCCATGTACATCTTCATATCAGTCCTGTGCCTCAATGGACTCTACGGGAGCTTCGCCTTCTTCCCAAACCTATTTGTAAACCTTATTAGCAAAACACAAACCATCTCCTACACGGGCTGCATCACTCAGGTCTTCTGTATTCACACCTACATGGGAGCAGAACTGGCCATCCTGTCTGTCATGGCATATGACCGATACTTGTGCATCTGCAACCCCTTGAGGTACCCCACTATTATGACCTTGACCATGGTCCAGAAGCTGGTTGTCTCAGCTTGGTTGTACATTATCTGTCTGTTTACAGTTCACTCTGCGTTGACCATTAGGCTTCCTCTATGTGACTCCTTCATCCTGAAGATATACTGCGACAATTGGTCAGTGGTGAGGTTTCTCTGCATCGACACAACAGTCAACAATATCTATGGGTTCTTCATCACCGCATTGGTCATAGTCCTTTTGCCGGTGCTGATCTTTATTTCCTACATTGAGATCATAATAGTTTGTGTCCAGGCCACCAAGGACTTCCGAGCCAAGTCCCTACAAACGTGCACCCCTCACTTGGTCATCATCACTAACTTTGTGGTTAATGTGTTATTTGAGATCCTGCTCCATCGATTCAGTCCCACCAATCTCCCCTATGAGGTGAGGACAGTGATGTCCTTGCAGTTTCTGGTGGTCCCACCGATTCTGAACCCCCTAATCTATGGACTGAAAACCAAGAAAATACGAGTGAAGATGCTGAAGCTTCTGTCTCCAAAATCCAAAATCACCACAGAAAAGTGGTATATGGGTGTCATGAATGGATTCATATTATAGAAACAGACTTCACCATCTATGGAATTCTATCACCTCTTACTGGTTGTAGTAGATATGTTACCTGTAGGGGGCACTGGTGGTACAATGTAATGATGGGCACTACCAACCTTCTTAATACAAGACAATTTCATACAGACCAATGGAATTCCAATACAACAGCCTCACTTAATACTTATTTACATATGATGTCAGAGATCTTGATGGTTATGGTTCTCAGATTAGACACAAAAGCTTAAAGTGTACCTGTCATTTTGTAAAAATGTTTCATATTATGTAGAGAATAGCATTATGTGTATTTACAATATACATTGGTTAAAAAAATGTGTAAAATGTGTATTTCGGGCTCTGTACACTGAGGACAAGCAGGGCTCTGTACTATGAGGACAAGCAGGGCTCTGTACTATGAGGACAAGCAGGGCTCTGTACTATGAGGACAAGCAGGGCTCTGTACTATGAGAACAAGCAGGGTTCTGTACACTGAGGACAAGCAGAAACCGCCTCCTCCGGGAGAGAATTCCACAGTCTCACTGCTCTTACAGTAAATAACCCCCGTCTGTTCTGGTGTAGAAACCTTCTTTCCTCTAGACGTAGAGGATGCCCCCTTGTTATAGATACAGTCCTGGGTATAAATTGATCATGGAGAGATCTCTGTACGGTCCCCTGATATATTTATATATAGTTATTAGGTCTCCCCTAAGCCTTCTTTTTTCTAAACTAAATAACCCTAATTCTGATAATCTTTCTGGGTACTGTAGTCCTCCCATCCCCCGTATTACCCTGGTTGCCCGTCTTTGTACCCTCTCCAGCTCCACTATATCTTTCTTGTACACTGGTGCCCAGTACTGTACACAGTATTCTATGTGTGGTCTGACCAGTACTGTACACAGTATTCTATGTGTGGTCTGACTAGTGATTTGTACAGTGGTATAATTATTTCCTTGTCGTGGGCATCTATGCCCCTATTAATGCCCCCCATGATTGTATTAGCCTTGGCAGCATCTGCCTGACATTGGTCGCTACAGCTAAATTTACTGTTAACTAAAACTACTTTTAAAAGTCCTTTTTTCTTCCCCATGTGCATTTACCTTACATTTATCAGTGTTGAACCTCATCTTCCCAGACCAAACCTCCAACCTATCCAGATCCATTTGTAACAGTGCACAGTCCTCTATTGTGTTATCTACTATACACAGTGCACTGTCCTCTATTGTGTTGACCGCTTTACAGAGTTTAGTATCATCTGCAAAGATTGCTACTTTACTATTCAACCACTCTACAAGGTCATTAATAAATATATTAAACAGAATAGGATAGAATCTCATATCTATCTATCTATCTCATAACTATCTATCTATCTCATATGTATCTATCTATCTCATATCTATCTATCTATCTATCTATCTCATATGTATCTATCTCATATCTATCTATTTATCTATCTATTTATCAACCTCATATCTATCTATCTATCTCCTATCTATCTATCTATCTTGGAAAGGAAGAAAGCAGCACTCCTGAAGCACAGTTGTAGGGGTGTCTCCTGCTGTAAACCTTGGTAATAGGTCCAGCTGAATATGTTTAAAAAGAAACAGTAGCACTCCCGTTGTTTAGTGCAAAGTGATGTATTTTATTTCACTCCACCGTGAGCTACGTTGGATAAAGACAGTGAGAGGCTGTTGAAACGTAGCTCACGGGGGAGTGAAATAAAAGACATCACTTTGCATTAAACAACGGGAGTGCTACTGTTTCTTTTTGAACATATCTATCTATCTATCTATTTATCTATCTATCTGACACAATACATCTGCAGTCAGTCATACCAGGGAGTTACTGGACAGACATTATTTCTTTTCACCACTAGATGGAGGTAAGAGACAAAGAATAAATCTGCAATGCTCCAACCTATATCCTATTATACCTTATACAGCATTACATTCTATATTTAACCCCTTAAGGACTCAGCCCATTTTGGCCTTAAGGACTTTTTACGTTTTCATTTTTTCCTCCTCGCCTTCTAAAAATCATAACTCTTTTATATTTTCATCCACAGACTAGTATGATGGCTTGTTTTTTGCGCGACCAGTTGTCCTTTGTAATGACATCACTCATTATATCATAAAATGTATGGCGCAACAAAAAAACACTATTTTTGTGGGGAAATTAAAACGAAAAACGCAATTTTGCTAATTTTGGAAGGTTTTGTTTTTACGCCGTACAATTTATGGTAAAAATGACATGTGTTCTTTATTCTGAGGGTCAATACGATTAAAATGATACCCATTATTATATACTTTTATATTATTGTTGCGCTTAACAAAAATCCCAAACTTTTTAACCAAATTAGTACGTTTATAATCCCTTTATTTTGATGACCTCTAACTTTTTTATTTTTCCGTATAAGTGGCGGTATGGGGGCTCATTTTTTGCGCCATGATCTGTACTTTTTTTTTGATACCACATTTGCATATAAAAAACTTTTAATACATTTTTTATAATTTTTTTTTTTTATAAAATGTATTAAAAAAGTAGGAATTTTGGACGTTTTAATTTTTTTTCGTTCACGCCGTTCACCGTACGGGATCATTAACATTTTATTTTAATAGTTCGGACATTTACGCACGCGGTGATACCAAATATGTCTATAAAAAATGTTTTTTACGCTTTTTGGGGGTAAAATAGGAAAAAACGGACGTTTTACTTTTTTATTGGGGGAGGGGATTTTTCACATTTTTTTTACTTTTACTTTTACATTTTTTTACATTTTTTTTTACACTTGAATACTCCCCATAGGGGACTATTCATAGCAATACCATGATTGCTAATACTGATCTGTTCTATGTATAGGACATAGAACAGATCAGTATTATCAGTCATCTCCTGCTCTGGTCTGCTCGATCTCAGACCAGAGCAGGAGACGCCGGGAGCCGGAAGGAGGAAGGAGAGGGAACCTCCGTGCGGCGTTATGAATGATCGGATCCCCGCAGCAGCGCTGCGGGCGATCCGATTGTTCATTTAAATCGCGAACTGCCGCAGATGCCGGGATCTGTATTGATCCCGGCACCTGAGGGGTTAATGGCGGACGCCCGCGAGATCGCGGGCGTCGGCCATTGCCGGCGGGTCCCTGGCTGCGATCAGCAGCCGGGATCAGCCGCGCATGACACGGGCATCGCTCCGATGCCCGCGGTTATGCTTAGGACGTAAATGTACGTCCTGGTGCGTTAAGTACCACCTCACCAGGACGTACATTTACGTCCTGCGTCCTTAAGGGGTTAAAGTACCTTTCATCAAAAAAAACTTTTGATATATTATAGATTAATGTAAGCAGAATAACTTTCCAATTGCATGTTATGAAAAAATATGCTTCTTTCTATTTAATTTTTCACTTTGAAAAAATGACCACTAGAGGTCTCCGTACCAGTCCTGGCCGTAAGCCCTTTTTATAGATTTCAGACTCAAGCTGGAGTCCTAAATCTCAGACTGCAGCCGTGACACAGACAAGATCAGCTGGCAGCTCTGAATCTTCTCCTCTCTGTTTACAACTGCATGTGCAGAGAGAAGAAAGATCGGAGCTCAGATAGTAAAATGAATGAGGGCATGCAGCAAGGCAGAGTCAGGAGTATGCCCTGCGGTGCTATGAGCACAGTGCTGCCTCTGCCTGTCTGATTGACAGGCAGGGAGCAGTGCTGAGCTTGTCTGTGTCTTGCAGTCTGAGATTTAGGACTCCAGCATGAGTCTGAAATCTATAAAAAGGGCTTGCGGCCAGGACTGGTAGGGAGACCCCTAGTGGTCATTTTTTCAAAGTGGAAAATTAAATAGAAAGAAGCATATTTTTTAATAACATGGAATTGGAAAGTTATTCTGTATACATTAATCTATAATATATCAAACGCTTTTTTGATGAAAGGTACCCTTTAAACCGCTGGTGTGATACATTATTAATAGTCACAGCTGGATTACCGAGGCATTATATCTACATAAACATATGTATACCACACAGTTAGTTTATATCTGCATCATTACTTTTTTTTTTTTTAAATCATCCCAGATTTGGGTCTATCACATGACTTTTACATATAATTGGGTTCTTCAGAGTACCATCATTTTGGTGGCAAAAATAATGCTACATTCTGCGCTATTCTTGCCATCAAACCTCACAGAAAAAACAAACTAAAGTTATAGAGCAAATATAAACAAAGGCTGATATGGCAGGAGAATTGGCACAAATGACTAAGATTAACCCCTTAAGGACCAACCCAAATAAACCTGTTCGCCCCTGAAAGACCAGGCCTGTTTTTTCTAATCAGGGATGTCTGTCTTTATTAGAGAATAACTCTGGTAATGTTTTGCCAATCACGATAATTCTGACATTGTTTTTTTGTCACAAGTCGTCCTTCATGTACATAGTAAAAGTAGCCGATATCATTTGTAGTTTTTTTTTTAGAATGGAAAAAGTCATGACATTTTTTTAAAAATTGATTTTTTTTGCTATTTTAACACTAATAGGTTGCATATATTTATACTTACTGACCAAATAGTTCATGAAATTTATACTTTCAGATGTCTACTTTATTTTGACAGCATTTTTTTTTTTTAATTTTAAATTAATTTAGAAATTTAGAAAATTTAGAACATTTGAAAGTACATCTTTTTTTATGTGCTATGCAAGGTTTGCAGAAATTTGAAGGTTGTAGAACATAGGAACCCCCACAAATGATTCCATGTAAAAACTAGACCCCTCAAGGTATCCGCTAGGGGGTACAGTAAGTATTTTAACACCATCGTTTTTTGGCAGGAATTATTACAAAGTCAGTGTTAAAAATTCGAAATTTGCATTTTTTCACAAATGCATCATTGGTGGGGCAAATTTTTTGTACATCACTTCTGATATTGCAAGAAATGCTCGGCCCATGTTTGGAAATATCCCCGCTTAGGCCATTTTTGGTTTCTTTGGCGCGTGGTAGGACCCAGAAGGAGAGGAGCGCCATTTGGCTTTCAGGGCATCATTTTAGGCCGAATGCATTATAGGCCACACTTCATGCCTGCAAAGGGTTTTAGCTGCCAGAACCATACAGAACCCCCACAAGTGACCCCATTTCGGAAACTACACCCCCTAAAGTATTCATCTAGACCAAAAGTGAGTACATTGAGTCCTTTTTGTGTGGCTGGAATGGATACAATTCAGTGAAAAAATTAGAATTTTCTTTTTTTTCACAAAAGCATCATTTGTGGGACATATTTTTTGTACAATGCATCTGAAAAGTAGAAAATGCGCCCCATATTTTATTACGCTGTTCGTCCCGTGTTTGGTAACACCCCCGCTTAGGCCATATTTGGTTGCATGGCCACATGGTGGGACCCAAAAGGAGAGGAGCGCCATTTGGATTTCAGGATATCATTATACAAATTATAGGCCGCACTTCATCTTGCAAAGCATTCTAGATGTCAGAACAATACCGCACCCCCAGAAGTGACCCCATTTTCAAAATTACGCCCCCTAAAGTATTCACCTAGGGCAAAAGTGAGTACATTGAGCCCTTATTGTGTGGTTAGAATAATTTCAAAGTCAGTGGAAAAAATGTAAATTAGCTTTTTTTTCCACAAATTCTTTATTTGTGGGACATCATTTTGGTAAGTTGCTTTTGAAATGGAGGAAATGCGCCCATATTTTATCACCATGTTCATCCCGTGCTGGGTAGTACCCCTACTTAGGCCATATCTGGTTGCCTGACCACCTGGTAGGACCAAGAAGGAGAGGAGCCCCCTTTGGCTTTCAGGGCATCATTATATGAATAGTCCCCATTCGTACTGCAGTTCTGCAGTATCGGTGTCCGTTGTCATGTCAAAAAAGGGATCCAATGTATAATGTAGCCTTCTCATTCAGAAATGAATGGAGCTGCTACAGTATACGTCAGCATCACTCTTTTTGACGTGATGCTGACGGATACCTCTAACACTGCGGAAACGCAGTATGAATGGGACGCAATGTAGGGTCACATAGAGCGCATCCGCAGCATATTTCACACCCCGTATGCCCCCCGGCAGTCACAAGGGCGAGATCACTGCTGCGGCTGGGTAGCTCAGTGTGTCCGCTTATGACTACCTGTGGGAAATCCGCCGCTATGAGTGGACACACAAAGCTACCAAGCCGCAGCAGGGAGCTCATTATTGTGACTGTTGGTGGGCATCTGCAGCATGTAATTTTCTGTGGATGTGCGCCGTGTGAGCCTACACATTATACATTTTTATTTTTTATTATATTTATTTAATAAATGTGTTTTTATAATTTTTTTACACTTTTTACACTTTTTTTCACTTTTTGACAAATTCTGGCTATGGAAGTTCTCGAAAACTAACAAATTAGATTCCATCTGGGAGACAGAACCCTATACCGTGATGGCCATACCCTATCCTGAGTCCGATGTGTACGAAGTGCTGAAGCCTGGGTATGAGCCACAAGTTGTTCACCAAAATCGTATAAAAGTCTGTCTTAAAGAAGATTTGCCAGTACTTCCATCACTGCCTCCCCCGGATGTCCGACCTGCAAGGGCGTGTGTTCCTGGCGAGCGGATCCACCCATTGATGGATTTCCCCATGTTTTCTCCAAATCAGCCAGCATTCTTCTATGTGTCTCCAACCCCGGGACTAAGCCAACCAACATTAGTCAACACACCAGTCCCTGCTCTATCACCATTGGCTCCGGCTTATACACCTGTCTCCAGAGCACCAACAATGTCTCCGATGTCTCCAGTACAAATGCCAGCAATCTTGAATCCAGCAAGTTCTGAACCAATTCCAGCTCCTGAGTTTGTTGAAGAGGAGCCGGCTGAAGCTCTAGAAGCTCCGAGGGTTTCTGATTCTCCAGAGGAGGTGCTGCGCAGATCCCAAAGGTCTACACAGGGACAGTTACCAACTAGGTACAGAGAATAATAGTGCCTTTGTTCAAAAGTTATTTGTCCTTAATATACTCATAGTCAGTTTAGAATAGATAATTCTAATGTCATTTCATGTACAAATAGTAAGTGTTGTACATAGCATTTTGAGCATCTAAACTAGTCAAATGTCATGTCTAGTTAGGACTGTAGCTAACCAATGTACATAATTCAGTCCATATTAGTCATTAATGTCCTATGTCTAACCCTTTTCCTGTCCATCGTTAGTGTTGAGTGGCATAGGCCATATTCGAATTTGCAATATTTCGCGAATATATGGATGAATATTTGTCATATATTCGCATATTCGTAATATTCACGTTTTATTTTCGCATATGCGAAAATTAGCATATATAAAAATTAGCATAAGCGAAAATTCACACGCCAGTCTCACACAGTAGTATTAGAGCCTTCTTTACACCACACAAGCTGGAAGCAGAGGGGGGTGATCACTGTGACATGTACTGTGATAAAAACCAAAAAATGAATATTCGTAATTACAAATATATAGTGCTATATTCCCGAATATTCACGAATTCGCGAATATGCGATATTCGCTAATAAAATTTGCATTGCGAATATTCGCGAGCAACACTATCCATCATGTACAGGGTGCTCTACTGGCCAGACAGTGCTCCTGAAAGCCTAAGTAAACACGTACAGTGACAGAGCTACTATGTGTATAGGTAATATTGTCATATTTTGTCGGATTCTGTGATTATCTCCCCAATATTTATTTTTAACAGCATACAAAATTACTTTTGTCTCAGGTTTTCCAAGCTTGCAGTGCGGCCCAAAACATTACATCACTAGTAAGGTGTTCAGGGGGAGCCTGTCTGCTTCAATGGGTGGAGCAACCACTGGGTGGGAGGGAGATCATTCTGCAATAAATTGTAGTTTTGCAACAACTGGAGGCACCCTGGTTAGAAAACACTGGTCTATTGCATGGAAGGGACCACAGGTGCATTTCAATGGGTGGGGTTTGTGATGTGTGGGAAGGAGAAAAGTGACCTCACACTTACAAACAAAAAATCATGGGACTTTTAGTTGGAGGGAGGGAACTCCAACAGGAAAAAGCCATTTCACAAAAAGATAGCTGGAGCTTTATAGTAATCTCACAACATGGCCATTTAGCCTAAATACAAAAATGGATTCTTCCTAAGCATGTCCATTACTTTCTGGCAGATACATACTAAAATCACCTTATAGTGGATAACTCCTTTAAGCTTTCTCTGATGGTAGTGCCAGGCCGATGGTGTTGTGGGGTAGATTTAGCTGGGTCACTGGGAGGCGGACACATGAGGCCAGATAGAAGATGCATGTAACAGGTAACTTTACTTTGTTCAATAACAGAATCCTTCGCATACATGGAGGCACAGTCCTGGATTAAAGGTCCAGTTCAAACAAAATGATAGCGGATGGTACTGGTGGCTGTTATGCATTTTGTGGACACCCCAAAAATGAATCACTATGTTTTAATATGTTTCATGACATAATCGCATGATGTCAGCCATTTTGCGTATAATCAAAATAGGCCAATTTCTGAAGTTTCATCTCTACTGCATCTCTAATGACAGTCTGGGAGTACAATGCTCCTTGTATCTGTAGTTTATTTATGGTGTTTGAGATAAGAGACTGATAAGGGGTCTGGTTACACTCTCTCTAGACATCACTACTACAATTCACCCAAGTAAAGGGGGGGGGGGGGTGAGATAACGACTAGTGGAGTATTCCTAAGACTTTGTGAATGTTATCCTGTTTAACAGTTAATTACTTATTTGATTGGACATAAACGTTCACACATCTGTGTTAGAGACCTACATCAAACTCTTATCTCTTCAATAAATTTTAAATGTCTAATTAGAGACTGTATGTCTATGAGAATCCAGGGTTTATTTACTTATAGGTGTCAAAAAGTAATCCCTGTCTGTTAATTATTGGTCCATTCATCAAAGTGTGGAATGTTGTTTAAGACCAATTATTGACAGTTAACCCTTAATGGTAATTATGCTAATTGCTTATGCAATAGCAACCCCTAGTGTATGGGTAGATGACATTACACCACAGGAAGGCATTATGGGTGATATGCTCAATGCATTCTGGGTAGTATAGTGATGTCATAGTCATTACCATATGTACACGCCCAACCTACATTAATTCCAATTTAGGAGGGTGTGTCTAACTAATTAAACAGTCTGGTAAACCAGATGTTAACTCTAGAGACTGAAAGCTGAATAATGAGAGCTGATACTGAACTGGAGGCTGAACTGATCTAACTGAAAACACAAAGACAAAGGGAAGAGGTGCACAAGATGGATGCCATAGAAGCCATGTGAAATTCCAGATGCCAGACTGATCACACGGTACCGACCCAATGGCTGTCCTTGACGATGAGATGGACCATTCAGTGTTCCTCAGAGCAGAAGTAAGGTTCTTACAGAGATTTAGTAAGAGACACAAAAATTGTATTCCATTTAATTAAGACTAATTGGGATAATGTGGATGGAATCATACCATTTAGATTGGCGAATAAATTAATTAAATAATTAATTATCTCGATATTGAGATTATAGTGTAAGGATATTGGGAGATTTCATTCTACCTGCAGAAGAATCAAGACTCATAATCTATCAAAGCATTAAATAATTGCTTAGATATTGATAGAATTCCTAATTGCCAATTTAAGTGTTATAACTATATTTCCCACACAGGAAACTAGTTTCAAGTTCTTCCTCCTAAAATATAGAGCAAGATCATATATCTCTGCTAATTGTCTTAATGTTTTACCAAAATAATGTATAGAAATTAGTCCAGAATGGGGGGAAGTATATCATAATTCTTCCAAATTTATATCTTAGATGGATTCACCCATTCATGGAGTCATGTGATTTGTAGTGGTTAGAAGGGGGCGGGGAGTGAATTTAGCATTCCATATTGATGTCTAATGATTAGATATTGCCCACCTTAATATCATGAGGTTCCTCTAAATAGAGTGATATGTAACCTTTTTCTTATATGATATTCTAACCTGGTAGCTTTTGTTTATTTTAACAAGTTACTAACTACCCACATGTATTGTTCTACTAAATGTAGTGAATTAACAATCTTATACTGTTTACTAATATCTAATTGATATTCATTTGCATATATCATTGTGTTTATTACTCATTTATGTTTAAAATGAGAGATGAGTGAAAGTTGACGAACCCGAATTCGTTACAAATTTCATGAAAAATTTGATTCGCAACGAATACGAATATCCCCGCGATTCTATTGCGAGAATCGCTTCATTAAACTCCATTTTACAGCGTTCCGGGCTATTGGGGACCTAAGATGGCGGATCCACATGTGAGTACATGGGGCAGGGGATTATGGGAGGGCGGGAAACAGCGGCGGGAATGAAGGTAGGCGGGCTGACCCTGAATCACATGTGAGATGCAGCCTATCATTGTTCACTGACCCCGTGATGTCACAGCCCCTATATAATCGGCAGCCATCTTGCCTCATTTCATCTATGCAGTCAGATGGAGAGGACGGGACTGTGTGTGTGTGAATAGCTCATACCACAGCGTTACACTGCAACTGCTAGTCACATCAGCATTAGGGAAAGGCAGGAGTGCAGAGTGCTGTGCTGTTACTCTGAGAAGGATCATTGATTGCTAAACCTCCTATTCACGTTATTGAGCATTGCAGCAGAGAGGGGCAGATAGCTGTCAGCTGCCTCATACACATCTCCAAGCTGCCTCAACTTTATCAACCATCTCATCTCCTAATTTTTCAGCCCAATTGAGTTTATTTTTATTCGCTCCACAAATCTTCTGCTGCTCAGAATTGTGTGACAGAGAGCAATTTAGGGTTTAATCCCTGGATTTTTTTTGTGGTGCTGCACTGTTGGGTCCTGCTGCTGTTCAGAAATACGTGATTGTAAAGTGGACTGTAGTGCATTTGTGCCATTTTGTACCTGTTAATCTGTCAAGGGGCTACATACTGTGCAAGTCCAAACAATACTATTCACCAGCTGTTTTTTTTTTTTAACCCCTTAAGGACCAATACAAATAAACCTGTACGCCCCTGAAAGACCAGGCCTGTTTTTTCAAATCGGGGATGTCTGTCTTTATTAGAGAATAACTCTGGTAACGTTTTGCCAATCACGATAATTCTGACATAGTTTTTTTGTCATAAGTTGCCCTTCATGTACATAGTAAAAGTAGCCGATATCATTTGTAGTTTTTTTTTACAATGCAAAAAATTATGAAATTTTTACAAAAAATTAAGATTTTTTGCTATTTTAACACTAATAGGTTGCATATATTTATACATACTGACCAAATAGTTTATGAAACTTATACTTTCAGATGTCTACTTTATTTTGACATCATTTTTTTGTTTTTAATTAACATTTTAAATTCGTTAGAACCCTAACAATTTAACTTGAAATTTAGAAAATTTTAAAAGTACATCTTTTTTTGTGTGCTATGCAAGGTTTGCAGAAATTAAAAGGTAGTAGAACATAGGAACACCCCACAAATGACCCCATTTTAAAAACTAGACCCCTCAAGGTATTCGCTAGGGGGTACAGTGAGTATTTTAACACCATCGTTTTTTGGCAGGAATTATTACAAAGTCAGTGTTAAAAATTCGAAATTTGCAATTTTTCACAAATGCATCATTTGGGGGGCATATTTTTTGTACATCACTTCTGATATTGAAAGAAATGCACCCTATATTTTATTTAGCTGCTTGTCCCATGTTCGGAAATACCCCCGCTTTGGCCATATATGGTTCCTTGGCCGCGTGGTAGGACTCAGAAGGAGAGGAGCGCCATTTGGCTTTCAGGGCAGAACCCCCACAAGTGACCCCATTTATATACTGCACCCCTACAAGTTATTGGCTGCACCAGGGACCACTCTGATTGGTCCTTGGTCGGCTGGCAGTATAACGCGTCTGTCTGTGACAGTTAAGGCTCCTGATGGATATATCCGCCATGTTGTGGGAATAAGCACCCGCTCATGGCGAATATATCCATCACTGCTGCGGCTGGGTAGCTCAGTGTGTCTGCTCATGACTGCTGGCGGGAAATCCGCCGCTATGAGTGGACACACAAAGCTACCCAGCCGCAGCAGGGAGCTCATTACCGTGACTGCTGCATAATGTGTACGATCACATGATCACATTTTTTTTAAAATTAGATTCATTTAATAAATGTATTTTTAATATATATATATATATATATATATATAAAATTATTTTTATAATTTTTTTTTTTACACTTTTATTACATTTTATTTATTTTTACACTTTTATTTTATTTATTTATTTATTTTTACACTTTTTAATGCTTTGGAATACTTAGTATTCCAAAGCATTACAGTTATATGCTGCCTGCCAGTTTTCACTAGCAGGCAGCATATTAGGACGTGCCTCTGGCCACGTCCTACAGGCAATACCCAGGGCAGACCTGGGGGTCTTTGTAGGACCCCCGGCTGCCAGGTATGCAGCAGCACCCCGCGATGCTCCGGGGTGCTGCAGGAGAGACAGAGGGAGCCCCCTCCCTCTGTCAGAACTCCTTACAGCACGCGGTCACTTCTGACCGCGGCTGTAAGGGTTAAACTGCCGGGAGTGAAGTGAACTTCACTCCCGGCAGTGCGGCAGGTCCCGGCCAGCCGCGGCCACACACAGCACCCCGCGATCGCGATGCGGGGTGCTGCAGGAGTGACAGAGGGAGCTCCCTCCCTCTATCATAACACTTACAGCCCGTGGTCACTTCCGACCGCGGCTGTAAGGGTTAAAACTGTGTGATACAGCCGAGTCCCTGCCGCGATCTCGTGGGTGCACTGGGCAGCACCCACGAGAAGAATGGACGAGTATAGACGTCCAGGTGCGGGAACGGCCGCCAACCTGGACGTCTATACTCGTCCATGGTCGTTATCGGGTTAAACAGATTTTTCTGCGTATAGTTACGCATATATAACTGCCCTCATCACTGCATACCGGATAGGTACATCCAAGTATTGTACCATTTAGTACCTGTTAAGCTGTCAAGGTGCTCCATACCGTCAAAGTCCAAACAATAGTATCCACCAGCTGGTGTATTACAAAAATACAGAGTTTTTTCTGCTAATAGGCCCTCATCAGTGCATACCGCATAGGTACATCCAAGTATTGTACCATTTAGCACCTGTTAAGCTGTCAAGCTGCTCCATACTGTCAAAGTCCAAACAATTGTATCCACCGGCTAGTATTTTACAAAAATACAGAGTTTTTTCTGCTAATAGGCATATTACTGCCCTCATCAGTGCATACCGCATACGTACATCCAAGTATTGTACCATTTAGTACGTGTTAATCTGTCAAGGTGCTCCAAACCGTCAAAGTCCAAACAATAGTATCCACTGGCTGGTGTATTACAAAAATACAGAATTTTTTTCTGCTAATAGTTAGGCATATTGCTGCCCTCATCAGTGCATACCGCATAGGTACATCCAAGTATTGTACCATTTAGTACCTGTTAAGCTGTCAAGGTGCTCCATACCGTCAAAGTCCAAACAATGGTATCCACCGGCTGGTGTATTTAAAAAATACAGAGTTTTTTCTGCTAATAGTTAGGCATATTACTGCCCTCATCAGTGCATACCGCATACGTACATCCAAGTATTGTACCATTTAGTATGTGTTAATCTGTCAAGGTGCTCCAAACCGTTAAAGTCCAAACAATAGTATCCACCGGCTGGTGTATTACAAAAATACAGAGTTTTTTCTGCTAATAGTTAGGCATATTACTGCCCTCATCAGTGCATACAGCATGGGTACATCCAAGCATTGTACCATTTAGTACCTGTTAATCTGTCAAGGGCCTACATACTGTTCAAGGACAGCCGTAAGTAATCACCTGCTGCTGTTCTAGACAAATACTGTTTAAAGAGTAGTGTAGCGTATTGTAATAACCTCATAAACACACTAAGTATGACAGGCAGAGAAGTGCCAGGACGTGCACAGAGGAGTGGCAGAAGCCTAAATACTTCAGGCAGAGTTGGCAGCAGACTTGGGGCGAGTGGCAGCAGAAGTCGCAGCGAGAGGCCTGAGCTCCCGTTATCAGCCAGCGGTCGTGTCTCCACCAGCAACCCATCTGCTGTCGTGGATTGGTTAACACGCTCATCCACATCATCACAAGTGACATCTGACACCCCCAGCCAACAGTCGGTGGGTTCCTTAGACACTACCCTCAGTTGGCATGGCCCGGGAGCAGTCCGTGTCCTCCCATTACCTTTGTCCTATGCTGTTCCCTCTCCTAAAGAAGTATCTTATGCTGTGGGTTCAGCTCCACTATTTACTGAGGACGATCCAATAGAGGACAGTCAGCAGCTACTGGACAGCCAAGAAGGGGAGGAGACATGCGCCGCTTGCTCCGCCAGGCGGCCAAGTAGTGATGCGGAGAGTGACGTGGGAGGCGGTGTTGTAAGTGTTCAGGGTCCTGAAGCAGACACTGTTGGGGAACCTGAGGAGGACATCAGTGACGTGCACACAACTGTTGATGATGATGAAGCCGATCGCAATTGGGAGCCGGGTGCAGAAGGGGCTTCATCATCATCTGTAGAAGAGAGTTGCAGGTTGCCCTTGAGGCACCAAGGCGGTAGCACGGTTGGCATTCAGCGTGGTGGCAGTAGTGGAAATTCAGGAGCCAAACATGCCCTGGGGAGACCACCTGCTTCGCTGCAGCCTACCTTTCCGGGAGGTAGTGGAACAGGGGTTCCTGGAGACGGCGCCAGTAGCAGTCAATTAGTGCGGACTGCGGGTGGGAAAATCAGCTACTCAGCGGTGTGGAAGTTTTTCATAAGGCATCCGGAGGAGGTTCACGTAGCCACATGCAAGATCTGTCAGCAGAAGGTGAAGCGTGGCCAGGGTCCCAATGTCGGCACCACGGCCCTGCGTCAACATATGCTTTGCCACCATAAAGCGGCCTGGGAGAACCGTGGCTCCGATGTAGTCATCCAGCCTGCTGCATCACCCAGTGGCCATCTGCTCCCTCCTTCATCCAGCCAAGGCTCCACCACCTCAGCCGAAGGGAGCTGTGTCAAACAATCCTTCTATCGCTCCTGCTTCTTCCACTTTTAGTCAGCCATTCCGCCAACAATCCATTCGCGAAGCCATGTCCAAGAGACAACAGTATGCGCCCACTCATCCAACGGCGCAGAAGTTGAATGTGCTCCTGTCCAAATTGCTGGTGTTGCTGTCCCTCCCTTTTCAAGTGGTGAACTCTGCACCTTTCAGAGAATTGATGGCTTGTGCCGAGTCAAGGTGGAGAGTCCCAAGCCGTCATTTCTTTGCGAAGAAGGCAGTACCAGCCCTGCATAGGTTTGTACAAGAGAAGGTGGGCCAGTCCTTGAGCCTGTCGGTGTGTTCAAAAGTGCACGGCAGCGCTGACGTGTGGAGCTGTAACTACGGGCAGGGACAATACTTGTCTTTTATGGCTCACTGGGTAAATGTTGTTCCTGCACAGCCACAACAGCAACTTGGACAGGTCACACCGCTTCCTCCTCCACGCTCTCGTTCCCAAGCAGTTGGTCCTGTTACAGTGTGCAACGCCGCCTCCTCATCCTCCACCGTGTCCTCGGCCTCCTCTGCACATCCAAATCTCGGTGGCCATTCATCGTACCATGTGTGTAGGGCACGGCGGTGTCAAGCTGTTCTTCACATGGTTTGCCTTGGCAAACGGAGTCATACAGGGGAGGAACTGCTAAAGTTCATTAGGGAAGAAATCCGAGTATGGCTTACTCCACGAAATCTGGAAATGGGAACCATGGTGACAGACAACGGGAAGAACATTGTGTCCGTGCTGCGACAAGGAAGTGTGAAACATGCGCCCTGCATGGCACACGTGTTGAATCTGGTTGTCAAGCACTTCCTCAAGTCTTTACCCCATTTGCAAAACATCATGAAAATGGAAAGGAAACTGGGCATGCACTTCAGCCACTCGTACACTGCCAAGCACACCTACCTTGAGCTGCAGCGTCAGAACGGTATCCCACAACATAGTCTTATTTGTGACGTTGCCACACGTTGGAAATCCACTCTCCATATGTTGGACAGACTATACGAACAAAGAAAAGCCATCACCGATTTCTTGATGATCCAAGCAGATAGGAGTACTCCCCTGTGTAACTTCAATGTGAACCAGTGGCAGCTCATATGTGACACCTGCCGTTTGCTGAGGCCCTTTGAGGAAGCCACATTATTTGTGAGTCGCCTGGGTTACGCCATGAACGACGTAATTCCACTCCTACATTTCCTACAACAAATGATTGAAACCATGGCTGGTCAAGGCAATGGAGACGTTGCGCCTACCTCTCAAGGCTACATGGGCCCTGTGGGGGCTGAACTGGAGGAGGAGGATGATGAGGGGCAGAGCGGAGCACAGTTTAGGTTGGATGAGATGGCCGGTGTTTCTAGTCTTCGCACAGGAAAGGAGGAGCAGGAGCAGCCAGAGGAGCTGGAGGGTTATGAGGAAGTTGAGACAGAGGACCCAGACACACCGTGGCAGTATGCAGTGGAGATGGAGGCAGGTAGTCCCTCCGAGTCACTGGCGCAAATGGCAGGATGCATGCTCAGTTGTTTGCGTAGTGACCCCCGAATTGTCAAAATTCATCAGCGGGATGACTTCTGGATCTCCACCTTATTAGACCCTCGCTACCGTCCCAAAATGGGGGCCTTTTTCTACACCCACTGAGAGTGAGGACAAACTGACCTACTACAGAGAGATTCTACGTAGTCAGTTGGCTGATGCCTATCGGCCACATGGTCCATCCACTCGCAGGTCTGACTCGGGGGGCCCTCTGCGCTCACCTTCCACTGCCATGGCTGCTGGGGAGGAGAGGGGTGGGAGGAGCAGTACCAGCTCAATCAGCAGCAGCCTGAGTCTTCAGTCACTGATGAGTAGCTTTCTTCAACCGCATAGTGAAGCAACTGTTACATTCTTATACTAGTCAAATTTCATTTGACACAGTCACCATTGAAGAATAATAAATTACTCAGGTTACGTCAAATTAAGTAAACAATCATACATTTATTTTAGGCTCATAGACAAATATGGCAAACAGAACAAACTAGTAACTCTTATGTAAATAACAGTTCTTGCTTAAGTATTACAATAATAACAGTAGGAAGTGTAGGCATGTTCTCAGAACCATCTCACCAACTGAGGGTTGTTTGGGCTGGATCCATCATGGAAAGTTCATCTAAGATGGCTTCTTCCTTCATCAGACTGGTCTGGCTCCGCCTCCTTCCTCTTAGCTTGGCTTGGCTTCAATAGTCTTGCTTCATCCTTGGTGCTTCCTTAATGATGCTTCCATAATGATGCTTCCATAATGATGATGCCTTAATGATGCTGCCCCCTAGTGACGCAGTCTTCTTATATACCGTACTTATGGGTGTGTTCTTTACATATGTGGGCATGGTTATACTACGTCTTATATCCATAAATATACTTATCTCTATTTATCTCCTCCTAGTGGGTTGGTTTGAGTATATATTTAACTTAATAATGTATACATTATGTCATGCTTAACTTGCATACTGATTGGACATTATTACCCTTCACACATATGGTACTGCTGTAATTTCAGCCAAACTTGATTTATGGCCACAACTAGCAGAGTTTGCCCTGGAAAAGCTGTCCTGCCCGGCCAGTAGTGTGCCATCAGAGCGGGTGTTTAGTGCGGCCGGGGCCATAGTCACCCCAAGGTGAACTCGTCTGTCCACTAAAAATGTGGAGAGACTGACGTTTGTGAAGATGAATCAGGGATGGATCAGCCAGGATTTCCAGCCACCAATGCCAGATGCCTCAGAGTAGATTGACCATGGTGCTACACCAACATTTCCCAATTATGGTTGGTTATGAAACCCTCTTGGGTTATCAATTAGGGTTATGGAACCCTCTTTGGTACTGCGATTGCCTGCTCCTGGCTCATCCTGTGTCTTTCAGGAACTTCGTGCCTCACTGATGCTTCTGGCCTTGGGCCTTTAATTTTTGGATGTTTAGCAGTAGCTAAATACATGCTTAATGCAAATTTCAACATTCATCTTTAAATGTAAGGGGTTGGTTAGGAAACCCTCTTGGGTACTGTGATTGCCTGCTCCTGGCTCATCATGTGTCTTTCAGGAACTATGTGCCTCACTGATGCTTCTGGCCTTGGGCCTTTCATTTTTGGATGTTTAGCAGTAGCTAAATATATGCTTAATGCAAATGTCAACATTGATCTTTAAATGTAAAGGGTTATGAAACCCTCTTGGGTACTGTGAATGCCTGCTCCATACTCATTCTGTGTCTTTCAGGAACTACTTGCCTCCCTGCCCTCAGGCCTTGAGCCTTCAATTTTTGGATGTTTAGCAGTAGCTAAATACATGCTTAATGCAAATTTCAACATTGACTTTTAAATGTAAGGGGATGGTTATGAAACCCTCTTGGGTACTGCGAATGACTGCTCCTGACTCATTCTGTATCTTTCAGGAAATAATTGCCTCCCTGATGCCTCAGGCCTTGGGCCTTACATTTTTGGAAGTTTAGCAGTAGCTAATACATGCTTAATGCTAATTTCAACAATGATCCTTAAATTCTCGGCTCTCTGCTAGGGCCTTCTCCTACCCCGCCGGGGCCGATCCGAGGACCTCACTAAACCATCCAATCGGTAGTAGAGACATAAGGTGAGGTAGAGGTGTGTACAAAGGGCAGGGACTTAATGAACCCGAGCTTATGACCGGCACTTAGTTGTGATTCTTATTTCCTGGCAAATAATTGCAATCCCTGATCCCTATCGCGAAGGGCGTTCAGCGGGTTACCTGCACCTGTCGGTGAAAGATAGACACACGCTGGTCCGTACAGTGTAGCGCGCGTGCAGCCCCGGACATCTGAGGGCATAACACACCTGTTATTGCTCGATCTCGCGAGTGATCGTGCAATTTAAGGGGTTATTAAAGCCTCTTGGGTACTGCTGATGCCTACTCCTGACTGCTCCTGTGTCTTTCAGGAAGTACTTGACTTCCTGATGCTTCTGGGCTTGGGCCTTTAATTTTAGGATTTTTGAAATACATACATACATGCTTAATTAAAATTTTAACATTTATGGTGTTATGTATGGGTTATTAAACACTCTTGGGTAGTGTTTTTTTTTTCAAATTTTCTGATAATTCTCACAGTAATAAACTTGAATTTTCCAGAATAATAACCATTACACCATTGAACGATTGTTGCGTGTGATTTTTTAAGTAAAATTTTCAAAAAAAATACGCAGAGGGATGAACTCTGCTTCTTTATTTCATAAAAAATTCTTTTATAGAAGAATGTCTTTTGGTGGTCCACCGTCCTGCATTATAGAGCCTTCTGGACTCTTGGATATGCGCTTGTTCTTAAACAAAGGTACAAAAACAAAAATGGCCGGTCAGGGCTATGGAGACATTGCGACTACATCTTACGGCCACATGAGCCCTGTGGGTGTGTTACGCCGAGCGCTCCGGGTCCCTGCTCCTGCCCGGAGCGCTCGCGGCGTCTCTCTCTCTGCAGCGCCCCGGTCAGACCCGCTGACCGGGAGCGCTGCACTGACATTGCCGGCGGGGATGCGATTCGCATAGCGGGACGTGCCCGCTCGCGAATCGCATCCCAAGTCACTTACCCGTCCCGGTCCCCGGCTGTCATGTTCTGGCGCGCGCGGCTCCGCTCTCTAGGGCGCGAGCGCCAGCTCTCTGAGCTCTCTGGCCCAATCAGCCTAATTAGCTTCCACCTGCTCCCTGGCTATATTACCTCACTTCCCCTGCACTTCCTTGCTGGATCTTGTTGCCTTGTGCCAGTGAAAGCGTTTAGTGTTGTCCATAGCCTGTGTTCCAGATCTTCTGCTATCCACATTGACTACGAACCTTGCTGCCTGCCCCGACCTTCTGCTACGTCTGACCTTGCCTCTGCCTAGTCCTTCTGTCCCACGCCTTCTCAGCAGTCAGCGAGGTTCAGCCGTTGCCGGTGGATACGACCTGGCAGCAAGACCATCCCGCTTTGCGGCGGGCTCTGGTGAATACCAGTAGCATCTTCGAACAGGTCCACTGACACGGTCCACGCCAATCCTTCGCTGACACAGAGGATCCACATCCAGCTAGCCGAATCGTGACAGTGTGCTTGTGAGATTAGGTCCTTTGTACCCACACGGCTGGGTCCGGGACACAAATTTTGATTTAAATTTCAAATAAAAAAATCACACATTTCAATGGTCTCCTCATGCTGCAGCCAACTCCAGGCTGCGTCATTCTGGCAATATATAGAGAGTACTTGCTGTCCTAAATTTTCGTAAAAATTTTTTGTCAAAAATGTTTGTCTTTTTCATTAGGGATTGTGAAGCTTTGGTGCGTACTCATGCATCAGCCAACTCCAGCCTGTGTCATTCAGGCAATATATGGTTTACTGATGGCGCTGCTGGGCCTTGGTCTGGGAATTTCAAATTTTCTCATAGGTAGCACCCGCTTTCCATAAGTCTTCTTCATAAATTTCTACAATTGTTGTGTTTTTTTTTTGAGGGATTGTGAAGCCCTAGTGTGTACTCATGCCTCAGCCAACTCCAGGGTGTGTCATTCATGCAACATATAGGTAGCACCCGCTGTCCTAAATATTCTTAAAATTATTTTAAAAATGGTTGTTTTTTCTTTGGGATTCTAAAGCCCTGGTGTGTACTCAATGCTGCTTCCTACTACACTCTGTCAGCCTGTTGGTCCTGCGACAGTGTGCTACTCCGCCTCCACATCCTCCTCTGTGTCTTAAGCCTCCACTGCCCGGACAAGTCTGAGTGGCCCTTCCATGTGTGCAGGTCACGGCGGTGTCACGGTGTTCTTCACATGGTTTGCCTTGGCGAGAAGTCTTGGGAATAATGGCCGGTCAGGGCAATGGAGACGTTTCGCCTAAATCTCACGGCCACATGAGCCCTGTGGGGTCTTGTTGGATTTGGTCCTTCGTACCCACACGCTGGGGTCCGGGACACGCAAAGGTTGTTTTAAATTTCAAATAAAAAAATTATGGCGCTGTTGGGCCTGGGTCTGTTAATTTCAAATTTTCTCATGGGTAGCACTCGCTATCCAAAATCTTTTTCAAAAATTTCTAAAATTGTGGTGTTTTTGGGGGGGATTGTGAAGCCTTGGTGTGAACTCGTGCATCAGCAAACTCCAGGCTGTGTCATTCAGGCAATATATGGGTTACTGATGCCGCTGTGGGGCCTGGGTCTGTTAATTTCAAATTTTCTCATAGGTAGCACCCGCTATCCAAAATCTTTCTAAAAAATTTCTAAAATTGTGGTGTTTTTTGGAGGGATTGTGAAGCCCTGGTGTGTATTCGTGCATCAGCCAACTCCAGGCTGTGTCATTCAGGCAAAATATGGGTTACTGATGCCGCTGTGGGGCCTGGGTCTGGGAATTTCAAATTTTCTCCTAGGTAGCACCCGCTGTCCAAAATCTTCGGTTTAAATTTCTTAATTCATCTTTTAATCTTAGGGATTGTGAAGGCCTAGTGCCCACTCATGCTGCTGGCAACTCCGGGCTGTGCCATTCATCCACTATATGATCTCCTCATGCTGCCAACACCTCCACACTGTGTCATTCAGCCACTATATGGTCTCCTCATGCTGAAAACATGTCCATGCTGTGTCATTAAGCCACTATATGGTCTCCTCATGCTGCCAACACCTCCACGCTGTGCCATTAAACCACTATATGGTCTCCTCATGCTGCCAACACCTCCACACTGTGCCATTCAGCCACTATATGGTCTCCTCATGTTGCCAACACCTCCATTCTGTGTCATTCAGCCACTATATGGTCTCCTAATGCTTCAGCCTCATCCAAGCTGTGTCATTCAGCCACTATATGGTTTCCTCATGCTGCCAACACCTCCACGCTGTCATTCAGTCACTATATGGTTTCCTCATGCTGCCAACACCTCCACACTGTGCCATTCAGCCACTATATGGTGTCCTCATGCTGCCAACACCTCCACGCTATGTCATTCAGTCACTATATGGTCTCCTGACACTGATGCCACCACCAGGCTCTGTCATTGTGCTGCTGTGCGGCAGTGATTCTAAGAGTGATGCCGGTAATCTTCATGCTATTCTGAATAACAGTATTATTTCACTACCCCAGCACACTCCATATGCGTGTTAGAACACAGCAAAGTGTTCTATACCCCCTATAGAGGCTGTATGTAGGCTAGAAATAGCCTTTTTTAATATAGATTTGCCGCAAAAAAAATTTGATCGAAACAAACTTTTCCCAAAAATTCGGCGAATCGGCCGAATCGAATTTTTGAAAAGTTTGCTCATCTCTATTTATAATCTTATAACCAATAAATCTGCATACTTTATAATACCTGTGTATTACTGTATATTTCAAAACTACATCCTTAAGCCTTACTGTCATCCCGTCATAAAAAGAACGTGTTAATATCTGAAGAAATAGTCAGACTCAGATGTGAATTGTATTGATTGGCTTTGTCTACAATTTACCAGGTCATAATTTTGAGATTTTTGATAATTTTCATAATTTTTAATTTTTCATAATTAATCATTTTTATGACCATAATTCATAATTGAGTTATTACCGCACAGCGTTAACAGTGGTCTTCTACTTAAAGGGGTAGTCCACTGGAAAACATGTTTAAATTGTTAAATTAACTGATGACATAAATGTAAACAGATTTGTAAATTACTTCTATTAAAAAAAATCTTAATCCTTCCAGTATTTATCAGCTGCTGTTTGCTCCACAGGAAGTTATTTTCTTTTTGAATTTCCTTTTTATCTGACCACAGTGCTCTCTGCTGACACCTCTGTTCATGTCAGGAACTGTCCAGAGCAGGAGAGGCTTGCTATAGGAATTTGCTCTTGCTCTGGACAGTTCCTAAAGTGGACAGCAGAGGTCAGCAGAGAGAACTGTGGTCAGACAGAAAGGAAAAAAAAAAAGAACTTCCTCTGGAGCATACAGCAGATGATAAGTACTGGAAGGATTAAGATTTTCCAATAGAAGCAATTTACAAATCTGTTTAACTTTCTGGCACCAGTTGATTAAAAAAAATGTTTTCCAGTGGAGTACCCCTTTAATATGCTCCCCATCTCCATTTTTGTTCCCCCGCTGTTAGTGCCCATTGCTGGAACTCTGGGGCTCGTGCTTTACACTCCATGCAGCTGTAGTTCTCAGTGTGAGCTCCAGGGACAGCTATCCTCTGCCCAGGCCTGTGTCTGTCCTTCTGGGTCTGCAGGGATTCCTGTTCCTTGCTCCTGTAAAATATTTAACTCCTTCCCTTTCAGGCCATTTTTCATTTTTGCACTTTTGTTTTTTCCTCCTCACCTTCTAATATTTTTTACAATTTTGGTTCTCAAGTCCTCAGACAGTTCTCTTCTCTTTCTGTTGTCCATGCTTAGTGTGGCACACACAGACACACTATGCAGGACTAAGTGAACTTTTTATCTGCTTTCAGGTGTGATTTTTATATTGCCCACACCTGTTACTTGTCCCAGGTGAGTTTAAAGGAGAATCACATGTGTTACATACTGCGCTCCGGCGGTTAGCACCGACCGTGAGCGCAGTAGCCCTGTGTCCCCGGTCACCGGCGGGGCCGGGATTCGCATTGCGGGACGCGCTCGATGCGAATCCCGGGCCGTCACTTACCCACGTCCACTCTTGCTGCTGCTTCGTCTCAGCCTCGGCGCGCGTGTCCCCGTCCCTTAGGGTGCGCACGTGCCAGAGCTTTGAAGTTTAAAGGGCCAGTGCGCTGATAATTAGTAAGTGCACCTGAACACTAAATTATAAATCCCTGCACCTCCCAAACATCCCTGCCGGATCTTCAGTTCTCATTGCCTAAGAGAAAGCGTTACCATTGCCTGTTTTGCCTACCCGTGTTACCAGACTTCCTTGCTATGTTTTTTGACTACGAACCTTTGTCACCTGCCTTCACCTTCTGTTACGTTGACTACGCCTCTGTCTAATCCTCCTGTACCTCGCCTTGCCCAGTACCTTTGTGGTCGAGCCGTATCGGGGGTAGCGACTTGGGTGCCGCCTGCCGCAGCAAATCCATCCTGCCTTGTGGCGGGCACCAGACTCTGCTTGTCTCTTCCTGAAAAATATGAGGGGGGATCCCAAGTCCTGTCGAGGCTTCGTGACACAGTGCTCCATGCACATTGAGCTGATGGCAGACCAGTTCTCCACGGAACGTGCAAAGGTGGCCTTCGTCATCAGTCTCCTGTCTGGAAAGCCCTTGGCCTGGGCAACTCGGCTATGGGATCGCAGTGAGGTCATCACTTCTGATCTCCAGGCATTCCTGATGGAATTTCACACAGTCTTCGAGGAACCTGCCCATGCTTCCTCTGCCGAGTAAAGCACAAGAAAAATGACTGAAATGCCACAATGGACGCACACCCAATACACAATGTAATGCAAATAGATACAAGTTTATTAACACATATAAGAATATCAACAAAAGACACAATACAAACATTTAAAAGGCTATATCAAGCCACACTACAACAGTGGGATCTATAAGAATCACCACTGGACATGGGTGAAACATGCGGGGACCCCCCTAACCTAACCATGCATGGTGGCCTAACAATGGAACATATGTGCAATATATATACCAATATCATGCAGACACCTCAAAAAATAGCAGCATAAATAACAATGGATAAAGTGCATGTAATGCAATATAAAACTGCACAAAGGCAATGTGCATGGAGATGGATAAGGCAAAAATGATGTGCTGTAAAAAAAGAAAATGTCACCACAATGTATAGGCCACAGACAGAGGAAAGGAGGGATGGTAACCCAATCAACCAATGTCCACAGGAACAAACCCAGGGTTTGAGTTGTTAGATCACCTGCGAGGTGCCAAGATCTCCTCCAACTTGGATCTTAGAGGTGCCTACAACTTGTTTCGTAATAGGGAAAGGGACGAGTGTAAGACCTCGTTTAATACTCGAGACGGACATTTTGAGTATCTTGTTATGCCTTTGTGACTATGCAATGCTCCTGCAGTCTTCCAGGAGTTTATCAATTACATATTTCGGGATCTGCTCTACTCCTGTGTCATTGTCTATTTAGATGACATCCTTATCTATTCTCCAAACTTCCACACTCATCGTCTCCACCTCGGTCAAGTATTACAGCAACTGAAACAGGACTGAAAGCAATACAATGCTTCCTTGGCTTTGCCAATTATTATTGCCAGTTTATTCCCCACTATTCCACCTTGGTCGCCCCCATCATATCTCTAAAAAAAAAATGCCAATCCTAAGGTCTGGACTCTAGAGGCCAAAAAGGCCTTCAAAGAGCTAAACGTCTGTCTTCGCTTTCGCTCCGGTGTTGTCAAGACCCGGTGGCGGCGTCTTCGGTCGGTGCAGGGGCAGTTCTGACACAAAGATCTTCCAAGGGTAAGATTGTGACCTGCGGATTCTTCTCGAAGACCTTTTCTCCAGCAGAAAATAATTATACTATAGGAGACCGTGAACTCCTGGCTATTAAGATGACCTTGGAGGAATGGTGTCATCTCTTAGAGGGCTCGGTGCATCCCATAACCATCTATACAGATCACAAGAACTTCATTATCTCCAGTCAGCCCATCACCTCAACCCACGTCAGGCTCGCTGGTCCCTGTTCTTCTCCAGGTTTAACTTCCTCATTCATTTTCATCCTGCAGAAAAGAATCTTCGGGCTGATACAAAATCAGGGACCTCATCTGCAACAAATTGTCTCTCCGGACCGTCTTATTTCCACAGCACCAGCAGGTCTTCACAATTTGCCCCCAGGGAAGACTTTTGTTTCACCTCGTTTGAGACTCCGAATCCTGAAATGGGGTCATTCTTCTCTGTTGGCAGGTCATGCCGGGATCCGAAAATCTATGCAATTAATTTCCCGACAGTATTGGTGGCCCACTCTGAAACGGGATGTTGTAGACTTTGTCCGCTCCTGCTCTGTTTGTGTCCGGGACCAAACTCCCCGCACCAAGCCTGCCGGTCTACTACATCCATTGTCTGTTCCTGAACAGCCCTGGTCCAACATTGCAATGGATTTTATTATGGATCTCCCTTCTTCCTGCGGCAATACGGTCATCTGGGTCGTGGTGGACCGAGTTTCTAAGATGGCACATTTTGTACCATTGCTTGGGTTACCATCTGCACCTTAACTTGCCAAACAATTCCTTACTAATATTTTCCGCCTCCATGGATTGCCGACACATACAGTCTCAAAATTCTGGAGGGTACTCTGTTCACGGCTCAAAGTTAAGTTGGATTTCTCCTCTGCCTATCACCCCCAGTCTAATAGACAAGTTGAAAGGGTGAATCAGATTTTGAGAGATTATCTTTGCCACTTTGTCTCTGCTCGCCAAGATGACTGGTCTGACCTTCTACATTGGACAGAATTTTCGTTCAACCATAGGGATACCAAATCCACTGGAACTCCACCCTTTTATGTAGTCTATGGATTTCATCCTTGTCCGCCCCTGCCCTTGTCAACTCCCTCTGGTGTCCCTATGGCAGATGAGCTAGTACAGAACTTTACCACCATCTGGAAGAAGACTCGGCTCTCCCTTCTTCGTCCCAAATTCTTTCCACTTCTCCCTCCTGAAACCAGTTATCTATAATCGCTTTACTAAGAAGGACATTTCTCCCACTCCCATCTCTGGTACCTCAGATGTTTATTCAATCAAAGAGAATTTGGACTCCAAACTTATCAGAGGTAACCGTTTCTTCCTGGTAGATTGGGAGGGATTCGGTCCTGAGGAGAGGTCCTGGGAGCCACAAGATAACATCCTGGATCAGGATCTTCTCAAAAGATTCTTGAGTCATAAAAGGAGGGGGAGACCAAAGGGGAGGTACTGTTACATACTGCACTCCGGCGATTAGCACTGGCCGTGAGCACAGTAACCCCATGTCCCCGGACACCGGCGGGGCCTGGTTGAGCATTGCGGGACGCGCCCGCATGCGAATCCTGGCCCGTCACTTACCCACGTCCACTCCTGCTGCTGCTTCGTCTCAGCATCGGCGCGCACGTCCCTGTCCCTTGGGGTGCGCGCGCACCGGAGCTTTGAAATTTCAAGGGCCAGTGCGGCCAAAATTAGCAAGTGCACCTGAACACTACATTATAAATCCCTGCCCCTCCCAAACATCCCTGCCGGATCTTCAGTGCTCATTGCATAAGAGTAAGCATTTCCATTGCCTGTTTTGCCTACCCATGTTACCAGACTTCCTTGCTACGTTTTTTGACTAAAAACCTTTGCCGCCTGCCTTGACCTTCTGCTACGTTGAATACGCCTTTGTCTAATGCTCCTGTACCTCGCCTTGCCCAGTACATGTGTGGTCGAGCTGTATCGGGGTAGCGACCTGGGTGCCACCTGCCGCAGCAGACTCTGGCACCTTAGACTCCGCTCCTCGATACGGTCCGAGTCATCAGCCACACAGGTAGAGGATCCACTACCTGCTCCGTGACATCCGCATCCAGGTATGTGACATGCTTGAAACAATATTATTTTTCCACAATTTTGAAAGGATGCCAATAATTTTGTCCAGACCATTTTTGGAGTTATATCCAATTTGCTTTTTTTTATTCCTTTAGTTCCAATACACAATAAGGGAATAAACATGTGTAGCAAAACATGTGTTACTGCAATCCTTTTCAGGGGTGACAACATTGACGGCCATGTGTGGGCTCAAATGCCTATAATTTATAGTGAGATGCCCCTACTGGTGGCTGAAAACTCTGGACTCTCAGATCTATAATCTTCTATAATTTTACCATTATTTATTTTCTGTCCAGCACAAATGGAAAATACTTAAAGGGGCCACATATATATAAAAACACAAGACACACATTACTGGAAAGATAATTTCCATGGACGACTCCTCCAGGGACCATTATGGTCCCTTCTGTTTACTATAGATTAGTTTTAGGAGCCTTCACCTGATTAACCCCTTGAGGGAAGAACCATATGAGCTTTATAATTATTATTATTAACGCAAACAATAACAATAACAAGGTGAGCGCCATTAGAGGAGGATCAGATGCTACAAAATATCAACACAAGGTCTAATAATTCCTGAGAGGTTAATAACCATGATAAATTCCCCCCAACCTCTCACAAGAGGGGATATATAGGAAGCCTGAAGGACACTTCTCCGCGGGACGAGAGGATCCCAAAACAAAAATCCTTATGATACAGACAGCCACTAAAAATCCTAATAATTGCTTCAAATTTACAATCTTCAAGACCTGTATTCTGCTATGGGAATCAATTTATACAAGGTAAGTGACAGTCATGATAGAACTGAAGCTGATGATCAGTAAGCCAGAAAACCAACATGTACAAATGTATCAAGATTACCTTCAGCCAATGGAACACAAACATTCTGCTGGTGAGGTCACTGTGTACATACATTACATTACTTATCCTGTACTGATCCTGAGTTACATCCTGTATTATACTCCAGAGCTGTACTCACTATTCTGCTGGTGAGGTCACTGTGTACATACATTACATTACTCACCCTGTACTGATCCTGAGTTATATCCTGTATTATACTCCAGAGCTGTACTCACTATTCTGCTGGTGAGGTCACTGTGTACATAAATTACATTACTCACCCTGTACTGATCCTGAGTTATATCCTGTATTATACTCCAGAGCTGTACTCACTATTCTGCTTGTGAGGTCACTGTGTACATACATTACATTACTTATCCTGTACTGATCCTGAGTTATATCCTGTAAATCTTTTATTAGAAAAATATAAATCATAACAAACACAGAACCAGCACAACTTTGCCATAATGGAAAACAACAAAATGAAATAACATAAACCCATACTTTTCAAGAACAAAAATCCTGCCTAAACGGCCAGCCCAGCTTTTCCTAAAAATACTAATACTACACCAAACATAACCAAACACACTCACATGCATGCATACCTAATGTGCAAAAACTAAAAATAAAATTGCATATTTAGCTTTAACAAAAAAAAAAAAAAAGAAAAAAAAAAAAAAAAAATTATAAATGGTTCGACTGCCATCTATCACTACTATAAACACTATATAATACACAAACCAAAATATAAAACAAACAAAATTATAATATTTACTATATATACTATATACATACTATATACATATAACCTATATACACCTATAAATATACAGAAAACAACCTACTCTAAACTGTCCCTTCACCCGCACCACCCACCCTCCTGTACATGGGTCAGAGTCCATAGAGTCCATAGTCCTCAATGTCCAGTCCATAACTGACCCATGCCAGGTCCACCAAAACAAACAACCACCACCACCCACAAAAACACCCTCCCAACCTAGAACTCCTCCCAACCAACTTTACCATAACCAGCTTTATAATATACAAAAACAAACAATACAACCCACTTTAGGCCCAAGTTCGGTGCCTGTAAGCCCTACATAACTTTAGCGTCTGAAAACAAAACAAAAAGCTAGGGTGCACATGCATTAGCCCACCACCAGGAAGAAGGATGGCAATCCTGATACATACAAAATATTTACATTCTTTCCCTAATTGCACCCTACCTCTCACCCTACCATTATCCCTAAAAATAAACTGACCCTACTATCACCCTAACCCTGTCCCTACATCACTGTCCCTAACCAAAACCAGGGTACTCTACCCAAAAGGTCTAGTACCTAGGGCACATCAAAACAAAACCCTCTCCATAGGAGAGAAGCCCTACTGGTACTAAGACTGCCATACTCCAAAGACCTGATCTTCCCGAGGTCACCAGTGATGTTCCTACAGACCTCCACCTCGGAGAGGACTTTCCGCTGTGTAGACACTAAACACCGTGCATTCCACGTGTAGTACCTAACCACTAAACTGACTAAGAATAAAGTGCCCCGATCACGGCCACCCAGGGTCCTGAATGCCCCATAAGCCCATTCCGGATAGGTAAGGCCGGCAAGTTGACTCCAGCCGATGGAAGCGCCCACCCGGTTGTAGACCCCTATATTAAAGGGACAATGAAGCAGGAAATGGTCCATGCTTTCCAGCATGTCCCTGCACTCTTCTCGGGGACACCCCCGGTCATCAGATCTCCTACACTTCAAATTGTCCCTCACATATAGCTTCCCCTGAAAGCAGCGCCAGGCCAAGTCCCAAAACTTCTGGGGGATCCTTTTCATGTTTAAAAGATACAACCCCACCCTCAGATCCCGACCTGGGCAGTCCCTGAGCGCCAGAGGCTTCTGGAAGTGGGTCAACAGAACCCGTTTGTCAAGGAACTGCCTTGACTGGGTCCTGATCTCCCACACTCCCAGACCCCACCGACGTATCGCCTTCAGAGTCGGGGTAGCGTAAGCCGGAAGATATCCATGGGGCGTACGGAGGTCCTTCACTTGCCCTCCTGTCTCCCATTCCTGGAAGAAAGGCCGAAACCATTCCCTGCAGGAGAGTACCCATGGAGGAGCCGTCTCTGACCAGAGGTTCGAGATGTTAGCTTTCAAGAAGGTGTTTGTTAAGAACACCACAGGGTTTACCATAGATAAACCCCCTAGTCTCCTCGTGCGGTACGTAACCTCCCTCTTGACTAGGTTTATCCTGTTCCCCCATAACAGTTGGAAAAACAGGCTGTAGATCCTAGTGTAGTAAGCCTCTGGCAAAATACATACGCTGCCCAGATAGATAAACAAGGGGAGCAGGTACGATTTGATCAGGTGTACCCTTTCCCTGAGGGTCATAGACCAACCCTTCCACTGGTTCACCTTCTGAGTGGCATCCTGGAGCTTACCATCCCAGTTTTTGGTGGGATAATCATCCTGGCCGAATGTGATGCCCAGAAGTTTTGCTGACTCTTGGGGCCCTGGAAGGGTGTCCGGGAGATCAAACGTGGGATCTCCCCCTCCCAGCCAGAGACTTTCACACTTATCCTGGTTGATCTTAGACCCGGATGCCTCCGAGTAGCGGTCCACTTCCGACATCACCACATCGACCTCCTCTCTCGAGGACACGAAGATGGTGACATCATCAGCGTACGCCACCACTCTCTGGGCGACATCCAGCTCCGCCAGACTCATCCCGACTCCCGCCAACGGCCCACAATCTACCCTCCGGATGAAGGGATCGATTGCGAACACGTATAAAAGCGGGCTCAAGGGACAACCCTGACGGACTCCGGACCCCACCTCAAAAGAGCGGCCAGACCAACCGTTCACCAGTGGGAAACTCTCTGCCCCTGCATACAAGATTTTAAGCCAATTAACGAAAGTACTCGGTAAGCCATATCTCAGGAGGACGGACCAGAGGTACTCGTGGTTCACCCGATCAAATGCTTTGGCCTGATCCAGGGACAGCAAGTACCCCTTCCAGAGACCTGCACTACTCCGCTCCACTGCCTCCCTGACACTAAGGACAGCACTTAAGGTGCTTCGGCCTGGAACAGAGCAGTGCTGGGCCCCCGAAAGGAGCCGGGGTGCAAACTTCACCAGCCGATTAAACAGTATCTTGGCCAGAAGTTTCCTGTCCGCATTGAGAAGAGCTATGGGTCTCCAATTCTCAATACGGCTGGGATCTTTACCCTTTGAGAGAAGAATCAGGGCTGACCTCCTCATTGACTTCGGCAGAGTGCCCGAGGAGAGACACTCATTGAATACCTCAGTCAAGAGGGGAGCTAAAGACTCCTTAAAGGTCTTGTACCACTCGGATGTTAAGCCATCCGGACCTGGCGACTTCTTAGGGGCGAGCCCCTCGATCGCCAGTCTCACTTCCTCTTCCCTGATTTCTTCTGCCAAAACATCAAGAGAGGGGTCTACCCCTGGCTCAGGAATAGTTTCAGCCAGGAAAGCCGACATCCTGTCTCGATCTAGATCCTTCCTTCCCAAGAGGTGTGAGTAGAAGGATCTGACGACCTCCAAAATCCCTGATCTGGACCGATTCAGAGATCCCGTACTATCAATCAGTCCTGAGACCACTTTACTACTCACTGACATCTTACAGTTTCTGTAAGGGTCGGGCGAGCGGTACTTCCCGAAATCCCTCTCAAAAACCAAAGATGCGTGCCTATCGTACTGACACCTCATCAGCAAGGACTTCACTCTGGAGATATCCTCACGGCTACCTCCAGTCGAGACGAGAAGCTCGAGTTTCCTCCTCAGACCCTGATACAAGCGATACCTGTTCAGGGACCTGAGGCTCGAGAGCTGGCGGAAGAACCCCGCAACCCGCTTCTTGAATATCTCCCACCACTCTGACTTACTACTACATAGGTCCAGTAAAGGTACCTGACTCTGAAGAAAATCCTCAAAGGACTGTCTTATCTCCGCTTCCTCCAGGAGGGACGAATTCAGCTTCCAATAACCTTTACCCATCCGGGGGGTCTCTGAAACATTCAGGGAAAACAAAATCATACAGTGATCGGAGAACTCCACCTCAACCACGGACACTGCGGAAGAGACGGCTTCCTCCTTTAAATAAAACCTGTCTATTCTAGACCTGCAGCTACCTCGATGATAGGTGAAACCCGCGTGGCCTGAGGGGCTCCGGATGTGGGCATCCTCTAGGCGAGCTTCCCTAACTATATTATTGAGAGCTATGCTATCGTAAGCCAGCGGACCATTGGAGCCTCTCCTATCTTGGGATCTCGTGACAGTATTGAAATCCCCTCCAAAGATCACCTGTCGGCTTGTAAAAAGAAAGGGCTTAATCCTCATAAAGAGATCTTTTCGTCCCCACTTTGTTTGTGGGGCGTAGATGTTAATAAGCCGAAGCTCTTGCCCCTTCATGAGGACATCTAAGATCAGGCACCTCCCCATTTCTAACTCAATAACCCGTCTGCATTCAACAGGAGCGGTAAAAAGGACCGCCACCCCACTATACGGCTCAGCCGCAAGAGACCAGTGGGAGGGGCCGCGCCTCCACTCTCTCCTGGCTTTTACCAGGGAGGCTAGATCTAACAACCTGGTCTCCTGTAAAAAGAAAATGTCGGCATCAACACGGCCGAGAAAATCAAAGGCTGCGAATCTAGCCGTATCAGACTTTATGCTGGCACAGTTAATAGATGCCAGCGTCAATGGGGTGAGTGCCGCCATCATGGGTGATTGAGTTAGATGGCCCTAACCCCCATTATCTCTGTTTTTTCTTCACCCCCTCATCCCCAGATGAGGAGGCTTCTTTCTCTTTGGACCGTTTTTTGGATTCTGATTGGTCCATTTTTGAATCCCCATTTCCACCTGGCTCCGGTTTGGCCCCATCCCCTGAGGAAATTGCCCCATCAGGACAGGGCCCAGTTCCCCCCGGAGGCTCCCCCACTTCAGGCACCCCATCCTCGACCCCCCCCTCCATGGAGGGGGAGGAGATGTCATCAAGGACAGAGTACCGGTTAGACAGATCAATCAGAGGGGGGGCAGGTAAGCTTCCGCTTGGGACCTGGTCCGTAGCACGTGGACTAGAGGGCTCCGACCTCTTCTTTCTCCCTTTACTGCCCTTTTTTTTTGGCCTCTCTTCACCCTCCTCATCCACACTTTCATAGTGGGAGGAATCGGAAAGATCGGCCTTGCTGCCCTCTTCTTTACAGATTCTCCCCATTTCCTCATCCAGCACATTCTCCCCCAGGGCCTCAGCAGTTTCAGGACTAACCTCTGGAGCAGGGCCAGAAGCTACCCCTGCCACATGGGAACTCTCCAGTTCCCTGCTCCTTCTCCGATTAGCCTCCCGCCTCAGCTTGGCGGGACTTTTCCTCTTCACTGACCCTGTTGCACCTTCTCCCGCGCTCGTGCCCTCCCCAGCTGAGGCAACATTACTGCTTTCCCCAGCCAAGGTGACCGTCGCACGGGCAAAGGCGCTAGGACAACGGCTGAAAGGGTGTCCTAAGACACCACACAGATGACACCTGATCTGCCTACAGGATGCGGCAAGATGACCTACCCCACCACACAGAGCACAGACCTGCACGGTACAGGCTGCGCTAAAGTGAGTGGGGCTGCCACACCTGTGACAGACCTTGGGCTGCCCCTGGTAGAAAATTTGGATTCTGTCTCTCCCTAGAAAAGCAGCTGATGGGATGTGGGCAACAGTGCTCCCTGAACGCTTAAGTTTGACGGAAAACGTCCAGGCCCCAGACCAGATCCCATGTTCGTCATAGTTCTTTTTCGGCATGTCCGTCACATCACCATATCTGCTGAGCCAGGTCATGATATCATAGCAAGATAGTGACTCGTTACGTGTCAATACAGTCACTTTCTTGGCCAGATTCTGACGGGATATCGCCTTTACGGCGAAATCCCGCCAGCCGGGCTCGCTTTTCACCACCTCATAGTTCGACCAGAAAAGTTCCAAACCCTCCGGTCGAACGAAGCTGATGTCAAACTCGGAAGTACCATAGGGGTGGATCAGGGCAAAGATGTCACTTGCCCTGAATTCCATCTGGAGGAGGAGCTCAACCACCTTACCCCGAGGCGGACACGCATCTTCGCCCCTCCACACCAAACGGACCACATTCCTACGGCCACTTTCCTGCCCGGATGTTGGGAGGGACCAGACCACCTCCCCGTTTTGTTCTCGGAAGGCGCCTAAGCCATGTCTTTCTATCCAAAAAGACAGGTCAACCTCACCCCTCCCCTCTACATGGATTGACCTGTCTCCTCTACGTAGAGCCTCCAGGAGGCGCTGTTGCAATTGACCCCCAGAGCCAGATGGAGATGGAGATCCCCCTGATCCCCCGGCAGTGACGCTGGCATAGCTTCTGGGAGAAGCAGCCACTACCGGGGGGGCAGTCGAACCAGAACCAGACCCCAAACCAGGACCCTTGTTCCTAATGTAAGCCTCAGCCATAACACCTCTCTTTTGCATACCACTACCACTCCTCACCTGTATTTCACAAACACCCCTCTCTTGCACCCCGCTTGCACCCCTCTCTTGCACCCCGCTTGCACCCCTCTCTTGCACCCCGCTTGCACCCCTCTCTTGCACTCCGCTCCCTTCATCCATACTGCTACTACAACTCCTCCCATGCACACTGCCATAACTCACATCCTGCACATTACCATTTTTATTCACATTTTTGCTCTCACTTTCACTCTTGCGTACACTCTCCCTTGATGTGTTACAGGCCGGGCTGGCTGGGTCTATTACTCCAGGTATAAGGGTTGCTGGCTTAATGATTGGAGCTGCACGGCTCTTCTGTCCAGTGTCTTTGGGCACAGACACAGACTCCGCCCCCATCATAGGTGGCCCCGCCCCATCGCACGCCGCCGATTTTGACGGGAGTTGTCCCTCCGGACGCACTCCCGCCCCGCCTACTGCGGCTGACGCGCAGGGAACCTCCTCCTTCACAGTGCCAGGATCGGTACCGACTGCATCACCTAGGGGACCGCCCCCTGAACCAACAAGGTCCGGTGCCCGAACACTCCCCCCCCTCACAGGGGAGTGCCCTGCAGTGCCAGGACCTGTACCGCCCCCCGAACAAGGGAATCTGCCACCATTTTCTGGTGCCTGGGCACCCTCCCCCCTCACAGGAGGGTGCCCTTTTTTTTCTATCGCACCCGCGGCCATTTTGGGTGCACTACTGTATCCCCCATGCTGGCCCCGCTCCACTACAGAAACGGGGTCTGGCAGGTTGGGGGACCCAGCATCCTGAATCGGCTTCTCAGCTGACTCAGACTGCTGGAAAGAAGAAAAGACAAACTTCACTTGTCCTTGCGTTTTCTTCCTCTTCCTGCCCTTCGCTTTTTTATTCTTCCTCTCCTCCTCTGGGCCTAAATCCTCTCCAAAAGAGAAGTTTTCCAGACGGGTGGGGGACTCCTGCATTACAATCGCCCGCAGGAGACCCCCATCTGCCAAGCCGCTGCCTTGACTGCAGTCACTGCCATCATCATTATCATCATCATCCTCACTGGAGGTAGGTAAGGCCACCTGAGCCGGGTTCACACGGTCTTCACTCAGGGTAAGTGGGGGGTCAGGGGTAGCAGTGGTGTTACGCACAGAATTAGTATCCATATCCCCCTCACTCACATTGCTCTCCTCACCTCCTTCACCTTCCTCCATCTCCTCCTCCTCACTCTGGCAATCATCATCATCATCTCTGGAGACCGGCATACCAGAGAAACGAGCACCATGGACAAACTTCTCACGGAAAATGCCGGCACCCTCCACAATGTCAGACCTCATCCGCACAATCTCCTCCACTTTTTTCTTTAATGTTTTTACCTTAGCGGCAAATGCTGCCTTCTTGGCCCTGGATGACTGATCCACTTGGTAGCGGGCAAATTTTAAATCCGCTCTTATTCCTCTGAGCTGCTTCCCAAGCTCCTCATATTGAGCCATCTTGGCCTGCATTCTGGATGTGAATATTGCCAGGGATTCCCTTGGCCCCTTTACCCCCCATTGCTGGGGTTCTGGGGAAACTGATGTAGACGCCTTTACTCCATTCCTCTGCCTGGATGAGCTTCTTGGCCTGGATGAACTTTTGCTAGAAGCTTTGCAGCTCCCAGCTGGGGATGGGGGAGGGGGCCCCACATTGCTGTGAGCCCTGGTCGATCTTCTGACCCCATCCTGGCTACTGGCCGTTGCATGTTCGCGCACACACCCCTCCGGCCTAGAACGGGGAGCGCAAAATGAAGTCTTGGATTCCCGGGGCTCCATAGCAGAGACCCCTACCCAGGAGTCTGCCACACACCTGGGGAGGGGCGGAAGAAAAGTCTGCTTCTCTGGAAGTTTGCTGGAAGTCACAGGAGCACAGACACACCCAACCTTACTCCAGAGCTGGACTCACTATTCTGCTGGTTGGGTCACTGTGTACATACATTACATTACTTATCCTGTACTGATCCTGAGTTATATCCCGTAGTATACTCAAGAGCTGTACTCACTATTCTGCTGGTGAGGTCACTGTGTACATACATTACATTACTTATTCTGTACTGATCCTGAGTTATATCCTGTATTATACTCCAGAGCTGTACTCACTATTCTGCTGGTGAGGTCACTGTGTACATACATTACATTACTTATCCTGTACTGATCCTGAGTTACATCCTGTATTATACTCCAGAGCTGTACTCACTATTCTGCTGGTGGGGTCACTGTGTACATACATTACATTACTTATCCTGTACTGATCCTGAGTTATATCCTGTATTATACTCCAGAGCTGTACTCACTATTCTGCTGGTGAGGTCACTGTGTACATACATTACATTACTTATCCTGTACTGATCCTGAGTTATATATCAGACAGGAGGCTCATATCTTATGCATTATTCTTTCTTTAATAATGCCCATAGCAGAACTATTCAGTAATCAATCCTGTATTATACTCCAGAGCTGTACTCACTATTCTGCTGGTGAGGTCACTGTGTACATACATTACATTACTTATCCTGTACTGATCCTGAGTTATATCCTGTATTATACTCCAGAGCTGTACTCACTATTCTGCTGGTGAGGTCACTGTGTACATACATTACATTACTCACCCTGTACTGATCCTGAGTTATATCCTGTATTATACTCCAGAGCTGTACTCACTATTCTGCTTGTGAGGTCACTGTGTACATACATTACATTACTTATCCTGTACTGATCCTGAGTTATATCCTGTATTATACTCCAGAGATGCACTCACTATTCTGCTGGTTGGGTCACTGTGTACATACATTACATTACTTATCCTGTACTGATCCTGAGTTATATCCCGTAGTATACTCAAGAGCTGTACTCACTATTCTGCTGGTGAGGTCACTGTGTACATACATTACATTACTTATTCTGTACTGATCCTGAGTTATATCCTGTATTATACTCCAGAGCTGTACTCACTATTCTGCTGGTGAGGTCACTGTGTATATACATTACATTACTTATCCGGTACTGATCCTGAGTTATATCCTGTATTATACTCCAGATCTGTACTCACTATTCTGCTGGTGAGGTCACTGTGTACATACATTACATTACTTATCCTGTACTGATCCTGAGTTACATCATGTATTATACTCCAGAGCTGTACTCACTATTCTGCTGGTGAGGTCACTGTGTACATACATTACATTACTTATCCTGTACTGATCCTGAGTTAAATCCTGCATTATATTCCAGAGCTGCACTCACTATTCTGCTGAAGAAGTCACTGTGTCATTATAGAAGTAGATAAACTCTTTACAAAAAATGTTTTATATATAATGTAGACAATAAGGGGGGGGGGGGGAGGGGGGATTGATCAAAACCTGTCCAGAGGAGAAGTTGATCAGTTACCTATAGAAACCAATCAGATCACTTCTTCATTTTTCAGAGGCCTTTTCAAAAATGAAAGACACAATCTGATTGTTTGCTATGGGCAACTCAGCAATGTTTCCTCTAGACAGATTTTGATAAATCTCCACCTATGTGTATTTAAAATATTTATATTTTATGTGTTTTATATTTAATGTGTATATTTTTGAGTGAAAAATGCTCTATACATCTTACCACTAGGAGTCCCTTCATTGTTCAGAACACTGTCTTGTCTTTGCAGCTATTGCCTGCGAATATCTGTGCAAAGACAAAATATAGGTGTGGGTAGAGCCCTGATTGTCCTTATTGTACAGAGCCCTGCTTGTCCTCCGTGTACATAGCCCTGCTTGTCCTCCGTGTACAGAGCCCTGCTTGTCCTTATTGTACAGAGCCCTGCTTGTCCTCTGTGTACATAGCCCTGCTTGTCCTCCGTGTACAGAGCCCTGCTTGTCCTCAGTGTACAGAGCCCTGCTTGTCCTCAGTGTACAGATCTCCGCTTGTCTTCAGTGTACAGAGCCCTGCTTGTCCTCAGTGTACAGAGCCCTGCTTGTCCTCAGTGTGCAGAGCCCTGCTTGTCCTCAGTGTACAGAGCCCTGCTTGTCCTCAGTCTACAGAGCCCTGCTTGTCCTCAATGTACAGAGCCCTGCTTGTCCTCAGTGTGCAGAGCCCTGCTTGTCCTCAGTGTACAGAGCCCTGCTTGTCTTTGGTGTACAGAGCCCTGCTTGGCCTCGGTGTACAGAGCCCTGCTTGTCCTCAATGTACAGAGCCCTGTTTGTCCTCAGTATACAGAGCCCCGCTTTTCCTCAGTGTAAAGGGCCCTGCTTGTCCTCAGTGTACAGAGCCCTGCTTGTCCTCCGTGTACAGAGCCCTGCTTGTCCTCAGTGTACAGAGCCCTGCTTGTCCTCCATGTACAGAGCCCTGCTTGTCCTCATTGTACAGAGCCCTGTTTGTCCTCAGTGTACAGAGCCCCGCTTTTCCTCAGTGTACAGGGCCCTGCTTGTCATCAGTATACAGATCTCCGCTTGTCCTCAGTGTACAGAGCCCTGCTTGTCCTCAGTGTACAGAGCCCTGCTTGTCCTCAGTGTGCAGAGCCCTGCTTGTCCTCAGTGTACAGAGCCCTGCTTGTCCTCAGTGTACAGAGCCCTGCTTGTCCTCAGTGTACAGAGCCCTGCTTGTCCTCAGTGTACAGAGCCCTGCTTGTCCTCAGTGTACAGAGCCCTGCTTGTCCTCCGTGTACAGAGCCCTGCTTGTCCTCATTGTACAGAGCCCTGTTTGTCCTCAGTGTACAGAGCCCCGCTTTTCCTCAGTGTACAGGGCCCTGCTTGTCCTCAGTGTACAGATCTCCGCTTGTCCTCAGTGTACAGAGCCCTGCTTGTCCTCAGTGTACAGAGCCCTGCTTGTCCTCAGTGTGCAGAGCCCTGCTTGTCCTCAGTGTACAGAGCCCTGCTTGTCCTCAGTGTACAGAGCCCTGCTTGTCCTCAGTGTACAGAGCCCTGCTTGTCCTCAGTGTACAGAGCCCTGCTTGTCCTCAGTGTACAGAGCCCTGCTTGTCCTCAGTGTACAGAGCCCTGCTTGTCCTCAGTGTGCAGAGCCCTGCTTGTCCTCAGTGTACAGAGCCCTGCTTGTCCTCAGTCTACAGAGCCCTGCTTGTCCTCAATGTACAGAGCCCTGCTTGTCCTCAATGTACAGAGCCCTGCTTGTCCTCAGTGTACAGAGCCCTGCTTGTCTTTGGTGTACAGAGCCCTGCTTGGCCTCGGTGTACAGAGCCCTGCTTGTCCTCAATGTACAGAGCCCTGTTTGTCCTCAGTGTACAGAGCCCCGCTTTTCCTCAGTGTAAAGGGCCCTGCTTGTCCTCAGTGTACAGAGCCCTGCTTGTCCTCAGTGTACAGAGCCCTGCTTGTCCTCAGTGTACAGAGCCCTGCTTGTCCTCCGTGTACAGAGCCCTGCTTGTCCTCATTGTACAGAGCCCTGTTTGTCCTCAGTGTACAGAGCCCCGCTTTTCCTCAGTGTACAGGGCCCTGCTTGTCCTCAGTGTACAGAGCCCTGCTTGTCCTCAGTGTACAGAGCCCTGCTTGTCCTCAGTGTACAGAGCCCTGCTTGTCCTCAGTGTACAGTGCCCTGCTTGTCCTCAGTGTACAGAGCCCTGCTTTTCCTCAGTGTACTGATCCCTACTTGTCTTCAGTGTACAGATCCCTGCTTGTCCTCAGTGTACATAGCTCTGCTTGTCCTCAGGTACCTTTTGGTCCGGAGGCAAAGGGTAAGGTTTGTTGGGGGGCCTCCATCCTATCGGAGAAGGGCTTGAGATAGACCGCATCCTTTGTGCACTTTTTTTAGTGTAACACGTTTGCACTTTTTCTTGCACTCTGGGTGATTCGAGAGGAGGGTTCCTCGGCTGTTAGATAAAAAAAATGTAATTTATTCAACATATTTATTCATCATCATTATGCTTATTACTTATTGCCCTTTAAACTGTTGCTATGCCAAATTTCCTACCCTTCTATTCCATTTTTACAATCCAGTCCCATATTTTACTTCTTAGCCACCAAAAGTGTGTCAATGCAGAAGTCCATTTTAGGGCTAAGACAAACCAAAATGCATTGAGAAACCAGCACATTTTCTTTCTTTTATTTATGGTATCCTGCCATGTAGAAATTCTTTACTAGTTTACTATATGCAGGAAAGCAGGTATGGTGCCGTATCTGTGGAGAGAAAGTGAGGCACAGGCAGGGTCCAAATTTAGGAATTAGGCTTCTACGTCAGTACCTCATGTATCACAAAGCCTGGGTAGATGTATACCTAGTCCACCAATGCCTGCTGTCTGCTGGCTACAGAGAACTCACCACCGTCTGCTGTACGCTGGCTACTACAAGTAACACCAATCCACCATCACCCTACTTCCATCCAGGCTTGCATGTAGTACACAACCCATCATCCACAATAAAAGGGATATTTTTTGGGACGCTTGGAATAATCCACGCCATCTTCTTCACTTGCTAGTCTAAGAACCTGTTGCTACTCCCCCCCACAAAAAGGATAATTTTTGGCATGCTGGGATAAAGTCACAGCGTCTTCCCATGCCTCTGTGTGCATATTAACACTGGCAGGAATATACCAACAATCAAGGATACTTTATGCCGCTTTATTTTGGTGTGAATAAGCCTAAATAATGGGCGAGCTGAAATAGTTACCATGGGTTACCGCATGTTGCTATAACTGAGTCTTAAAAACACTTTAACCCCTTAAGTACACACCCCATTTTGACCTTAAGGACACCAATTTTATTTTTGCAAACCATTTTCTCTGTAGTATTCAGCAGCTAATAAGTACTGGAAGGATTAAGATGTTTTAATAGAAGTAATTTACAAATCTGTTTAACTTTCTGGCACCAATTGATTTAAGAAGAAAAAAGTTTCCACGGGTGTACCCCTTTAAAAAAAGAAATAGTGATTCAGGATAAAATTCTGACTTGTCTCATTAAAAAAATAAAAAGCAGTTTGAATGCCTTGTTGATTACATTCTTTAACATAATATTCCGTATCAAGAATGACAATTGCTCCTCCCTTGTCCGCAGGACGAATGGTAATCTCATATGTTTCTTGTAATTCTTTTTCTCTTATTTCTGTGAAAGATTACTTTGTTGCTTCTTTGGTAGTTGGAGTTCTCTCAGTTCCCTCTCTACCCCAAATCTGAAGGCATTCATTTCACCTCCTATCTCATGGACAGGGGGAATGTAGACTTTTTCTTTAACCTCTTCAGGACACAGGGCGTATGGATATGCCCTGCATTCCGAGACCTTAAGGACCGAGGGCGTATCCATACGCCCGTGGGAAATCCGGTCCCCACCGCTAGCCGGTTGGGGACTGGAGCCGGATGCCTACTGAAATCATTCAGCAGGCACCCTGGCACATCGCCCAGGGGGGTCCTGAGACCCCCCCATGTCGGCGATCGGAGAAAATCGCATGTCAATTCAGGCATGCGATTTTCTTCAATTCCGGGCTGATCGGGTCTCTGGTGACCCGATCACCCAGAAAATAGGGCTGATTGGAGCTGTCAGCAACAGCCCCGATCAGCCTAAAGGATAGGAGTGAGGTCGCAAAACTGCGATCTCTTCCTATCCCCTGGCATTAATCAGAACAGAGTTCTGACCAATGGCAGCGCAGGACAGGGGGTTGCCATGGCAACCCCCCGTTCTGCTCGCCCCTGGATGTCGAGGGGCTCTGGGAAGAAGATGGAGGCCGTACCTGCAGGAGAAGATGCCTGGGGACCTGGGATCTTTGCTGGAGCCTGCAGGATCCTGATCAGGTAGGGAATCGACAGTGGGGGGGGAGGGGGGGGGAATTGAAAGTAAATCGATCTTTACTGTGGCAACCACTAGGGGGGCCAAACTGCAACTCCCAGCATGCCCAGACAGCCAAAGGCTGTCTGGGCATGCTGGGAGTTGTAGTTTTGCAACATCTGGAGGGTCACAGTTTGGAGACCACTGTTACAGTGGTGCCCAAACAGTAGCCCTCCAGATGTTGCCAAACTACAACTCTCAGCATGCCTCGACTGCAATTAACGCCGAAAATTTACCATCAAAATAAAGTAGAATATGTCACGAAAAAACAATCTCAGAATCAGAATATTCGGTAAAAGCGTTTTCGCGTTATTAATTCGTAAAGTGACGGTGGTCAGAATTGCGAAAAAGTGCTCAGTCCTTAAGGTGAAAAAGGGCTGCGTCCTTAAGGGGTTAAATTGGAGTGTACACATGAATGTTTCTTCTGATTACTTCTCTCAATGGGGTTCTTCATGAAAAAAAAATGTTAAACTTAAATTTCGGATAAACTTTTCTATTCCTATGTGAGCTTTGGATTTGTTTAATTTTTTGTGTGGGAGCAAATTTCAGCCCCTTGTTCAGTAGTTGCTCTTGATTTGGGGTTTAAATAGTACTGCTTAGATTGATGGTGCATTATTCCTTCTTCAACTCAATTTCCGGTTATGAACCATGGTTCCTCCTAGGTCTATTAGTTGTATTTCTGGTTCTAAACCTCTTTTATTTTTGTGGGTTTGTACTTGTTGGTTTTGGTAATAGTGTTAAAGGGGTACTTTGGCGCTAAGACATCTTATCCCCTATCCAAAGGATAGGGGATATGATGCCTGGTCGCGGGGGTCCCGCACCCCATTAGAATCAGCCTCCGGAGCGTGCTCACTCCGGGTCTGATTACTGGCGATCACGGGGACGGAGCATAGTGACGTACTGGTGCGGTGTTGGGAGGGGTATTTTCAATGAATTTATATTCTCAATGAATTTATATTTATATTCTAAACACTCCTAAATGTTCCTATTTATGTGTGTGTGAAGGGGGAAACAGAGAGTACTACCCTCCGGGGTCAAGTCAAAAATATGAACAAAAAATTATAATTTGGGTGTACTCAATCTGTGGTTTGTGCAAGAATTCCAGTACGTTGTAGACCCCCTAATGGCTACATCCAATGTGTAAATGAATGCTTGACAGTATAAAAGAAAGAAAATGTGCTGGTTTCTCAAGGACAATGAAGATGCAATAGATGGATAGTGATCTATATATTACTGTGTTTTACATTATCCTAATATTACCTATACTAGAGTGGATAGCCGGCATCCACTTTGGCTATTTTAATTTTAAAATTGTGCAAATAAATGTACTTTAGAACCCTGCATTTGTACATTTTTGGGTGTTTTTAGGCAATATTTCCCCCCCCCCTTTTTTCTTCTTTCCCCCTCTCCCTTCCCCCCTGCCCCAGTATCTACATTATATAAACCACTAAACCTTAACCACATTTACATCACTATCCATTTATTGCATCTTCGTTGTCCTTGAGAAACCAGCACATTTTCTTTCTTTATACTGTCAAGCATTCATTTGCACATTGGATGTAGCCATTAGGGGTCTACAACGTACTGGAATTCTTAGACGAACCACAGATTGAGTACATCCAAATCATTATTTTTTGTTCATATTTCAGGATACCATAAATAGTCAGGTATATCAACACCCGGCTATGCCCCTGTTCTAGAATGTTTTTTTCTCAAGCCTTTAGATCCAGCACCAGTGTCACCGTCACCTGCTCCTGGGCTACTCGGACCAGTTGGCCCGCTGACATCCTCCTCTTTAAACTCCTCTTTAACACCCACACCACTTCTGTGTCATTGTGGCCTCCTTTTTCCCATGCACCACATCCACCACGACTACCACCAGTCCCACTAGTGCTATGCTCGGCCACTGCAGCCACTTCCCCCAAAATTTAAAAAATATAGTCGCTTTTGAAGCCTAATGTGTTTGGAATGCATAGGCTTTGTAGTAAAATGCGTGTTTGCGTGTACACAACTAGAAAGATTTAAGGTGTGTTTGCGGAAAAATATGAAATTCAACAAAACTGTGTTAACAGGCCAAATACCTGTCAGAGGAACACGCTTTTGCATGTCAGAGATGACAGCACATTGAGCACTGAAGGTGTTCGTGGAGCAATATGAAATGCAACAGACCTGTATTAACACTACAGGCTAGATACGTGTAACTGATAAACACACTTTTTAGGTGGCAGAGGAGACAGCACAATGAGTGGTGAAAGTGTTTGCAGAACAATATTAAATACACCCCAATTGTATAACACTGAAGGCTAGATACGTGTAAGTTCAACACACTTTTTGGGTGCCAGAGGAGACAGCACAATGAGTGGTGAAAGTGTTTGCAGAACAATATTAAAAACACCCCCAATTGTGTAACACTGCAGGCTGGATACGTGTAACTTCAACACACTTTTTGGGTGGCAGAGGAGATAGTACAATGAGTACTGAAGGTGTTTGCTGAACATTATTAAATACACCCAACTGTATAACACTGTAGGCTAGATACGTGTAACTTCAACACAGTTTTTGGGTGGCAGAGAAGACAGCACAATGAGTACTGAAGGTGTTTGCAGAACAATATTAAATACACCACAACATTATAACACTGCAGGCTAGATATGTGTAAGAGTTCAATGGTCTTTTTGGCAGAGGAGACAGCACAATGAGTACTGAAGGTGTTTGGGGAAATCTATTATATTAACTACTGTGTTGACAGGTCCTATATGCATATATAGATGCCCCTTGAATACGATTTGTGGGTGGCACAGAACATTGCACCTCCCTGGTTACTGTAGCTGGTTCAGGAACACTATTCAATTCAGGTATTTGTAGGTATGAGCCTTGAAAAAGGCTTTAGATTTGTGGTAGCAAAAGATGAGCTCCTAAGTGACTGTGATTAAGCTCTTTTGGGGTATAGAAGCCCCTATAGGATTTTTGTATGGAGACTGAATCCTGTTCACATACACCAGAGGAAGGAGAAAAACCCCATGTGACTGATGCCAATTGCCCCAACTACCCCCCCCCCCAACACTACTTCTACCAATCCAGCACTTTCTATTAACCTTTTTTATATTATTATCCTTAACCAGGTGGATGAGGCAGTTTCTCCTAATCTGACCACAACTCATGTAACCGAATTCATCATTTTTGGCTTCCCGAGTCTTCAGAAGTATCAGATTCTGCTCTTCTTTGTGTTTCTCTTTATATACCTGTTCACCATCACTGGAAATGGAAGCATCTTCTGTTTGGTCATTCTTGACCGACGGCTCCATACCCCAATGTATTTCTTTGTCAGTAATTTATCTTTCCTTGATCTGAGTTACGTAACAGTGACCATTCCGAAGATGTTGGGCAAGTTTTCGATGAACCTCGACACCATTTCTTTTACAGCCTGCTTTGTTCAAATGTATATATTTTTGTCTTTAGGATCAACAGAATGTTTACTTCTGACGGTAATGGCTTATGACCGATATGTGGCTATATGTGCTCCTCTACATTATCCGAACATTATGACTAAGAGATGGTATCTACTGTTGATGGCTATGACGTGGTTCGGTGGCTTCCTCATTCCACTAGCAAGTTTAATCTTAGCCTTGAAGTTACCATTTTGTGGCTCTAATATCCTCTATCATTATTACTGTGACCATCCACCATTATTGCAGTTGGCCAGTGCTGATACCTCCTTCAATGTATTAGTTGGCTCCTCCATAGCGGCTATGCTAATTATAATATCATTTACCTTAGTGGTCGTTTCTTACATTAAAATCATAGTAAGCATCCTCAAAATGAATTCCAATGAAGGACGCAAGAAGACGTTTTCCACGTGTGCCTCGCACTTTGCTGTGGTCAGTATCTTCTTCTTGCCACTTATCTTCATGTATGTCCGGCCAAAAGCTTCCTACTCCTCAGATGTGGACTCTCTGGTGGCCATGCTATACACAGTATTGACACCTATGATGAATCCGATTATATACAGCCTCAGGAACAAGGACATTAAAGAAGCTTTTAAGAAGAAAATCCACTTTAAAGCCAATCACTAGCATCAATGTATTGGACACTTTGTTATGTTTATGTCTTATGTTTTTTTGTTCATTAATAAATATGCAGAAAAATTCAACATTTATGGAGTCCAGAAGGACTATTGGCCATGAGCGGGTATCATACTGTTAAGTGTGCATGTATCCGGCAGAACACGTGGGGACTTTTGTGGTCTGTTCCACCACTATATGACCTGACATGGTTGAATATACACATGATGTGCTTATTATTTAGACCCAAAGGGTCCATGGCTTCCTTTTTTAGAATCTAAGTGGCTCCTTTCTGTAAAAGCAATCTCTGACGATCGTCACCAATATAGGTCTGGGCTACCACTTCTAACCCTGTGAACCTTAGCACTGTGGGGTCACTCTGATGTGCAGCAAAGGCAACAGATAGTTTTACGGATGTAGAAGTGACCACAGGGACACATAAGCTACACATTGGGCCTCATTTACTAAGAGTGGAGTGTAGTTTACTTTGTGGGTTTTTGTTTCAGACAGGTATTTTCCCATGGTATTTCCTATTGTATCTTGTATTTGGTTATTTTCCCTACGTTATAAAGTCATAAGGACCCTCACTGTTACGCCTAGCGCTCCGGGTCCCCGCTCCTCCCCGGAGCGCTCACGGCGTCTCTCTCCCTGCAGAGCCCCGGTCAGTCCCGCTGACCGGGAGCGCTGCACTGACATGGCCGTCGGGGATGCGATTCGCACAGCGGGACGCGCCCGCTCGCGAATCGCATCCCAAGTCACTTACCCGTCCCGGGCCCCTCCTGTCATGTGCTGGCGCGCGCGGCTCCGCTCTCTAGGGCGCGCTCGCGCCAGCTCTCTGAGACTTAAAGGGCCAGTGCACCAATGATTGGTGCCTGGCCCAATTAGCTTAATTGGCTTCCACCTGCTCCCTGGCTATATCTGATCACTTCCCCTGCACTCCCTTGCCGGATCTTGTTGCCTTGTGCCAGTGAAAGCGTTTAGTGTTGTCCAAAGCCTGTGTTACCTGAACTCCTGCTATCCATCTTGACTACGAACCTTGCCGCCTGCCCCGACCTTCTGCTACGTCTGACCTTGCCTCTGCCTAGTCCTTCTGTCCCACGCCTTCTCAGCAGTCAGCGAGGTTGAGCCGTTGCTAGTGGATACGACCTGGTTGCTACTGCCGCAGCAAGACCATCCCGCTGTGCGGCGGGCTCTGGTGAACACCAGTAGCCTCTTAGAACCGGTCCACCAGCACGGTCCACGCCAATCCCTCGCTGACACAGAGGATCCACTACCTGTAAGCCGAATCGTGACAGTAGATCCGGCCATGGATCCCGCTGAGGTGCCGCTGCCAAGTCTCGCTGACCTTCCCACGGTGGTCGCTCAGCAATCGCAGCAGATTGCACAACAAGGACAGCAGCTGTCGCAGTTGACCACCATGTTACAGCAACTTCTGCCTCTGCTACAGCAGCAACCATCTCCTCCGCCAGCTCCTGCAACCCCTCCGCAGCGAGTGGCCGCTCCTAGCCTCCGCTTGTCCCTGCCGGACAAATTTGATGGGGACTCTAGACTCTGCCGTGGATTTTTGTCTCAATGTTCCCTGCATATTGAGATGTTGACGGACTTGTTTCCTACAGAACGGTCTAAGGTGGCGTTCGTAGTGAGCCTTCTTTCAGGAAAGGCCTTGTCTTGGGCCACACCGCTCTGGGACCGCAATGATCCTGCCACAGCCACAGTCCAGTCCTTCTTCGCTGAAGTCCGGAGTGTCTTCGAGGAACCAGCCCGAGCTTCTTCTGCCGAGACTGCCCTGCTGAACCTGGTCCAGGGTAATTCTTCAGTGGGCGAGTACGCCATCCAATTTCGTACTCTTGCTTCTGAATTATCATGGAATAATGAGGCTCTCTGCGCGACCTTTAAAAAAGGCCTATCCAGTAGCATCAAGGATGTGCTGGCCGCACGAGAGATTCCTGCCAACCTGCAAGAACTTATCCATTTGGCCACCCGCATTGACATGCGTTTTTCTGAGAGACATCAGGAGCTCCGCCAGGAAAAAGACTTAGATCTCTGGGCACCTCTCCCACAGCATCCTTTGCAGTCTACGCCTGGGCCTCCCGCCGAGGAGGCCATGCAAGTGGATCGGTCTCGCCTGACCCAGGAAGAGAGGAATCGCCGTAGGGAAGAAAATCTTTGTCTGTACTGTGCCAGTACCGAGCATTTCTTGGTGGATTGCCCTATTCGTCCTCCACGTCTGGGAAACGCACGCACGCACCCAGCTCACGTGGGTGTGGCGTCTCTTGGTTCAAAGTCTGCTTCTCCACGTCTCACGGTGCCCGTGCGGATTTCACCTTCAGCCAACTCCTCCCTCTCAGCAGTGGCCTGCTTGGACTCTGGTGCCTCTGGGAATTTTATTTTGGAGTCTTTGGTGAATAAATTCTGCATCCCGGTGACCCGTCTCGTCAAGCCGCTCTACATTTCCGCGGTCAACGGAGTCAGATTGGATTGCACCGTGCGTTACCGCACAAAACCCCTCTTAATGTGCATTGGACCCCACCACGAAAGGATTGAGTTCTTCGTCCTTCCCAACTGTACCTCTGAGGTCCTCCTCGGTCTGCCATGGCTCCGGCTTCATTCTCCCACCCTTGACTGGACCACCGGGGAGATCAAGAACTGGGACTCTGCTTGCCACAAGAGATGCCTCTCCCCCCCTCCCAGTCCCGTCAGGCAAGCCTCAGTGCCTCCTCATGGCCCCCGTCCTTGTGTCACCCTGCCCCGTGCCAAGCTTCACCCTCTGCCCTCCCTCCCCATTCCCACTCCTGCTGTACTGCCTGCCTTTGAGGAAACCCTCCATTCTCTCCCGGTGTCCTCGTCCCAGGTAAAGCAGTTGTCGGACAAAAAAAGGGGGAGACTTAAGGGGGGGGTACTGTTACGCCTAGCGCTCCGGGTCCCCGCTCCTCCCCGGAGCGCTCACGGCGTCTCTCTCCCTGCAGCGCCCCGGTCAGTCCCGCTGACCGGGAGCGCTGCACTGACATGGCCGTCGGGGATGCGATTCGCACAGCGGGACGCGCCCGCTCGCGAATCGCATCCCAAGTCACTTACCCATCCCGGGCCCCTCCTGTCATGTGCTGGCGCGCGCGGCTCCGCTCTCTAGGGCGCGCGCGCCAGCTCTCTGAGACTTAAAGGGCCAGTGCACCAATGATTGGTGCCTGGCCCAATTAGCTTAATTGGCTTCCACCTGCTCCCTGGCTATATCTGATCACTTCCCCTGCACTCCCTTGCCGGATCTTGTTGCCTTGTGCCAGTGAAAGCGTTTAGTGTTGTCCAAAGCCTGTGTTACCTGAACTCCTGCTATCCATCTTGACTACGAACCTTGCCGCCTGCCCCGACCTTCTGCTACGTCTGACCTTGCCTCTGCCTAGTCCTTCTGTCCCACGCCTTCTCAGCAGTCAGCGAGGTTGAGCCGTTGCTAGTGGATACGACCTGGTTGCTACTGCCGCAGCAAGACCATCCCGCTTTGCGGCGGGCTCTGGTGAACACCAGTAGCCTCTTAGAACCAGTCCACCAGTACGGTCCACGCCAATCCCTCGCTGACACAGAGGATCCACTACCTGTAAGCCGAATCGTGACAGTAGATCCGGCCATGGATCCCGCTGAGGTGCCGCTGCCAAGTCTCGCTGAACTTCCCACGGTGGTTGCTCAGCAATCGCAGCAGATTGCCCAACAAGGACAGCAGCTGTCGCAGTTGACCACCATGTTACAGCAACTTCTGCCACTGCTACAGCAGCAACCATCTCCTCCGCCAGCTCCTGCAACCCCTCCGCAGCGAGTGGCCGCTCCTAGCCTCCGCTTGTCCCTGCCGGACAAATTTGATGGGGACTCTAGACTCTGCCGTGGATTTTTGTCTCAATGTTCCCTGCATATGGAGATGTTGACGGACTTGTTTCCTACAGAACGGTCTAAGGTGGCGTTCGTAGTGAGCCTTCTTTCAGGAAAGGCCTTGTCTTGGGCCACACCGCTCTGGGACCGCAATGATCCTGCCACAGCCACAGTCCAGTCCTTCTTCGCTGAAGTCCGGAGTGTCTTCGAGGAACCAGCCCGAGCTTCTTCTGCCGAGACTGCCCTGCTGAACCTGGTCCAGGGTAATTCTTCAGTGGGCGAGTACGCCATCCAATTTCGTACTCTTGCTTCCGAATTATCATGGAATAATGAGGCTCTCTGCGCGACCTTTAAAAAAGGCCTATCCAGTAGCATCAAGGATGTGCTGGCCGCACGAGAGATTCCTGCCAACCTGCAAGAACTTATCCATTTGGCCACCCGCATTGACATGCGTTTTTCTGAGAGACATCAGGAGCTCCGCCAGGAAAAAGACTTAGATCTCTGGGCACCTCTCCCACAGCATCCTTTGCAGTCTACGCCTGGGCCTCCCGCCGAGGAGGCCATGCAAGTGGATCGGTCTCGCCTGACCCAGGAAGAGAGGAATCGCCGTAGGGAAGAAAATCTTTGTCTGTACTGTGCCAGTACCGAGCATTTCTTGGTGGATTGCCCTATTCGTCCTCCACGTCTGGGAAACGCACGCACGCACCCAGCTCACGTGGGTGTGGCGTCTCTTGGTTCAAAGTCTGCTTCTCCACGTCTCACGGTGCCCGTGCGGATTTCACCTTCAGCCAACTCCTCCCTCTCAGCAGTGGCCTGCTTGGACTCTGGTGCCTCTGGGAATTTTATTTTGGAGTCTTTGGTGAATAAATTCTGCATCCCGGTGACCCGTCTCGTCAAGCCGCTCTACATTTCCGCGGTCAACGGAGTCAGATTGGATTGCACCGTGCGTTACCGCACAAAACCCCTCTTAATGTGCATTGGACCCCACCACGAAAGGATTGAGTTCTTCGTCCTTCCCAACTGTACCTCTGAGGTCCTCCTCGGTCTGCCATGGCTCCGGCTTCATTCTCCCACCCTTGACTGGACCACCGGGGAGATCAAGAACTGGGACTCTGCTTGCCACAAGAGATGCCTCTCCCCCCCTCCCAGTCCCGTCAGGCAAGCCTCAGTGCCTCCTCATGGCCCCCGTCCTTGTGTCACCCTGCCCCGTGCCAAGCTTCACCCTCTGCCCTCCCTCCCCATTCCCACTCCTGCTGTACTGCCTGCCTTTGAGGAAACCCTCCATTCTCTCCCGGTGTCCTCGTCCCAGGTAAAGCAGTTGTCGGACAAAAAAAGGGGGAGACCTAAGGGGGGGGTACTGTTACGCCTAACGCTCCGGGTCCCCGCTCCTCCCCGGAGCGCTCACGGCATCTCTCTCCCTGCAGCGCCCCGGTCAGTCCCGCTGACCGGGAGCGCTGCACTGACATGGCCGTCGGGGATGCGATTCGCACAGCGGGACGCGCCCGCTCACGAATCGCATCCCAAGTCACTTACCCGTCCCGGGCCCCTCCTGTCATGTGCTGGTGCGCGCGGCTCCGCTCTCTAGGGCGCGCGCGCGCGCCAGCTCTCTGAGACTTAAAGGGCCAGTGCACCAATGATTGGTGCCTGGCCCAATTAGCTTAATTGGCTTCCACCTGCTCCCTGGCTATATCTGATCACTTCCCCTGCACTCCCTTGCCGGATCTTGTTGCCTTGTGCCAGTGAAAGCGTTTAGTGTTGTCCAAAGCCTGTGTTACCTGAACTCCTGCTATCCATCTTGACTACGAACCTTGCCGCCTGCCCCGACCTTCTGCTACGTCTGACCTTGCCTCTGCCTAGTCCTTCTGTCCCACGCCTTCTCAGCAGTCAGCGAGGTTGAGCCGTTGCTAGTGGATACGACCTGGTTGCTACTGCCGCAGCAAGACCATCCCGCTTTGCGGCGGGCTCTGGTGAACACCAGTAGCCTCTTAGAACCGGTCCACCAGCACGGTCCACGCCAATCCCTCGCTGACACAGAGGATCCACTACCTGTAAGCCGAATCGTGACACTCACTATCTATTGCATGGGGCTGTATCAGGGTCATGGAGTCCTCATATATTTTCAGGGTCTTCAAAGAGTCTGCATATAGTAGGAACGCCCTTCATACAGCCCCTACACAGTAGTAAGGCCCTTTATACAGCCACCATAAAGTAGTTAGGCCCTCATGCAGCCCCCATATAGTAGTAAAACCCCTTCATATAGTAGTAAGGCCCCATATAGTGGTAGTAATGCCCCTCATACAGCCCACATTTGGTATTAAGGGTCCTCATACAGCCCCATATTGTAGAAAGGGTTTTCAAACAGTCCCTATGTAGTAGTAAGGCCCCTCACACAGACCACATATAGTAGTAGTAATGCCCCTCATACAGCTCACATTTGGTAGTAAGGGTCCTTATACAGCCCCATATTGTAGAAAGGGTCTTCAAACAGTTCTCATGTAGTAGGTAGGCCCCTAAAGCCCCTATATAGAAGTAAGGCCCTTCATAAGGCCCATATAGTAGTTAGGCTCTCAAACAGCCCCCATGTAGAAGATAAGCCCATATAGCCTCTATATACTTGTAAGACCTCTCAGACAGACCTCATATAGTAGATAAGCCCCTCATATATCCCCATTTAGAAGAAAGACACCTCATACAGCACCTTTATACTATAGTAGTAAGGCCCCTTATGTGCTATCTGCTGACACCTCTGTCCATGTCAGGAACTGTCCAGTGCAGGAGCAAATTCCCATAGCAAATATATGCTGCTCTGGACAGTTCCTAAAATGGACAGAGGTGTCAGCAGAGAGCACTGTGGTTGTGAAAGAAAAGAAATCCCAAAAGAAAAGGAATTCCTCTGTAGTATACAGCTTCTAATAAGTACTGGAAGGATTAAGATTTTTTTAATAGAAGTAATTTAAAAATCTGCTTAACTTTCTGGCACCAGTTTATTTTAAAAAAAAAAGTATTCCACCGGAGTACCCTTTTGAAGGGGTACTCCACCCCTAGACATCTTATTTCCTATCCAAGGAGGAAGCATTGAGGAGGCATGGCAGTGACGTCACGAGCCTCTGGCGCTGCACCAGGGGCTCTAAACGAACACTGTGTGCAGCAGGTAGATCACTGGGTAGATGCAGCAGGTAGATGATGGGACCCCCTCGGCCAGACATCTTATACCCTATAGTTTGAATAGGGGATAAGATTTTGAACCGGGAGCAGTGCAATAAGGCTGTTATGTCAAAGGACTTAAGATTTGCTAGATATGGACCTTTAAAGGGGTACTCCACCCCTAGACATCTTATCCCCTATCCAAAGGATAGGGGATAAGATGACTGACCACCTGCTGATCTACCTGCTGCACCCGGCATTCGTTTAGCCCGGTCATGCCCCCTCCCATAGATTTGCATTGAGGGGGCGTGGTCGTGACTTCACAAGCCTCTGGCGCTGCATCCAGCACTCTAAATGAAAGCCGGGGGCAGCAGGTAGATTGCGGGGGTCCCCAGTTACGGGACTCCCGCGGTCATACATCTTATCCCCTATCCTTTGGATAGGGGATAAGATGTCTAGGGGTGGAGTACCCCTTTAAAGGTCCTAATCTACCACTATGGAGTTCATGTACAACTTCTCTCTAAATCTCCTTCTCCATCACTGCTTTTAGATGTAGTACTAGGGATAAACTCCAGGACATTATGTGTATGAAAACATTTTACAAGAAAATGTAAGGGCAGCTGTCCATGGGTGATGCTGCGCAAGACAACTGAAAAACACCCTAAAGAGGTGGGAACTGTAACGGCACACAGAGATCAAAGTGTCTCCTGCCAATGCTTCTGTAAATGCCCAATAAAAAAAAGAAAAAGAGAAAAGATAGATCGGAATTGTAAATCCACCACTCCAAAAATTGTATAAAATAAAAAATATCACCATAACAAATAAAATGTTTAATACAGAATAAAAAAAATATTGGTAAGACTACAAGGTTACTATCAAATACAATGATACATGATGGATGAAAGATAAACCGTGCTTCAAATGTATGATTAATTCTTATAAAAATGTATTAAATACATATGATTAAAAATATGTTAATAGTAATGTTAAAGGGGTTATCGTGGAAAACACTTTTTTATATATATATCAACTGGCTCCAGAAAGTTAAACAAATTTGTAAATTACTTCTAATAAAAAAAATCTTAATCCTTTCAGTACTTATGAGCTGTTGAAGTTGAGTGCTCTTTTCTGTCTAAGTGCTCTCTGATGACACCTGTCTCGGGAACTGTCCAGAGTAGAAGCAAATCCCCATAGCACACCTCTTCTACTGCAGTTCCCGAGACAGACAGACATGTCAGCAGAGAGCACTGTTGCCAGACAGGAAAGAACAACTCAACTTCAGCAGCTGATAATTATTGAAAGGATTAAGATTTTTTTAATAGAAGTAGTTTTCAAATCTGTTTAATGTTCTAAAGCCAGTTGATATAAAAAATAAAGTTTTTTCCTGGAATACCCCTTGAATAATCCTCCTTTCACAGGGCCCTTGTGAGGAGGTAATAGTAAAACAGATTATATAATCACACCACTGTGAAAAATACAAGAGATGAAGAACTTTCAATATTCCGGCATTTGATAGTTCAGAACGATATTAGTTTATCACAGTCCGTGCATTAGATGGAATAAATTGGAATGTCCAAGTCCATATGGTAAAAATATATTAACAGATAGATGTATATTTACCAGCCAGATGAAGTTCTGTAGATGAAATAGCTTCCAAAGAAACTGGTGCCGGCAAGCACCCGTCCAAGCCGGGGTCTGCGTGTGCTGAATGCAGGCGCTGGCATGCCCTTCTGCGGCTGGTCTGCCTGCCACAGACCCGGTGTATGCCGCTGTTGTAACGGAGAGAGTAGCTTGCAGATTCCCCGTGGCTGGACCTCGTGGAGTTTCTTTGCGTCTGACGTCAATGGTAGGAATGATGGACTGGCTGGTTGGAGACTGCAGCAGTTGAATGATCAAAGTTGTGGATGCCGGACTTTCAGTTTGCACAAAAGGACTTTTCGAATCACAGTGGTGCGTTAAAGATGTGTTATAAGGTATTCTAGATGCGTTTCAGGGTACTTAAATGTATCAACGACCATTTCCTCAGTAGAGGTGTTCCACACCTTTCCTTCATTCTATAAGACTACAATACAGCCTCATAGTATGTATGCCCAATGTACAGACCCTATATACAGCTGTGGTAGCCCTTGGGGGGTGTAAGGTAGTTGGGGTGTAGTTTCGGTAGATGAGGAGTTAAGGTTAACCCTATAGTTCGTGACGCCAGGCTGAGGGCTAGTATGCTGAGGTAATTCTCCTGCCTATCGCCACCCTTCCCAGTAACGATAGGTGCATGAAGGTCCACAAAGTAGTTGAACTTGAACTTGGATAACTTTACTTAAATGCTTGCAGTACATCCAATGCACAATAACAGTCTCATTCAAACAGTCTCCATATAGTTCAGTGAAGAATAGGCCGCCTCTGGCAGGGTATTCAAAGCAGACTCCTCCGACGGGATCTCGGCCCACGAGCCCCAGGTTCTGTGGTGAGGGGACAATCTCACCGGTGATGCACCTCCAGCTGTCCCTGTGCTCTCCGCTGGAGGTGTCTCTGGCCAATCGTCGTCATCATCAGGCAGTGGGGGAAGATTGCAGGCCCCCTCTTCGTCTAATGATAACCGCTGCAGACGGTCAGCAAGTTCTTGTAAAAGTCGGGCTGCGAGTGCCACAACTTTCCGCTTTTCCAGCGCCATTTTGCCAACTTCACCACGTGCTCTCCGCCATGTCTGTACTCTCCGGCTCTTGGTGCAGACTGAGGAGGCCGCTGTTCGTGGCGTCTTTTATAGTGGGCTTCTCCAAAATGACGCCCGGCAGGAAGGACGTTATCGGTGCAGCCCTGACTTCCGGGCCCTCCAGGGACGACTCCTGTATCTCTGAGTTCCCTTTCGGCTGCGACACAGCAACTTGTGGCCATGCCCGGGGGTGGGGCATGGCGCAGCACGGGCTTTCTGTGCAGACCGGACCAATGGATCGCAGCATGAACTCATTGCGCAGTTTACACATTTCAGTTGTAGATAAATCTTCGCCTCCTATCTGTAGTTGGCTCCATCAAGGTTCCGCAGGATTCTGGTCAGGTCCCCGTTGAACCACTTGTGACTTCGAGACCACATCTCTGACATCTAAATGGTATAGAGTAGCCACTGGAGTATACTTGGGTAGTTGGACCGCAACTTGAGAGAGGTTAATAAGTCTCACTGGAACCTTCCCATTACGTACTGTTACCAGGCTTCTAGCGGCTCGCACTAAGGGACAATCTTCCAGTAGAAGGGGTTCCAAGAGCGCTTGGTAATCTTGATTTTTCACCCCAGGTCGGGCACGACACCAAATAACTGTCTCCGTCTGTGGCTGTAGACTTACTCGACAGATTTCTCCTTGATGATTCACAAACTTCTGTTCTACTTGGAGGATTTTGAGGTGGTGTTGGGGAGCTCGCCGGCCTGGGGGTGAAAGGTGAGGGAGAGATGCATGCAGTGCACAGAAAATATCATCAAAACAGTGCCTCATAATATTCATGCCTAAAATGAAATCAGCTGCCCCTTCATCCCTAACATTGGTGACAATCACACCCTGCCTTCCTAACACATGTTTTCCCACCTGCACCGTGGGCTCCCAGTAGCCATGCCTGGGTACTGGTTTCCCGTTCCCTGCAATTACTCTAAACTCCGCTTCCTGAGGCTCACACAACCCTTCTGCATATTCGTAATGCAAATTTTATTCACGAATATCACATATTCGCGAATTCGCGAATATTCGCGTATATAGCACTATATATTCGCAATTATGAATATTCTTTTTTTTTTTCACAGTACATATCACAGTGATCACCCCTCTATGCTTCCAGCTTGTGTGGTGTAAAGAAGGCTCTAATACTACTGTGTGAGACTGGCGTACGAATTTTTGCATATGCTAATTTTCACATTTGCTAATTTTCGTATATATGCTAATTTTCGCATATGCCAATTTTCTCATAAGTGAATTTTCGTTTATGCTAATTTTCGCATATGCAAATTTCCGCATATGCGAAAATAAGCGTGAATATTACTAATATGCGAATTTAGCGAATATATGACGAATATTCGGCCATATATTCGCGAAATATCGCAAATTCGAATATAGCCTATGCTGCTCAACACTATTATAGAAAACCCCCTGCGGAATAGTGGATACCTGAGACCCCGTATCTATCAGAGCTTGTAACCGGATGCCTTCAACCATCACCTGTACATAAGGACAAGAAGCTACATACATACATAGTCCCTTCTTGTCGCTGGTTGATTCTGGACCTTCAGCCTCTACTCCTGGGGTGCGGTCCTCGACCCCAGGGGACGCCCGTTTAAAGCCCAGCATTGGCTCTTCCAGTGTACATTCTTGTTACAATAGCTACAGACGGGTCTCACAGGAGGGGTACTAGGTGGACCAACAGGGCGAGGGTCAGCCTTCTGAGTTGATGGTGTTGCAGATCTAGAAGGATTTGGCCGTACAGTCATTTCTTTAAAGGCCTTGGCTAACTGTTCAATGTCCTGTTTGATGTCTTGTAAGTCAGCTGTCCAAGGGCTAGAAGAAGGTGTTGACGGGGCAGATTGAGAAGGGACAGGTGGCTGGGGCGAAGGCCCCGGAGATTCGGTAGCAGGAACACTAGTCTCTTCTGTCTGAGGTCCCGACTCTATTACTTTAACCGTTAGTCTCTTAAAGGCTGGGAAAGCCATGTTGGGATTTTGCACGGCCAGCATCCTAAGTTGGGCCTTGTCCCATTTGTTCAGTGCCCCTTCTATAAAATGGTCCATCAGTAGTCGATTGCCCTGATCGGGCGTGACGCCGTCCAACTTCTGTACCGCCTCTAATGTCTCACCTGGCTTCTGACGCCATTCATACAGTCGGAGGAGTACCTCCAAGGGAGAATGAGATTCAAACACTTGAGACAGTCCTTCAAAATCTGTCCCACTGTGGCTTTATCAGCCGCCGGCCATGTGCAAAGTTCTTCCAAGGCGGGTCCTTGGAGCTGTCCCAGAAGCAGCTGTATCTGTTGATGAGGGGGTAATGCATAAAATCCAAAGAGGCTGTAGAACTTTTCTTTAAAGTCTCTCAATGTAAAAGGGTCACCATTGTAGGTGGGGAGCACAGGATTCCCCAAGAAGACAGGTGCAGCAACAGGGGCTCCCAACACATAGGGAGAGACTGAAGGTGGGCTTGCTGGGTCCTGCTCCGCCTGTGATGGAGTTCTTGCTGGAATCACAGGTAGAGCACGTCTTTGTGAGGTAGAAAGTGTTGGTGAAGGCGGCAACACCTTTCTGACTTGGGGTGGAGACCCAATTGGTGGGGCCACTGGAGCATTGCCCCCTTGCGGTTCAGATGGGGACTGTGGGGCTGCAGGTTCTGACATCTCTGTATTTGGTATGCTGGCCCTTTAAATAGATCTCGAATTCCTAGGTCCCAAGGAGATACGCAGTTGTTCTCTAATCTGGAACTTGAGAACGTAGATTTCAAATTTGAGAGCGGTGACTTGAAACTCAATAGCTTTTAATTGAAATTTGAGTGCATTGATCGGCAGCTGAAGTGACTCTATATAGGACTTCAATTCGGCAATCTGGTGTCTGAGAGTCCCATACTGTTCCGGCTCCTTACAGCTTCCAACCCGTTGTCGCACTCTGCGCCTTTTCCTGAGCTGAACTGTCTCTCTTTGTTGGTTTCCGACACTAGACTCCAACAAAATGTCCGCCGTGGCACCGAGGGCTTCGGTTGTCGGGGTCTCTGGACCACGTGCGCAGGGATGTCCCGCGCTAACTTCAGTTCTTCCTTTCACAACTTGTAGCTCCGCTGTACTGTTCGCCTCCCCCCATACTTTACATGCGCACTTCCTCCACACAGCACCGTGTGCGCAACCCCTTACTCCACAGTATAAGTCACAGTACATGAATAAAGTTCGTTTTCTGGTGGGGAGGACCCGCACGTCCTAGGGACTCTGGCTATGGTGACCTATATACACAGGTACTGGATAGGATGCGGTACTGGAACACCACACAGCCATTCCCCCTATATACCTCTATGTACAGCCAAGCCCCCCTCATAAGCCCCCTAAAGTATGTAGGCCCCTATATAATAGATAGATAGATAGTAATCAAAACAGTATTGTAGGGCTGGATTAACAAGTGTGAAAGAGGAGGGGACAGAGGGGTCTGGGAGAAGCATAGAGGAGTGTGGAGAATGTGCTTCCCCCTGACCCCTCTGTCCCCTACTCTTTGGAGAAAAAGGGGACAGAGGAGTCTGAGGGGGACTTAGGGGTCTAAAGGGGGACTTAGGAGTCTGGAGGAGGGCTGAGGGGTCTGTAGGAGGCAGAAGTGTCTGGGGGGACTTAGGGGTCTGAAGGAAGAGGATAGAGATGGGTCTGGAGGAGAACTAAGGGGTATGGGGGGACTTAGAGCACATTCTGCCAGCAAAATTCCGCTTGCAGCAGAGTCCCATTGTTTTCAACAGGGTACTAATGCACTGTGCACATTGCAGAATCACTGCAGGGCAATTCCGCCATTGGAATGGACGTCCACCCAACCATAAGCATGTTCATTCTTTGGGTAGGATTCACCCAGAATGCATTGCCAGCAGCGCCTGCAGGAAGTGGACATTCCACCGGCTGAATGTCCGTAGTGTGGACAACCCCTTAGAGGTCTGAAGGAAAAGGGGAATAAGGGTCTGGGGGGACTTTGGGATCTGGGGGAGGAAAGTACAGGGGTGGGATTCTGCCATACAGAGGAAATAGTGTGTGTCAGGATTATATTCAGGGGGTACAGTATGTGGCAGTAGTATATTCAGGGGGTACAGTGTGTGGCCGTATTATATTCAGGGGTACAGTGTGTGGAAGTATTATATTCAGGGGGTACAGTGTGTGGCAGTTTTATATTCAGGGGGTACAGTATGTGGCAGTATTATATTCAGGTGGTACAGTATGTGGCAGTATTATATTCAGGGGGTACAGTGTGTGGCAGTATTATATTGAGGGGGTACAGAATGTGGCAGTATTATATTCAGGGGGTACAGTGTGTAGCAGTATTATATTCAGGGGATACAGTGTGTGGCCGTATTAAATTCAGGGGGTACAGTATGTGGCAGTATTCTATTCAGGGGGTACAGTGTGTGGCAGTATTATATTCAGGGGGTACAGTGTGTGGCAGTATTATATTCAGGGGATACAGTGTGTGGCCGTATTATATTCAGGGGGTACAGTATGTGGCAGTATTATATTCAGGGGGTACAGTGTGTGGCAGTATTATATTCAGGGGGTACAGTGTGTGGCAGTATTATATTCAGGGGGTACAGTGTGTGGCAGTATTATATTCAGGGGGTACAGTATGTGGCAGTATTATTTCAGGGGGTACAGTGTGTGGCAGTATTATATTCAGGGGGTACAGTATGTGGCAGTATTATATTCAGGGGGTACAGTGTGTGGCAGGATTATATCAGGGGATACAGTGTATGGCCATATTATATTCAGGGGTACTGTGTGTGGCAGAATCATTTTCAGGTGGCACAGTACTTGGCAGGGTTATAATAATTATCGTGTTTATACAGAGCATGAGGATCTGCTGACAAAGTGAAGAACCAATGATGTTCTGGTGTCCGACTCTGGAAGAAGTCATAATGTCTGGACCAACAGAGAAGACGTCACTAATTCATTGGGTATTCTGTCTGACTGTCCCATCAGCTGTGGTCCCTTGTAAGTTCTGCAAGGATGATGGGTAACACTGTTCTCCGATCTGTGGCTCTCCAGCTGATACAAAACTACAACTCCCATCAGGCCTGAGACTCTCCATAGACGATGGGAGTTGTAGCTTTACAACAGCTGGAGAACAACTTGGTCCCAGTCTGGCCCTGGCTGCCTGTGACTGTGTGCAGGGGAAAGTCCTACAAAGAAGATGGGGACTGAATGGAGGATTTTTTTAAAGTAAGTGTCCCTGCATGTACATATGTGTGTGGATATATATGTGTGTGTGTATACCTGTGTGTCTATGTATTGTGCTTGTGTATGAATATATTAACCCCTTAAGGACGGAGCCCATTTTCACCTATAGGACGAAGCCCTTTTTTGCAAATCTGACCACTGTCACTTTAAACATTAATAACTCTGGAATACTTTTACTTTACATTCTGATTCCGAGATTGTTTTTTCGTGACATATTCTACTTTAACATAGTGGTAAATTTTTGTGGTAACTTGCATCCTTTCTTGGTGAAAAATCCCCAAATTTGATGAAAAAATTAAACATTTTGCATTTTTCTAACTTTGAAGCTCTCTGCTTGTAAGGAAAATGGATATTCCCCCCAAAAAAATTTTTTATTCACATATACAATATGTCTCCTTCATGTTTGAATCATAAAAGTGACGAGTTTTTACTTTTGGAAGACACCAGAGGGCTTCAAAGTTCAGCAGCAATCTTCCAATTGTTCACAACATTTTCAAACTCACAATTTTTCAGGGACCAGTTCAGGTTTGAAGTGGAATTGAAGGGTCTTCATATTAGAAATACCCCATAAATGACCCCATTATTAAAACTGCACCCCCCCCCCCCAAGTATTCAAAATGACATTCAGTCAGTGTTTTAACCCTTTAGGTGTTTCACAGGAAAAGCAGCAAAGTGAAGGAGAAAATTCAAAATCTTCATTTTTTTCACTCGCATGTTCTTGTAGACCCAATTTTTGAATTTTTACAAGGGGCAAAAGGAGAAAATGTATACTTATGTTTGTAGCCCAATTTCTCCCGAGTAAGCACATACCTCATATGTCTATGTAAAGTGTTCGGCAGGCGCAGTAGAGGTCTCAGAAGGGAAGGAGCGACAAGGGGATTTTGGAGAGTACATTTTTCTGAAATGGTTTTTGGGGGGCATGTTGCATTTAGGAAGCCCCTATGGTGCCAGAACAGCAAAAAAAAACAAAAAAACAAATGGCATACCATTTTTTTCACTAAAATGTGTGTTTCCCCCCAAATTTCACATTTTGCAAGGGTTAATAGAAGAAAATACCCCCCAAAATTTGTAACCCCATCTCTTCTGAGTACGGCAATACCCCATATATGGCCCTAAACTGTTGCCCTGAAATACGACAGGAATCCAAAGTGAGAGCTCCATGTGCATTTGAGGCCTAAATTAGGGATTTGCATAGGGGTGGACATAGGGGTATTCTACGCCAGTGATTCCCAAACATGGTGCCTCAAGCTGTTGCAAAACTCCCAGCATGCCTGGACAGTCAACGGCTGTCCGACAATACTGGGAGTTGTTGTTTTGCAACAGCTGGAGGCTCTGTTTTGGAAACAGTGGCGTACCAGATGTTTTTCATTTTTATTGGGGAGGGAAGGGGGGCTGTGTAGGGGTATGTGTATATGTAGTGTTTTTTACTTTTTATTTTATTTCGTGTTAGTGTAGTGTAGTGTTTTTAGGGTACAGTCACACGGGCGGGGGATTACAGCGAGTTTCCCGCTGGAGTTTGAGCTGCCACGCAAAATTTCCTGCAACTCAAACTTGCAGCCGGATACTGTAACTGTAACCCCTGCCCATGTGAATGTACCCTCTACATTCAAGGAGGGGGGGGCAAACCTCCAGCTGTTGCAAAACTACAACTTCCAGCATGCCCTTTGACTGTCCGTGCATGCTGGAGGTTGTAGTGATGCAAAAGCTGGAGCCCCACTGGTTGCAAAACACTGAGATTTTGTTACTTAACTCAGTGTTTTGCAACCAGTGTGCCTCCAGCTGTTGCAAAACTACAACTCCCAGCAAGCCAAGACTGTCCAGACAAGCTGGAAGTTGTAGTTCTGCAACATCTGAAGAGCCAGATGTTACAGAACTACAACTCCCAGCATGCCTGGACAGTCTTGGCAAGCTGGGAGTTGTAGTTTTGCAACAGCTGGAAGGGCACAGTGGTCCCAAAACTGTGGACCTCCAAATGTTGCAAAACTGTAACTCCCAGCATGCTCAGACGCCAAGGGCTGTCTGGGCATGCTGGGAGTTGTAGTATACAGGGTCCCAATACAGCAATGCATGTCGCTTTACGGCGACGTGCATTGCTGTAAAGGGGCCGACCGCGGCTGAAGAAGAACTCACCTGTCGCCGCCGCCGTCTTCATCGCTGGGATCCGGGTCTTCAGGGATGAGGTAAGTACCGGGGCCGGTCCCCAGCACTCCCCCGTCCCCCGTCGTGTCCTCCGGTCTTCTTCCCGTCCTCTCCGGACTTCCAGGGGCCGAGCAGGGCGGGAGGAGTTAACCGCCCCCTCCCCTGCGATTGGTCGGTTAGCTAACCGACGGATCGCAGGGGATAGGAGGAGGTGGCAGGCTTGCCACCTCGCTCCTAGCCTCCAGCATGGTCCTGGCTGTCTGTGACAACCGGGATCATGCAAAATTACCGGGCGGTCGGGTCCCAGAGACCCGATCAGCCAGTATCGCCGCAAATCGCTAGCGCGATTTCGCCGGCCATTTGCGGCCCCCCTCGGCGTTTGCCCTGGATCCCTGCTGAAGGATTTCAGCAGGGATCCGCTTCCGATCTTTGCCCGGCGAGCGTCAGGGACCGGAAAACGCCATGACGTCCTGGGACGTCATGTGTCCTTAAAGCCCAGGGTGCCATGACGTCCCACAACGTCATGTGTCCTTAAGGGGTTAAAGGCAGAGCCCCTCCACAGACGAGATGCCCTGCCAGCACCCTGCCTCTCGTACTCCAGTGAACGCACCTTCACCAGGTCACCGTGAATGTTCCTAACCACCTCATCCACAGGGAGGATTTTACACTGCGACGACACTAAACACTGCGCGTGCCACGTGTAGTACCTGACCACTGAGCTGACTAGGAAAAAAGTGCACCGGTCCCAGCCCCCAAGGTTTCTGAATGCCCCATAGGCCCATTCCGCATGGGAGAGACTGGCCAGCCGAGGCCAACCAATGGAAGCGCCCACCCTGGTGTAAACCTCTGTGTTAAAGGGACAATGAAGCAGAAAATGCTCCATGCTTTCCAGCATGCCTCCACACTCTTCGCGGGGACATCCCCGGTCATCAGAGCTCCTGCACTTCAGATTGTCCCTCACACACAGTTTCCCATTGAAGCAGCGCCAAGTCAAGTCCCAAAACTTCAAGGGGATCCTGATAGAATTCAAAAGCTCTAAACCCACCTCCAGATCCCGACTTGGGCAGTCCTTGAGTGCCAATGGCCTCTGAAAATGAGAAGACAGGACCCTCTTGTCAAGGAATTTCCTCGACAGAGTCCTAATCTCCCCCATCCCCAGACCCCATCGACGAATAACCTTCAGAACCGGGGTAGCATAAGCCGGGAGATGCCCGTGTGGTGTGCGAAGATCTTGCCCTCTTGTCTCCCATTCCTGGAAGAAAGGCCGAAACCATCCCCTACAGGAGGATACCCACGGAGGAGCCATCTCTGACCAGAGGTTTGCTATATTGGTCTTAAGAAAGGTATTCGCTAGGAATACCACAGGGTTGACCATACACAACCACCCTAGTCTCCTCGTATGGTAAGTAACCTCCCTCTTCACTAGGTTCAGTCTATTCCCCCATAACATTTGGAAGAACACACTGTAGACCCGGGTCCAGAGAGGTTCTGGCAACATGCATACACTGCCCAGATATATCAGTAAAGGGAGCAGGAATGTTTTGATCAGGTTAACTCTTTCCCGGAGGGTCAAAGACCAACCCTTCCACTGATCCACCTTCTGAGCGGTGATCTTAAGCCTGCTGTCCCAGTTTTGTTTGGGGTAATCCCCTTGGCCAAATTTGATGCCGAGGACTTTTGCAGATTCCTGGGGCTCTGGAAGGGTGTACGGAAGATCAAAACCAGGACCTAGGTTAGTGTTAACAATCCCCCAGCGCGTCAGGCCCGAGGCTGATATCACAATGGCACATGCGCAGATGACCCTCACGATCGAGGACGAACTGTGCATCCGCCAATCACCGGAGCTGATTCGCCGCAAGCAGCCCAATCAGCATTCAGCTTAGAAGAAGCTGAAAGTAAGGAGGTGCACGCTTATGATGGCAGAATATTCATTAGCGAGGGAGGCGGGCACGAAAGGAGCGAGGGGCAGGCCGGCCTCCCACACAACACCCTGCAGGGTGACGTATCGATGGCAAGATGGCGGCGGGAGAAAAAAAAAAGTGGTCGAGGCAAGCCAGCAAACTAAGGAAAACCAGCTTCCGGGTCTGTTAAAAAAGGTTAAAAAAAAACACATATAGTAGCGTTAGCAACAGGAAAGAAAGCGTTGATGACATATAGCCACAGTACTAACTAACTGGCCAAAGAAGGTTAAAGCAGTGGAGAACCCCTTTAAGTCCTGTAAATCTTTTTTATTAGAAAAATGTAAATCATAACAAACACAAAAACCAGCACAACTTTGCCATAACTGAAAACAACAACATAAAATAACATAAACCCAAACTTTACATTTCAAATAAAAGAACATAAATCCTGCCTAACCGGCCAGCCCAGTTTTCCCTAGAAAATACTAGAGACGCACCTTACATAACCAAATATCTAACAACACTCACATACATACTCAACTTGCATTACCAAAAAAGAAACATAAAAATAGCACAATTTAGCTGTAACTCAAAAACACCCAAACTTGGGAAAACACACACAACAAGGACTCCCACTACACCCCATTAATTTAATATATATATGTATATATACACATACTTTTTTTTTTTTTCCCCCTAATTGTTAAGAAAGAAAATTAAATCTATAACTCAAAAACACCCAAACTTGGGGAAAAGAAGACCTAGACCAAAGAAAAACGAAATCCACTACGGGATACAAAAATAGCAAAGAAAAATTACTACAAAAATAACAACTGGTTCGACTGCCATAATATAAGATAAACAAAATTATAACATATTATACATATAGACTATATACACTATATACATCTAAATATACAGAAAACACACCTACAAATACAATAAAACAACCTACACTAAACTGTCCCTTCACCCACACCACCCACCCTCCTGTACATGGGTCAGAGTCCATACAGTTCATAGTCCTCAATGTCCAGTTCATAACTGACCCATGCCAGGTCCACCAAAAGAAACAACCACCATAACCCACAAATACACCCTCCCAACCTAGAACTCCTCCCAACCAACTTTATCATTATCAGCATTACAATATAAATAAACAAACAATACAACCCACTTTAGGCCCAAGTTCGGTGCCTGTAAGCCCTTCATAACCTTAACATCTGAAAACAAAACAAAAAGCTATGGTGCACATGCATTAGCCCACCACCAGGAAGAAGGATGGCAATCCTGATACATACAAAATTTATATTCTTTATCGAACTGCACCCTACCTCTCTCCCTACCATTATCCCTAAAAATAAACTGACCCTACTATCACCCTAACCCTGTCCCTACATCACTGTCCCTAACCAAATCAAGGGTACTCTACCAAAAAGGTCTAGTACCTAGGGCACATCAAAAGAAAACCCTCTCCATAGGAGAGAAGCCCTACTGGTACCAAGACTGCCATACTCCAAAGACCTGATCTTCTCAAGGTCACCAGTGATGTTCCTACAGACCTCCACCTCGGAGAGGACTTTCCGCTGTGTAGACACTAAACACCATGCATTCCACGTGTAGTACCTAACCACTAAACTGACTAAGAATAAAGTGCCCCGATCACGGCCACCCAGGGTCCTGAATGCCCCATAAGCCCACTCCGGATAGGTAAGGCCGGCAAGTTGACTCCAGCCGATGGAAGCGCCCACCCGGTTGTAGACCCCTATATTAAAGGGACAATTAAGCAGGAAATGGTCCATGCTTTCCAGCATGTCCCCGCACTCTTCTCGGGGACACCCCCGGTCATCAGATCTCCTACACTTCAAATTGTCCCTCACATATAGCTTCCCCTGAAAGCAGCGCCAGGCCAAGTCCCAAAACTTCTGGGGGATCCTTTTCATGTTTAAAAGATACAACCCCACCCTCAGATCCCGACCTGGGCAGTCCCTGAGCGCCAGAGGCTTCTGGAAGTGGGTCAACAGAACCCGTTTGTCAAGGAACTGCCTTGACTGGGTCCTGATCTCCCACACTCCCAGACCCCACCGACGTATCACCTTCAGAGTCGGGGTAGCGTAAGCCGGAAGATATCCATGGGGCGTACGGAGGTCCTTCACTTGCCCTCCTGTCTCCCATTCCTGGAAGAAAGGCCGAAACCACTCCCTGCAGGAGAGTACCCATGGAGGAGCCCTCTCTGACCAGAGGTTCGAGATGTTAGCTTTCAAGAAGGTGTTCATAAAGAACACCACAGGGTTTACCATAGATAAACCCCCTAGTCTCCTTGTGCGGTACGTAACCTCCCTCTTTACTAGGTTCATCCTGTTCCCCCATAACAGTTGGAAAAACAGGCTGTAGATCCTAGTATAGTAAGCCTCTGGCAAGATACATACGCTGCCCAGATAGATAAACATAGGAAGCAGGTACGATTTGATCAGGTGTACCCTTTCCCTGAGGGTCATAGACCAACCCTTCCACTGGTCCACCTTCTGAGTGGCATCCTGGAGCTTACCATCCCAGTTTTTGGTGGGATAATCATCCTGGCCGAATGTGATGCCCAGAATTTTTGATGACTCTTGGGGCCCTGGAAGGATGTCCGGGAGATCAAACGTGGGATCTCCCCCTCCCAGCCAAAGACTTTCACACTTATCCCGGTTGATCTTAGACCCGGATGCCTCCGAGTAGTGTTCCACCTCTGACATCACCACATCAACCTCCTCTCTCGAGGACACGAAAATGGTGACATCATCAGCGTACGCCACTACTCTCTGGGCAACATCCAGCTCTGCCAGACTCATCCCGACTCCCGCCAACGGCCCACAATCTACCCTCCGGACGAAGGGGTCGATTGCGAACACGTATAAAAGCGGGCTCAAAGGACAACCCTGACGGACTCCGGACCCCACCTCAAAAGAGTGGCCACACCAACCGTTCACCAGCGGGAAACTCTCTGCCCCTGTATACAAGATCTTAAGCCAATTAACAAAAGTACACGGTAAGCCATATCTCAGGAGGACGGACCAGAGGTAGTCATGGTTCACCCGATCAAATGCTTTGGCCTGATCTAGGGACAGCAGGTACCCCTTCCAGAGACCCACACTACTCCGCTCCACTGCCTCCCTGATACTAAGGACCGCACTTAAGGTGCTTTGGCCTGGAACAGAGCAGTGCTGAGCCCCCGAAAGGAGCCGGGGTGCAAACTTCACCAGCCAATTAAACAGTATCTTGGCCAGAAGCTTCCTGTCCATATTGAGAAGAGCTATGGGCCTCCAATTCTCAACACTGCTGGGATCTTTACCCTTTGAGAGAAGAATCAGGGCTGACCTCCTCATTGACTTCGGCAGAGTGCCCAAGGAGGGACACTCATTGAATACCTCAGTCAAGAGGGGAGCTAAAGACTCCTTAAAGGGCCTGTACCACTCGGATGTTAAGCCATCCGGACCTGGTGACTTCTTGGGGCAAGCCCCTCGATCGTCAGTCTCACTTCCTCTTCCCTGATTTCTTCTGCCAAAACATCAAGAGAGGGGTCTACCCCTGGCTCAGGAATGGTTTCAGCCAGGAAAGCCGACATCCTGTCTTTATCTAGATCCTTCCTTCCCAAGAGGTGTGAGTAGAAGGATCCGACGACCTCCAGGATCCCTGATCTGGACCGATTCAGAGATCCTGTACTATCAATCAGTCCTGAAATGACTTTACTACTCACTGACATCTTACAGTTTGTGTAAGGGTCGGGCGAGCGGTATTTCCCGAAATCCCTCTCAAAAACCAAAGATGCGTGCCTATCGTACTGACACCTCATCAGCAAGGATTTCACTCTGGAGACATCCTCTCGGCTACCTCCAGTCGAAACAAGAAGCTCGAGTTTCCTCCTCAGTCCCTGATACAGGCGATACCTGTTCAGGGACCTGAGGCTCGAGAGCTGGCGGAAGAACCCCGCAACCCTCTACTTGAATATCTCCCACCACTCTGACTTACTACTACAAAGGTCCAGTAAAGGTACCTGACTCTGAAGAAAATCCTCAAAGGACTGTCTTACCTCAGCTTCCTCCAGGAGGGACGAATTCAGCTTCCAATAACCTTTACCCATCCGGGGGGTCTCTGAAACATTCAAGGAAAAAGAAATCATACAGTGATCGGAGAACTCCACCTCAACCACGGACACTGCGGAAGAGACGGCTTCCTCCTTCAAATAAAATCTGTCTATTCTAGACCTGCAGCTACCTCGATGATAGGTGAAACCCGCGTGGCCTGAGGGGCTCCGGATGTGGGCATCCTCTAGACGAGCTTCCCTAACTATACTATTGAGAGCTATGCTATCATAAGCTAACCGATCATTGGAGCCTCTCCTATCTTGGGATCTCGTGACAGTATTGAAATCCCCTCCAAAGATCACCTGTCGGCTTGTAAAAAGAAAAGGCTTAATCCTCATAAAGAGATCTTTACGGTCCCACTTGGTTTTTGGGGCGTAGATGTTAATGAGCCGGAGCTCTTGTCCCTTCATGAGGACATCTAAGATCAGGCACCTCCACATTTCTAACTCAATAACCCGTCTGCATTCAACAGGAGCGGTAAAAAGGACCGCCACCCCACTATACGGCTCAGCCGCAAGAGACCAGTGGGAGGGGCCGCGCCTCCACTCTCTCCTGGCTTTTACCAGAGAGGCTAGATCTGACAACCTGGTCTCTTGTAAAAAGAAAATGTCGGCATCAACACGGCCGAGAAAATCAAAGGCTGCGAATCTAGCCGTATCAGACTTTATGCAGTTAATAGATGCCAGCGTCAATGGGGTGAGTGCCGCCATCATGGGTGATCGAGTTAGACGACCCTAACACCCTCATTTCTGTCTTTTCTTCACCCCTTCATCCCCAGACGAGGAGGCTTCCTTCTCTTTGGACCGTTTTCTTGATTCTGACAGGTCCATTTTTGAATCCCCATCTCCACCTGGCTCCGGTTTGGCCCCATCCCCTGAGGAAATTGCCCCATCAGGACAGGGCCCAGTTCCCCCTGGAGGCTTCCCCACTTCAGGCACCCCATCCTCGACCCCCTCCTCCAAGGAAGGGGAGGAGATGTCTTCAAGGACAGAGTACCGATTAGACAGATCAATCAGAGGGGGGGGGGCAGGTAAGCTTCCGCTTGGGACCTGGTCCGTAGCACGGGGACTAGAGGGCTCCGACCTCTTCTTTCCCCTGTTATTGCCCTTCTTTTTTGGCCGCTCTTCACCCTCCTCATCCACACTTTCATAGTGGGAGGAATCGGAAAGATCGACCTTGCTGCCCTCTTCTCTACAGATTCTCCTCATTTCCTCATCCAACACATTCTCCTCCAGGGCCTCAGCAGTTTCAGGACTAACCTCTGGAGCAGGGTCAGAAGCTACCCCTGCCACATGGGAGCTCTCCAGCTCCCTGCTCCTTCTGCGATTAGCCTCCCGCCTCAGCTTGGCGGGACTTTTCCTCTTCACTGACCCTGTTGCACCTTCACCCGCACTCGTGCCCTCCCCAGCTGAAGCAACATTACTGCTGTCTCCAGCCAAGGTGACCGTCGCACGGGCAAAGGCGCTAGGACAACGGCTGAAAGGGTGTCCTAAGACACCACACAGATGACACCGGATCTGCCTACAGGATGCGGCAAGATGACCTACCCCACCGCACAGTGCACAGACCTGCACGGTACAGGCTGCGCTAAAGTGAGTGGGGCTGCCACACCTGTGACAGACCTTGGGTTGCCCCTGGTAGAAAACTTGGATTCTGTATCTCCCAAGAAAAGCAGCTGATGGGATGTGGGCAACAGTGCTCCCCGAACGCTTCAGTTTGACGGAAAACGTCCAGGCCCCAGACCAGATCCCATGTTCATCATAGTTCTTTTTTGGCATGTCCGTCACATCCCCATATCGGCTGAGCCAGGTCATGATGTCATAGCAAGATAGTGACTCGTTACGTGTCAAAGCGTTCACTTTCTTGACCAAATTCTGACGGGATATTGCCTTTACGGCAAAATCCCGCCAGCCGGGCTCGCTTTTCACCACCTCATAATTCGATCAGAAAAGTTCCAAACCCTCTGGCCGAGCGAAGCTGATGTCAAACTCGGAAGTACCGTAGGGGTGGATCAGGGCAAAGATGTCACTTGCCCTGAATTCCATCCGGAGGAGGAGCTCAACCACCTTTCCCCGAGGCGGACACGCATCTTCGCCCCTCCACACTAAACGGGCCACATTCCTACGGCCACTTTCCTGCCCGGATGTCGGGAGGGACCAGACCACCTCCCCATTTTGTTCTCGGAAGGCGCCTAAGCCGTGTCTTTCTATCCAAAAAGACAGGTCAACCTCACCCCTCCCCTCTACCTTGATCGACCTGTCTCCCCTACGTAGAGCCTCCAGGAGGTGCTGTTGCAAGTGACCCCCAGAGCCAGATGGAGATGGGGATCCCTCGGCAGTGACGCTGGCATAGCTTCTGGGAGAAGCAGCCACTACCGGGGGGGCAGTCGAACCAGAAACCAAACCAGGACCATTATTCTTGACAGAAATATCAGCCATAACACCTCTCTCTCCCATTCCACTACTGCTCCTCACCTGCATTTCACTAGCACCCCTCTCTTGCACCCCACTTGCACCCCTCTCCTGCACTCCACTTGCACTCCTCTCTTGTACCCTACTTGCACCCCTCTCTTTCACTCCACTTGCACCCCTCTCTTGCACCCCACTTGCACCCCTCTCTTGCACCCCACTTGCACCCCTCTCTTGTACTCCACTTGCACCCCTCTCTTGCACCCCCCTTGCACCCCTCTCTTCCACTCCACTTGCACCCCTCTCTTGCCCACCACTTGCACCCCTCTCTTGCACTCCACAAGTTCCCCCTCATCCACACTGCTACCACACAACTCCTCCCATGCACACCACCATAATTCACATTCTGCACATTACCATTTTTGCTCTCACTTTCACTCTTGCCTACACTCTCCCTTGGTGTGTTACAGACTGGGCTGGCTGGGTCTTTTGCATGTTTAATGGCTGCCGGTTTCAGAATTGGCGCTGCATAGTTCTTTCTTCCCGTCTCTTGGGGTGCAGACACACGCTCCGCCTCTGACATAGGTGGCCACGCCCCCTCGCAAAATGACTGTCCCTCCGGACTCACTCCCGCTACGCCTGCTACAACCGACGCACAGGGAACCTCCCCCTTTACAGCGGAGTGCCCCCTTGCGCCAGAACCGGTACCAACCACATCACCTAGGGGACCGCCCCCTGAACCAACAAGGTCCGGTGCCCGGACACTCCCCCCCCTCACAGGAGAGTGCCCTGCAGCGCCAGGACCTGTACCACCCACTTCAACTGAACGGGTGAATCTGCCGCCTTTTTCTGGTGACTGGACACCCTCCCCCCTCACAGGAGGGTGCCCTTTTTTTTCTATAGCACCCACGGCCATTTTGGGTGCACTACTGTATCCCCCATGCTGGCCCCGCTCCACTACAGAAACGGGGTCTGGCAGGTTGGGGGACCCAGCACCCTGAACCGACTTTTCAGCCGACTCAGACTGCTGGAAAGGAGAAAAGACAAACTTCACTTGTCCCTCAGTTTTCTTTCTTTTCTTGCCCTTTTTTTTATTCTTCCTCTTCTCTTCTGGGCCCAAATCGTCTCCAAAAGAAAAATTTTCGAAACGGGTGGGGGACTCCTGCATTACAATCGCCCGCAGGAGACCCCCGTCTGCCAAGCCGCTGCCTTCACCGCAGTCACTGCCATCATCCTCCTCACTGGAGAGAGGTAAGGCCACCTGAGCCGGGTTTATATAGTCTGCACTCAGGGTAAGTGGGGGGTCAGGGGTAGCAATGGTGGCACATACAGTGTCCATATCCCCCTCACTCACATTGCCCTCCTCACCTCCTTCACCTTCCTCCATTTCCTCCTAACTGCGGCAATCCTCATCTTGCTGACTTTCACAACCTCTGGAGGCCCTCATGCTGGAGAACCTCTCTTCATGAATTAGCTTCTCACCAAGAAACCCAGCCCCCTCCACAATGTCCGATCTCCTCCTCACAAGCTCCTCCACCTCTTTCCTCAGAGACCTCACCTTGGTGTTGAACGCTGATCTCTTTGCCTTAGGTGCCTGATCCGCTTGATAGATGGCAAACTTTAGATCTTCTCTAAGGCCACGAAGCTGCTTTCCAAGCTGTTCATATTCAGCCATCTTCACATGGATTGTTGATCCAAAGGTCGCCAGGGATTCTCTGTTCCCCTTTACCCCCCATTGCTGGGGTTCAGAGGGTCCAGAGACAGCTGCCTTCACTGCACTCCTCTGCCTGGAAGAGCTTCTTTTCCTTGCAGGGCTTTTGCTGGAAGCTTTGCAGCTCCCAGCTGAGGACGGGGGAAGGGGCGCCACATTACTGTGAGCCTTGGTTGTTCTCCTAATTCCGTCCGGATTATTGGCCGTGACATTTTCCTTGGCACTTCCCGTCGGCCGGGTACGGGGAGTGCAAGATGAAGCTCCAGATCCCCTGGGCTCCATAGCAGGAGAACCTACCCAGGTGTCTGCCACACACCTGGGGAGGGGCGGAAGCAAATCACTGCTTCTGTGGAAGTCTCAGGAGCTCAGCAGAACACAACCTCTCTCCAGAGCTGTACTCACTATTCTGCTGGTGAGATCACTGTGTACATACATTACATTACTTATCCTGTACTGATCCTGAGTTATATCCTGTATTACACTCCAGAGTGGCCCCACCCACTGAGTGACCCTGCCCCATTGCCCTCTCCTTTTTTGGCTCTGCCCTCAGCCACACCCATGGCCCACATCCTGGATCTTTTGGAGGCCTAGCAATGCCCCTGCTTAACAGTATAATACCCGTTTGCAATAATGGCCAAAAGTCCTTCTGGACTCCAAAATGTTGCATTTTGCTGCATGTTTATTAATAAATAAATAGACAAAAATAAGATATAAAAAACACAAAAAATCCAATATATTGATGCTAGTAATTGGCTTTAAAGTAGATTTTCTTCTTGAAAGCTTCTTTAATGTCCTTGTTCCTGAGGCTGTATATAAGCGGATTCATCATAGGTGTTAATACTGTGTATAGTAAGGCCACCAGAGAGTCCACCTCTGAGGAGTAGGAAGCCTGTGGCCGGACATACATGAAGATAATCGGCAAGAAGAAGATACTGACCACGGCAAAGTGCGAGGCACACGTGGAAAACGTCTTCTTACGCCCTTCTTTGGAACTAATCCTAAGAATGGCTATTATGATTCTAATGTACGAAACGACCACTAGAGTAAATGATATTATAATTACCGAACCCGCCATTAAGGAGCCGATTAATACGTTGAAAGAGGTATCGGCACAGACTAACTGCAACAATGGTGGATGGTCACAATAGTAATGATGGATGATGTTAGAGCCACAAAATGGTAAACTCAAACCTAAGATTAAGCTTGATAGTGGACTAAGGAAGCCACCTGACCACGTCATAGCCATCAACAGTAGATACCATCTCTTAGTCATAATGGTCGAATAATGTAGAGGAGCACATATAGCCACATATCGGTCATAAGCCATTACCATCAGAAGTAAACATTCCGTTGCTCCTAAAGACAAGAAAATATACATCTGAACAAAGCAGGCTGTAAAAGAAATGGTGTCAAGGTTCATCGAGAACTTGGCCAACTTCTTCGGAATGGTCACTGTTGCATAACTCAGATCAAGGAAAGATAAATTACTGACAAAGAAATACATAGGAGTATGGAGCCGTCGGTCAAGAACGACCAAACAGAAGATGCTTCCATTACCAGTGATGGTGAACAGGTATATAAAGAGAAACACAAAGAAGAGCAGAATCTGATACTTCTGAAGACTCGGGAAGCCATAGATGATGAATTCGCTTACATGAGTTGTGGTCAGATTAGGAGAAACTGCCGAAAGAAAGTAATCTTCATCCACCTGGTGAAGAATAATTGGGTAAAAAAAAAAGTTAATAGAAAGTTTTGGATGGTAGAAGTAGTGGTAGTAGTGGTGATGGTTGGGGGGGGGGATGTAAGGGGGTATCACCCTACAAGTGAGTTCCCTCATTGGCCTCATATAGCCACCCTACCACTTGTCCTGTCCTTAAAGGCGTACTTCGGCAATAAGGATATGGGATAAGATGTCTGACTGTGGGGGTCCCGTTGCTGGGGACCCCCGCTATCTTGCATTCAGCACCCACCTCAGGGAGCTGTACTCCGCGCTGCCAGCTCCGAATCTGCCATGTGACGACCACGGGGTCAGAGTATCATGACTTCACAACTCTGCCCCCGTGTGATGTCACACCCCACCCCCGCTATGCAAGTCTATGGGAGGGGGCATGACGGCCGTCACGCTCCCTCCCATAGACTTGTATAGCGGGGGTGGGGGGTGACGTCACACGGGGGAGAAGTCGTGATGTCACGATACTCCGGCCCCCTGGTCGGCACCCGGTAGTTTGTGAGCTGGCATCGCAGCGTGCAGCTCAAAGAGGTGGGTGCCAAATGCAAGATTGCGGGGGTCCCCGCGGTCAGACATCTCATCCCCTATTCTTTGGATAGGGGATAAGATGTCTTAGGGCCGGAGTACCCCTTTAAGAAACAACTGTGGCCAAACAGGATGGTCTGATCCTATCTTATCTATATACTAATGTCACCTTTCACAGAATTTTTGGGTGTTTTTCTTATAAATTTTATGAAATCACAGCAGAAATTGCGCCATTTTACCCTGCTTTGAATATTTATGGTGAAAATGCTCAATGTTTGTATAAATTTCACCAAAATCCTAGAAAAATTATGGGAAAGCCGCTTCAAAAACACAGATAACTTCACCATCTGAACATATCCTAAAGCCTGGAGATGGCTGCAGAAGCGAGAGGGCGAGGGAAGAAGTCATGTCAGTCTGGGAAGAGCGGTGCAGTTGCCCGTAGCAACCAATCAGATTGCTGCTTTTATTTTAAAAGAGACCTGTAAAAAAGAAAAGAAGCAATCTGATTGGTTGCTAGGGGCAACTGTACCGCTCTTCTTCTGCAGAGGTTTTGATAAGTCTCCCCCTAAGAAGCTACTGCACATGTCGAGACAGAGATTTATTTAGTCACAGAAACATTGCAACAAGCACCTCTCCTCTGCTCACTATGTTAACCCTTGTAGTGCTCACAGCCTGGGACTTTGTCAAATGAATTGTTACTGCTCCTTATATCTGAATGTTTTGCAAGTAAAATTGTGTTGCACCTCAGGATCAGTACAGGATAAGTAATGTAATGTATGTACACAGTGACCTCACCAGCAGAATAGTGAGTACAGCTCTGGAGTATAATATAGGATATAACTCAGGATCAGTACAGGATAAGTAATGTAATGTATGTACACAGTGACCTCACCAGCAGAATAGTGAGTACAGCTCTGGAGTATAATACAGAATATAACTCAGGATCAGTACAGGATAAGTAATGTAATGTATGTACACAGTGACCTCACCAGCAGAATAGTGAGTACAGCTCTGGAGTATAATACAGGATATAACTCAGGATCAGTACAGGATAAGTAATGTAATGTATGTACACAGTGACCTCACCAGCAGAATAGTGAGTACAGCTCTGGAGTATAATACAGGATATAACTCAGGATCAGTACAGGATAAGTAATGTAATGTATGTACACAGTCACCCCACCAGCAGAATAGTGAGTACAGCTCTGGAGTATAATACAGGATATAACTCAGGATCAGTACAGGATAAGTAATGTAATGTATGTACACAGTGACCCCACCAGGAGAATAGTGAGTACAGCTCTGCAGTATAATACAGGATATAACTCAGGATCAGTACAGGATAAGTAATGTAATATATGTACACAGTGACCTCACCAGCAGAATAGTGAGTACAGCTCTGGAGTATAATACAGGATATAACTCAGGATCAGTACAGATAAATTAATGCTGTGTTGTTCAAACCGTATACCTCCACCTGTTGCAAAACTGCAACTCCCAGCATGCTTGGAGTTGTAGTTTTACAACAGCTGGATTCACACTTTTTGGAAAACACTGGGGGACAAAAACTACTGTAATTTCTGTTCCAGCGATATTATTCACACCTTTTTTTTTTTGTCCTCACATTTTTAAAGGTCTCTTGTGCTGCTTTGAAAATATGTGAAAATTCATTTTCGTGCCACTGTAGTTTTTTTTATTGCGGCCAAAAAAATATTTTTTTGTTGCAGCCATATTGGATTTTTTTGCGTCAAAATTGCCGATTTTTCCGCCAAATTTTACATACCAGAAAATTCTGGCAGAAACATCTCACAAAATATTCCATGGTTACTAGTGCCCAGACAAGCGATAGCAGGTGCAGTGACCAAAATAAATAAATATATATATATTTTTTTTTTTAATAACATTTTTCAATAATAATTATTTATTTTTTTAAATAATTACTTAAATAACACCTTTTCCCAAAAAAATAAAAAAAAAAATAAAAAAAATAAAACTACAACTATTTGTGTAATTTCTACACTATCAAAAAGCTGGTGTGAAATTTTTGATGTAAACAGGACTCTCCCCCCTCCGAAAATATCATGTAAAGCAGACAATATACCTGGACACGCCCACTTTTACAAAACTGATATGAACAGTGTAAGGGTGCATTCACACCACGTTTTTGCAATATAGTTCCCGTATATGTTTTCAATGTGAAAACCGTACAGAACCATATTGAAAACCGTACGCATTGACTCTCCATTGAAAACCGTATGCCAAACAATGCATCAGGTTGTGTCCGTTTTGCATCCTGTACGGTTTTGTCAGTTTTTTTCCGTACCCAAAACCATAGTCTACTACTATGGTTTTTGGTCCGGGTGAAAAACTGTATTAAACCGTATACGTTATTTTTAACATGGGAGTCAATGGGAACTGTACAGAACTGTATGTGCATACGGTTCCATCCGGTTTTCACCATACAGTTTTTAACTTTGCACAGTTTTTTTTTCTTGGAATTTCAATCAAACAAGTGAAACTTTATTAAAAATGGAGTGAAAAGTTAAAAACGTATACTTTTATTTTGCCACCGGACATCATTTTTCAAACCATACACGGTTTTTAACTGTATACGGGTTGAAATTTGTACACACGTTTTGATACAGTTTAGGCTGCATTCACACCACGTTTTGTACATTCGGGTGCCGGATCTGGCGGGGGGCGGGGCAAACCGGGCGCTCCCGTACCCCAGCCGGATCAGCCCGTGACTCCATTTACTTTAATGATCCAACCGGAGTCAAACGGTGACTCCGGTCGGCTCAGTTTTGACCTGTATGCGGTTTTGGACCGTACCTAAAACCATAGTACACTACGGTTTTAGGTCCGGTCCAAAACCGCATACGGGTCAAAACTGAGACGATCGGAGTCACTGTTTGACTCCGGTCGGATCATTAAAGTAAATGGAGTCAAGGGCTGATCCGGCTGGGGTACGGGAGCGCCCGGTTTGCCCCACCCCCCGCCAGATCCGGCAACCCGAATGTACAAAACGTGGTGTGAATGCAGCCTTAGTCCGGTTTTGAGGAATCCGTTTTTCATCAAAAACCTGATACGGGAACTGTATTGCAAAAACATGATGTGAATGCACCCTAAACCAAGGCACAAAGCTCTTTGAAAATGTGGTCGATACTTGGGGTGAATTTTGCGCTAAAAAAAAATCAATTTAGTGACAAATTTTGGCAAGAAATTGTTTTTTTTTTTTTGGGTGCAAAATTCTTTGAGAATTTCCCCCACTGTGTTAGTGCATATGGGGTTTCTGTCTTACTGATCATCAGCTTCAGTTCTATCATGACTGTCACTTACCTTGTATAAATCGATTCCCATAGCAGGATACGGGTCTTGAAGGTTGTAAATTTTAAGCAATTATTAGGATTTTTAGCAGCTTTTAGATTCTTTCTGACTGTATCATGAAGATTTTGTTGCCCTTTTGGGATCCTCTCATCCCACGGAGAAGTGTCCTTCAGGCTTCCTTTTTATACCCTCTTGTGTGAGGTTGGGGGGGGGGGGGTATTAATTGAGGTTAATGACCTCTCAGGAATCATTACACCAGGTGTTGATACTTTGTAACATCTGATCCTCCTCTGATGGCGCTCACTTTGTTATTGTTGTTTGCGGTAATAAAAGTTATGAAGCTCATATGGTTCTACCCTCAAGGGGTTAATCAGGGTTAGGTGAAGGCTCCTAAAATTAACTTATAGTAAACAGAAGGGACCAGAATGGTCCCCGGTGGAGTCGTCCATGGAACTTATCATTCTAGTAATGTGTGTTTTGTGCTTTCTTATACTTTGTCCCTTTAATTGTTTTATAAAGTATTTTTCCTTAGGGCCAGGGGGCCTGAGGGTCCAGAGCCTTCAGCCACCACTAGGGGCATCTCTCTAAAACATTTCCCAGGCTGTCAGGAATTGTAATGGGCAGGTGGGGCTAGTGCTGGACGGTATACAGGTTCAAACTGAATACCGGTGTGTTTTTTCTTTACGATGTGAATTTTTCACATACCGCAATACCGTTTCCATAGCAACCAACTCCAACGCGTGATGGCGTAAAGAAATGTCCGGCCACACAGCGTCTCTGGGAAGTGTAGTCCGGGCACAGTAAACTCGAGCGAGACATGGAGGAGAGTTACTGGGTGGCCTGACCGAGACCCCGGGTACCATGGTGAGGACCCCCGACCACCAGGAAACTCGAGAAGAACTGTGATGACATGGAGGAGAGTTACTTGGTGGCCTGACCGAGACCCCAGGTACCATGGTGAGGACGCTCGACTACCAGGAAACTCAAGAAGAACTGTGGTGACATGGAGGAGAGTTACTTAGTGGCCTGACCGAGACCCCAGGTACCATGGTGAGGACCCCCGACCACCAGGAAACTTGAGCAGAACTGTGATGACATGGAGGAGAGATACTGGGCAGCCTGACTGAGACCCCAGGTACCATGGTGAGGACCCCCGACCACCTGACACTATACTAAGGACCCCCCCGAAGTACTGTGAAAACGCCATAATTTAGAAAAATACTGTGATATAAATTTTTGGTCATACCGCCCAGCACTAATTGGGGCCTCCATCCTTAGAGGATCAATGCTCCTGCATTTATTTTTCCTTGCACTTTACGCTATTGGCATAGGACACCTAAGGTAAATTCTACAGAAATACTTAATATGGGGACTCAAAATGTGTACTGGAGGGACCTACCTTCTTATAATGGGTACCTATCTAATTAGTAGAAAGTCCTACTTATTTACAGTGAATAACTACTTACTTACTAGAGGGACCTACCTACTTACAATAAATATTTACCTACTTTCTAGAGGGACCTACCTACTTAAAATGGATATCTGCCTACTAATTGGAAGGACCTGCCTCATTAAAATTAATATATATCTACTTTCTGGAGGGACCTACCTACTTACAATGGATATCTACCTTCTTACTGAATGGACATCTAACTGCTTATTGGAGGGACCTACCTATTTACAATGGATATCTATCTACTTACTGGATGGACTTACCTACTTACAATGGCTATCTAGCTACTAACTGGAAGACCCTACCTACTTACAGTGGATATCCATTTGCTTATTAACCCCTTAAAGACATTTCCCATTTCAGCCTTAAAGGGGTATGCTGGAAAACATTTTTTTTTTTTTTAATCGACTGGTGCCAGAAAGTTAAACAGATTTGTAAATTACTTTTATTTAAAAATCTTAACCCTTACAGTACTTATCAGCTGCTGTATACTACAGAGGAAGTTCTTTTCTTTTTGAATTTATTTTCTGACTGACCACAGTGCTCTCGGCTGACACCTCTGTCCATGTCAGGAACTGTCCAGAGTGGGAGCAAATCCCCATAGCAAACCTCTTCTGCTTCTGAGACCTCTTCTGCTCTGAACAGTTCCTGACATGGATAGAGGTGTCAGCAGAGAGCACTGTGAAAAGAAATTTAAAAAGAAAATAACTTCCTGTGGAGCATACAGCAGCTGCTAATTTTTCAAATGGTTTTTGGGGGCATGTCACATTTAGGAAGCCCCTTTGGAGCCAGAACAGCAAAAAAAAAAAAATGTTGTTTTCCCCCCCAAATTTACATTTTTTACAAGAGGTTACAGGAAAAAATGCCCCCCAGAATTTGTAACCCCATTTCTTCTGAGTATGGAAATACTCCATGTGTGGATGTAAAGTGCTCTGCGGGCGCACTACAATGCTCAGAAGAGAAGGAGCGCCATTGGCCTTTTGTAGAGAGAATTTGTTTGAAATGGAGGTCGGGGGCCATGTGTGTTTACAAAGCCCCCCATGGTGCCAGAAGAGTGGACCCCCCCAAAAATGTGACCCCATTTTGGAAACTACACCCCTCACATGTAACAAGGGATGCAGTGAGCATTTACACCCCACTGGCATTTGACAGATCTTTGAAACAGAGGGCTGTGCAAATGAAAATTTTTATTTTTCATTTTCACGGACCACTGTTCCAAAAATCTGTCAGACACCTGTGGAGCGTAAATGCTCACTGTACCCCTTATTACATTACATGAGGGGTGTAGTTTCCAAAATGGGGTCACATGTAGGGGGGGGGGTCCACTGTTCTGTCACCACAGAGGGCTTTGTAAACACACATGGCCTTCAATTCCAGCCAAATCCTCTCTCCAATTGCCCAATGGCGCTCCTTCTCTTTTGAGCCCTGTAGTGCGCCAGCAGGGCATTTTTCCTATTACCCCTTGTGAAAATGAAAAATCTGGGATAACACCAGCATTTTAGTAAAAAATTTAAAATTTTCATTTTCCCGTCCAACTTTAACGAAAATTCTTCAAACACCTGTGGGGTAATTAAGGCTCTTACATTCCTTGAAGGGTGTAGTTTCCAAAATGGTGTTTTTTTTTTTGCATTTATGTCAGAACCGCTGTAACGATCAGCCACCCTTGTGCAAATCTCTGTGGGCGCTCTCACTCCTGAGTCTTGTTGTGCGCCCGCAGAGCATTTTATGTCCACATATGGGGTATTTCCGTACTCAGGAGAAATTGTGTTACAAATTTTGGGGTCTTTTTTTTCCTTTTACCTCTTGTGAAAATGAAAAGTATGGGGCAACACCAGCAAGTTAGTGTAAAAAATAAAAAAAAATTACAATAACATGCTGGAGTAGACCCCAACTTTACCTTTTCATAAGGGGTAAATGGAGAAAAAGCCCCCCAAAATTTGTTAGGCAATTTCTCCTTAGTACGGAGATACCCCATATGTGGCCCTAAACTGTTGCCTTGAAATACGACAGGGCTCCGAACTGAGAGAGCACCATGTGCATTTGAGGCCTAAATTAGGGATTTGCATAGGGGTGGACATAGGGGTATTCTACGCCAGTGATTCCAAAACAGGGTGCCTCCAGCTATTTCAAAACTACCAGCATGCCTGGACAGTCAATGGCTGTCCGACAATACAGGGAGTTGTGGTTTTGCAACAGCTGGAGGCTCCATTTTGGAAACAGTGTCATACCAGATGTTTTTCATTTTTATTGGGGTATCATTGTACTTGTGGTGCACAAGGCATGTAAAATATATGTCCATGCATAATTTGTATTGCAGCATCCATAATAAACTATAAAATGATCGCATTATTTAACCCCTTCAGGATGACAAGTTATCTGATTTTTGCACTTTTGTTTTTTCCTCATCACCTTCTAAAAATTATAGCACTTACAATTTTTCACCAACAGATCCATATGAGGGCTTGTTATTTGCAACACCAATTTTACTTTCTCATGACGTCAATCATTTCATCACAAAATCTACGGCGAAACCAGAAAAAAAAAATATTTGTGGGGCAAAAATACAACAACTCCATTTTGTAACTTTTGGGGGCTTCCGTTTCTACGCAGTGCACTTTTCGGTAAAAATGACACCTTGTCTGTTTGTCCATGCGGTCACAAGGATACCTAATTTACATAGGTTTTATTTTACTACTTAAAAATTAGTATGTTTAAAATTGTCATCTTCTGACCCCTATAGCATTTTTTTATTTTTCTGTATACGGGGCGGTATGAGGGCTCATGTTTTGTGCCGTGATCTGAAGTTTTTATCGGTATCATTTTTGTTTTGGCGGTTTAGTTAAGGTTATATTATAGTTCAGACATTTATGCACGCGAGGATACCACATATGTTTATGTTTATTTTTCTTTACATATTTTTTTTTTAAATGGGAAAAGTAGGGGGGTGATTCAAATTTTTATTAGGGAAGGGATTAATTCAAGTGTATATACTTTTTTAATACACAATTTTATAGTCCCTATAGAGGACTATTACATGCAATCTTCTGATTGCATACACTGCTCAGTGCTATGCTATAGCATAGCATTGATCAGTGTTATTAGTGCTCGATTGCTCCAGGCTCCTGAGACTCCTGGAGCAACCTAGAAATGATCGGACTTCGAGGAGGCAGGTAAGGGCCCTCCCGCCATCCAGTTCGACCACGATGGTTCCGATCAGCTCCACTGAGCTGCCGGGATGCATTTTTTTCTATTTTAGATGCCGTGATCATCTTTGATCATGGTGTCTAAGGGGTTAATGGCGGGCATCACCGCAATCGGTGATGTTCCGGTATCATAATTAACCAAACCCCAAGGCCGTAGCCTGGGGTGCAAAACACCTCAATTTTCTCCCCCCTAAAACATAACTTTTAATAGTATATATCTAAAAAGTAACAATTCCAGAAAGTGATAATTAAAAATGCAATGTCACATGGGAGAATAATAGTTATTGGGGCAACATGGCTCCAGTGTACAGGGCTCTGCAGAAGCCCAAACTTCCCAATTGTGACACTGATTAAAACACAAAATTGCCGCCTCTACATGTTTCGCCGTCACACGGCGTTCTCAAGAGGCAATATGTGGCAACATCACTCCAAAATGGCGGCAGGGGGTATTTATAGACCATTCCCCCATCATCATCAGTCAGCGACATCTCTATCTAGCCTATCACAAATGTTCTAATATTGCTCCAATCAAGATCCAATACATATAATTCACTTCCCGAATACTTCCATTTGGGAACCAATGGGAGAACCTAGAGAGCTCCTTACCTCATCTTCCCTCATCGTTCCGATATGTCATGTGATGGAACTACGTAAGCGGACTCTTCCGCATTATAACAGTGCGCCGCGCACGCGCAATCTGTTTTTCAGTATTACCTTGTCCTCTGTTGGCCGCGGATGAGTCGGCGCATGCGCCCGCACTCAGACACTATCTCGCTTACAGGGGGCCTAGTGCGCATGCTCCTGCACTTAGATTTTAGTCTACTATTTATAGTGCAACTGCGCTTATGTGGAGAGGGAGAGCGAGGTAGAGAAACCTCTCATAGGAGTATGTATAAGAATAAGACCTTAATAGTAATATTAAATAATATTATAATGACCATGGTACATCATAGCTAACAACCATAATGGATCATATCTTGCAGAATATAAAAAGTACAGCACCAATATATTAAATTAAATTCCACAGTAGGTTGGGAATATGTAAATAAATGAGATCATAATATGGGTATGGTAGAGTGATAAAATATATATATATATATATATATATATATATATATATATATATATATATAATAAGTGGTGATAAAATTAATAAGTGCATAGATAAATAAATGTGAAGACATAGGTGTAGGATGAGTATAACCTCAATTTCACACCAATTTTTTTAAAGTGCAATAAGTGCTTTATTTGTGTCTGGCCACATATCAACAGATCCCAACCCTCGATAGGAATATATGATGCTCTCTGACTGAGATGATGAAAATAATAATAAAATATACTACAACTAGTAAACTATAAATAACCATTATTGAAATAAATCGCCATTAGGACTGTGAATTGACACAATCTGGATGTAACATAAAGTAAATCCTAGATCAAAATAAAAAAAACTAAAAATAATGCTACAGAAATGCTGAAAAAGAGAACCCTTCATTAAGGCCACTTGGCGCCTGACTATGTAGCCTCCATATCCATTTAGCCTCCTCACGTAGGAGAAACTTGTCAATATCTCCTTTCTGTGGTCCCATCACATGACATATCGGAACGATGAGGGAAGATGAGGTAAGGAGCTCTCTAGGTTCTCCCATTGGTTCCCAAATGGAAGTATTCGGGAAGTGAATTATATGTATTGGATCTTGATTGGAGCAATATTAGAACATTTGTGATAGGCTAGATGGAGATGTCGCTGACTGATGATGATGGGGGAATGGTCTATAAATACCCCCTGCCGCCATTTTGGAGTGATGTTGCCACATATTGCCTCTTGAGAACGCTGTGTGACGGCGAAACATGTAGAGGCGGCAATTTTGTGTTTTAATTAGTGTCACAATTGGGAAGTTTGGGCTTCTGCAGAGCCCTGTACACTGGAGCCATGTTGCCCCAATAACTATTATTCTCCCATGTGACATTGCATTTTTAATTATCACTTTCTGGAATTGTTACTTTTTAGATATATACTATTAAAAGTTATGTTTTAGGGGGGAGAAAATTGAGGTGTTTTGCACCCCAGGCTACGGCCTTGGGGTTTGGTTAATTATATTGTTTTGGCCTCATAGCCCCCTTTTGGGTCATTTTGTAGTTTTTGTTCCGGTATTATCCATGGGTCCCGGCTGCTGATAGCCGTAGGTACCACCCCGCTATGACCGGGGTCAGCCCGCGACCCCGCATTATTGAAGGGGAGCAGGACACGGGCGTTCAGGTATGCCCTTCGTCCGTAAGAATTTAAACCAAACCACAGGGTCAATGCTATAAAAAATGACAAAATTTCTGGTATTGACCATCATGCCTTCTCAAAAAAGAATAAAAAGTGATAAAAAATTTTATATGTGCCCAAAAATGCCATCAGTGTAAACTACACCTTGTGCTGCAAAGAAGCCCCCACAAAGCCCCAATGTACGGATCCCACAATCTGGTCACACAAAAGTAAAGTTTTTTGAGGGAGATTTATCAAAACTTGTGTAGTGGAAGAGTGGTGCAGTTGTCCATAGCAACCAATCAGATCGCGTCTTTCATTTTCCAGAGGCCTTTAAAAAAATAAAAGAAGCAATCTGATTGGTTGCAATGGGCAACTGCGCCACTCTCCCTCTACACAGGTTTTGATATATCTTCCAAAATTGTTGAGCAAAAGTAGTAAAACATAAAAAAAAGATATATAAATGTGGTACCTGTATCAGAGAGGCCTAGTACCTGTGATTACCTGGATACCAGTAAGGCCTAGTACCTGTAGTTGCCTGGATACCAGTGAGGCCTAGTACCTGTAGTTGCCTGGATACCAGTAAGGCCTAGTACCTGTAGTTGCCTGGATACCAGTGAGGCCTAGTACCTGTAGTTGCCTGGATACCAGTGAGGCCTAGTACCTGTAGTTGCCTGGTAGAGATGTCGCGAATTTCGCATGTTCGCGTTCGCATCGCCGGGCGAACATATGTGAAGTTTGATCCGCCCCCTATACTTTAACATTGCAGTAAACTTTGACCCTGTGAGTCAGAGTCAGCAGACACATTACAGCCAATCAGCAGCAGTCCCTCCCTTCCAGACCCTCCTACCACCTGCACGGACGCCATTTTACCTTCATTCGGCATGCTGCAGGCTTAGGAAGTGGAGGGTCAGAGAAGCTGCTCCTGCTGTATAGGGAAAGCGATAGCTAGGTTGCTGCTAGGTGGTGTATTCAGGGTCCACTTTACTCCTAAAGCTCTAGTGTAACATCTGCTTTAAGGACAGCAACCAAAAAAAGCCCCTTTTAGGACTGAAAGATATCAGTCCTGGTTGGGAGGGAACCGCTGGTTAAAAGGGGTACTCCAGAATCAAACTTAAGTTCCTTCAAGTAACTAACTACTACAATATTCAAAGGGCTGAAAGATATCAGTCCGTTAATCTTGCAACAGCTGGAGGCACCCTGGTTGGGGACCACTGCTTAAAAGGGGAACTCCACTGGCAAGCCTTTTTTTCTTTAAAGCAACTAACTACTACAGTATTCAAAGGGCTGAAATATATCAGTCCGTGTGTTTTGCAACAGCTGGAGGCACCCTGGTTGGGGACCACTGCATAAAAGGGGAACTCCGCTGGCAAGCTTTTTTGCTCGTTGTCACACTAGTGCAAATCACTTTAGGTGTGACAGTTGTGCAAATAAAAAAAAAATACCTTCTTTGGCTGCTAAATAAAATCAGTCGTCACTGTCAGTTCATATCACAGATGCCATTTTTCTTGCCTGCAGGGAAAATTGTGTCACCCTAATGCAAATCACATTAGGTGTGACACTTGTGTAAATTTAACCAACAAAATGACAGGTAGAGGAAGGCCACCCCGCAGGGGCCGTCGTGGTGCTTGGATTCCCTTTGACCCAAGAATGGCCAGTGTTCAGAGGCCATGTACCCTTAACCCCCAAAGTTCTGAGGACTTAGTTGACTGGCTAACACAAGACACCCAATCTACTACAGCTTCCGCTCGGAACCTTGATGCACCATCCTTCTCCTCCTCTAGCTTAGCTTCGAGCACCTCTCATGCTACCACTTGCCCGCCTGCCGCCACCACCAACACTAGCACCGCAGCAGCTTTACTTGATCCGTCAGAGGAGATATTTACACATCAGTTTGAAGACACGAGTGATGCACAACCATTATTGCCAGAGGATGTAGTTAACAGGGATATGTCTCAGTCAGGCAGCATTATACACATGGACGTACAGTGTGATGATGATGTTGTACCCGCTGCTGCTTCCTTTCTTGAGGTGTCAGATAGCGGTGAAGGTGTTGATGATGACGATGTGTCCGTGGATGCCACGTGGGTGCCCGCTAGAAGAGAAGAAGAGGGGGAAAGTTCAGATGGGGAGACAGAAGGAGGAGGAGACGAGTTGGAAGCAGGGGGAGGTCGTCGCAAGGAGCTAGTGGCACAGTCAGACAGCATACATCGGCACCCGGGGTCAGCCAGACGGGACGCCAATCAACGCATGCTGTTGCCACCACCAGAATGCCGTCATCGCAGAGCTCAGCAGTGTGGCATTTTTTTTTTTGTGTGTCTGCCTCTGACAACAGCGAGGCCATTTGCAACCTGTGCCAGAAGAAACTGACTCGTGGGAAATCCAACACCCACCTAGGCAAAACTGCTTTGCGAAGGCACATGATATCACATCACAAACGCCTATGGGATCAACACGTCAGTACAAGCAGCACACAAAGTCAAAGCCGCCATCCTCCTCCTGGTCCAGCATCTTCAGCCAGGTCAACCACTGCTGCCCTCCTTGCCCCCTCTCAACTATCCGCCTCTCCGTCTCTCGCCTTGAGCAGTTACTGCTCATCTGCCCACAGTCAGGTGTCTGTCAAGGAGATGTTTGAGCTCAAGAAGACAATGTCTCAAAGTCACCCCCTAGCCCGGCGTCTGACAGCTGGCTTGTCGGAACTGCTAGCCCACTAGCTTTTACCATACAAGCTGGTGGAGTCTGAGGCCTTTAAAAAATTTGTAGCCATTGGGACACCGCAGTGGAAGGTACCCGGACAAATTTTTATTGCACAAAAGGCAATCCCCAACCTTTACTCCATTGTGCAAAAGGAAATTATGGCATGTCTGGCACACAGTGTAGGGGCAAGGGTCCATCTGACCACTGATACCTGGTCTGCAAAGCATGGTCAGGGCAGGTATATCACCTACACTGCGCATTGGGTAAACCTGGTGACGGCTGCCAAGCATGGAATGCGTGGCTCTGCAGAGGAGTTGGTGACACCGCCACGACTTGCAGGCAGGCCTGCTGCCACCTCCTCTACTCCTCCTACTCCATCCTCTTCCATAACATCCTTGGCCGAGTCCTCTTCCACTGCTGCGTCTTGCTCCACATCACCGGCACCCCCCCAGCCGTCAACGAATATTTGTATGACCGGGGTGCTAGGACATCATCTGCGGAGCTGGGAATTTTTGCCACGTTACTGGAGGCTCATGTGCAATGCCTGTAGGCTCATGTGTCCTTTTGAGGAGGTGACAAACCTGGTCAGTCGCACCGAAGGCACCATCAGCGACATCATACCATTTGTTTTCTTCCTGGAGCGTGCCCTGCGAAGAGTGTTGGATCAGGGAGTAGATGAGCGTGAAGAGGAAGAGTTGTGGACACCATCACCACCAGAAACCGCCTTATCAGCATCGCTTGCTGGACCTGCGGCAACGCTGGAAGAGGATTGTGAGGAAGAGGAGGAATGTGGTTTTGAAGAGAAGGAGGAAGACCAACCACAGCAGGCATCCCAGGGTGCTCCTTGTCAACTATCTGGTTCCCGTGGTGTTGTACGTGGCTTGGGGGAAGAAGATTATACCTTCCCTGACATCACTGAGGACGAGGAACGGAACATGAGTAGCTCGGCATCAGTCCTTGTGCAAATGGGGTCTTTCGTGCTGTCGTGCCTGTTGAAGGACCCTCGTATAAAAAGGATGAAGGAGAACGACCTGTACTGGGTGTCCACACTACTAGCCCCCCCAGTATAAACATAAAGTGCCTGACATGTTACCGCATTACAGCAAGGCAGAAAGGATTCAGAAGGTCCAAAATAAATTAAGTATGCTGTACACAGCGTATAAGGGTAATGTCACAGCACAACAGGGATCTAACAGGGGAAGAGGTGAAAGTAATCCTCCTCCCACGAACACGCCGGCAAGGACAGGATGCTGTACAGACATGCTGTTGATGGAGAACATGCAGAGCTTTTTAAGTCCTAGGCATCGCCACAGCCCTTCGGGGTCCACCATCAGAGAACGACTTGACCGACAGGTAGCAGACTACCTGGCCTTAACCGAACGATGAACCCCTTGACTACTGGGTGTGCCGGCTTGACCTGTGGCCTGAGCTATCCCAATTTGCGCTCAAACTTCTGGCCTGTCCCGCTTCAAGTGTCCTGTCAGAAAGGACCTTCAGTGCAGCAGGAGGTATTGTCACTGAGAAGAGGAGTCGCCTTGGTCAAAAAAGTCTGGATTACCTCACCTTTCTTAAGATGAATGAGGGATGGATCCCAAAGGGACTGACACTGGGCGATACATTTGACTGAACAAGGCCTGATCAGATGAGTTGCCTTGGGCTAAAAATGGTCCACACGCTGCTGTATTTGAACTCTGCTGTATTTGAACTCTGCCGGATGACTTGCGTGACTTTTCCGCCACCAACTAGGGTTCAAGCCCCAATGTTTTAGGGCACTTTCTGCCTGGCAAAACAAACAGCGGCTGCGACAATACCAAATTTTCCAGCCAGGTGTACATGCCTAATTTTTCTGGCCTCTGCTGCTGCACTTGTTATAGTGCTGCAATTTTTATGGCCGCTGCTACAGAAGCGGCTGCAACAATACCAAATTTTTCAGGCATGTGTACATGCCTAATTTTTCTGGTACTCTCTGCTGACATCTCTGTCCATTTTTGCAACCGTGGATATTAGATGTATGCTGAGGGTAGCATGGTGGCTCAGAGGTTAGACTGCTGCCTTGCAGCGCTGGGGCCTTGTGTTCAAATCCCACTATGTGCTGCCTAAAGGGGGAATCTAACTATGTGATGCCTAAAGGGGGGATCTAACTATGTGCTGCATAAAGGGAGGGTCTAACTATGTGCTGCCTAATATGGGGGAATCTATGTGCTGTCTAAAGGGGGGTTCCAACTATGTGCTGCCTAAAGGTTGGCTCTAACTAACTATGTGCTGCCTAATATGGGGGAATCTATGTGCTGTCTAAAGGGGGGTTCCAACTATGTGCTGCCTAAAGGTTGGCTCTAACTAACTATGTGCTGCCTAATATGGGGGAATCAATGTGCTGTCTAAAGGGGGGATCTAACTATGTGATGCCTAAAGGGGGGCTCTATGTGCGGCCTAAAGGGGGCTAAAGCACGTTATTCCAAACCATTTAGGAATAATAGGTGATTTATGCCCTTTATGGATTAAAACCAGACTCTGCATCAACTATGTAATTTTCCATGCCAGTTTTGCCATGGATCCCGCTCCGGCACGCCACAGTCCAGGTGTTAGTCCCCTTGAAACAACTTTTAAATCACTATTTTGGCCAGAAAGAGTCCCTGTGGGTTATAAAATTCACCTGCCCATTGAAGTCAATGGTGATTCGCCTGGTTTGCCGGTTCGCTAACTCATGCGGACGTTCGCGTTCGCGGTTCGCGAACCGAAAATTTTATGTTCGCGACATCACTATTGCCTGGATACCAGTGAGGCCTAGTACCTGTGGTTACCTGGATACCAGTGAGACCTAGTACATGTAGTTGCCTGGATACAAGTGAGACCTAGTACCTGTGGTTGTCTGGATACCAGTGAGACCTGTATCTGTAGTTGCCTGGATACCAGTGAGGCCTAGTACGTGTGATTACCTGGATACCAGTGAGGCCTAGTACCTGTGGTTGTCTGGATACCAGTGAGAGTGAGCTCTAGTACCTGTGATTACATGGACACCAGTGAGGCCTAGTGCCTGTAGTTGCCTGGATACCAGTGAGGCCTAGTACCTGTGATTACCTGGATACCAGTGAGGCCTAGTACCTGTGGTTGCCTGGATACCAGTGAGGCCTAGTACCTGTAGTTGCCTGGATACCAGTAAGGCCTAGTACCTGTGATTACCTGGACACCAGTGAGGCCTAGTACCTGTAGTTGCCTGGATACCAGTGAGGTCTAGTACCTGTAGTTGCCTTGATACCAGTGAGGCCTAATGCCTGTGGTACCTTGATACCAGTAAGGTCTAGTACCTGTGGTTGCCTGGATACTAGTGAGGCCTAGTACCTTTGATTATCTGGATACCAATGAAGCCTAGTACCTGTGGTTGCCTGGATACCAGTAAGGTCTAGTACCTGTGGTTGCCTGGATACCAGTGAGGCCTAGTACCTGTGGTTGCCTGGATACCAGTGAGGCCTAATACCTGTGGTTACCTGGATACCAGTGAGGCCTAATACTAGGGATGTCCCGATACCGATACTAGTATCAGTATCTGGGCCGATACCTGGCATCTGCATGGTATCGGGGACTCGTCTAATGTCCCCGATACCAAATCCGATACCTGGTGGAGTGCTCCGCTTCACTGCCCCGTCCTCCGGTTCGCATAACTGCCACTGCCCCGTTCTGCCGTCCGCAATGTGGCATCTTATGAAGGAGTATGTGACATACACGTCACTCAACTGCGCCCAGCGTAATGCTATGGAGGAAGCAGAGTGACGTGTATGTCACATGCTCCTCCGTAAGACGCCATAATGCGGACGGCAGAATGGGGCAGTGGCAGTGATGAGAATGGGGCTGCGGAACGGTTACACCATACAGTGAGCAACAACAAAGGGGAGCTGCTGGCTACAAAGGGGGGCTGCTATCTACAGGGTGGTCCTGCCGGCTTCAAAGGGGGGACTGCTATCTACAGGGGGGTCCTGCTGGCTACAAAGGGGGGCTGCTGTCTACAGGGGGGTCCTGCTGGCTACAAAGGGGGACTACTGTCTACAGGTGGGGGTCCCGTTGGCTACAAGGGGGGTCCTGCTGTCTACAGGTGGAGGTCCTGCTGTCTGTCTGCAACTATCTATACTACCTACAAGGGGATACTACTAACTATTAACCCCTTAAGGACCAGGCCATTTTACACCTTAAGGACCAGAGCGTTTTTTGCAATTCTGACCACTGTCACTTTAACCCCTTAAGGACACATGACGTTCTCATACGTCTCCATTTCCGAGTCCTTAAGGACACATGACGTATGAGAACGTCATGTGTTTTACCGGCCCCCCGCAACCATCTGGAGCGGAGCCGGTCCCCGATGCCTGCTGAAATCGTTCAGCAGGCATCGGGGCATATCGCCCAGGGGGGTCATTATGACCCCCCATGTCGGCGATGGCCGCAGATCGCTGGACAATTCAGTCCAGCGATCTGCGGCGGATTCCGGGTCAATCGGGTCTCCAGTGACCCGGTGACCCGGAATTATTGGCTGATCGGGGCCGTCAGAGACGGCCCCGAACAGCCAGAGCCAGCAGGGGTGAGGTGGCACTGGTGCCACCTCACGATCGCCCTGATTCGTCGGCCGGATTACCGGCCGACCAATCAGGGCGCCTGCTGCGGGTGTCACTCCCGCAACCCGCTCCGCCCCTCTTCCGGAGGACGTGAGCGGGTGCGGGACGTGCACCCCGGGTGCTGGGGACCCCGATCCCCGGCGCCCCTGTTGGGATCGGGGCCCCAGAAGCAGCGGCGGCGGCGGAGACGACGAGGGACTGACCTGTGCGGCTGGATCGTTGGAGGTGAGTGACAGCCTCCTGCTGTTGCTTAGCAACAGCTCCCAGCATGCAAAAAGGGCATGCTGGGAGCTGTAGTTATGCAAAAGCAGGAGGCAGACCACCACAACTCCCAGCATGCCCTTATGGGCATGCTGGGACTTGTAGTTTTGCAACAGCTGGAGGCACATTCTTTCTATGGAAAAGTGCACCTTCAGCTGTTGTGTAACTACAACTCCCAGCTTGCACAATCAGCTAAAGTGCATGCTGGGAGTTGTAGTGGTGCATCTGGTGGTTGCATAACTACAACTCCCAGCATGCCCGTTGGCTGTCGGTGACTGCTGAGAGTTGTAGTTTTGCAACAGCTGAAGGCACACTGAGTTAAGTAGCAAACCAGTGTGTCTCCAGCTGTTGCATAACTACAATCCCCAGCATCCCCAGCCAAAGTAGTATGCCTCCAGCTGTTGCATAACTACAACACCCAGCATGCCCTTCCGCTGTCCGTACATGCTGGGGGTTGTAGCTTTTGCAACAGCTGAAGGCACACTGGTTGCAAAACACTGAGTTTGTTACCAAACTCGGTGTTTCACAACCTGTGTGTCTCCAGCTGTTGCAAAACTACAACTCCCAGCATCCACTGATAGACCGTACATGCTGGGAGTTGTAGTTTTGCAACAGCTGGATGTCCCCCCCCCCCCAATGTGAACGTACAGGGTACACTCACATGGGCGGAGGATTACAGTAAGTATCCGGCTGCAAGTTTGAGGTGCGGCAAAATTTCTGCCGCAGCTCAAACTGCCAGCGAGAAACGACTGTGAACCCCCCGCCCGTGCGACTGTACCCTAAAAACACTACACTACACTAACACAAAATAAAATAAAAAGTAAAAAACACTACATATACACATACCCCTACACAGCCCCCCTCCCCAATAAAAATGAAAAATGTCTGGTACGCCACTGTTTCCAAAACGGAGCCTCCAGCGGTTGCAAAACTACAACTCCCAGCATGCACTGATAGACCGTACATGCTGGGAGTTGTAGTTTTGCAACAGCTGGATGTTCCCCCCCCCAATGTGAACGTACAGGGTACACTCACATGGGCGGAGGATTAAAGTAAGTATCCGGCTGCAAGTTTGAGCTGCGTCAAATTTTCTGCCGTAGCTCAAACTGCCAGCGAGAAACTACTGTGAACCCCCCGCCCGTGCGACTGTACCCTAAAAACACTACACTACACTAACACAAAATAAAATAAAAAGTAAAAAACACTACATATACACATACCCCTACACAGCCCCCCTCCCCAATAAAAATGAAAAACGTCTGGTACGCCACTGTTTCCAAAACGGAGCCTCCAGCTGTTGCAAAACAACTACTCCCAGTATTGCCAGATAGCCACTGACTGTCCAGGCATGCTGGGAGTTTTACAACAGCTGGAGGCACCCTGTTTGGGAATCACTGGCGTAGAATTCCCCTATGTCCACCCCTATGCAATCCCTAATTTAGGCCTCAAATGCGTATGGCGCTCTCACTTTGGAGCGCTGTCGTATTTCAAGGCAACAGTTTAGGGTCACATATGGGGTATCGCCGTACTCGGGAGAAATTGGGCTTCAAATTTTGGGGGGTATTTTCTGCTATTACCCTTTTAAAAAATGTAAAATTTTTGGGAAAACAAGCATTTTAGGTAAAAAAAATATATATTTTTTTACATATGCAAAAGTCGTGAAACACCTGTAGGGTATTAAGGTTCAAATTACCCCTTGTTACGTTCCCCGAGGGGTCTAGTTTCCAAAATGGTATGCCATGTGTTTTTTTTTTTGCTGTCCTGGCACCATAGGGGCTTCCTAAATGCGGCATGCCCCCAGAGCAAAATTCGCTTTCAAAAAGCCAAATGTGACTCCTTCTCTTCTGAGACCTGTAGTGCGCCAGCAGAGCACTTTTCACACCCATATGGGGTGTTTTCTGAATCGGGAGAAATTGGGCTTCAAATTTTGGGGGGTATTTTCTGCTATAACCCTTTTTAAAATTGTAAACATTTTGGGAAACCAAGCATTTTAGGTAAAAAAAATATATATTTTTTTACATATGCAAAAGTCGTGAAACACCTGTAGGGTATTAAGGTTCACATTACCCCTTGTTACGTTCCCCGAGGGGTCTAGTTTCCAAAATGGTATGCCATGTGGGCTTTTTTTGCTGTCCTGGCACCATGGGGGCTTCCTAAATGCGGCATGCCCCCAGAGCAAAATTTGCTTTCAAAAAGCCAAATGTTACTCCTTCTCTTCTGAGACCTGTAGTGCGCCAGCAGATCATTTTTCACCCCCATATGGGGTGTTTTCTGAATCGGGAGAAATTGGGCTTCAAATTTTGCGGGGTATTTTCCGCTATTACCCTTTTTAAAAATGTAAACATTTTGGGAAAACAAGTATTTTAGGTAAAAAAAAATTATTTTTTCTTACATATGCAAAAGTCGCGAAACACCTGTAGGGCATTAAGGTTCACGTTACCCCTTGTTACGTTCCCCGAGGGGTCTAGTTTCCAAAATGGTATGCCATGTGGTTTTTTTTTGCTGTTCTGGCACCATAGGGGCTTCCTAAATGCGGCATGCCCCCAGAGCAAAATTTGCTTTCAAAAAGCCAAATGTGACTCCTTCTCTTCTGAGACCTGTAGTGCACCAGCAGAGCACTTTTCACCCCCATGCGAGGTGTTTTCTGTATCGGGAGAAATTGGGCTTCAAATTTTGGGGGGTATTTTCTGCTATTACCCTTTTTAAAAATGTAAAATTTTTGGGAAACCAAGCATTTTAGGTAAAAAAAAAATATATTTTTTTTACATATGCAAAAGTCGTGAATCACCTGTAGGATATTAAGGTTCACTTTACCCCTTGTTACGTTCCCTGAGGGGTCTAGTTTCCAAAATGGTATGCCATGTGTTTTTTTTTTGCTGTCCTGGCACCATAGGGGCTTCCTAAATGCGGCATGCCCCCCAAAAACCATTTGTCGCTCCTTCCCTTCTGAGCCCTCTACTGCGCCCGCTGAACAAATAACATAGACATATGAGGTATGTGCTTACTCGAGAGAAATTGGGTTTCAAATACAAGTAAAAATTTTCTCCTTTTTACCCCTTACAAAAATTCAAAAATTGGGTCTACAAGAACATGCGAGTGTAAAAAATGAAGATTTTGAATTTTCTCCTTCACTTTGCTGCTATTCCTGTGAAACACCTAAAGGGTTAATACACTTACTGAATGTTTTATTGAATACTTTAGGGGGTGTAGTTTTTATAATGGGGTCTTTTATGGGGTATTTCTAATATGAAGACCCTTCAAATCCACTTCAAAACTGAACTGGTCCCTGAAAAATAGTGAGTTTGAAAATTTTGTGAAAAATTTCAAAATTGCTACTGAACTTTGAAGCCCTCTGGTGTCTTCCAAAAGTAAAAACTCATAAATTTTATGATGCAAACATAAAGTAGACATATTGTATATGTGAACCCAAAAAAAAAATATTTTGAATATCCATTTTCCTTACAAGCAGAGAGCTTCAAAGTTAGAAAAATGCAAAATTTTCATTTTTTTCATCAAATTTTGGGATTTTTCACCAAGAAAGGATGAGAGTTACCATAAAATTTTACCACTAAGTTAAAGTAGAATATGTCACGAAAAAACAATCTCGGAATCAGAATGATAACTAAAAGCATTCCAGAGTTATTAATGTTTAAAGTGACAGTGGTCAGAATTGCAAAAAACGCTCCGGTCCTTAAGGTATAAAATGGCCTGGTCCTTAAGGGGTTAAACATTAATAACTCTGGAATGCTTTTAGTTATCATTCTGATTCCGAGATTGTTTTTTCGTGACATATTCTACTTTAACTTAGTGGTAAAATTTTATGGTAACTTGCATCCTTTCTTGGTGAAAAATCCCAAAATTTGATGAAAAAAATGAAAATTTTGCATTTTTCTAACTTTGAAGCTCTCTGCTAGTAAGAAAAATGGATATTCAAAATAAAACATTTTTGGGTTCACTTATACAATATGTCTATTTATGTTTGCATCATAAAATTTATGAGTTTTTACTTTTGGAAGACACCAGAGGGCTTCAAAGTTCAGCAGCAATTTGGAAATTTTTCACAAAATTTTCAAACTCGCTATTTTTCATGGACCAGTTCAGGTTTGAAGTGGATTTGAAGGGTCTTCATATTAGAAATACCCCATAAATGACCCCATTATAAAAACTACACCCCCCAAAGCATTCAAAATGACATTCAATAAGTGTATTAACCCTTTAGGCGTTTCACAGGAATAGCAGAAAAGTGAAGGAGAAAATTCACAATCTTCATTTTTTACACTCGCATGTTCTTGTAGACCCAATTTTTGAATTTTTGCAAGGGGTGAAAAGGAGAAAATTTTTACTTGAATTTGAAACCCAATTTCTCTCGAGTAAGCACATATCTCATATGTCTATGTTAATTGTTCGGCGGGCGCAGTAGAGGGCTCAGAAGGGAAGGAGCGTCAAATGATTTTTGGGGGGCATGTCACCTTTAGGAAGCCCCTATGGTGCCAGGACAGCAAAAAAAAACCACATGGCATACCATTTTGGAAACTAGACCCCTCAGGGAACGTAACAAGGGGTAAAGTGAACCTTAATACCCCACAGGTGATTCACGACTTTTGCATATGTAAAAAAAAAAAAAATGTTTTACCTAAAATGCTTGGTTTCCCAAATATTTTACATTTTTAAAAAGGATAATAGCAGAAAATACCCCCCAAAATTTGAAGCCCAATTTCTCCTAATTCAGAAAACACCCCATATGGGCGTGAGAAGTGCTCTGCTGGCGCACTACAGGTCTCAGAAGAGAAGGAGTCACATTTGGCTTTTTGAAAGCAAATTTTGCTCTGGGGGCATGCCGCATTTAGGAAGCCCCTATGGTGCCAGAACAGCAAAAAAAAAACACATGGCATACCATTTTGGAAACTAGACCCCTCGTGGAAAGTAACAAGGGGTAATGTGAACCTTAATACCCCACAGGTGTTTCACGACTTTTGCATATGTAAAAAAAAAAAAAAAAATTTACCTAAAATGTTGGTTTCCCCAAAATTTTTGAATTTTAAAAAGGGTAATAGCAGAAAATACCCCCCAAAATTTGAAGCCCAATTTCTCCCGAGTACGGCGATACCCCATATGTGACCCTAAACTGTTGCCTTGAAATACGACAGGGCTCCAAAGTGAGAGCGTCATGCGCATTTGAGGCCTGAATTAGGTCCTTGCATAGGGGTGGACATAGGGGTATTCTACGCCAGTGATTCCCAAATAGGGTGCCTCCAGCTGTTGTAAAAGTCCCAGCATGCCTGGACAGTCAGTGGCTGTCTGGTAATACTGGGAGTAGTTGTTTTGCAACAGCTGGAGGCTCCGTTTTGGAAACAGTGGCGTACCAGACGTTTTTCATTTTTATTGGGGAGGGGGGCTGTGTAGGGGTATGTGTATATGTAGTGTTTTTTACTTTTTATTTTATTTTGTGTTAGTGTAGTGTAGTGTTTTTAGGGTACAGTCGCACGGGCGGGGGTTCACAGTAGTTTCTCGCTGGCAGTTTGAGCAGCGGCAGAAAATTTGCCTCAGCTCAAACTTGCAGCCGGATACTTACTGTAATCCTCCGCCCATGTGAGTGTACCCTGTACGTTCACATTGGGGGGGGGGAGAAACATCCAGCTGTTGCAAAACTACAACTCCCAGAATGTAGGGTCTATAAGTGCATGCTGGGAGTTGTAGTTTTGCAACAGCTGGAGGCTCCGTTTTGGAAACGGTGGCGTACCAGACGTTTTTCATTTTTATTGTAGGGGTATGTGTATATGTAGTGTTTTTTTACTTTTTATTTTATTTTGTGGTAGTGTAGTGTTTTTAGGGTACAGTCACACGGGCGGGGGGTTCACAGTAGTTTCTCGCTGGCAGCTTGAGCTGCAGCAGAAAATTTGCTGCAGCTCAAACTTGCAGCCGGATACTTACTGTAATCCTCCGCCCATGTGAGTGTACCCTGTACATTCACATTGGGGGGGGGGGAACATCCAACTGTTGCAAAACTACAACTCCCAGCATGTACGGTCTATCAGTGCATGCTGGGAGTTGTAGTTTTGCAACAGCTGGAGACACACAGGTTGTGAAACACCGAGTTTGGCAACAAACTCAGTGTTTTGCAACCAGTGTGCCTTCAGCTGTTGCAAAAGCTACAACCCCCAGAATGTACGGACAGCAGAAGGGCATGCTGGGTGTTGTAGTTATGCAACAGCGGGAGGCATACTACTTTGGCTGGGGATGCTGGGGATTGTAGTTATGCAACAGCTGGAGACACACTGGTTTGCTACTTAACTCAGTGTGCCTTCAGCTGTTGCAAAACTACAACTCTCAGCAGTCACCGACAGCCAACGGGCATGCTGGGAGTTGTAGTTATGCAACCAGCAGATGCACCACTACAACTCCCAGCATGCACTTAAGCTGTTTGTGCAAGCTGGGAGTTGTAGTTACACAACAGCTGAAGGTACACTTTTCCATAGAAAGAATGTGCCTCCAGCTGTTGCAAAACCATAAGTCCCAGCATGCCCATAAGTGCATGCTGGGAGTTGTGGTGGTCTGCCTCCTCCTGTTGCATAACTACAGCTCCCAGCATGCCCTTTTTGCATGCTGGGAGCTGTTGCTAAGCAACAGCAGGAGGCTGTCACTCACCTCCTGCTGCTGCTTGATCGCCGCACAGGTCAGTCCCACCGCCGCCGCCGTCGTCGCTCCTGGGGCCCCGATCCCAACATTAACGCCGGGGATCGGGGTCCCCAGCACCAGGGGTGCACGTCCCGCACCCGCTCACGTCCTCCGGAAGAGGGGCAGAGCTGGTGCGGGAGTGACACCCACAGCAGGCGCCCTGATTGGTCGACCGGTAATCCGGCCGACGAATCAGGGCGATCGTGAGGTGGCACCAGTGCCACCTCACCCCTGCAGGCTCTGGCTGTTCGGGGCCGTCTCTGACGGCCCCAATCAGCCAGTAATTCCGGGTCACCGGGTCACTGGAGACCCGATTGACCCGGAATCGCCGCAGATCGCTGGACTGAATTGTCCAGCGATCTGCGGCCATCGCCGACATGGGGGGGCATAATGACCCCCCTGGGCGATATGCCGCGATGCCTCCTGAACGATTTCAGCAGGCATCGGGCACCGGCTCCCCTCCGGCTAGCGGCGGGGGGCCGGGAAAGGACAGGACGTACTCCTACGTCCTCGGTCCTTAAGGACTTGGAAACGGGGGCGTAGGAGTACGTCCATTGTCCTTAAGGGGTTAAAGGCAATCTTATGGCAGAGTCACCTGCACTAACTTGAATTTAAAGGTAGACTAGCTGAGTACCCGGCGTTGCCCGGTTTTTCCTTCCTCGTCCTTGTTGGGGAGGAAAATCAACAAAGGAGGAAGCTTTGGACTTCATATCCCATCCTCATATATTGTTGTCATATCCCAACCCCATATCCCGTCCTCATACTCCGACCTCCTATCCCATCCTCCTATCCTGTCCTCCTATCCAGTCCTCCTGTCCCATCCTCCTATCCCGTCCTCCTATCTCGACCTCCTATGCCGACCTCATATCTCGACCTCCTTTCTCGACCTCCTATCCCGTCCTCCTATCTCAACCTCCTATTCTGTCTTCCTATCCCATCCTCCAATCTCGACCTCCTATCCCGTCCTCCTATCCCGGCCTCCTATCCACTACTCCTATCTCAACCCCCTATCCCATCCTCCTATCTCCACCTCCTATCCCGACCTCCTATCTCCACCTCTTATCCCGTCCTCCTATCCCGTCCTCCTATCTCCACCTCCTATCTCCACCTCCTATCCTGTCCTCATATCCCGACCACCTAACTCAACCTCCTATCCCGACCATCCCGTCCTCCTATCTTGACCTCCTATCTCGACCTCCTATCTTGACCTCCCAACCCGTCCTCATATCCCGACCTGTAATATTTGTACCAGGTACTGAAATATCTCCAGCTGTACGGAAGTTATGTGGGAACACACATTTCCCATTGATTTGCATGGGACTTTAAACAAAAACCCTGACCCTCACAAATGGGGGTAGTTAAGGGTTAAATTAACTATCCTATATTTTAAGTGGACATATAAGTAACATGTGACCAAGTATTATCGAAATATCTCCAGCCTTTTGGAAGTTATGCAGTAACATATATTTTCCATAGACTTGTATAGGACTTTAAACATAAACCCCACCCCTGGCAAATGGGGGTGAGTAAGGGTTAAATTACCTATCTTATGTTTGTTGTTGACATATAAGTAACATGTGTGCCAAGTTTCATGTCAATATCTTTAGCCGTTTGGACGTGATGCTGGAACATACATACACACATACGTACACACGTTGAGTTTTATATATATAGATAGGTCAGGTGACCCGGTTTCTACCGCTCCTCACCATGTGAACATCAGCGCAATCGCTATAGAAGAGCAATGTTCAGTGTATGCAATCTACAGATTATATGTAATAGTTTCCTATAGGGACTAAAGCATAGTGAAATAAACAAGTTAATAAATGTGAATAAACCCCTTCCCTAATAAAAGTTTTGATCTCCTCTCTTAGGGTGCATTAACACCATGTTTGCAAGATCCGGCTGTGAAATTTCAAAACCGGGCACTCCCGTATCCCAGCCGGACCGGCGCCAAAACTCATTCTTTAAAATGCACCGACCAGAGTCAGATTGTGACTCTGGTCGGCTCAATTTTTCCCTGTATAGGGTTTTGTGGCCAGACTGAAAACCGCAGCATACCACGGTTTTCAGTCCAGCCGCAAAACCAGATACGGAGCAGAAAAGATCCAACCAGAGTCACTATCTGACTCTGGTCGGTGTATTTTAATGAATGAGGTTTGGCGCCTGTCCGGCTGGGATACGGGAGCGCCAGGTTTTCAAATTTCCCAGCCAGATTCCCAGCCTGATCTGGCAGCCGGATCTCTCAAATATGGTGGGAATGTACCCTTACCCCAATGCAAAAAAAATACATAAACATATTTGGTATCGCCATGTGTGGAAATGTCTGAACTATTAAAATATTATGTCACTGAAACAGCACGGTCAATGGCGTAAACGTTAAGTCCAGAATTGCTCATTTTTGGTCAGTTTATATACCAGAAAAAAAAATTAAGAATAAAAAGCGATCAAAAAGACCCATCAAAACAAAAATAGTACCAATAAAATCTAGAGATCACAGTGAAAAAAATGACCATCATACAGCCCTCTATATGGAAAAATAAAAAAGTTATAGGGGTCAGAGGACAATTTTGAGTATTCTAATTTTCTTACAAAAAGTTACACCAAATATATCGGGTTATACCACGCACCGGCCTATAACACGCACCCTCATTTTTGCAAGGAAATTTGGGTATGAAATTTGAACCTCCCTCCTGTGGCCGCATCATTGATCTCGGCTTCTAGGTCCTACTTGAAACGCATACTCATTGCCTCCGCCACAGGCCCACTCGTCCCGTTATTTGATAATCCGGGTTTCTTGCCAGCAGTCAATTCACCCACATTCCTATCCTTTTGCAGAGACGAGGCCCCCCCGTGCTATATGATCTGTGGTAGGCCTCAGGGGTAGGGGTAGTACAGTCAGGGATTTGCTTTGGTATATCAGGGGTTAATGTTAACCCTATAGTTCGTGATTACACATCTCAGTTGTAACAGAATTTTCGCCTCCCCCCTTACTTTTCTCTTGGCCCCCTTGTATGGTGCACCACAAGCACCGTTCCTGTACACAGCAACACGGTTTACAGCACATGAATAAAGTTCTTTTTCTGGGGGGGAGTACACTTTCACTAATGGCGACTGTAGTAGGCAAATACCCGTATCCTGTTCGTGCAACGCCAAAAGGGCTTTGTGGTAAGCCTCAGGGGTAGGGGTAGTACAGTCAGTGATTTGCTTTGGTATATCAGGGGTTAATGTTAACACTATAGTTCGTGATGCCAGGCTGAGGGCTAGTATGCTGAGATGATTCTCTGGCCTATCGCCGCCCTTCCCAGTAACGATAGGTGCATAAGAATAAAGACTGAAGGTCCATAAGGTAGTTGAATTTGAACTTGCATAAACTTTACTTAACGGCTTGCTGTACATCCACAGAGTAGTAACAGTCTCAATTAAACAGTCTCTATATACTTCAATGACTGACAGATGTTGCGGACCTTAACTTTAGACAATAGTCTCTGAATTCAGGGTATATTCCGAAGATCCGTACGGATTTAGGGGATAGATAAGGTCCGGTGGTCTTGCAGAGTATTTAGGGATTGATACACTCACAATTTGGAATAGAACAGCCGTCGCCGCAAGGCTAAGGCCTAAACTCACTGATGACAGCAGCGCAGATCCTTTCTCGTCAACAGCCAGGAACAAAGAGAGAGATTAATGGCTGCCTCGCCCTTATATGGGCAGGGTCGGGGCCGTTTTGATTGGTCCAGCCCTCTGTCACTCACTGTCACAAAGGAAATGAGTGCATTAAATCACAAGGACCTCCAATGGTCCTCAAGCAGAAATACCATACCAGAGTTCACCTGATCACGTGACCCGAAGGTCCTACTACGCTTCTCACAGGTAATTAACTATTTATATACATTTTATATAGTTAGACTTCCACAAATAAAGAGCATACGATTAGAGCAATGACTATAGGGGTGAGAGGTTACTAGGGGTGGACTATACAAAAGGACCCCGACGTACTAGGGACTCTGGCTATGGGGACCTATAAACAGGTACCGTATAGGATGCGGTACCGGGACACCACAAACCCCCTTACTTAAGATAAGTCGACCTCGACGCCTGTCCCCTAAGACAGAGGGACTAGGACTAGAACAGGATGATCTATAAATTTGCTATACATCCTAAGTAAACAGTGAACACATTAACATTCCCTGATACTCTCACTAGTATCTGGACTAGACAATAGAAATCTATCTAGGCATTGGTACAATCTACACATTAATGCTATCTAGACATTTATGCTATCTAGACATTTATGTTATCTAGACATTTATGAAGCTATCTAACCTTTAGTTTCTAGCTCCTTAAACCTTTTGTTAAATTTACTTTACATTTTAAAACTTACTAGACAATTAGGCAGCTATCTGACATGTAGTTGCTAGCTCCTAAGACATTTTCTTAGCTCTCTACACATTTTTACGAGACTAACTAGACATTAGTACAGCTCTATATACCTTTAGCGTCAGGCTGACTAGACATTTTTATTATCTCACACATTTTATTCTTTTTGCCAACAATGAGTTGTTACCTGTTAGTACACATAAGGTATACTGGCTAGCCTGAAGCTAGATCACAGTAAGATTGGCTGCTAGGGTCTATCGGCTACATGCTACTTACCCCTAGAGCACTTCACATAACCTACCTAGGTTACTTTAAGCATTACGTGTTTAATTCTATATTCGCAAGAGTACCTACTGGCCAGGTAGAACATCTCACACACGCGAAGAAGGAGAAGAAGAAGTGTACCTAACAGTGGCAGGAATTGGATCTCAATAGGCTACAATCCCTAAAGTGTTTTCTTAAGTGAGATATTTATTTTGGTGTATGTACTAGAAAAACGTGAGGTAGTACATTTAAGTCAGTAATCTAGAGTACTATGTGTGTAAGTACTATTTTAAGGGGAAGTTACCCTATATTTTTCTGTTGAGACAGGTGCTAGCGATTGGCGACAGCAACAATACTACCCTCGGAGGAGCCAAGGTGTCACCTGTTGAGTAACTACTAAAATACCTTTAGCATTCTATACATTTGTCTGTACAAAAATTATTTATGTTTTTAGTGTTGAGTGTACACGTGCAACACACTGAGATTTTCTATGTACAACTCTGACTCACTTTTTTATGTACATAGCCATTAGACTATCTTTCTATGCACAAAGCTTACTTATTTTTTATGTACACAGACACGAGGATATCTTCCTGCGTACAAGGACCGTGTACATATCTACTATACAGACCTATACAATTATCAACACTCCAACATGGTTCAGGCGCATTAACCTGATAAGTGCAACATTTAGCATAAGAGTTCTTATGAAGCTGCTGGTATATGTATAAAATAGACTTGTAAGGATCAGCAGTCCACCTACACTAGGAGTCCACAGAAAATATAAAATTGGTGTGTAAGGATCAGCAGTCCACCTACACTAGGAGTTCATAGGAAGGGAAAGGTAAACACGGCCTTACCACAAATCAGCCGGGTACAGTCCTTAATGAATCTCCTACAGGCTAGGAGTCTCTTGACTTAATAGTCAGGCACAAGATTAGTGGTTACGTTGCTGAACTTTGAACTGGAACAATCTTAGCACAGTCCTGCTAGGCACAATTCTTGAACTTGGTCACTGCAAAACAAAAGTGGTTAATGCAAGAAATAATCTGACATTACTTTAGATTCTCTTTAAAGGACGTTCTTCTGCCAACATCAGGGGGAGGATTGGACTTAACATAGCTTTGCCACACCACATTGGTGAGGATGGAGTGGTGGAAAGCAACATTAGCAGGGGTCACAGGCTTTCTAGCCGGGATCAAAGTGGGGCAATAGGGCTTGAGTATCATCTCCAAACCAGGATGGACCCATGACTCTTTCGTTGGTACCCTGGAAGCAGGCAAACTCTCCCTGTCAGAAGAGGGCCTTGGTACATACGTTGGTACCTGTGCAGGAGGCAAACGCTCATTGCTCCGAGAGGGCCTAGGTACGTGCGTTGGTACCTCTGGAACAGACAAACTCTCATTGCTCCGAGAGTGTCTAGGTACGGTCTTTGGTGCCCGCAATTTAGGCTTACTTGCTTGAACTTGAGCAGGACTTGACTCTTGACGATAGGTAGAAGATGAAGAACTTGGCTCTTTGCTGTACATAGAAGATGATGAACTTGACTATTGAAGCTCCTCCTCCTTGGGTACACTGGTAGAGGCTTTAGGAGCAGACCTTGTTGGCCTAAAGTTGAAGGGAAAAGACTCCCAATCCATTCATGGGAAATACTTGAAAGGAAACTGTGTTGGGGCTGTTGTTCTGGTGACCGCTGCAGCCCATTCACCACGAAGGCTCTGGACGGGGGTGTACTCCACAATTTCACCCACCTCCAAGGTGTAGAATTTCTTATGGAGATATGGCCTTTGTACTGCTCGCCGGTTTACGAGGATGGTCTGCCCAGTGTGGCAGTCAAGGAGTGTCCCATAACCTCTGACCTTGTCGAACTTGGCCACAGTTGCTCTTCTTCTTTCTAATGGCTCCTCCCCTTCTCTGGGGTGATCCCATTTACGAATGTACAATGCCTCCATTTCTTTTGTGTTTTCTTGCCACCGTACTTTCTCTTCATGGGGCAAATGTACGTGTTTGGGGGCATAAAGTTCTTTATGTCAGGTTTTTAGCTTTTCCATCAATTTGGCCAGCTCGGCTTCTTGACGGGCCCTTTCCCTTTCTGCAGTTGGGATTTGTGGGAGTGGGTTCCCAGGTAATGGTTGAAGTACTCTGTGCATGTACTCGATCAGCTCCAGCTCATCTCCGAACACCCATTGCGGCAATTTTGGTGAGCACGGTCGTGCACTTGGCAAGCTTGATCGAGGTATGACTTCAGGGCTGGAGGAGGAAGAATAGGCCGCCTCTGGCGGGGTACTCACTGCAGATTCCTCCGATGGGATCTCGGCCCACGAGCCCCAGGTTCTGTGGTGAGGGGACAGTCTCACCGGTGAAGCACCTCCAGGTGTCCCTGCGCTCTCCGCTGGAGGTGTCTCTGGCCAATCGTCGTCATCATCAGGCAGTGGGGGAAGATTGCAGGCCCCTCTTCGTCTAATGACAACAGCTGCAGACTGTCAGCAAGCTCTTGAAGAAGTTGGGCTGCGACTGCCACAACTTTCCGTGTTTCCGGTGCCATTTTGCTAACTTCACCACGTGGAACGCTGCTCTCTGCCATGTCTGTACTCTCCGGCTCTCTGTGCAGACTGAAGAGGTCGCTGTGCGTGGTGTCTTTTATAGTGGACTTCTCCAAAATGGCAGCCGGCAGGAAGGACGTTATCGGTGCAGCCCCGACTTCCGGTCCCTCCAGAGACGACTCCTGTGTCTCCAAGTTCCCTTTCGGCTGTGACACAGCAATTTGGCAGCCACGCCCAGGGGCGGGCGTGGCGCAGCGCTGGCTTTCTTCGCGCGCAGTTTACGCATCTCAATTGTAACAGAATTTTCGCCTCCCCCTTACTTTTCTCTTGGCTTGTATAGTGCACCACAAGCACCTTTTTTTTGGGGGGGGGAGTACACTTTCACTAATGGCGACTGTAGTAGGCAAATACCCGTATCCTGTTCGTGCAATGCCAAAAAGGCTTTGTGGTAAGCCTCAGGGGTAGGGGTAGTACAGTCAGGGATTTGCTTTGGTATATCAGGGGTTAATGTTAACACTATAGTTCGTGATGCCAGGCTGAGGGCTAGTATGCTGAGATGATTCTCCGGCCTATCGCCGCCCTTCCCAGTAACGATAGGTGCATAAGAATAAAGACTGAAGGTCCACAAGGTAGTTGAATTTGAACTTGCATAAACTTTACTTAACGGCTTGCGGTACATCCACAGAGTAGTAACAGTCTTAATTAAACAGTCTCTATATACTTCAATGACTGACAGATGTTGCGGACCTTGACTTTAGACAATAGTCTCTGAATTCAGGGTATATTGCAAAGATCAGTCCGGATTTAGGGGATAGATAAGGTCCGGTGGTCTTGCAGAGTGTTTAGGGATTGATACACTCACAATTTGGAATAGAACAGCCGTCGCCGCAAGGCTAAGGCCTAAACTCACTGATGACAGCAGCGCAGATCCTTTCTCGTCAACAGCCAGGAACCAAGAGAGAGATTAATGACCGCCGCGCCCTTATATGGGCAGGGGCGGGGCCGTTTTGATTGGTCCAGCCATCTGTCACTCACCGTCACAAAGGAAATGAGTGCATTATGTCACAAGGACCTCTAAAGGTCCTCAAGCAGAAATACTATAGAGTTTACCTGATCACGTGACCCGAAGGTCCTGCTACGCTTCTCATAGGTAATTAACTATTTATATACATTTTATACAGTTAGACTTCCACAAATAAAGAACATACAATTAGAGCAATGACTATATGGGTGAGAGGTGACTAGGGGTGGACTATACAAAAGGACCCCGACGTCCTAGGGACTCTGGCTATGGGAACCTATAAACAGGTACCGTATAGGATGCGGTACCGGGACACCACAGATCTACTCACTCCAACGGGTTTGAAACCCATCTCTGACTTTTTCCAGTCATCCCTTCCGACACCGATGCACCGTCTTCAATAGCACCAACTAACACACTTTTATAATGTTCAGAAAAGGCGTCTGCAGCTTCACAGACCTTTCACCCCGTTTGAACGTCTTTGTGCCTCTACGGGGCCATTCAGTCAGCTCCATTTACTCTCTCCTCTTAGAATCCTGCCCGGCAGCGCCTATGGCCTTCTGTTCAGAGTGGGAAAGGGAGCTAGGGTGCACAATTTCGGAAAAAGACTGGCAAATGGCATTTTCGCGGTGTCACAGATCCTCCACGTCATGTAAAGCGTACAAAACAAATTATAAAATCATCACCAGATGGTACCGAGTTCCCTCACTCCTTGCACGCATGTACCCAAATGTGACGGATGCCTGCTGGCGGTGAGGGAACCCGGGTGGCACCATGACACATATATGGCTTCAATGTCCGGCACTGGATTTCTTTTGGTCCCAGACACTAAATATAATTTCCAGACTTATATCACAAACGGTCCCGAAATCTCCTAAGCTACTCCTCCTCTCTATACCTCTGGCTCCCATGCCCGGCTCTTCTACTAAATTACTCCAACATCTCTTACTAGCGGCCAGAGCGGTTATCCCGCGTTTATGGAAATCACCGTCCGCCCCCCCCCCCCCCTCCATTTCGTCCTGGCTTCGGGAGGTTTCCCACATATATAGAATGGAGGAGCTTTTAGCTGACTCCAGGAATCAGTTGGATAGGTTTTATGGAATCTGGAGGCGCTGGTCGGAGTTCATATCTTCTGTAGAGTTTGATACCCTATATCTGTAGACCGGGTTTATTGCTCTGTACTAGAAAAATACATCTATACACTGTCATTGAAATTGATGAATTGATGCCCGGGGGGTTTCCTGTCTTGCCTGCTCCGAGTGGTAAGTGTTTGACTTATCTGGACCTGCTATGAACTTCTTCCCTCTCCCCCCCCCCCCCCACCCGACTATTTTCCTTCTCTACTCTTATACGCGTCTAGCCCATGCTACTTATTTCTGTTTCTCCATCCTTTTTCTCCCACCCTTGTCTCCCATCAGTCCCCATGAGTTCCATTCTGGAAGCCTCTTGTAGGCCTCTAGTGGAAATCAGTCCCCATGGTACCTGCCTGGGTACCTTTTTTTGAGCTATACAATCCCCCTTAAATGTTACAGTTTCCTGCTCAGTATGTGCTTATAGTTCTCAGGTACCTAACAGCGAGACTCCTTTTTGATATGTTATAATCAGGTTGTCATTCACTTGCTGCTACAGTCTTGCATTGCCGAAAAGCTGATTAATGGTCCGCACTAATTCTTGTCTGATTGTCTTCCCATGCACAGGGTACCTGGGAATCCACTGCCTATTTCGTGAAATTTTGTTCTTAGTTGATTGTGTACGACATTTTGCCATACCTGACATTATATGTTCACATGATTATACGAAAAGTTAATAAAGATATACTTTGAAACAAATAAAAAAAATAACCGACAGCCAAGAGGCCGAGTGAAATTCCAAAAATGGAGTGATTTCTTACAAAAAAAATTTGATGTCTTTAACCCCTTAAGGACCAAGCCAATTTTCACCTAAAGGACCAGGCCAGTTTTATTTTTGTGTTTTCATTTTTTACACCTCGCCTTCTAAAATCCATAATTCCTTTTTTATTTCCATCTACAGACCCATATAAGGGCTTGTTTTTTGCATGACCAATTTTACTTTGTAATGAAACTTAAATGAAAACCACAATTTTGCGTATTTTGGAGGGTTTCGTTTTCACATTGTACACTTTACGGTAAAAATGACATGTGTTCTTTATTCTGTGGGTCAATACGATTAAAATGATACACATGGCTAGATACTTTTACATTTTTGTACCGCTTAAAAAAATCTAAAACTTTTTGTACAAAATCAGTAATCTAAAATCGCCCTATTTTGACCATCTATATCTTTTTCATTTTTCCTTATATAGGGCGGTATGAAGGCTCATTTTTTGCACCGTCATCTGTACTTTTTATCGATACCACAGTTGCATATATAAAACTTGTAGATTATTTTTTATAAATTTTTTAAAAATAAAATGTGACAAAAAAGCTGCATTTTTGGAATTAATTTTTTTTTAACATTTACGTCATTCACTGTAGGGGATAATTAACATTATATTTTGTTAGTACAGACATTTAGGCTAGCAGCGATACCAAATATGTTTATAACAAAAAAATATACGCTTTTTTGGGGTAAAATGGGAAAAACTGACAATTTCCATTTTTATTGGGGGAGGAGATTTTTCACTTTTATTTTTTACTTTTTATTTTTAAATTTTTCAACTTTTATTTGACACTTTTCATGTCCCCATAGGGGACTATCTATAGCAATCCTTTGATGCGGGGTTCCAACGGTCGGACCACTGTGAACAGCTACTTATTTCCTATCCTGTGGATGCCTGGATACCAGTGAGGCCTAGTACCTGAAGTTGTCTGGATACCAGTGAGGCCTAGTACCTGTGGTTGCCTGGATACCAGTGAGGCCTAGTACCTGAAGTTGTCTGGATACCTGTGTAATCTAGTATCTGTGCTGGCCTGGAAACCAGTAAGGCCTAGTACCTGTGGTTGCCTGGATACCAGTGAGGCCTAGTACCTGTGGTTTCCTTGATACTAGTGAGGCCTAATACCTGTAGTACCTGGATACCATTGACCAGAAAGGCCTAGTACCTGTGGTTGCCTGGATACCATTGAGGCCTAGTACCTGTAGTATCTGGATACCATTGACCAGAGAGGCCTAGTACCTGTATACCATTGACCAGAGAGGCCTAGTACCTTTGGTTACCTGGACACAAGTAAGGCATAGTACCTTTGGTTACCTGGACACCAGTGAGGTCTAGTACCTTTGGTCACCTGAGCACCAGTAAGGCTAAGTACCTGTGGTTGCCTGGATACCAGTGAGGCCTAGTACCTGTGGTTGCTTGGATACCAGTAAGGCCTAGTACCTGTGGTTGCCTGGATACCAGTGAGGCCTAGTACCTGTGGTTGCCTGGATACCAGTGAGACATAGTACCTGTGGTAGCCTGGATACCAGTGAGGCCTAGTACCTGTGGTTGCCTGGATACCAGTGAGGCCTAGTACCTGTGGTTTGCTGGATACCAGTGAGGCCTAGTACCTGTAGTACCTGGATACCATTGATCAGAGAGGCCTAGTACCTGTAGTACCTGTGAATACCATTGACCAGAGAGGCCTAGTACCTTTGGTTACCTGGACACCAGTGAGGTCTAGTACCTTTGGTCACCTGAGCACCAGTAAGGCTAAGTACCTGTGGTTACATGTGGATGGCTGTAAGAAAAAGATTCAGATCTCCATAAAAATAAAATAAAGCCCAACCCTGTATAACAATATATTCAGTTTACAGGTGGGAACACTGTGGGTCACCATGATGCACTGGATTCTCCGGCACCTGGATGTATAAAAACGTACTAAAACAATTAAGCAAGTATTGTAAACGGCCAAACATTACCTTTGGGATCATTTCCATGTAAGATTTCACAGGGACCATTAATAAGTTAATTTTAGGAACATTTACCGATCCTTGATTAACCCCTGAGGAAAAAAAAAAACATTTGGGCCGCATCATTATTATTACTGCAAACAACAACAAGGTGAGCGCCATGAGAGGAGGCTCAGATGCTACAGAATATCAACACATGGTCTAATAATTCCTCAGAGGTTTATTACCACAATTAATACCCCTCCAGTTTATTACAAGACGGTATAAATAGAAATAAAGTCTGAAGGATACTTCTCCATATGGTGTGAAAATACCAACACCGGCAAACAAAACTTATACAGTCACCTATAATCCTCATTATTGCTGGAGATTTCAATCTTCAAGACGCAGTTCTTTCTGCTATGGGAATCAATCAATACAAAGTAGGTGTCACTTATGATAAATCTGAAGCTAAGTGTTACATACCTACCTAGCAGGGCTCCAGTGCTGTATGCACATTGCAGCTTTCTCCATTGTGCTGACCAGAGCCGTACATGCCACAAGGCCATTTGTCAGGGAATTAAATGCTGGTTGGTCAATCAGAAGGTGGAAGAATCGGGCCAATCAGCTGCGGCTCTGGCACTCCTTTTGGCGACTGGACATTTAAACCTGTGTATTCACCTGCGCTTATGATAAAGGTTTCTTCCCATCATTTGCATTCCTTGTTCCCTGTACCTGTTTATCCATGCTGACTATCTGGGACATTAGCCTGTTCCCCAATGTTCTTTGTTGATTTTGTACTTCACCACCATCTTGGTTTGACCCATAGCTTGTCCTGACTTTGAGATTTTGTACCTTATCTGCAGTTGTGTTGCTGACTTGGTTTGTCTGACTATTCGGACTACTCTTACGCTCCTGCACCTAGTCCAGTGCAGGGTCGGTAAACCAGTTGTGGGGAACCCTTTAGGGTGGATGGTCCAAGTAGGTAGGGAAAGGGGTTTTGGGGTAAGCAGTAGGTTAAGCTCCTTCCCTACCCTAGACGTGACACTAATACTTAGTAAGTCAGAAGAACATTGTGGACCATCTCATTTACCCTTTTTGCCAGTACAACAGGCTGATCCATTCATCCACTTGAGAGATTCCATGTGAGTTTGAATGATTAATCTGTCTTTATATCTCCAATGAGGGGAAAATGTGTGTCTGCTATAGGTCTTTCGGCAGATTAAAGGGCTTCCTACATGTTCAATTGCCCCTGGACACAGAACTGGTGGAGGAGAGAGCAATCAGCTTCCTGCTCCATCACTTCATCTTGTAGGTTTCAGGTGCTTTAGGTCTGTGGCCTACAAGAGGCTGGGCGAAGGTGAAGACCACCTCATACCGACACATCATGTCACCAGCAGGAAGTGGTCTCAACAGTGTGGGAGGGAGGAAAAGCGAGTTTCATGTAATTTTGTTTGTAAGCACAAAGGAAGCATTCATAATGGAAGGATAGGGGCTACCTAGTGCGTGGGGGCACAAAGCCGGCAAAATTATGTGTAGGGGCACAAATGTGGGTCAAAAAATTGCCATTGCGTCCATGCTCCTGTGACCAATCTATGTTTATACCGATAAGACACAATAAGGCTGGGTTCACATCACGTTTTTGCCATACTGTTTGCAATCCATTTTTCTAATCAAAACTGTAAGGCAAAAAAATGGATGGAACAGTATGGGAAAAAGTAAACCGTATGCGTTTTTAAACCATATACTGTTTTTAAAATTGCATACAGTTCCGTCCGTTTTTATTTTTAAAAAACCCATACATTTTTGAAAATGTTGTCCATTTTTAATGGGAGGGGTCTTGGGTGGGGACTTTAGGATGCAAATGCGCATGTGCAAAGTAAAAACCGTATACGGTTTCCCGTATGGAACCGTATACATGTGCGTTTCCCATTGATGTCCATGTTAAAAAAAAAACACGTCTGCGGTTGCAGTACGGTTTTTAAACCAGAGACAAAACCGTGGTCAATTACGGTTTTGAATACTGGAGAAAACCGTATTGCAAGCAAACCGGATGCATGCGGTTTTCAATTATTTGTCTATGTATACGTTTTTCAATACGGTTCCATACGTTTTTCAATAATGAAAACGTATACGGGAAACGTACTTGCAAAACGTGGTGTGAACCAACCCTTAAACACATTTGTTAAGTTTCTCATTTGTAACTGTAGTATTACCACTATATTCCCCAGGTATGAAATAGTATTTACAATATGAAAACATATAAATAAATTTAACAAAAGGAAGATTGGGCTCCTTTTTAATATATAATACAAAATTTAGAATCTTAAAGGGGTACTCCGGCCCTAAGATATCTTATCCCCTATCCAAAGGATAGGGGATAAGATGTCTGATCGCGGGGGTCCCGCCACTTGCGACCCCTGCAATTTTGCATTCGGCACTCACCTCTTTGAGATACATGCCACACTGCCAGCTCACAAACTCCCCGCCCCCGCTATGCAAGTCTATGGGAGGGGGCGTGACGGACGTCACGCCCCCTCCCATAGACTTGCATAGCGGGGGCGGAGGAGTGATGTCACATGGGGCGGAGTCGTGACGTCAGGATACTCCACCTCCGTGGTCGGCACTTGGCAGTTTGTGAGCTGGCAGCGCGGCGAGGTGCAGCTCAAAGAGGTGGGTGCCGAATGCAAGAGGCGGGTCCTCCACGGTCAGACATCTTATACCCTATCCAAAGGATATATAGGGGATATAGGGCCGGAGTACCCCTTTAAAGCAAAACAGAACTTAATTAGTATTATTTATACAATAAGTTATAATCTAAAAACAAAAGAGAAAGAATTGTGAATAATGAAGTAGAATTGTTTGCTGATGACTAAAGGCTCGTGTACATGAGCAGATGTTCTGGGAGCGATTGCCAATACGATCTCTTTAAGAAATATAATACTAAGCATTATCATCTACATGATTGTTTTAAAGGGGTACTCCGTTATTTTTTTGTGTCCGTTTTTGCCCATGCTATATGTGTTTTGTTTTTTTCCCTGTGTAGCTATGTCCTGTGTGTGTTTACTGACCTTCTTACTGTTGCCAGATGTTCAGTAATTTTGCGGGGCCCTCATTGCGGTCGACCACGCTTTTTTTTCTTTGCCCTCCTCGTTGCAGTCGGGACGTGTCTGTGTCCGTGTACGTAATGATTGGCGTCCCCCAGCGTCTCCTCGAGGGCTCTCCCCTTGTTGAATATTAATTTGTTTTCTTTCTAGCCTCCTCCTCTGTGGGTTGTGCTTTTGGTCTCTGCTGTGGTTTGATTGGATCCCTCTCTTCCAATCAGTGGCATCCAATCTCGTTACTTCTTTTTTTTTTTTTCTCTTCGCACACGCTGTGCAAGTTCGGTTGGCCGGTGACGTAAAGTATTTTCTTATATGTGAAAAATGCAATACGCATGCGCGAGTCTACGCTATTAGCATAGACCTAGCGTAGGCTACGTTAGGAGTGTAAACCTGCGCATGCGCAGTAGTATATTTAGCTTATTGGAAAATACTTTAAATCATAGACTTACGTTAAGAGCTTATCTTTTAGCGTAGCAGGTTTTCCACGGCTACGCTAAGAGATAAGATATTAACGTAAGCCTATGATGTTAAGTATTTTCCAGTAAGCTAAATTTACTACTGCGCATGCGCAGGTTTACGCTCCTAACTTAGCCTACGCTAGGTCTACTCTAATAGCGTAGACTCGCGCATGCGTATTGCGTTTTTCACTTATTGGAAAATACTTTACAGCTCCGGTGCTGGTTGGCTGGAATGGCTTTGCGCCTGCGTAAAGCATCTGTCCCGGCTCCGTGTATAGTAGCTGGGTGGTTTTGTGTCACGCTGCTGTGCATAGGCAGAAGAGGAGGAGGCTGGATTATGCAAAGGAGTGGAGGATTATAAGGAAAAGAGGGATGACATGTGGAAGAAAAGGGGCGGCTTCCAGAGCGAGGAAACAGCCGCAAGCACTCGTGGGAAATGTAGTAAATAAACCCCCGAACACAGGAAGTCGATCCAGACAGAAGAAACAAGCTCAGCACAATGGAGGACATAGCGTACATTGGGTGCAGCACAGAGGAAAACTACAGGAGAAGGTAACAGGGAAAGTAGCAACCTATGAGGGGGGCCAAAAACCTAAAAACCAACGGAGTACCCCTTTAATTCATTATTCAGTTACCTACGTAAAGGGGTTAACCAGGAATAGAAAAATAAACAGGTCATTTCTTTCCAAATCCGCTCCCTGTCTGTCTCCGTGTTGTATGTGGTATTACAACTTGGCTCCATTTACTTCAATGGAAATAAGTAACAGAACAACACCCAACCTGGAGACAGACAGGGAGCAGTTCTGGAAAGATATTTCCTGTGTTTTTCTATTCCTGGATAACCCATTTAACAATGTTACATGATGGCAATTGATTATTATTTTTTCATGTTTACATAAACAATTGATCATGTGATTAAAGATTGTTTTATTACAAATTGTTCATCATTTTACTTACTCTCGCGCAGGTTATTGTGCGCACTCGTTCCTAACTGCTTGAATCGGACGGATCATCTGGCTGTGTAAATGGACCCTAAAAGCAATGCCAGGTCTGTATACATGAATAATAAGGGGAGGAGTTTCTTACACCGCTGTCTCAGATGGTACTCCGCCCCTAGACATCTTATTCCGTATCCAAAGCATAGGGGATAAGATGTCTGATCGCGGGGGTCCCGCTGCTGGGAACCCTCGCGATTTCTCCTGTAGCACCCCTGTCATCTGCCACATGGAGCGAACTTCGCTCTGTGCCCGATGATGGGCAACACAGGAGCCAGAGTTTTGTGATGTCATGCCCCGCCCCCTCGTGATGTCACGCCCCGCCCCGTCAATGCAAGTCTATGGGAGGGGGCATGACGGCTGGGAACCCCCATGATCAGACATCTTATCCCCTATCCTTTGGATAGGGGATGAGATGTCTAGGGGTGGAGTATCCCTTTAAGTAACAGAAGGTTGACTTATGATTTATTAAAGGGTTTATCCAGGAAAAAATCTTTTTTTTATATATCAACTGGCTCCAGAAAGTTAAACAGATTTGTAAATTACTTCTATAAAAAAAATCTTAATCTTTTCAGTACTTATGAGCTTCTGAAGTTGAGTTGTTCTTTTCTGTCTAAGTGCTCTCTGATGACACGTGTCTCGGGAACCGCCCAGTTTAGAAGAAAATCCCCATAGCAAACCTCTTCTAAACTGGGCGGTTCCCGAGACATTTGTCATCAAAGCGCAATTAAACAGAAAAGAACAACTCAACTTCAGAAGCTTATAAGTACTGAAAGGATTAAGATTTTTTAACAGAAGTAATTTACAAATCTATTTAACTTTCTGGAGCCAGTTGATATACATATAAAAAAAAGTTTTTTTCCTTGATAACCCCTTTAACCCCTTAAGGACAATGGACGTACTCCTACGCCCCCGTTTCCGAGTCCTTAAGGACCGAGGACGTAGGAGTACGTCCTGTCCATTCCTGGCCCCCCACCACTAGCCGGAGGGGAGCCGATGCCTGCTGAAATCGTTCAGCATGCATCGCGGCATATCGCCCAGGGGGGTCATTATGCCCCCCCATGTCGGCGATGGCTGCAGATCACTGGACAGCGATCTGCGGCGATTCCGGGTCAATCGGGTCTCCAGTGAGACGGCCCCGAACAGCCATAGCCAGCAGGGGTGAGGTGGCACTGGTGCCACCTCACGATCGCCCTGATTCGTCGGCTGGATTACCGGCCGACCAATCAGGGCGCCTGTTGCGGGTGTCACTCCCGCAACCCGCTCCGCCCCTCTTCCGGAGGGCGGGTGCGGGACGTGCACCCCGGGTGCTGGGGACCCCGATCCCCGGCGTTAATGTTGGGATCGGGGCCCCAGGAGCGACGGCGGCGGCGGGACTGACCTGCGTGGCGTGGATCAGCAGCAGCAGGAGGTGAGTGACAGCCTCCTGCTGTTGCTTAGCAACAGCTCCCAGCATGCAAAAAGGGCATGCTGGGAGCTGTAGTTATGCAACAGGAGGAGGCAGACCACCACAACTCCCAGCATTTCCTTATGGGCATGCTGGGACTTATGGTTTTGCAACAGCAGGAGGCACATTTTTTCTATGGAAAAGTGTACCTTCAGCTGTTGTATAACTACAACTCCCAGCTTGCACAATCAGCTAAAGTGCATGCTGGGAGTTGTAGTGGTGCATCTGGTGGTTGCATAACTACAACTCCCAGCATGCCAGTTGGCTGTCTGTGACTGCTGAGAGTTGTAGTTTTGCAACAGCTGAAGGCACACTGAGTTAAGTAGCAAACCAGTGTGTCTCAAGCTGTTGCATAACTACAATCCCCAGCATCCCCAGCCAAAGTAGTATGCCTCCCGCTGTTGCATAACTAGAACACCCAGCATGCCCTTCCGCTGTCCGTACATGCTGGGGGTTGTAGCTTTTGCAACAGCTGAAGGCACACTGGTTGCAAAACACTGAGCTTGTTACCAAACTCGGTGTTTCACAACCAGTGTGCCTCCAGCTGTTGCAAATCTACAACTCCCAGCATGCACTGATAGACCGTACATGCTGGGAGTTGTACTTTTGCAACAGCTGGATGTTTCTCCCCCCCCCCCCCCCCCCCCCACAATGTGAACGTGCAGGGTACACTCACATGGGCGGAGGATTACAGTAAGTATCCGGCTGCAAGTTTGAGCTGCGGCAAATTTTCTGCTGCAGCTCAAACTGCCAGCGAGAAACTACTGTGAACCCCCGCCCGTGCGACTTTACCCTAAAAACACTACACTACCACAAAATTAAATAAAAAGTAAAAAACACTACATATACACATTCCCCTACACAGTCCCCCTCCCCAATAAAAATGAAAAACGTCTGGTACGCCACTGTTTCCAAAACGGAGCCTCCAGCTGTTGCAAAACTACAACTCCCAGCATGCACTTATAGACCCTACATGCTGGGAGTTGTAGTTTTGCAACAGCTGGATGTTCCCCCCTCCCCAATGTGAACGTACAGGGTACACTCACATGGGCAGAGGTTTACAGTAAGTATCCGGCTGCAAGTTTGAGCTGCGGCAAATTTTCTGCCGCAGCTCAAACTGCCAGCGAGAAACTACTGTGAACCCCCCGCCCGTGCGACTGTACCCTAAAAACACTACACTAACACAAAAAACACTACATATACACATACCCCTACACAGCCCCCCTCCCCAATAAAAATGAAAAACGTCTGGTACGCCACTGTTTCCAAAACGGAGCCTCCAGCTGTTGCAAATCAACTACTCCCAGTATTGCCAGATAGCCGTTCACTGTCCAGGCATGCTGGGAGTTTTACAACAGCTGGAGGCACCCTGTTTGGGAATCACTGGCGTAGAATTCCCCTATGTCCACCCCTATGCAAGTCCCTAATTTAGGCCTCAAATGCGCATGGCGCTCTCACTTTGGAGCCCTGTCGTATTTCAAGGCAACAGTTTAGGGTCACATGTGGGGTATCGCCGTACTCAGGAGAAATTGTGTTACAAATCTTGGGGGGTATTTTCTGCTATTACCCTTTTTAAAAATGTAAAATTTTTGGGAAACCAAGCACTTTAGGTAAAAAAAAAAAATTTTTTTTACATATGCAAAAGTTGTGAATCACCTGTGGGGTATTAAGGTTCACATTACCCCTTGTTACGTTCCCCGAGGGGTCTAGTTTCCAAAACGGTATGCCATGTGGTTTTTTTTTTTGCTGTCCTGGCACCATAGGGGCTTCCTAAATGCGGCATGCCCCCAGAGCAAAATTTGCTTTCAAAAAGCCAAATGTGACTCCTCCTCTTCTGAGACCTGTAGTGCGCCAGCAGAGCACTTTTCATCCCCATATGGGGTGTTTTCTGAATCGGGAGAAATTGGGCTTCAAATTTTGGGGGGTATTTTCTGCTATTACCCTTTTAAAAAATGTGAAAATTTTGGGAAACCAAGCATTTTAGGTAAAAAAAAAATTTTTTTTTTACATATGCAAAAGTCGTGAAACACCTGTATGGTATTAAGGTTCACGTTACCCCTTGTTACGTTCCCTGATGGGTCTAGTTTCCGAAATGGTATGCCATGTGTTTATTTTTTTGCTGTTCTGGCACCATAGGGGCTTCCTAAATGCGGCATGCCCCCAGAGCAAAATTTGCTTTCAAAATGCCAAATATGACTCCTTCTCTTCTGAGACCTGTAGTGCGCCAGCAGAGCACTTTTCATCCCCATATGGGGTGTTTTCTGAATCGGGAGAAATTGGGCTTCAAATTTTGGGGGGGTATTTTCTGCTATTATCCTTTTTAAAAATGTAAACTTTTTGGGAAACCAAGCATTTTAGGTAAACATTTTTTTTTTTTTACATATACAAAAGTCGTGAATCACCTGTGGGGTATTAAGGTTCACTTTACCCCTTGTTACGTTCCCCGAGGGGTCTAGTTTCCAAAATGGTATGCCATGTGTTTTTTTTTTGCTGTCCTGGCACCATAGGGGCTTCCTAAAGGTGACATGCCCCCCAAAAACCATTTGTCGCTCCTTCCCTTCTGAGCCCTCTACTGCGCCCGCTGAACAATTAACATAGACATATGAGGTATGTCCTTACTCGAGAGAAATTGGGTTTCAAATACAAGTAAAAATTTTCTCCTTTCTACCAATTGCAAAAATTCAAAAATTGGGTCTACAAGAACATGAGAGTGTAAAAAATGAATATTATGAATTTTCTCCTTCACTTTGCTGCTATTCCTGTGAAACACCTAAAGGGTTTATACACTTATTGAATGTCATTTTGAATACTTTGGGGGGTGTAGTTTTTATAATGGGGTCATTTATGGGGTATTTCTAATATGAAGACCCTTCAAATCCACTTCAAACCTGAACTGGTCCATGAAAAATAGCGAGTTTGAAAATTTTGTGAAAATTTTCAAAATTGCTGCTGAACTTTGAAGCCCTCTGGTGTCTTCCAAAAGTAAAAACTCATAAATTTTATGATGCAAACATAAAGTAAACATATTGTATATGTGAACCCAAAATTTTTTTATTTTGAATATCCATTTTCCTTATAAGCAGAGAGCTTCAAAGTTAGAAAAATGCAAAATTTCAATTTTTTTCATAAAATTTTGGGATTTTTCACCAAGAAAGGATGCAAGTTACCATAAAATTTTAACACTAAGTTAAAGTAGAATATGTCACGAAAAAAACTTTCTCAGAATCAGAATGATAACTAAAAGCATCAGAGTTATTAATGTTTAAAGTGACAGTGGTCAGAATTGCAAAAAACGCTCTGGTCCTTAAGGTGTAAAATGGCCTGGTCCTTAAGGGGTTAAGAGGCACGAGACTCTAATAAATACATTTTAGCACATCTGATGCATTGTCCGTCTGGAGCGGGCGCCTGCAAAACAAGCTTGCGTTAGAACCACTCGAAATGCATCATATTAATAGACTGCAATGCATTTCCAAGTGAATTCCCAGGGTCTGGGGTCTGGAATTTCTGTCACGGCAATTTCGAAGTGTGAATGGTGCAGCAGAATCCGATTTAAAATAACGGGAGGCTGCTGCACTGTGTTTTCAAAGCAGAAATCGGGAGCGGGATTCCACTCGGAAAATATGTAGTGTGAATGAGCCCTTAGAAGTGTACACCAGCTCTGAGCCAGAATAGATGACATGTGTCCTGGATGTAGCGATCTGTTATGTGACCACTGCACTTGGACAGTGCAATTCCCCCAAATAGGCAACAACGAGAGTTTTACTCTAATATTAACCCCTTAAGGACACATGACGTACTGGAACGTCATGTGTCCGCTCCCGATGTATAACACGGGGCCACGGCGTGGCCCCGCGTCATAGCAGGTCGGGCCTGGCCTCTAACAACGGCCGGGACCCGTGGCTAATAGCGTGCGGCATTGATCGCTGTGCCGCGCGCTATTAACCCTTTAGATGCGGCGTTCAAAGTTGAACGCCGCGTCTAAAGTGAAACTGAAACTCAGGGAGCTGTTCGGGATAGCAGCGGCGAAATCGTGGCATCCCGAACAGCTTACAGGACAGCAGGAGGGCCCCTACCTGCCTCCTCGCTGTCCGATCGCCAAATGAATGCTCAGTGCCTGAGATCCAGACATGAGCAGTCAAGCGGCAGAATCATCGATCACTGGTTGCTTATGAGAAACCAGTGATCAATGTGAAAGATCAGTGTGTGCAGTGTTATAGGTCCCTATGGGATAACAATGATCAGTGTGTGCAGTGTTATAGGTCCCTATGGGATAACAATGATCAGTGTGTGCAGTGTTATAGGTCCCTATGGGAGCTATAACACTGCAAAAAAAAAGTGGAAAAAAAAAGTGAATAAATATCATTTAACTCCTCCCCTATTAAAAGTTTGAATCACCCCCCTTTTCCCATAAAAAAAACACAGTGTAAATAAAAATAAACATATATGATATCGCCACGTGCGGAAATGTCCGAATTCTAAAAATATATTATTAATTAAACCACACGGTCAATGGCGCGTGCGCAAAAAAATTAATAGTGCATTTTTGGTCATTTTTTATATCATGAAAAAATTATATGAACAATCAATAAGTCCTATCAATGCAAAAATGGTACCATTAAAAACTTCAGATCACGGCGCAAAAAATGAGCGCCATACCCGGAAAAATAAAAAAAAGTTATAGGGGTCAGAAATGACAATTTTAAACATATTAATTTTCCTGCATGTAGTTATGATTTTTTCCAGTACGACAAAATCAAACCTATATAAGTAGGGGATCATTTTAACCGTATGGACCTACAGAATAAAGATAAGGTGTCATTTTTACTGAAAAATGTACTACGTAGAAACGGAAGCCCCCAAAAGTTACAAAACAAAGTTTTTTTTTTTCAATTTTGTCTCACAATGATTTTTTTTTCTGTTTCACCGTAGATTTTTGGGCACAATGACTGACGTCATTACAAAGTAGAATTGGTGGCGCAAAAAATAAGCATCATATGGATTTTTAGGTGCAAAATTGAAAGAGTTATGATTTTTTAAAGGCAAGGAGCAAAAAACGAAAATGCAAAAACGGAAACCCCCCCGGTCCTTAAGGGGTTAAGAGAACGTAAGAGATACCGTATATACTCGAGTATAAGAAGAGTTTTTCTGCATGATTTTTCGTGCTGAAAACGCCCCCCTCGGCTTATACTCGAGTGAACTCTCCGCCTGTCAATCGGACCTCCAGATGTTACAAAACTACAATTCCCAGCATGCCATCGGCTGTCCGGGCATGCTGGGAGTTGTAGTTTTGAAACCTCTGGAGGTCCACAGTTTGAAGACCACTGCGGCCTTCGTCATCATCTAGCCCCCCCCCCCCCTTTTGTTTTGTGACGTCAAGGCAACGTCACTAGTCCGGGGCCGGGCCCGAAGCGCCGAGAAGAGGGCCCCCTGGTGAAAATGGACAGTCTGCAACGACTATCCCTCCCCACCGGACGGTCCCTGCAGCATAGATGGCCCGGACCAGCTCACCCTAACTTGATGGCTGCAGTGTTCTTCAACCTGCGGACCTCCAAAGGTTTCAAAACTATAACTCCCGGCATGCTGGGAGTTGTAGTTTTGCAACAAAGGGAGGTCCGCAGGTTGAAAACCACTGATGAAGGGATTGACAGGCGGTGATGATGAAGGGGTTGGGGGGGGGGGGGGGGATGATGATGAAGGGGGGGATGATAACGAAGGCTGAAGTGGTCTTCAACCTGCGGACCTCCAGAGGTTTCAAAACTATAACTCCCAGCATGCCCGGACAGCCGATGTCTGTCTGTCCAGCCATGCTGGGAGTTGTCGTTTTGCAACATCTGGAGGTCCGCAGGTTGAAAACCACTGATGAAGGGATTGACAGGTGGTGATGATGAAGGGATTGACAGGTGGTGATGATGAAGGGGGGGATAATGACGGGTGTCTGGATGATGACATGGGGGGATGATCTATTTCCCACCCTAGGCTTATAGTCGAGTCAATAACTTTTCCTGGGTTTTTGGGGTGAAATTAGGAGCCTCGGCTTATATTCGGGTCGGCTTATACTCGAATATATACGGTAAGTGAAGTAGCGATGAAACCTTTATTGGTTAACTGAGAAGATATAGATTGTAGGCTTTCAAGACCTCTTAGGTCCCTTCATTGGACATGTTACAAAATAATGTGAAAAACATCTCTATTAAATAAGATTTAAACTGGCATGGATACAAATGGACATTTGTATCCATGCCAGTTGAAATTGTATTTAAGAGAGATACTTTTACATTTATTTTGTAACATCCCAAATGAAGGGACCTAAGAGGTTTTGAAAGCCTACAATCTATATCTTCTGAGTTAGCCAATAAAGGTCTCTACTTTACTTATCTCCTGTATCTAAAGGCTAATACCGTACCAACTCTCAAGCGAATATAACAAACCTTTGAACCAATCCCCATCAAGCACTTTCTATTAACATTTTTATATTATATTATAGCCAACCTAATATCTCCTAATCTGACCACAACTCATGTAACCGAATTCATCATTTTTGGCTTCCCGAGTCTTCAGAAGTATCCGATTCTGCTCTTCTTTGTGTTTCTCTTTATATACCTGTTCACCATCACTGGTAATGGAAGCATCTTCTATTTAGTTGTAGTTGATCGTCGGCTCCATACTCCTATGTATTTCTTTGTCAGTAATTTGGCTTTTCTCGATTTAAGCTACGCAACAGTGACCATCCCGAAGATGTTGGCCAAGTTCTCGATGAACCTTGACACCATTTCTTTTACAGCCTGCTTTGGTCAGATGTATATTTTTGAGTCTTTAGTAGCCACAGAATGTTTACTTCTAACTGTAATGGCTTATGACCGATATGTTGCCATATGTTCTCCTCTATATTATTTATCCATCATGACTAGGAGACAGTATCTACTGTTGATGGCTATGGCGTGGTCCGGTGGCTTTCTTGTTCCACTAACAGGCCTAATATTAGCCTTAAAGTTGCCATTTTGTGGTCCTAATATCATCCATCATTACTACTGTGACCATCCACCATTGTTGCAGTTGGCCTGTGCCGATACCTCCTTCAACGTAGCAGTCGGCTCCTCCATCAGTGCTTGCGGTCTTCTAATAACATTTATCTTAGTGGTCATTTCTTATGTTAAAATTGTATTAACCATCTCCACAATGAATTCCAAAGAAGGACGTAAGAAGACGTTTTCCACGTGTGCCTCGCACTTTGTCGTGGTCAGTATCTTCTTCTTACCACTTATCTTCATGTATGTCCGGCCACAGGCTTCCTACTCCTCAGAAGTGGACTCTCTGGTGGCCTTACTATACACAGTATTAACACCTATGATGAATCCGCTTATATACAGCCTCAGGAACAAGGACATTAAAGAAGCTTTCAAGAAGAAAATCAACTTTAAAATAAAAGAATAGCACCAATATTGTATTCTTTGTCATTTTTTAATGTTTTTTTTATTATTATTTTTTTTAGTATATTCATTAATAAATAAATAAAATGCAACAATTATGGAGACCACAACCTAAAACTTAGAGAACTGGGAATAACACTTCTGTTTGGTTCCACCTAAAAACAGTGGACGAACAGTAGGGCCAGCAAAGTGTCCCTGATACCATCAGAGGCGGTCCTCTACAAATAATAGTACTCGTAGAGCGCTCAACATATAGGGTAGACATAAATGATAACATTTGGACCTCCCGAAGCCCCTCCTAATGGAAGCCACCATCAAAGTCAATGAAAGCAGTATTAATATGTGAGGGCTGTGTGCAGAGATGCATGTTGTGTAGTCGGGATTATTATTCATCCAAGCAGCAATGTCTGATGGGAATGAAGTTATCTTGTACCATGTTGGAGGCAGATCTCCTGAATTGTCTGTCGGGATGAACGGTAATAGAATAATTTAGAAGATGCAGGATTATCGTAGACCTAAATTAGCAATATATTTTTTCTGACGACAGGGTGGGCTCCGTATACGCTCCCAGAGTGATATATGAACAGTGCAGGAAATTAATAAGGCAATCTTATCTTTAAAGGGGTACTCCAGTGAACTAGATAGGGGAAAGGTGTCTGAGCGCAGATCTGGATACAATGTCTCAGGATTTATACTACTAGTGCAGATAGAGAATGAACTCTGCAAATCCAGTCATGAAGTTTATCATTCGCCTCAATTCACAAGCAACAATTGCAAGGGGCTCCGGCTACTTACCTGTTCTTGGCGTGCTTTGGCCCCCCCATCTTCATGGATGAGCACAAGTGACGGCCAATCACCAGTTGAGACAGGACATCACTGCGGCCGGTGATTGGCTGAGCAGGCCATGACTTGTGCTCGTCCATCAAGGTGGGACTCAGAGTGTGCCGAGGACAGGTAAGTAGCCGAGGCCCCATACAGGAGATTGTTCAGGGTCCCAGCAGTTGGACCCCCCGCGATTAGACACTTATTTCTATCCTGTGGATAAAGGATAAGTTCAGTTTCCCAGAGTATTCCTTTAAAGGGCAAGTATCACGGTAAAAAACATATCCCCTATCCGAAGGGGATAAAATCGCAGGGGGTCCGAGAGCTGGGGCCGCCCGCGATCTCCTGTTTGGAGCCCGTCTCTCCTTCACAGTGGCGCGTCACATCTCTTGCCCAAAGTGGGGGCTGCCACGCCCCCTCCATATAGCTCTAAGGGAGAGCTGTTCGGCAATTTTTGGCTCTTCCATAGAGCTATATGGAGGGGGCGTGGTGGCCCCCACTCTGGACAGGGGTCGTGCTGCTGTGGAGGAGAGCCGGGGATACAAAGAGGAGATCACGGGGGGTCCTAGCGCTCAGACCCCCTGCGATCTAAAATGCATCCTCTAGTTTTTTACCATGATACTTCTCCTTTAATGGCAAAAAAATATATTAAAAATCCATTTTACACACTTGGATTAGGGTAAGTCCACACTGCAAGACCTCTGAATGACATTTCCGCCGGAGATTCCGCAGGTGGCCTAAATTCACAATGCAGTCAATCATTTGATGCATGCAAAGATGAATAAAACAACACACACCAAAACATTTTATATGACCGGGGGTCACTTTACATACCAAAACATTTTATATGACCGGGGGTCACTGTACTTACTCCTTGAGGATTCAGGGATATTTCATTTAAATAGCCATAACTCTGTAATCTCCTTACTAATGGGGTGACACACTGTAAAAAACCCCCTCCTTATGTAATCTCCTTACTACTGGGATGACACACTGTAACAAACCTCCTCCTCATGTAATCGCCTTACTACTGGGGTGACACACTGTAACAAACCTCCTCCTTATGTAATCTCCTTACTACTGGGATGACACACTGTAACAAACCTCCTCCTCATGTAATCGCCTTACTACTGGGGTGACACACTGTAACAAACCTCCTCCTCATGTAATCTCCTTACTACTGGGGTGACACACTGTAACAAACCTCCTCCTCATGTAATCTCCTTACTACTGGGGTGATACACTGTAACAAACCTCCTCCTCATGTAATCTCCTTACTACTGGGGATGACACACTGTATCAAACCTCCTCCTCATGTAATCTCCTTACTACTGGGGTGACACACTGTAACAAACCTCATCCCCATGTAATCACCTTACTACTGGGGTGACACACTGTAACAAACCTCCTTCTCATGTAATCTCCTGACTACTGGGGTGACACACTGTAACAAACCTCCTCCTTATGTAATCTCCTTACTAATGGGGTGACACACTGTAACAAACCTTCTCCTCATGTAATCGCCTTACTACTGGGGTGACACACTGTAACAAACCTCCTCCTCATGTAACCTCCTTACTACTGGGGTGACACACTGTAACAAACCTCCTCCTCATGTAACCTCCTTACTACTGGGGTGACACACTGTAACAAACCTCATACACACATCATACATACACCTAAATCTATCATGCACACATAATACATATACACACATCATACAAAATCATACACATACATATATACAATACACATCCCCAACCCAAAGCCTCTCCTTACCCCCTGGAGGTGATTGCTGGAGATCGGGTTGGCTGAGGCTGCGTTGCTTCTGCGCCAGGGTCACGTCAGAAGGGGCTCCCAGTAGCCCCTGGCCTCCTCAGCCCTGCAGGGCCGCACATAGTAGAAGGAAAAAATAAAAAAGTGCTGGCAGCAATCGCCCGGGCCCCCCGAGCAGTGGACTGAAAGCAGGATGTGAGGGGGATTTACTAGTGGAGCGCTGCCCGCCACGTTCCTCCGAGCGTGGTGACGTCTGATTAGTGGAGCGCAAGCAGCGCTCCTTTAGAATGCTCAGGACGGGGGAGGAGTGCTAGTGCCTTAGGCCCTGAATACTGCATTTTGCACAAATTCAAGGTAAAATCGCGGCAAAAAACGTCACGATTTTGCGCAAAATGGAGTATTGTTAGTAATGCCCTAAAACTTTTCAGGGACCCCCTTTTGGATGGGGGCCCTAGGCAACTGCCTAGGATGCCCCGCCCTAACGCCGGCCCTGGTTCAGAGAATGATGCCCCACCACGCTACCTCCATTCATGTTTATGGGAGGCCGCCACGTCCCCTCCCATAGACATGAATGGACGGGGGCTTGACGGGACGTCATGAGAGGGCACAGGGAACATACCGTTTAGAATGCTGGGCGCTGCGCAGAGATCACATGAGGTCCCTGCGGTAGGACCCCCCATGATCAGACATCTTATACCCTATCCTTTGGATAGGGGATAAGATGTCTGTGGGCGGAGTACCCATTTAAGGGCTCGCCATTTTCCAGCATTAGCGGTGAATCTTGGCTGCTGGTAGCGGCTAGAGATGAGCGAACTTACAGTAAATTCGATTCGTCACGAACTTCTCGGCTCGGCGGTTGATGCCTTTTCCTGCATAAATTAGTTCAGCTTTCCGGTGCTCCCGTGGGCTGGAAAAGGTGGATGCAGTCCTAGGGGACTCTTTCCTAGGACTGTATCCACCTTTTCCAGCCCACCGGAGCACCTGAAAGCTGAACTAATTTATGCAGGATAAGTAATCAATCGCCGAGCCGAGAAGTTCGTGGCGAATCGGATTTACTGTAAGTTCGCTCATCTCTAGTAGCGGCCATTTCTCACCAGCTTTGAAGCGAGCTCATCTCAGGGTGTACACCCATGTTCCAAATTATTATGCAAATTATATTTTTCTCATTTACCTCATTTACCTAAATAATTGATGTAAATAAGAGTCGGCATAATTCTCATGTTATCAACTTTGTGGGTTTTAATTCCCTACAATTTATTTTCTACAGTATGTCGGGGACACGCCGACGGCCATGCACTTTTTTCCTGGTTTTCTTAACCTCCTGCGCGGTATTCCCGAGCGTGACTCGGGGTTAATTTTCTCTGCCAGGATCGGTAACCCCGAGTCACGCTCGGGGTAGAATTACAGAGTTCCCGGCCGGGCTGCACGATATATCACAAAAGCAATGCGATATAGCGATGCGGCCCCCGGGAAAACTTGCGATTATCTGCTCGGGTCGGCTCCCGTTGCGGGGGGCGGCCAGAGCAGGTAAAGAAAAATACTAAAAGTCAGTGTTTCCCTACCAGGGGGCCTCCAGCTGTTGCAAAACTACAACTCTCAGCATGCCCGAACAGCCAAAGGCTGTCCGGGCATGCTGGGAGTAGTAGTTTCACAACAGCTGGAGGCCCCCTGTTAGAAAAACACTGAGCTAAGTGTAAAAGGAAAAAGGAGTCAAATAAAAAAAAACTTTTGCTCACCAGATCCCGGTCCCTTCAGATGCCGTTCCCCTCCGTGCGCTCTGGTCCCTGCTCTATTCATCTTACAGGACCTTTCACTTTTCAGCCAATCACAGGCCGCAGTGGTGTAAAGCCTGTGATTGGCTGAAGGGAAAAGGACTTGTTCTGCAGCAAATACACTAGGTGTGAAATCTGCCCGGGAATCCCAGTGTATTCTGCTGCAGGACAAGGGGGGGGGGGGGGGGGGGGAGGAATGTGACAGAGGGGGGGGATGTGACAGAGGGGGGGGATGTGACAGGGGGGGGAATGTGACAGAGGGGGGGGGGATGTGACAGAGGGGGGGGGGGATGTGACAGAGGGGGGGGATGTGACAGAGGGGGGGGATGTGACAGGGGGGGGAATGTGACAGAGGGGGGGGGGGATGTGACAGAGGGGGGGGGGGTGTGACAAGGGGGGGAATGTGACATGAAGGGGGGGGGATGTGACAGAGGGGGGGGGATGTGACAGAGGGGGGGGATGTGACAGAGGGGGGGGATGTGACAGGGGGGGGAATGTGACAGAGGGGGGGGGGATGTGACAGAGGGGGGGGGGATGTGACAAGGGGGGGAATGTGACATGAAGGGGGGGGGATGTGACAGGGGGAGGGGGATGTGACAAGGAGGGAATGTGACAGTGGGGGGGGGATGTGACAAGGAGGGAATGTGACAGGGGGGGGGGATGTGACAGTGGGGGTAATGTGACAGTGGGGGGAGAATGTGACAAGGGGGGAATGTGACAGTGGGGGGGGAATGTGACAGGGGGGGGAATGTGACAGTGGGGGGGGAATGTGACAGGGGGGGGATGTGACAGTGGGGGGAGAATGTGACAAGGGGGGAATGTGACAGTGGGGGGGGGGAATGTGACAGTGGGGGGAGAATGTGACAAGGGGGGAATGTGACAGGGGGGGGAATGTGACAGAGGGGGGGGGGATGTGACAGAGGGGGGGGGTGTGACAAGGGGGGGAATGTGACATGAAGGGGGGGGATGTGACAGGGGGAGGGGGATGTGACAAGGAGGGAATGTGACAGTGGGGGGGGGATGTGACAAGGAGGGAATGTGACAGGGGGGGGGATGTGACAGTGGGGGTAATGTGACAGTGGGGGGAGAATGTGACAAGGGGGGAATGTGACAGTGGGGGGGGGAATGTGACAGGGGGGGAATGTGACAGGGGGGGATGTGACAGTGGGGGGAGAATGTGACAAGGGGGGAGAATGTGACAAGGGGGGAATGTGACAGTGGGGGAGGAAATGTGACAGTGGGGGGAGAATGTGACAAGGGGGGAATGTGACAGTGGGGGGGGGGGGGAATGTGACGGGGGGGGATGTGACAGTGGGGGGGAATGTGACAGTGGGGGGGAATGTGACGGGGGGGATGTGACAGTGGGGGGGAATGTGACAGGGGGGGGATGTGACAGGGGGGGGGGATGTGACAGGGGGGGAATGTGACAGTGGGGGGGGGGGAATGTGACATGGGGGGGATGTGACGGGGGGGATGTGACAGGGAGGGGGGAGAATGTGACAAGGGGGGAATGTGACAGTGGGGGGGGATGTGACAGGGGGGGAATGTGACAGTGGGGGGGAATGTGATGGGGGGGATGTGACAGTGGGGGGAATGTGACAGGGGGGGATGTGACAGGGGGGGGATGTGACAGGGGGGGAATGTGACAGTGGGGGGGAATGTGACAGGGGGGATGTGACATGGGGGGGATGTGACAGGGGGGGAATGTGACAAAGGGGGGAATGTGACAGTGGGGGGGGAATGTGACAGGGGGGGGAATGTGACAGTGGGGGGGGGTGACAGGGGGGGAATGTGACAGGGGGGGAATGTGACAGGGGGAGGGGAATGTAACATGAGGGGGGAGAATGTGACAAGGGGGGGATGTGACAAGGGGGGGGGGGAATGTGACAAGGGGGGGGAGGGGAATGTGACATGAAGCCCCCCTTCATGACCATGTGACAAGGGGGGGGGGGATGTGACAGGGGGAGGGGCATGTAACATGAAGGGGGAGAATGTGACAAGGGGGGGGAATGTGACAAGGGGGGGGGGAATGTGACAAGGGGGGGAATGTGACAAGGGGGGGGAATGTGACAGGGGGAGGGGAATGTAACATGAAGGGGGAGAATGTGACGGGGGAGCTGTGAAATGGGCGGGGGGGAGATGTGAAATGGGCGGGGGGGAGATGTGAAATGGGCGGGGGGAGATGTGAAATTAAGTGCAAAAAATTTTACCGCTTTTGGTAGAAATTTCCAGACAGAATCATACCGCCAGGGAGGTTAAAATAAAGAAAGTTGGTCAGGTTTTTCTTTTCAATTCTGGTGCAGATGTTGGTGCGGACAGAATTTCTGTCGCAATGCACCAGAATCTGGCACCCAACATGACAAAGCATGTCGGGTTTACAATAGTAAATCAGGGCCTTTTTGCTTTTTTATCTGTCGTACGTTTTTTTTTTTTGTGTCGCACTAGTCAATTGTGTCGCACAAACTCCGAGCTAAAGAGATTACCGTATTTTTCGCCCTATAGGACGCACTGGCATATAAGACGCACCCAATTTATAGGTGCAAAATCTAAAAAAAATTAAGATTCTGAACCCAATAGTGGTCTTCAACCTGCGGACCTCCAGATGTTGCAAAACTACAACTCCCAGCATGCCCGGACAGCCGTTGGCTGTCCGGGCACGCTGGGAGTTGTAGTTTTGCAACATCTGGAGGTCCGCAGGTTGAAGACCACTGCATAGGAGGTATTACTCACGTGTCCCCGCCGCTCCGGACCCGTCACCGCTGCCCTGGATGTCGCTCCATCGCTGTCGCCGCGTCCCCGTCGCTCCGGAACGTCTCCGCTGCCGGCCGGGTATCCTCGCTCTCTGTCGCCGTCATCACGTCGTTACGCACGCCGACGCACGTACGCGACGATGTGATGACGAGGAAGGAGAGCGCCGGCCTTACAGGGGATCCCTGAACGGAGAAGACACCGAGGAGGCAGGTAAGGTCCCCCCCGGTGTCCTGTAAGCACTAACCCGGCTATTCAGTCGGGCTGTTCGGGACGCCGCGGTGAAATCGCTGAACAGCCGGGTTAGCGTCACTTTCCCTTCAGACTCCGCGGTCAGCTTTGATCGCCGCGTCTAAAGGGTTAATACAGGACATCACCGCGATCGGTCATATCCTGTATTAGCCGCGGGTCCCGGCCGTTGATGGCCGCAGGGACCGCCGCGATAGGGGGTGTATTCGCCGTATAAGACGCACCGACTTTTTTCCCCCAGTTTTGGGGGAAGAAAAAGTGCGTCTTATACGGCGGAAAATACGGTAGTTGTTTGAGTCAAAATGGTTTAGACTTGTTTCTTTAAAAATGTTTCCATTAATCAAATGTTTTCATGTGTTATAATTTTTCAAAAATCACAACAATTCTCCTTGTTTATCATCTTGGGGGTTAAATTGATTTAAACCTAATATTGCAAATGTGTTAAAAAGAAAAAAAATATATATATAATCATTAACTATCACAAAATCATTCAATATTTAATTCATAAAAGCGTTTAACTGTACAAAATGTTTTCAGGTTATAAACCAAGTTACTTTCACACAAAACACAATGGTGAACGGTCCCGTGTTAGAAATCGCTCCATTTTTGGAATTTCACTCGGCCTCTTGCCTGTCGGTTATTGTGTGAGACAAATCTCGAGTGATTTTGGAAGTGCTTTGAGTATTTTTTGTTTTTTGTCGGTAAAATGCCTATTTTTGCATAAAACACGCCCAATTCAGAGTGAAAAAAAAAAAAACACTCCGAGTGGTTTCTAAAGTGTCGGTTGTGTAGCGTAAAATTTGGTCGCAGAAATAGTCGCACAGACGTTGCAACTAAAATTTAGGCGCAACAACCCAGAAAAATAGTCGATTGGACTTTAATAAATCAGGGCCAATGTTACGCCTAGCGCTCCGGGTCCCCGCTCCTCCCCGGAGCGCTCACGGCGTCTTTCTCCCTGCAGCGCCCCGGTCAGTCCCGCTGACCGGGAGCGCTGCACTGTCTTGGCCGTTGGGGATGCGATTCGCACAGCGGGACGCGCCCGCTCGCGAATCGCATCCCAGGTCACTTACCCGTCCCGGTCCCCTGCTGTCATGTGCTGGCGCGCGCGGCTCCGCTCTCTAGGGCGCGCGCGCGCCAGCTCTCTGAGACTTAAAGGGCCAGTGCACCAATGATTGGTGCCTGGCCCAATTAGCTTAATTGGTTCCCACCTGTTCCCTGGCTATATCTAGTCTCCTCCCTTGCACTCCCTTGCCGGATCTTGTTGCCTTGTGCCAGTGAAAGCGTTTAGTGTTGTCCAAAGCCTGTGTACCTGAACTTCTGCTACCCTTCCTGACTACGAACCTTGCCGCCTGCCCCCGACCTTCTGCTACGTCTGACCTTGCCTCTGCCTAGTCCTTCTGTCCCACGCCTTCTCAGCAGTCAGCGAGGTAGAGCCGTTGCTAGTGGATAAGACCTGGTTGCTACTGCCGCAGCAAGACCATCCCGCTTTGCGGCGGGCTCTGGTGAAAACCAGTAGCCTCTTAGAACCGGTCCACTAGCACGGTCCACGCCAATCCCTCGCTGACACAGAGGATCCACTACCTGGAAGCCGAATCGTGACAGTAGATCCGGCCATGGATCCCGCTGAGGTGCCGCTGCCAAGTCTCGCTGACCTTACCACGGTGGTCGCTCAGCAATCGCAGCAGATTGCCCAACAAGGACAGCAGCTGTCGCAGTTGACCGCCACGTTACAGCAACTTCTGCCTCTGCTACAGCAGCAACCATCTCCTCCGCCAGCTCCTGCACCTCCTCCGCAGCGAGTGGCCGCTCCTAGCCTCCGCTTGTCCCTGCCGGACAAATTTGATGGGGACTCCAGACTCTGCCGTGGATTTTTGTCTCAGTGTTCCCTGCATATGGAGATGATGTCGGACTTGTTTCCTTCAGAACGGTCTAAGGTGGCGTTCGTAGTAAGCCTTCTCTCAGGAAAGGCCTTGTCTTGGGCCACACCGCTCTGGGACCGCAATGATCCTGCCACAGCCACAGTCCAGGCCTTCTTCACTGAACTCCGGAGTGTCTTCGAAGAGCCAGCCCGAGCTTCTTCTGCCGAGACTGCCCTGTTGAACCTGGTCCAGGGTAATTCTTCCGTTGGCGAGTATGCCGTACAATTCCGTACTCTTGCTTCAGAATTATCCTGGAATAACGAGGCTCTCTGCGCGACCTTTAAAAAAGGCCTATCCAGTCGCATCAAGGATGTGCTGGCCGCACGAGAGATTCCTGCCAATCTGCAAGAACTCATCCATCTAGCTACCCGCATTGACATGCGTTTTTCTGAGCGACACCAAGAGCTCCGCCAGGAAAAAGACTTAGATCTCTGGGCACCTCTCCCACAGTATCCGTTGCAATCTACGCCTGGGCCTCCCGCCGAGGAGGCCATGCAAGTGGATAAGTCTCGCCTGACCCAGGAAGAGAGGAATCGCCGTAGGGAAGAAAATCTCTGTCTTTACTGTGCCAGTACCGAGCATTTCTTGGTGGATTGCCCTATCCGTCCTCCACGCCTGGGAAACGCACGCACGCACCCAGCTCACGTGGGTGTGGCGTCTCTTGGTTCCAAGTCTGCTCATCCACGTCTCACGGTACCCGTGCGGATTTCTTCTTCAGCCAACTCCTCCCTCTCAGCCGTGGCCTGCTTGGACTCCGGTGCCTCTGGAAATTTTATTTTGGAGTCGTTTGTTAATAAATTCAGCATCCCGGTGACCCGTCTCGTCAAGCCGCTCTACATTTCCGCGGTCAACGGAGCCAGATTGGACTGCACCGTGCGTTACCGCACAGAGCCCCTCCTCATGTCTATTGGACCCCACCTTGAGAGGATTGAGTTCTTCATTCTCCCCAACTGTACCTCTGAGGTCCTCCTCGGTCTGCCTTGGCTCCGGCTTCATTCCCCCACCATTGATTGGACCACCGGGGAGATCAGGAACTGGGACTCTGCCTGCCACAGGAAGTGCCTCTCCCCCCCTCCCAGTCCCGTCAGGCAAGCCTCTGTGCCTCCCCATGGTCCCCGTCCTGGTGTCACACTGCTCCGTGCCAGGCCTCGCCCTCTGCCCTCCCTCCCCATTCCCACTCCTGCTGTACTGCCTGCCGTTGAGGAAACCCTCCATTCTTTCCAGGTGTCCTCATCCCAGGGGAGGCAGTTACCGGACAAAGAGAAGGGGAGACCTAAGGGGGGGGGGTACTGTTACGCCTAGCGCTCCGGGTCCCCGCTCCTCCCCGGAGCGCTCACGGCGTCTTTCTCCCTGCAGCGCCCCGGTCAGTCCCGCTGACCGGGAGCGCTGCACTGTCTTGGCCGTTGGGGATGCGATTCGCACAGCGGGACGCGCCCGCTCGCGAATCGCATCCCAGGTCACTTACCCGTCCCGGTCCCCTGCTGTCATGTGCTGGCGCGCGCGGCTCCGCTCTCTAGGGCGCGCGCGCGCCAGCTCTCTGAGACTTAAAGGGCCAGTGCACCAATGATTGGTGCCTGGCCCAATTAGCTTAATTGGTTCCCACCTGTTCCCTGGCTATATCTAGTCTCCTCCCTTGCACTCCCTTGCCGGATCTTGTTGCCTTGTGCCAGTGAAAGCGTTTAGTGTTGTCCAAAGCCTGTGTACCTGAACTTCTGCTACCCTTCCTGACTACGAACCTTGCCGCCTGCCCCCGACCTTCTGCTACGTCTGACCTTGCCTCTGCCTAGTCCTTCTGTCCCACGCCTTCTCAGCAGTCAGCGAGGTAGAGCCGTTGCTAGTGGATACGACCTGGTTGCTACTGCCGCAGCAAGACCATCCCGCTTTGCGGCGGGCTCTGGTGAAAACCAGTAGCCTCTTAGAACCGGTGCAGTAGCACGGTCCACGCCAATCCCTCGCTGACACAGAGGATCCACTACCTGGAAGCCGAATCGTGACAGCCAATATGTGTCAAAACACTTTATAGGTTGTAAAGAACTAAAAATTGACATTTGTTGTGTTTGCAGCATTTACTGAAATCAAAAGCCATTTCTATCAAACTTTTAACAACATTTAAACTTTTTAAACATTTTAACAGGCCACGTTGCATTGTATCATAGGACCCCTTATTTGATAGCAGATTCACAATTCTTGCATCCATTGAACTTGTGAGTTTTTGGACATTTTCTGCTTTAATTTGTTGGCAGGATGTCAGAATAGCCTCCCAGAGCTGCTGTTTGGATGTAAACTGCCTCCCACCCTCATAGATATTTTGCTTAAAGATTTTCCTAAGGTTCTCAATAGGATTGAGGTCAGGGGAGGATGGAGGCCACACTATGACTTTCTCTCCTTTTATCCCCATAGCAACCATTCATGCAGAGGTATTCTTTGCAGCATGAGATGGTGCATTGTCATGCATGAAGATGATTTTTATTGCGGAAAGCATAGTTCATCCTTCTGTACCAGGGAAGAAAGTGGTCAGTCAGAGACTCCACATACTTCGTTGCACCTTCAGGGAACTCTAAAGGGGCCGACCAGCTCTCTTCCCATTATTCCGGCCAAAAACATGACTCCACCACTGCCTTGCTGACATCGCAGCCTTGTTGGAACACGGTGGCCATCCACCAACCATCCACTACTTCATCCATCTGGACTGTTTGAAAATTAGTCTTCATGTATTTTTCTGCCTGATGCAGCCATTTCTGCTTTTGAGCATTGGTTAGTGGTGGCCGAATAGAAGGTTTATACACAGTTGTAAGACTCTGGAGGACTCTGCACCTTGATGTCCATGGGACTCCAGAGGCACCAGCAGCTTCAAATATCTGTTTGCTGCAAAGTAATGGTATTTTAGCAGCTCTTCTCTTGATCCAATGCATGGATCTGGCAGAAATCTTCCTCAATTTTCCTTTATCTGCACGAACCCGTCTGTGCTCTGAATCAGCCACAAATCTCTTTATAGTGCGATGATCACGCTTAAGTTTTTGTGAAATAGCTAATGTTTTCATACCTCGTCCAAGGCATTGAACTATTCCACTCTTTTTGGCAGCAGAGAGATCCCTTTCTTCCTCATATTGCTTGAAAATGGTGTCTACTTAATAATGTGAAACACCAACCTTTTGTAGTTTTTCCTTAAATTTGGCTCACCTGGCAATCTAATTATCACAGATGTCCAAGATTGTTTTCAGTGATCAAAAGAGCCCTGAGTGACAATGCCATCCACGAGTTATATTTAAAGGGGTACTCTGGTGGAAAACGTTTTTTTTTTTTTTTTTATCAACTGGTTGCAGAAAGTTAAACAGATTTGTAAATTACTTCTATTAAAATTTTTTAATCCTTCCAGTACTTATTAGCTGCTGAATACTACAGAGGAAATGGTTTTCTTTTTGGAACACAGAGCTCTCTGCTGACATCACGAGCACAGTGCTCTCTGCTGACATCACGAGCACAGTGCTCTCTGCTGACACTTCTGTCCATTTTAGGAACTGTCCAGAGTAGGAGAAAATCCCCATAGAAAACATATGCTGCTCTAGACAGTTCCCAAAATGGACAGAGATGTCAGCAGAGAGCACTGTGCTCGTGATGTCAGCAGAGAGCTCTGTGTTTCAAAAAGAATAGAATTGCCTCTGTAGTATTCAGCAGCTAATAAGTACTGGAAGGATTAAGATTTTTTTAATAGAAGTCATTTACAAATCTGTTTAAATTTCTGGCACCAGTTTTCCACTAGAGTACCCCTTTAATCTTTGTGACACTTAAATATAATTTGCATAATAATGTGTAACAAGGTGTAAATATATATCCTGAGTGCTTAATGAGTTAATATACAAAACAAAGGTATAACAGTTATCAGCATAGCGGAAGATTAAAGAGATGCTAGAATGATACTCTATGTCATAGGATTGCAATTATTATTTTTTTTGTTTGTTTCTCTTATTATACTTGAAAAAGCCGTGAAATATGTTACCAATACCACTGAGCATGGTTTGTAATTTATATATACTTACTGCACACTTTGTATGAAATATTGTAGGATACAGTCCATACCATGGCTCTTTTTTTATGAATATTGTTTGTTTGTTTTCTGCGGATATTCTTTGTTTGCTATTTATTATTTAATAAAGTTATTTTTAAAAAAAAGTAAAATCAATTTAACCCCTTAAGGACCCAGCCCAAATATACCTTAAGGACCCGGCCATTTTTTGAACATCTGACCACTGTCACTTCAAGCATTAATAACTCTGGGATGCTTTTACCTTTCATTCTGATTCCGAGATTGTTTTTTCATGACATATTCTACTTTATGTTAGTGGTAAAATTTTGTCAATACTTGCATCATTTCTTGGTGAAAAATTCCAAAATTTGATGAAAAAATTGAAAATGTTGCATTTTTTTTAACTTTGAAGCTCACTGCTTGTAAGGAAAATGGATATTTCAAATAAATTATACATTGATTCACATATACAATATGTCTACTTTATGTTTGCATCATAAAATTGACGCATTTTTACTTTTGGAAGACACCAGAGGGCTTCAAAGTTCAGCAGCAATTTTCCAATTTTTCACATTTTCAAAATCGGAATTTTTCAGGGACCAGTTCAGTTTTGAAGTGGATTTGAAGGGCCTTCATATTAGAAATACCCCACAAATGACCCCATTATAAAAACTGCACCCCTCAAAGTATTTAAAATGACATTCAGTAAGTGTGTTTACCCTTTGGGTGTTTCACAGGAATAGCAGCAAAGTGAAGGAGAAAATTCAAAATCTTCATTTTTTACACTCGCATGTTCTTGTAGACCCAGTTTTTGAATTTTTACAAGGGGTAATAGATGAAAAATCCCCCCAAAATTTGTAACCCAATTTCTCTCGAGTAAGGAAATACCTCATATGTGTATGTCAAGTGTTCGGCGGGTGCACTAGAGGGCTCAGAAGGGAAGGAGTGACAATAGGATTTTGGAGAGGGAATTTTGCTGAAATGGTTTTTGGGGGGCATGTTGCATTTAGGAAGCCCCTATGGTGCCAGAACAGCAGAAACCCCCAACATGGCATACCATTTTGGAAACTAGACCCCTCAAGGCACGTAACAAGGGGTCCAGTGAGCCTTAACACCCCACAGGTGTTTGACGACTTTTCGTTAAAGTCGGATGTGTAAATGAAAAAAAAATTTTTTTTCACTAAAGTGCAGTTTTTCCCCTAAATTTAACATTTTTACAAGGGGTAATAGGAGAAAATGACCCCCAAAATGTGTAACCCCATTTCTTCTGAGTAAGGAAATACCACATGTTAGGACATAAAATGCTTTGGGGGCGAACTACAATGCTCAGAAGAGAAGGAGTCACATTTGGCTTTTTGAAAGCAACTTTTGCTGAAATGGTTTTTTGGGGGCATGTCGCATTTAGGAAGCCCCTAAAGTTGGATGTGTAAATGAAAAAAAAAAATATTTTTTTACTAAAATCCAGTTTTTCCCCTAAATTTTACATTTTTACAAGGGGTAATAGGAGAAAATGACCCCCAAAATGTGTAACCCCATTTCTTCTGAGTATGGAAATACCCCATGTTAGGACGTAAAATGCTCTGCTGGCGAACTACAATGCTCAGAAGAGGAGGAGCACCATTGAGCTTTTGGAAAGAGAATTAGTTTGGAATGGTAGTCAGGGGCCATGTGCGTTTACAAAGCCCCCCGTGGTGCCAGAACAGTGGAACCCCCCACATGTGACCCCATTTTGGAAACTACACCCCTCACAGAATTTAATAAGGGGTGCAGTGAGTATTTACACCCCACAGATCTTTGGAACAGTGGGCTGTGCAAATGAAAAATTTAATTTTTCATTTTTATGGACCACTGTTCCAAAAATCTGTCAGACACCTGTGGGCGTAAATTCTCAATGTACCCCTTATTACATTACATGAGGGGTGTAGTTTCCAAAATGGGGTCACATGTGTCGGGGGTCCATTGTTCTGGCACTATGGGGGCTTTGTAAACACATGTGGCCTTCAATTCCGGACAAATTTTCTCTACAAAATCCCAATGGCGCTCCTTCTCTTCTGAGCATTGTAGTTCGCCCGCAGAGCACTTTAAATTCACATATGGGGTATGTTCTTACTCAGAAGAGATGGGTTTACAAATTTGGGGGGGCTTTTTTCCTATTTCCCGATGTGAAAATGAAAAATTTAGGGTAACACCAGCATTTTAGTGAAAAAATATAATTTTTTTCATTTTCCCATCCAACTTTAATGAAAATTCGTCAAACATCTGTGGGGTGTTCAGGCTCACTATACCCCTTGTCACGTTCGGTGAGGGGTGTAGTTTCCAAAATGGGGTCACATGTGGGTATTTTTTTTTTTTTGCGTTTGTCAGAACCGCTGTAAAATCAGCCATCCCTGTGCAAATCACCAATTTAGGCCTCAAATGTACATGGTGCGCTCTCCACTCCTGAGCCTTGTTGTGCGCCCGCAGAGCATTTTACGCCCACATCTGGGGTATTTCTGTCCTCAGGAGAAATTGCGTTACAAATTTTGGGGGTCTTTTTTTCCTTTTACCGCTTGTGGAAATAAAAAGTATGGGGCAACACCAGCATGTTAGTGTAAAATTTTAAATTTTTTTACACTAACAGGCTGGTGTAGCCCCCAACTTTTCCTTTTCACTAGCGGTAAAAAAAATTTGTAGTGTAATTTCTCCCAAGTACGGAGATACCCCATATGTGGCCCTAAACTGTTTCCTTGAAATACGACAGGGCTCCGAAGTAAGAGAGCACCATGCGCATTTGAGGACTAAATTAGGGATTGCATGGGGTGGACATAGGGGTATTCTACGCCAGTGATTCCCAAACAGGGTGCCTCCAGCTGTTGCTAAACTCCCAGCATGCCTGGACAGTCAGTGGCTGTCCAGAAATGCTGGGAGTTGTTGTTTTGCAACAGCTGGAGGCTCCCTTTTGGAAACCCTGCCGTACAAGACGTTTTAAATTGTTTATTGGGGGGGGGGGGGGGGGACAGTGTAAGGGGTGTATATGTAGTGTTTTACCCTTTATTAGGTGTTAGTGTAGTGTAGTGTATTTTAGGGTACATTCACACTGGCGGGTTACAGTGAATTTCCCGCTAGGAGTTTGCACTGCGGCAAAAAATTTGCCGCAGCCCAAACTTGAAGCAGGAAATTTACTGTAAACCCGCCTATGTGAATGTACCCTGTACGTTCACATGGAGGGGTGCAAACCTCCAGCTGTTTCAAAACTAAAACTCCCAGCATGTACTGACAGACCGTGCATGCTGGGAGTTGTAGTTTTGCAACAGCTGGAGGCACACTGGTTGGAAAACCTTCAGTTAGGTTCTGTTACCTAACTCAATATTTTCCAACCAGTGTGCCTCCAGCTGTTGCAAAACTACAACTCCCAGCTTGTACTAATCCCCAAAGGGCATGCTGGGAGATGTAGTTATGCAACAGCTGGAGGTACCCAACTACAACTCCCAGCATGCCGAGACAGCTGTTTGCTTTCTGGGCATGCTGGGAATTGCAGTTTTGCAACATCTGGAGAGCTACAGTTTTTAGACCACTGCACAGTGATCTCCAAACTGTGGACCTCCAGATGTTGCAAAACTACAACTCCCAGCATGTCCAGGCAACAAACAGCTATGTGGGCATGCTAGGAGTTGTAGTTTTGCAACATCTGGAGGGATATAGTTTAGAGACCACTGTATAGTGGTCTCAAACTGCAGCCCTCCAGCTGTTGCAAAACTACATATTCCAGCATGCCCAAACAGCTGTCTGGGCATGCTGGGAGTTTTAGTTTTGCAACATCTGGAGGGCTACAGTTAGAGACCACGGTCTCAGACTGTAGCCCTCCAGATCTACTTACCGGCTTCCGTAGGATCCCGGGAGCCGTCCTCTTCAGACGCACGTGACGCCGCCCGCCGATCAACGTCGCCGCAGCCTCCGGACGGGTAAGTGGACGCCGGCGCCCGGTCCCCTTCGGTTCCCCGTTCTGCCCCGCCTTTTGTGGGTGGGCAGAACGGGGAAAACGAAAGTTAACCCCCCCCCCGCCCCCGGTCTGCTATTGGTCGTCGCCTCTGACGATCAATAGCAGACCAATAGCAGGGATAGGAGGGGTGGCACCTCTGCCACCTCACTCCTATGCCTACAGGGGGATCGTGGGTGTCTTATACAACCGCGATCCCCCTTCTATTCCGGGTCACCGGGTCACAATAGACCCGTATGACCCGGAATCGGCGCAAATCGCAAGTGTGAATTCACTTGCGATTTGCACCGATCGCCGATGGGGGGGTGTCTGATGACCCCCCTGGGCATTTGCACGGGGTGCCTGCTGATTGATATCAGCAGTCACCCCGGCCCGGTCCCCGCCCGGCGCGCGGCGGGGACCGAAATTCCCACGGGCGTATGGATACGCTCTGGGTCCTTAAGTACCAGGACGTCAAGGCGTATCCATACGCCCTAGGTCCTTAAGTGGTTAATAATAATTTAAAGGGAACCTCTCATCAAAAAAACTTTTGATATATTATAGATGAATGTATGCAGAATAACTTCTCAATTGCATGTTATTAAAAAATATGCATCTTTCTATTTAATTTTCCACTTTGAAGAAATGACCACTAGGGGTCTCCCTACCAGTCCTGGCAGCAAGCATTTCAGACTCATGCTGGAGTCCTAAACACTACGAGCTGCCAGTCTGCTTTGTTCACAAAGGAGAACACTCAGAGCTGCCAGCCTGCTTTGTTCACAGCCTGTTTGGCTGTGAACAAAGCAGGCTGGCAGCTCTGAGTGATTAGGACTCCGGCATGAGTCAGAAATGCTTGCTGACAGGACTGATCGGGAAAAATACAATCAACATTCATTAATCTAAAATATATCAAAAGTTTATTTGATGAGAGGTCCCCTTTAATAATAGTTTTAACTTTTATTGATTTTTTTTTTTTTTTTTCAAATTTCTATGCAGTTTAGAACTATATTTCAACTGCAGTGTAGACAGTGAAATTCCCCAGATTTCTGCATAGAATATTAATAAAATGTGATCCGATATACTGTGTGTTATCTAAGTCCCAATTTTAGAGATACACAGTAGCCCAGCCCTAGCACTGGCACCATGTTAGAATAGGAACAAAATAGAGGAACACATATATAATGTCAGGGTAGCCAAGAATATCTTACAAGTAATAGAAAGGATGACGTGGCCTCTGGTTAGCTAGAAATGGCTTGTATACAGCTCCTAGCCAATAAGGAGGCAGTATAGGCGTGAGTCGCAGGCACCAAAAAAAAAAACTATGACCAGAGATGCAGCCACCATTTTAGGGAGAAGATCTGTATGAGGGACAGGGTGTATAGAAGAGAGAAGCACTCTTTTTCTACCATACCACATTTTTACATAAAGCAATGGCGAGGTAAAATCGGTGTAAAGTGTGCCAGGTATTTTGTGTTGTACACTCACAGTTGTTTGAGCACAGATTCAGTCAGTTTTTGTTAGTAACACACAAATATAGCTGGTGAAATGTTTTTTTTCCAAAATACACTGTATACTGTACAGAAGCCCGCACTCCCATCACTTCACTGACAGGAGTCCCTGCTATCCACGTGGCTGAGCTGTGCTACGCATCACTGCTGATCGACACTACGTAATCTGGGCGCACTGCATCAGACCCATGGAGTGAGACATGATACATGTGGTGTGCAGTTTAACCCCTTCCCGACCGTTTCGCTATGAGAATACTTAGCAGCGCGGTGTGTGAGTCGGGATCACGGGGATCGGGACACACACCGCTCTGCTAAGTGTCCCTGACCCGTCCCCCGGCGTCACTTACCCGTCCATGCGGTGTCCCGAGCGGTCCCGGCGCGAGCGACGTCCTCCAGGCGGTCCCGGCGGCGCTGCGTCCCGGCGGTGAGTTTCCGGCAGCAGTGCGGCATCTTCATTGGCAGCAGTGAGATCGCCGTAAAGCGATCTCACTGCTGCCTCTGAGAGTTTCAAAACTGCAACTCCCAGCATGCCCAGACAGCCTTTGGCTTTCTGGGCATGCTGGGAGTTGCAGTTTTGCAACATCTGGAGGCCCACAGTTTGGAGACCACTGTATAATGGTCTCCAATCTGTGCTCTTCCAGATGTTGCAAAACTACAAATCTCAGCATGCTCAGTCTGTCCAGGCATGCTGGGAGTTGTAGTTCTCTAACATCTAGAAGAGCACAGATTGGAGACCATTATACAGTGGTCTCCAAACTGTGGACCTCCAGATGTTGCAAAACTACAACTCCCAGCATGCCCAGACTGCTCAAGCATGCTGGAAGTTGTAGTTCGGCAACATCTGATCCTTCAGATATTGCCGAACTACAACTTCCAGCATGCCTGGGCAGTCTGGGCATGCTGGGAGTTGTAGTTTTGCAACAACTGGAGGCACACTAGTTGGGAAACATTGTCCGTTTCCTACTTCAGTGCCTCCAGCTGTTGCAATTGTTGCAAAACTATAACTCCCAGCATGCACTGACAGAACATGCATGCTGGGAGTTGTAGTTTTGCAACAGCTGGAGGCACACTGGTTTGGAAACACTAAGTTTGGTTGCAAAACACTTGAAAGTTTATTACTTAACTTAGTGTTTCCAAACCAGTGTGCCTCCAGCTGTTGCAAAACTACAACTCCCAGCATGCACGGACAGCCAAAGGGCATGCTCGGAGTTTGCAACAGCTGGATGTTTGCCCCCTCCCCCCAATGTGAATGTACAGGGTACACTCACATGGGCGGAGGTTTACAGTGAGTGCTGCAAGTTTGAGATGGCGCAAATTTTGCGCTGCAGCTCAAACTTCCAGCGGCAAACTTGCTGTGAACCTCTGCCCATGTGACTGTACCCTAAAAACACTACACTACACTGACACTAACCTAAAATAAAAAACACTACATATACACATACCCCTACACAGCCCCCCCTCCCCTCCCCCCAAAAAATGAAAAACGTCTGGTACGCTACTGTTTCCAAAACGGAGCCTCCAGCTGTTGCAAAATAACAACTCCCAGTATTTCCGGACAGCCATTGACTGTCCAGGCATGCTGGGAGTTTTGCAACAGCTGGAGGCACCCTGTTTGGGAATCATTGGCATAGAATACCCCTATGTCCACCCCTATGCAAATCCCTAATTTAGGCCTCAAATGCGCATGGCGCTCTCACTTTGGAGCCCTGTCGTATTTCAGGGCAACAGTTTTGGGACACATATGGGGTGTCGCCGTACTCGGGAGAAATTGCCTTACAAATTTTGGGGGGCTTTTTCTTCTTTAACCCCTTATGAAAAGGTGAAGTTGGGGTCTACACCAGCATGTTAGTGTAAAAAAATACATTTTTTACACTGACATGCTGGTGTTGCCGTATACTTTTAATTTTCACAAGAGGTAAAAGGGAAAAAAAGATCCTCTAAATTTGTAATGCAATTTCTCCCGAGTACGGAGATACCCCATATATGAGCGCAAAGTGCTCTGGGGGCGCACAACAAGGCTCAGAAGGGAGAGTGCACCATGTACATTTGAGGTGATTTTCACAGGGGTGGCTGATTGTTACAGCAGTTCTGACAAACGCAAAACAATAAATATCCATATGTGACCCCATTTTGGAAACTACACCCCTCACGGAATGTAATAAGGGGTACAGTGAGCATTTACACCCCACTGGCGTATGACAGATTTTTGGAACAGTGGTCTGTGAAAATGAAAAATAAAATTTTTGATTTGCACAGCCCACTGTTCCAAAGATCTGTCAAACGCCAGTGGGGTGTAAATGCTCACTGCACCCCTTATTAAATTCCTTGAGGGGTGTAGTTTCCAAAATGGGGTCACATGTGGGGGGTCCACTGTTCTGGCACCATAGGGGACATGCCCCCCAAAAACCCTTTCAGAAAAACTCACTCTCCAAAATCCCATTGTCGCTCCTTCCTTTCTGAGCCCTCTACTGCACCCGCCGAACACTTTACATAGACATATGAGGTATTTCCTTACTCAAGAGAAATTGGGTTAAAAATTTTAGCGTGATTTCTCTCCTTTTACCCCTTATAAAAATTCAAAAATTGGGTCTACAAGAACATGCGAGTGTAAAAAATGAAGATTTAGAATTTTCTCCTTCACTTTGCTGCTATTCCTGTGAAACACCTAAAGGGTTAAAACACTTACTGAATGTCATTTTGAATACTTTGGGGGGTGCAGTTTTTATAATGGGGTCATTTATGGGGTATTTCTAATATGAAGACCCTTAAAATCCACTTCCAAACTGAACTGGGCCCTGAAAAAGTACGATTTTGAAAATCTTTAAAAAAAATTGGAAAATTGCTGCGGAACTTTGAAGCCCTCTGATGTCTTCCAAAAGTAAAAACTTGTCAATTTTTTGATGCAAACACAAAGTAGACATATTGTATATGTGAATCAATATGTAATTTATTTGGAATATCCATTTTCCTTTCAAGCAGAGACTTTCAAAGTTAGAAAAATGCAAAATTTTCAAAATTTTCATGAAATTTTTAGATTTTTTACCAAGAAAGGATGCAAATATCAGTGAAATTTTACCAATAACATAAAGTAGAATATGTCACGAAAAAACAATCTCGGAATCAGAATGATAACTAAAAGCATCAAAGTTATTAATACTTAAAGTGACAGTGGTCAGATTTTCAAAAAATGCCCAGGTCCTGAAGGTGAAAATGGGCTGGGTCATGAAGGGGTTATTCAGGAAAAAACTTTTTTTTATATATATCAACTGGCTCCAGAAAGTTAAACAGATTTGTAAATTACTTCTATTAAAAAATCTTAATCCTTTCAGTACTTATGAGCTTCTGAAGTTAAGGTTGTTCTTTTCTTTCTAAGTCCTCTCTGATGACACCTGTCTCGGGAACCGCCCAGTTTAGAAGCAAATCTCCATAGCAAACCTCTTCTAAACTGGGCAGTTCCCAAGACACGTGTCATCAGAGATTACTTTAAAAAAAAAAAAAAATATATATATATATATATATATATATATATATATATATATATTCGTAATTACGAATATATAGTGCTATATTCGCGAATATTCAGGAGTAACAGAGCTGCACTTATCTTGTACTGATCCTGAGTTACATCCTGTATTATGGTACGGTCACATGTCCACTGCGTATTTGACGCTACAGATGCGCTACTGCCCGTCCCTAGAGTGTGCCTCCAGCTGTTTTCCCCATGTCCTGTTCATAGCAGCAATCCGCCACTACAAGCAGACACAGAGGTCACTGCGAGTCGCACGGATGAGTAGTGTACTCACAGACATCGCAGACACTCCCCCTGCTCCCTGCGCTAGGCAGAGAGCTGCTGCAATGTCTGGAGTACACTGCGCATGCGCGACTCGTGGCTCCCTCTGTGTCTGCTCGTAGTGGCGGATTGCTGCTATGAGCAGGACACAGGGGGAAAATAGCTGGAGGCACACTCTAGGGATGGGCAGTAGTGCATCCACAGTGTCATATTAACATACTGTTAGTCACGGTACAGGGTAATGTGCACAGTAATGTCACAGTACAGTATTAAAGGGGTTATCCTGTGGGAAGGTTTTTAATTCACAACTATGCCCATACCTACTATATAAAAAAAATAAACCCCCCTCCAGCCCTCACACGGCACCGCCAATCTCCTGCTCCGTCATGGCTGCGATCCTCTCCCTAAGAGAAAGCATGACACCATGGCCTGGAATAACATCAGGGGCCAAGATGGTCATACTACCGCTAGGCCAATATCTGGCCGTAGCAATGTCCCACCTCAGCCAGTGATTGACCTACCGGAAGGATGATACACATGGCCCCCAACATTATTGCAGGCCCAGGCGTTACGCTTTTTCTTAGGAAGAGGATCACAGCCGTGTCTCTGAGCAGGAGATCGGAGGCTGGAGGGGACAACAGGTTTATTTTTTTATATACTAGGTATAAAGAAAACCCTTCTACAAGATAACCTTTTTAATATACACATTAATGTTACAGTACAGAGATAATACACACAGTGATGTCACAGTACAGGGATAATACACACAGTCCTGTATATGGCCCGGTATATAGTCACCTACATGGTATACAGATCCTGTATTTTTCTTTTTTGCACTGATATTATTGGTGTTATTGGTCTCAGTATACAGGATTTGGTCAGTAAAAGTATGATGGTAACATGTATGGTGATAATATTCTTCCTTGCATACTTGTATTATTGGTAATATTGGTCTCAGTCTACAGGATTTTGTCAGTAACAGTATGATGGTAATATGTATTGTGATATTATTTCTCCTTGTATACTGGGATTATTTGTAATATTGGTATCAGTATACAGGATTTAGTCAGTAACAGTATGATGGTAATATGTACGGTGATATTATTTCTCCTTTTATATTGGGATTATTGCTAATATTGATCTCAGTACACAGGATTTAGTCAGTATCAGTATGATGGTAATATGTATAGAGATAATATTCCTCCTTGTACACTGGTGATAATATTCCTCCTTGTATACTGGTATTATTGGTAATATTGGTCTAATCATACAGGATTTAGTCAGTAACAGTATGATGGTAACATGTATGGTGGTAATATTCCTCTTTATCTACTGGTATTATAGGTAATATTGGTCTCAGTATACCAGATTTGGTCAGTAACAGGATGATGTTAATATGTATTGTGATATTATTTCTCCTTGTATACTGGGATTATTTGTAATATTGGTATCAGTATACAGGATTTAGTCAGTAACAGTATGATGGTAATATGTATGGTGATATTATTTCTCCTTTTATACTGGGATTATTGGTAATATTGATCTCAGTACACAGGATTTAGTCAGTAACAGTATGATGGTAATATGTATGGTGACATTATTTCTCCTTTTATACTGGGATTATTGGTAATATTGATCTCAGTACACAGGATTTAGTCAGTAACAGTATGATGGTAATATGTATAGAGAAAATGGGGGATATTCATCAAAACCAGTGTAGAGGAAAAGTTAACCATTTGCCCATAGCAACCAATCATGTTGCTTCTTTCATTTCTCCCAGGCCCTTTTCAAAATGAAAGAGGCAAGCTGATTGGTTGCTATGGGCAACTGATTAACTTTTCCTTTACACAGGTTTTGATGAATCTCCTTTAATTCTTCCTTGTATACTGGTATTATTGGTAATATTGGTCTCAGTATACAGGATTAGGTTAGTAACAGTTTGATAGTAATATGTATGGTGATAATATTCCTCCTTGTATTATTGCTGATCGTGGTCTCGGTGTACTGGAAAGAATTTTCCTTGAGGCCCACGGGACACTAGTTACCCCCCTGTTCTAATATCTACCCCACTAACACTTAACCCCTTCCCGACCCATGGCATACATGTATGTCATGGGTCGGCTCCCATTCTATAACGTGGGGCCACGGCGTTGCCCCTCGTCATAGCGGGTCGGGCCCAGCACCTAGCAACAGCCAGGACCCGTGGCTAATAGCGTGCGGCAGTGATCGCGGTTCCGCGCGCTATTAACCCTTTAGACACGGCATTCAAAGTTGAATGCCGCGTCTAAAGTGAAAGTAAACTAATGCCGGTTAGCTCAGGGAGCTGCTCGGGATCGCTGCGGAAAAATCGCGGCATCCCGAACAGCTTACATGACAGCCGGAGGATCCCTACCTTCCTCCATGCTGTCCGATCGCCGAATGACTGCTCAGTGCCTGAGATCCCGGCATGAGCAGTCAAGCGGCAGAATCATTGATCACTGGTTTCCTATGAGAAACCAGTGATCAATGTAAAAGATCAGTGTGTGCAGTGTTATAGATCCCTATGGGATAACAATGATCAGTGTGTGCAGTGTTATAGGTCCCTATGGAAGCTATAACATTGCAAAAAAAAAGTGAATAAAGATCATTTAACCCCTTCCCTAATAAAAGTTTGAATCACCCCCCTTTTCCTATTTAAAAAAAAAAGTGTAAATAAAAATAAACATATGAGGTATCTTCGCGTGCGGAAATGTCCGAATTATAAAAATATATAATTAATTAAACCGTACGGTCAATGGCGTACGCACAAAAAAATTCCAAAGTCCAAAAAAGCGTATTTTTGGTCACTTTTTATATCATGAAAAAATGAATAAAAAGCGATCAAAAAGTCTGATCATTACAAAAATGGTACCGCTAAAAACTTCAGATCACAACGCAAAAAATTAGCCCTCATACCATCCCATACGCAGAAAAATAAAAAAGTTATAGGGGTCAGAAGATGACAATTTTAAACATATAAATTTTCCTGCGTGTAGTTATGATTTTTTCCAGAAGTACAATAAAAACAAACCTATATAAGTAGGGGATCATTTTAACCGTATGGACCTACAGAATAAAGAGAAAGTGTCATTTTTACCGAAAAATGTACTGCGTAGAAACGGATGCCCCCAAAAGTTACAAAATTGTGTTTTTTCTTCAATTTTGTCGCACAATGAATTTTTTTTCTGTTTCTCTGTAGATTTTTGGGTGAATTGACTGATGTCATTACAAATTAGAATTGGTTGCGCAAAAAATAAGCCATCATATGGATTTTTAGGTGCAAAATTGAAAGAGTTATGGTTTTTTAAAGGTAAGGAGGAAAAAACGAAAGCGCAAAAATGGAAAAACCCTGGGTCATGAAGGAGTTAAAATTGGTCCTTCAAGCGACAGCGCAACCATCTCACAGCTGAAGAGATTACTATGTGAAGTATGCAGAAAATGATGCAGGGCCTCATGTTTAAGTTTCAACTAAGGCCTCACAAAGTCTAGAGACGCCTCTGCGACCAGTCCACCACCCATTTTGTCCACATGCTACATCTACCAATGATGCATGGTCCTCCGCCCCTGCTGTCCACTTACTACACTTATCACCAGCCCACCGCCCCTGCTGTCCACTTACTACACTTATCACCAGTCCACCAGCCCTGCTGTCCATTTGCTACATCTATCACTAATCTATCCCTTATGTCCACTTGCTACATCTACCACCAGTTCACCACCCATGCTGCCACCCATTACTGACACTTGCCATTGACAGGCCATCACCACCCCTTGATCCTAATCAAGGATAATTTATTTGGCTTTTTCTCTTCCTTCTCTCTCTGGCTTTGGGTCTGTGTGGAAGCCATTGCTTCTTCAAATACCTCAGTGTGTAGTTTTACACCAACAGGCATCTGCCAAAAAAAAATAAAAAATAATAATAATTTTTGGTCCTTTATATTTTTATTTTTAAAAGCATTAAAATTCGACATTAATGGGGTTATCCAGGAAAAAACTTTTTTTTTTATATATATATATATCAACTGGCTCCAGAAAGTTAAACAGATTTGTAAATTACTTCTATAAAAAAAAATCTTAATCCTTTCAGTACTTATGAGCTGATGAAGTTGACTTGTTCTTTTCTGTCTAAGTGCTCTCTGATGACACCTGTCTCGGGAACTGTCCAGAGTAGAAGCAAATCCCCATTGCAAACCTCTTCTACTCTGTGCAGTTCCCGAGACAAGCAGAGATGTCAGCAGAGAGCACTGTTGCCAGACAGAAAACAACAATTCAACTTCAGCAGCTGATAATTATTGGAAGGATTAAGATTTTTTAATAGAAGTAATTTACAAATCTGTTTAACTTTCTGGAGCCAGTTGATATAAATTTATTTTTTCCTGTCTTACAACCAGGTTAAAAGTAGTTGAATAAATTCCTAGGGTACCTATCAGTGTTATACAGCGGCAGTCCTCTTGGTGCTATCGGGCCTAGGAGAGACCTACTTCTCCCATCACACAATCTGCGGCCCGGCCATCCACACCAGATAGGGATAAACCAGATACCTCTACATTTAGGTGACCCATGTTTCCTGCACATTCTGGGCCCTCTAACCCCCAAATTTAGGTTAAGTTTCCACTTGGTTTTTTATCTGGCAGTTTTTGGAAATCTGCCATTGCAGTTTTTGAGCCAAAGTCAGAAGTGGATCCATAAGGGAGGAGAAGTATAAGTCCTTCTTTTATATGTCCTATTCCTTTTGAATACACTTCTGGTTTTGGCTCAAAAACCGCAGTGGCAGATTTCCAAAAACTGCCAGAAAAAAAAAAAAAACAAGTCGAAACTTAGCCTTATACCATTTTAACCTACTGTTTATGTTTCATCTATAGTTTTTAAAACAATTAAACAGGCAATATTTACTCACATTACCGTTGCGATAATAATTTACATGGGAGATTCCACCGGGGACCATTCTGGTCACTTCTGTATAAGTTAATTTTAGGAACATTCACCGAAACTTGATTAACCCTTGAGGGAGGAAACATATGAGCGGCAAACAACAACAATAAGAAGAGGCTCAGATGTTACAAAATATCAACACATGGTCTAATAATTCCTCAGAGGTTTAATACCACAATTAATACCCCTCCAGTTTATTACAAGACGGTATAAATAGAAATGTAAGAAGCTCGGAGGAAGCTTAGCCATTGGGCAAGACAATCCCGTTATCTACAAATGAAATCCTCCAGACTCTGTACGAAAAGAATCCAATAGTCATTAAGATTTTTCATTTTTGCTAAAGATTTCTAAACTTTTTTTTTTTCCTGCTATGGGAATAAATCTATATAAGGTGAGTGATACTCATGGTAAATCTTAATAATTTAATCTAATTAACTTTTAAGACCAGTTTGGCTCCAATAGAATACAATGTCCGTGTGGTGTAGCTAGTGGGGGGGGGGGGGGGGGGGGGGGAAGAAGGGAAGGTAACCCAGTGCCCACTTATGTAGTGGCATCATATTTTTTTAATATTTTTGGGACAAAGAGATACATACATAGTGGGGCCCATGGGGGTTATTGCATGATCCCGACCTTCCCTTATTCCTCTTTACTATATCCATGTTTTCAGGTGTCAGTACTTTGTTTTCGCTGTAGGTCATAACGCTATAATGACCCATGACCTGTTGTAAGCAACATTTTTTTTTTATATTTGACTTAATAAATTGCCACATACCGTATTTTTCGCCCTATAGGACGCACCGGCGTATAAGACGTACACCCAATTTATAGGTGCAAAATCTAAAAAAAAATCAAGATTTTGAACCCAATAGTGGTCTTCAACCTGCGGACCTCCAGATGTTGCAAAACTACAACTCCCAGCATGCCCGGACAGCCGTTGGCTGTCCGGGCATGCTGGGAGTTGTAGTTTTGCAACATCTGGAGGCCCGCAGGTTGAAGACCACTGCATAGGAGGTAATACTCACGTGTCCCCGCCGCTCCGGACCCGTCACCGCTGCCCTGGATGTTGCTCCATCGCTGTCGCCATGTCCCCGTCGCTCCGGAACGTCTCCGATGCCGGCCGGGTATCCTCGCTCTCCGTCGTCGCCATCACGTCGTTACGCACGCCGATGCACGTACGCAACGACGAGGAAGGAGAGCGCCGGCCATACAGGGGATCCCTGAACAAAGAAGACACAGAGGAGGCAGGTAAGGTCCCTCCCGGTGTCCTGTAAGCACTAACCCGGCTATTCAGTCGGGCTGTTCGGGACCGCCGCGGTGAAATCGCTGAACAGCCGGGTTATTGTCACTTTCCCTTCAGACGCGGCGGTCAGCTTTGATCGCCGCGTCTGAAGGGTTAATACAGGGCATCACCGCGATCGGTAACGTCCTGTATTAGCCGCGGGTCTCGGCCGTTGATGGCTGCAGGGACCGCCGCGATAGGGGTGTATTCGCCGTATAAGACGCACCTTTTTCCCCCCAGTTTTGGGTAAGAAAAAGTGCGTCTTATACGGTGAAAAATACGGTAAACATTACCTAGAATTGTCTTTTAAGCACATTTCTTGGCGCCAGGCGGTACTTTTTGCAATATCATAAAATAGTACGCAGGTAATATAGAAATGTGCAGATTTATTGGTTACAATTAATAAACATCAATGAATATATAAATACAATGATTATATTTATCAATATGAATCATCAAACATATGAACATATGCCTAATATTAATTAATTTAATATTAAAGTTACAGAAGTAAGTAACTATTTCACAGTATAACATCAGTTACAAAGGTTGGTTCAGTATCATACGTGAGAACATCAGATGAAATTATATAAATAATTAGCAAATACCTAATGTCTAGATTCTGTATATAAAATGAAGGTGACTTGTATAAACACTCCGCCCACTTCTCACTGACCACACAATTCTGGTAAATGTTTAACCCCTTAAGGACTTAGGCCGTACCTGTACGTCCTGAGCCCGCTCCCGGTGTTAAAAACGGGGTCACGCCGTGACCCCGCATCATACCGGGTCGGTCCCGGCTGCTAACGATAGCCGGGACCCTGGGCCAACAGCGTGTAGCACCGATCGGTGTGCCGCCCGCTGTTAACCCATCAGACGTCTGAAAACTAAAGTAAACGCTTCCCGTCAGCTCAGTCGGGCTGATCGGGACATCGCGATAAAATCGCGATGTTCCGATCAGCTTGGACGCAGGCGGAGGTCTCCTTACCTGTGTCCACGGCATCCGATCGGGGTTTGATTGCTCCAAGCCTGAACTACAGGCTTGAGCAATCAAGCCCCTATCTCGCTGATCCGTGCAAAGCTATGGCTTTGCAGGGATCAGCATAGGAGATCAGTGTGTTCAGTGTTATAGGTCCCTATGGGATAACAATGATCAGTGTGTGCAGGGTTATAGGTCCCTATGGGAACTATAACACTGCAAAAAAAAAGTGAAAAAAAAAAGTTAACAAAGGTCATTTAACCCCTTCCCTAATAAAAGTTCAAATCACCCCCCTTTTCCCATAAAAAAAAAACTGTGTAAATGAAAATAAAAATAAACATATGTGGTATCGCCACGTGTGTAAATGTCTGAACTATAAATCATTAATTAAACCGCACAGTCAATGGCGTGTGCGCAAAAAAATTCAAAAGTCCAAAATAACTTATTTTTGGTCGCTTTTTATATCATGAAAAAATGAATAAAAAGCGATCCAAAAGTCCGATCAATACAAAAATGATACCGCTAAAAACGCCAGATCACGGTGCAAAAAAAATGAGCACTCATACCGCCCCATACGCAGAAAAGTAAAAAAGTTATAGAGGTCAGAAGATGACAATTTTAATCGTATAAATTTCCGTGCATGTAGTTATGATTTTTTCCAGAAGTACGACAAAATCAAACCTATATAAGTAGGGTATCATTTTAACCGTATGGACCTACACAATAAAGAGAAGGTGTCATTTTTACTGAAAAATGTACTGCATAGAAACGGAAGCCCCCAAAAGTTACAAAATTACATTTTTTCTTCAATTTTGTCGCACAATGATTATTTTTTTTTGTTTCGCTGTAGATTTTTGGGTAAAATGACTGATGTCATTGCAAAGTAGAATTGGTGGTGCAAAAAATAAGCCATCATATGGATTTTTAGGTGCAAAATTGAAAGGGTTATGATTTTTAAAAGGTGAGGAGGAAAAAACGAAAGTGCAAAAACCGAAAACCCCTCAGTCCTTAAGTGGAGGATTTATCATACACTATGCTATAGGCATCATATGAGTGCACTGATATGGATAGAACACGCCCAGTTCTGCAGAAGAAGGAGAAGTGATCATATACTAGAACTTTACAATCTCAACCTGGATTTTAACCTCTTAAGAACGCAGGGTGTACCTGTACGCCCTGTGCCCGCTCCCGGTATTTAAAATGGGGTCACGCCGTGACCCCGCATCATACCGGGTCGGTCCCGGCTGCTAATGATAGTCGGGACCCTTGACTAATAGCGTGTGGCACCGATCGTTGTGCCGCAGGCTATTAACCCTTCAGACGCGGCAATGAAAGTTGATCGCCGCATCTAAAATGAACGTAAACGCTTCCCGGCAGCTCAGTCAGGCTGATCGGGACTATCGTGATAAAATTGCGGTGTCCTGATCAGCTAGGATGCGAGCGGAGGCCCCCTTACCTTGCTCTGTCGTGTCCGATTGTGCTACAGGCTACAGGTTTGAGCAATCAAGCCCTTAGAACGCTGATCCATGCAAAGCTTTTCCCATAGAAAAAACTGTGTAAATAAAAATAAACATATGTGGTATCGCCATGTGCGTAAATGTCCAAACTATAAAAATATATAGTTAATTAAACCACATGGTCAATGGTGTATGTGCAAAAACATTCCAATGTCCAAAATAGCGTATTTTTGGTCACTTTTTATATAATGAAAAAATGAATAAAAAGCAATCGAAAAGTCCGATAAATACAAACATGGTACCGATAAAAACTTCAGAACACGGCGCAAAACATGAGTCCTCATACCAGCCCGTACACAGAAAAATAAAAAAGTTATAGGGGTCAGAAGATGAGAATTTTTTTACGAATACATTTTCCTGCATGTAGTTATGATTTTTTTCAGAAGTGCGATAAAATCAAACCTATATAAGTAGGGGATCATTTTAATCATATGGACCTACAGAATAATGATAAGGTGTCATTTTTACCGAAAAATGTACTGCGTAGAAACGGAAGCCCCCAAAATTTACAAAATGAAATTTTTTCTTCAATTTTGTCGCACAATGAATTTTTTTTTTCCATTTCACCGTGGATTTTTTGGTAAAATAACTAATTTCACTTTAATATAGAATTGGTGGCGCAAAAAATAAGCCATCATATGGAATTTTATGCGCAACATTGAAAGCGTTATGATTTTTAGAAGGTGATGAGGAAAAAATGAAAATGCTCCTTAAAGGGGTACTCCGGTGAAAACCTTTTTTCTTTTAAATCAACTGGTGGCAGAAAGTTAAACATATTTGTAAATGACTTCTATAAAAAAAATCTTAATCCTTCCTGTACTTATTAGCTGCTGAATACTACAGAGGAAATTCTTTTCTTTTTGCAATGCTCTCTGATGACATCACGAGCACAGTTCTCTCTGCTGACGTTATTATAATAATAACGCTTTATTTATTGTTGTCCTTAGTGGGATTTGAACCCAATTCCCCAGCACTGCAAGGCAGCAGTACTAACCACTGAGCCACCATGCTGCCCTTAGCATACGTCTGCTATGCACGGTTGCTAAAATGGAGAGAGATGTCAGCAGAGAGCACTGTGCTCGTGATATCATCAGTGTTCCAAAAAGAAAGACATTTCCTCTGTAGCATTCAGCAGCTAATAAGTACTGGAAGGATTAAGATTTTTTAATAGAAGTCATTTACAAATATGTTTAACTTTCTGCCACCAGTTGATTTAAAAGAAAAAAGGTTTTCACCGGAGTACCCCTTTAAGGGGTTAAAATAAAAAAAAGGTCTTTTCACCCTTCCAAATTTATGTAATGTAATCCACATTTTAAAATGATCTTAAATAAGATCTATTTGTACATTACCAGACACATGTGAGATAGAACCTCACATGGAAAGAGGGGAAGAAGGAGTTGTCATATGTAGCCATTGTCTTGTCAATATACTGTCCTATCACACACATGGCTGCATTAGAAAGGATTTCTCCTGGACTTTTCATGGTCCCGATTCATGTGTCTTTCATCTGATGCCTCCTGATTTCTTCCCTCTCTCTTTTGGTGAAACTATTATAACTCATGGACTATGTATTAATTATGTCCACAGGTATGTATTTACAACAAATATGGAGACAGGTTACCCCCAAAAACAGTATCTTCCGGCTCTTTTAGTTGGCTTTCTTGATAAGGTAATCATCCAATGGGGCTTCCAGGACCTAAGAGTTACACATTTCAATACCAAAAATATAGAGAAAAATAAGAAAGGAAATTTTGTCCTTCAAACAAACTTGACAACCGGTTTGGAGACAAGTCCTCTTTCTTGAAATTGGGCCTAATGTCTGATTATCGAGGACAGACCCAGCTCCAATCCGAAGAACTAGACAAAACCATAGTGATATGATTGTACCTTCTCTACATGAACAATTACCGGCAACTTGATTTGTAGGATTGAATGTTTATGACTAAAAAAGTTATGGTGTTACAGTTACAATCAACCAACTAAGTATATGGTAATATTTAAGATCCACTCAAAATGGCTGTCCTTTTGCTATCACGATAAAGACTTAAAGGGGTATTCCGGGCAAAAACATTTTATCCCTTATCCAAAGGATAGGGGATGAGATGACTGATCGCGGGAAGCCCGCTGCTGAGACCCCCCGCAATCTCCCTGCAGCACCCGCATTCTATGCGGGTGCTGAGTCTCCAGTTTCGGAAACCTCCGGGTTTCTGGGACTGGGTGCGTGACGTCACGCCACTCCCCCTCCATTCATGTCTATGGGAGGGGGCGTGATGGCCATCACGCCCCCTCCCATAGACATGGATGGATGGGGCGGCCGTCACGCCCCCTCCCATAGACATGAATGCAGGGGCCGTGGTGTGATGTCACGTACCCAGTCCCGGAAACCCGGAGGTTTCCAAAACTGGAGACTCAGCATAGAATGCGGGTGCTGCAGTGAGATCGCGGGGGGTCTCAGCAGCGGGCTCCCCGTGATCTGACATCTTATCCCCTATCCTCTGGGTTTCCAGGACTGGGGACGTGACATCACCCCACGCCCCCTCCATTCATGTCTATGGGAGGGGGCTTGATGGCCGCCCCCTCCATTCATGTCTATGGGAGGGGGCGTGACGGCCGTCACGCCCCCTCCCATAGACATGAATGGAGGGGGCGGCCATCAAGCCCCCTCCCATAGACATGAATGGAAGGGGCGGCCATCGAGCCCCCTCCCATAGACATGAATGGAGGGGGCGGCCATCAAGCCCCCTCCCATAGACATGAATGGAGGGGGCGGCCATCAAGCCCCCTCCCATAGACACGAATGGAGGGGGCGTGGCGAGACGTCACGTCCCCAGTACCGGAAACCCGGAGGTTTCCGAAACAGGAGCCTCAGCACCCGCATAGAATGCGGGTGCTGCAGGGAGATCGCGGGGGGGGGGGGGGTCTCAGCAGCGGGCTCCCCGAGATCAGACATCTTATCCCCTATCCTTTGGACAAGGAATAAAATGTTTTTGCCCGGAATACCCCTTTAAGAATATACAATGCCAGACCTTGATATTTACGGTGGGATTTCCTGACAAAATAAAAAGGATATTTATAATGGACGATAGATTTAAAACTCTGTGTGCTATTCATTAAAGGGGTACTCCGGTGAAAAACTTTTTTTTTTTTTTTAATCAACTGGTGCCAGAAAGTTAAACAGATTTGTAAATTGCTTCTATTAAAAAATCTTAATCCTTCCTGTACTTATTAGCTGCTGAATACTACAGTGGAAATTATTTTCTTTTTGAAACACAGAACTGTCCGCTGACATCACGAGCACAGTGCTCTCTGCTGACATCTCTGTCCATTTTAGGAACTGTCCAGAACAGCATATGTTTGCTATGGGGATTTCCTTTTACCCTGGACAGTTCCTAAAAATGAACAGAGATGTCAGCAGAGAGCTCTGTGTTTCAAACGGAAAAGAATTTCCACTGTAGTATTCAGCAGCTAATAAGTACAGGAAGGATTAAGATTTTTTAATAGAAGTAATTTACAAATCTGTTTAACTTTCTGGCACCAGTTGATTTAAAAAAAATAAAAATAAAAAAAAGTGTTTCACCAGAGTACCCCTTTAATTCTATGAAAAACTTGTCTTCTGCTGAGTTTCATAGCTGTTACTGTGTGTACCTAATTATATGCAGTGTGTGAATATAAAATATATGTATATGTGTGAAGCCAATACAATTCGCACGTTTGTGTGGACTATTTTATGTTCAATGAAATAACATTTATTTTTTCAGAATTTATAGCTGAACTTTGCATGGACCTGCTTAGACCCCATCCAAAGACGGCACCTGGAGAGAGCTAAACAATCTAGTAGACTGCAGACAGGTCAGGTTCACTGTCTACGAGACTCAATACAAATGGCATGATGTAGTGATGTCATTGCGCCCGAATGCACCACGCTAGTTAGAGTGCAGTGGTGCATTGCTTGACATGGGTGCTTCTTTATGTCTGTGTAAACCCACCCTAAATGTGTACTTCAATTATATGGGGCACTGAGGAGGTACCTAAACTGTGTTGGGGCACTATTACTGTCAGGAGGGCACTAAAGTGGGGCAATTTTATTGAGTAGGGGGGTATAGGTAAATAATTGTAACAGGACACGGCAGGTGTTGGATCCTCTGGGCCTGTGAGGATAATGACGTGAGCCGTGCCAGGGAGCGGAGTCTAAAGTGCCGCTGGCTTTCACCAGAGCCCGCCACAAAGCGGGATGGTCTTGCTACTGCAGGCGGCACCCAGGTCGCTACCCCTGGCATGACTCGTCCACACAAGTAGCTGGGAGGTGGCATGGCACAGAAGGAGACTGGCAGGACATGGCAAGATGGCAGTAGATCAGGGCAGGTAACACAGGTGCAGGGAGGTAAGGTAGCAAGGAACAGGTACACGGTAACAGGGACACAGGACTTTCACTATGGCACAAGGTAATCAAAGATCCGTCAGGGAACCAAAGGAGGAGCTGATATTTAAGGACAGGGCTCAGGAGTAGACACTTGATTAATTGAGCACTGAAAGAGCTCCGGCGCTTGCGAACCCTAGGAGACAGGGGCTTGCGCGCCGGAGCTGCAAGGACACGGAGAAGCCGAAGATGAGGGAGGTGAGTGACGGGCTGGGATTCACATGCAGGCGTGTCCCGCGATGCGAATCCCAGCCCCACCGGCAGCGGGGACATAAGCAGAGAGCACTCACTGCCGGCGTGTCCAGCTGGAGCGCAGGTGTTACAACAATAATAATGTCGGGAGGACATTTTTTCTGTGTGAGTACAAGAAGGCTTTATTGCGCACTAAGGGGCACTGTTACTGTATAGCAAAAACAACTCCCAAGGCCATATTTGCCATTAGGCACTGGAAGGCAAGCATCTAGAGTAGCACCTTGCAGGGGCGGCAATAACATCAGTGATAAATATTACAGGAATGCCCTGATAGACTGCTACTTGGCCCGATTGAAAAGGTAAGAGTTACCAAGCCAAGAGCTATTAAAGAGACCCTAATGGGGAATGACATTGATACAGCCGAAAAAGCTGATGCTCAGGTGACAGGAGAATCAGGCATATAAGTGGGGTCCAGTGGATAAGCAGATCAACATGCACTCCAGACATGAGTGACTGACTATTAGGTCAGCCAGACAAGCGTGTCCTATACTTGGTGAGGTGTCCGTGACAGGGAAGTGAGAGGTCACCAGCCAGAATAAACGACCATCTGATACATTAGCCTCCAAGACATGGTCTAAATCTGCATCTTTAGGTCAGTAAAGGGAGAATGGTTGTGAGAGGCCCTGGCAAATAAGAGAATAAAGCTGACACAACCACCTCCTCCATCACTGCTCTCCATCATATTCATGTTTTTCTATTTGATTATTCTTCACCAGGTGGATGAGGCTTACCTTCAGTCAGCAGTTTCTCCTAATCTGACCACAACTCATGTAACCGAATTCATCATCTATGGCTTCCCAAGTCTTCAGAAGTATCCCATCCTACTCTTCTGTGTGTTTTTCTGTATATACCTGTTCACTATCACTGGAAATGGAAGTATCTTAATCTTGGTCATTCTTGACCGACGGCTCCATACTCCTATGTATTTCTTTGTCAGTAATTTATCTTTCCTTGATTTGAGTTACGCAACAGTGACCATCCCGAAGATGTTGGCCAAGTTCTCGATGAACCTCAACACCATTTCTTATACTGGTTGCTTTGCTCAAATGTACGTCTTTGAGTCTTTAACAGCAACAGAATGTTTACTTCTGACGGTAATGGCTTATGACCGATATGTCGCCATCTGTTCTCCTTTACATTATTCGACCATTATGACTAAGAGATGGTATCTACAGTTGATGGCTATGACGTGGTCAGGTGGCTTTCTCGCTCCACTACCCGTCTTAATCTTAGCCTTGAAGTTACCGTTTTGTGGCCCTAATATCATCCATCATTACTACTGTGACCATCCACCATTGTTGCAGTTGGTCTGCACCGACACCTCCTTCAACGTAGCAGTCGGTTCCTCCATCGGAGCATTTATTCTTCTAATATCATTTACCCTAGTGGTTATTTCGTACATTAAAATCATATTAAGCATTCTCAAAATGAATTCCAAAAAAAGACGCGTGAAGACGTTTTCCACGTGTGCCTCACACTTTGCCGTGGTCAGTATCTTCTTCTTACCACTAATCTTCATGTATGTCCGGCCACAGGCTTCCTACTCCTCAGATGTGGACTCTCTGGTGGCCTTACTATACACAGTATTAACACCTATGATGAATCCGATTATATACAGCCTCAGGAACAAGGACATTAAAGAAGCTTTCAAGAAGAAATTCCACTTTAATACAAAATAGCACCGATATATTGTATATTCTTTGTCATTTTTAATGTCTGATTTTGTTTATTTATTCTAAATATCTTTTGTTTTTATTTAAGTGGCCACCAAATCCGACAATGTTACTCTATGGGCCTAAAAAAATCAGTAGATAAGTCTCGAAATTTTTATCCACCTAAATTTAGATCCATTCTTGTGCTCAGGACAACATTATGGCTCAGTAATATTCTAGTACAGTTCTAGGGGTTCTACATTCATATGCAAAGGAAAATAGAAGAGGGTGCATTATATTCCGTTATCCGGGTGCAAGACAGGTAGCGTGCAAGTAAGGTAGGGCGCCCATCTATGCTTGTCAAGATTCAAGCGCAATATCAAAGTGGATATAAGGTATCAAATTCAACAGTGTGTAGCATGGATTTGCGGTCGCAGCCATTACCCAGTCATGGGTCCAAGAAGGGACACAAAGAAGCAGCCAACAATCGGAGACCAATTACGGGACGTAGCGGGATAACAAGGGATACTTACAGTCTCTGGTTGGGAGTACTAAACTCAAACAACCCTTACAGGTATGTAAAATGATAAAGATTTATTGGGAACAGATTGGACAATGTTTTTCGAGGAAGAACTAACCTCTTCATCATGTTCTTACAATAACAGGTAATACACAAACTTTTCTTTGAATACTTACAAAGTGATGACCCTGAAGGTAAACAAGCATTCTATGTGAGGATACCAAACAAACACATAAAATACAATAAAAATTATATCAACTACACCAAAACATCCGTTAATAAATTTTTTTTTTTAAATGCTAAGAATTTATGACCTTTGACCATGACCTCATGGGAACAGGAAACTAAGGGGTGGATGACATGGCTGACAGGAAATGGGAGACCAAGAAGGTGGAGCAGTCCTGCATGCAATAAAGGGGCTAATCAGATGTTAAGTAAAAAGGTACACAAAATAAGGGGCAGGTTTCCAAACTTGGGTTGATAGTTCCAATTAATGTATTAGTGGCAACTAAGCAGGTGTTCGAAGGGTACTAAAATGGATGGGGGACTGTAGTAACAGAGGTTGAAGTAGCAAAGGAACCATCCTGTGATTAACCACTAGAGCTCTTAGTTAAGTGTTCTATTAAATGAGCTTTCATAAAGGTACACAAGCAACATAGATTCAGGTCCCAAATGTGTTCAATGTTGTTTAAACTTTTGGTTTAGCCTTATTGGTGTAGTGAATAAAAATAAATAAATATATATATATATATATATATATATATATATATATATGTATATATATATATATATATATATATATATATAGGGCATAATGTTCAGAATGATATAGTTTAATAGACATGGGACCCTCAAGTTATTGCATTCTGGAGAGCAATGATACTAGGTTGACAATATGGCCACTAAATGGCCAAATACATTCTCTAGTTTTTAACAGGTAAAACAAATATTGACTTGCAGGTAAAAAGGGGAGCCAATAGAGGAATAAACTATTATTATTTGCTATTTTATCAGCTTGGTGACTTTGTTCAGACCCCGCTTAGCTAATGTTTCGGCTCTGTTCGGGAAGTATGCAGTAAGTTTTACTTTAACCTCCATACTACCACTATTATAGAAAATTGCAATTTGCCTTGGTCCGGTTTACCACCTTTAATTCCCTCAGGTAACTACAGTCCCCCATACATTGTTGTACCCTTGGAACATCTGCTTAGTAGCCAACTTCTTCCTTTAATACAGTGGTCTCAAACTATGGCACTCCAGATGTTGCAAATCTTTCACTCCCAACATGCTCTGATAGCCAACGGCTAATACATTGTCTGCCAAGTTTAACCCCTTAAGGACCAGGCCATTTTACACCTCAGGACCAGAGCGTTTTTTGCACATCTGACCACTGTCACTTTAAACATTAATAACTCTGGAATGCTTTTAGTTATCATTCTGATTCCGAGACTGTTTTTTAGTGACATATTCTACTTTAACATAGTGGTAAAATTTTATGGTAACTTGCATCCTTTCTTGGTGAAAAATCCCCAAATTTGATGAAGAATTTGAAAAATTAGCATTTTTCTAACTTTGAAGCTCTCTGTTTGTAAGGAAAATGGATATTCCAAATAAAAAAAAATTTGATTCACATATACAATATGTCTAATTTATGTTTGCATCATAAAATTGATGAGTTTTTACTTTTGGAAGACACCAGAGGGCTTCAAAGTTCAGCAGCAATTTTCCAATTTTTCACAAAATTTTCAAACTCACTATTTTTCAGGGACCAGTTCAGTTTTGAAGTGGATTTGAAGGGTCTTCATATTAGAAATACCCCATAAATGACCCCATTATAAAAACTGCACCCCCCAAAGTATTCAAAATGACATTCAGTTAGCATTTTAACCCTTTAGGTGTTTCACAGGAATAGCAGCAAAGTGAAGGAGAAAATTCACAATCTTCATTTTTTACACTCGCATGTTCTTGTAGACCCAATTTTTACAAGGGGTAAAAGGAGAAAATTTATACTTAGTTTTGTAGCCCAATTTCTCTCGAGTAAGCACATACCTCATATGTCTATGTAAATTGTTCGGCGGGCGCAGTAGAGGGCTCAGAAACGAAGGAGCGACAAGGGGATTTTGGAGAGTACGTTTTTCTGAAATGGTTTTTGGGGGGCATGTTGCATTTAGGAAGCCCCTATGGTGCCAGGACAGCAAAAAATAAAACACATGGCATACCATTTTGGAAACTAGACCCCTTGAGGAACGTAACAAGGAATAAAGCGAGCCTTAATACCCCACAGGGGTTTCACGACTTTTGCATATGTAAAAAAAATAAAATAATTTTTCACTAAAATGTGTGTTTCCCCCCAAATTTCACATTTTTGCAAGGGTTAATAGCAGAAAAGACCCCCCAAAATTTGTAACCCCAACTCTTCTGAGTATGGAAATACCCCATGTGTGGACGTCAAGTGCTCTGCTGGGACACTACAATGCTCAGAAGAGAAGGAGCGCCATTGAGCTTTTGGGAAAAAATTGTTTGGAATGGAAGTCAGGGACCATGTGCGTTTACAAAGCCCCCCCGTGGTGCCAGAACAGTGGAACCCCCCACATGTGACCCTATTTTGGAAACTACACCCCTCACAGAATTTAATAAGGGATGCAGTGAGTATTTACACCCCACTGGCGTTTGACAGATCTTTGGAACAGTGGGCTGTGCAAATGAAAAATAAAATTTTTCATTTTCACGGACCACTGTTCCAAAAATCTGTCAGACACCTGTGGGGCGTAAATGCTCACTACACCCCTTATTACATTCCGTGAGGGGTGTAGTTTCCAAAATGGGGTCATATGTGGGTATTTATTTTTTTGGGAGGGTTTATGTCAGAACCGCTGTAAAATCAGCCACCCCTGTGCAAATCACCAATTTAGACCTCAAATGTATATAGTGCGCTCTCACTCCTGAGCCTTGTTGTGCGCCCACAGAGCATTTTACGCCCACATATGGGGTATTTCTGTACTCAGGAGAAATTGCGTTACAAATTTTGGGGGTCTTTTTTTCCCTTTAACGCTTGTGAAAATAAAAAGTAAAGGGCAACACTGGCATGTTAGTGTAAATTTTTTTTATTTTTTTACACTAACAAGCTGGTGTAGCCCCAAATTTTCCTTTTCATAAGGGGAAAAGGAGAAAAAGCCCTTAAAATTTGTAGTGCAATTTCTCCCGAGTACGGAGATACCCCATATGTGGCCCTAAACTGTTTCCTTGAAATACGACAGGGCTCCAAAGTGAGAGAGCGCCATGCGCATTTGAGGACTAAATTAGGAATTGCACAGGGGTGGACAATGCCAGTGATTCCCAAACAGGGTGCCTCCAGCTGTTGCTAAATTCCCAGCATGCCTGGACAGTCAGTGGCTGTCCGGAAATGCTGGGAGTTATTGTTTTGCAACAGCTGGAGGCTTCGTTTTGGAAACACTGCCATACAATACGTTTTTCATTTTTATTAGGGGGACAGTGTAAGGGGGTGTATATGTAGTGTTTTACTCTTTATTATGTGTTAGTGTAGTGTAGTGTTTTTAGGGTACATCCGCACTGGCGGGTTACGGTGAGTTTCTCGCTAGAAGTTTGAGCTGCGGCGAAAAATTAGCTGCAGCCCAAACTTGAAGCAGGAAACTTACTGTAAGCCTGCCCGTGTGAATGTACCCTGTACGTTCACATGGGGGGGGCAAACCTCCAGCTGTTTCAAAACTACAACTCCCAGCATGTACTGACAGACTGTGCATGCTGGGAGTTGTACTTTTGCAACAGCTGGAGGCACACTGGTTGGAAAACCTTCAGTTAGGTTCTGTTACCTAACTCAGTATTTTCTAACCAGTGTGCCTCCAGCTGTTGCAAAACTACAACTCCCAGCATGTACTGATCGCCGGAGGGCATGCTGGGAGATGTAGTTATGCAATAGCTGGAGGTACGCAACTACAACTCCCAGCATGCCGAGACAGCTGATTGCTGTTTGGATATGCTGGGATTTGCAGTTTTGCAACATCTGGAGGGCTACAGTTTTAGAGAACACTGCAAAGTGATCTCCAAACTGTGGTCCTCCAGCTGTTGCAAAACTACAATTCCCAGCATGCCCTGACAGCAAACAGTTGTTTGAGCATGCTAGGAGTTGTAGTTTTGCAAGATCTGGAGGGCTACAGTTTAGGGACCACTATATAGTGGTCTCAAACTGTAGCCCTCCAGCTGTTGCAAAACGACATATTCCAGCATGCCCAAACAGCTGTCTGGGCATGCTGGGAGTTGTAGTTTTGCAACCTCTGGAGGGCTACAGTTAGAGACCACTGTATAATGGTCTCAAACTGTACCCTCCAGATGTTGCTAGGCAACTCACCGGCTTCCGTCAGATCCAGCCGCACGTCATCGCCGCCCGCCGATCTCCGTCGCCTGCAGCCTCCGACGCCCCCCCGGATCGGTAAGTGGATCTTCGGCGTCGTTTCCCCGTCCTGCCCCGCCTATTGTGGGAGGGCAGGACGGGGAAAACGAAAGTAAACCCCCCCCCCCCCCCCCGCCCCCGATCTGCTATTGGTGGTCGCGTCTAGACCACCAATAGCAGGGATAGGAGAGGTGGCAACCCTGCCACCTCACACTTATCGCTTCAGGGGAATCCTGGCTGTCTTAGACACCCGCGATCCCCCTTATATTCCGGGTCACCGGGTCACTATAGACCCGTAATGACCCGGAATCGCGCAAACCGCAAGTGTGAATTCACTTGCGATTTGCCGCGATCGCCGACATGGGGGGGTCTGATGACCCCCCTGGGCATTTGCACGGGATGCCTGCTGAATGATTTCTGCAGGCATCCCGCTCCGATCCCCGCCCGGTGCACGGCGGGGACTAAAACTGCCAATTACGTAAATGTACGTCCCTGGTCCTTAAGACCCAGGGTGTCGGGACGTACCGTTACGTCATGGGTCCTGTAGGGGTTAAAGATCTGTCCCTTACCTTGTGTAAAATTTTACTTGTAATCTAATTAACCCCCTTGGTCTATGTAGGACTGCTCCGCCTTCTTGGTCTATATAGGACTTCTCCGCCTCATTGGTCTATGTAGGACTGCTCCACCTGCTTGGTCTATGTAGGACTGCTCTGCCTTCTTGTCTTTATAGGACTGCTCCGCTTCCTTGGTCTATGTAGGACTGCTCTGCCTTCTTAGTCTATATAGGACTTCTCCACCTCCTTGGTCTATGCAGGACTTCTCAGCCACCTTGGTCTATGTAGGACAGCTCCGTCTTCTTGGTCTATATAGGACTGCTCCGCCTCCTTGGTCTATATAGGACTGTTCCACCACCTTGGTCTATGTAGGACAGCTCCGGCTTCTTGGTCTATATAGGACTGCTCCGCCTCCTTGGTCTATATAGGACTGTTCCACCACCTTAGTCTATGTAGGACTGCTCCGTCTTCTCTGTCTACATAGGACTGCTCCGCTTCCTTGGTCTATGTAGGAACTTCTCCGCCTCCTTGGTCTATGTAGGACTGCTCCGCCTCCTTGGTCTATGTAGGACTGCTCCACCTCTTTGGTCTCCTATTACCATTCAGCCATTCAATCCTTCTCTCATTTTCCTGTTCCCATGAGGTTAAGGTCATAGATTCTCAGAATTCTATCTTTTTTACTGAATGCTTCATGTAACTCAAATGTCCTGTATGTATATTTATGTAAATAAATGTACTTGATACTAGATTTTTTAAAAATATTTTATGTGTTTGTTTTGCAATCTCACATGGAAGGCTTGTTTACCTGCCTGGTCATCACTTTGTAAATACAGTGTATATATATATATATATATATATATATATATATATATATATATAGTCTCTGTATTACCTGTTATTGTACAGACCTGATGAAGAGGATTGTCCTTCCTCGAAATGCGTTGTCCAAATCTGTTTCCAATAAATCCTGCATTATTTTCCATGCCAATTGAATACATGTGAATCAGACAGAAAATCATTATAGTCTGTTTCATGAGATTCTTGATTCCGGGGATATTCTCCTGTCAAGTCTTTGTTTTCTGGGGAGAAGATCTCCATAATATGATGCCATATGGTGACACTACAGAGCAGCCCTATAACTCCTTCCCAACATTTTACACACATATATGTCAAGTGTCGTACGGAGTATGAAGCTATTTCAGGAAAAATCACCAAAAGCTCATATTTGCAACTTTTATTGCAATCGCTTTAACCACTTCCCCTAGAATTTCCATCCTCCCCTTCTAAGACCCATAGCTTATTTTACAGAGTTGTATGAGGGCTTATTTTTTTGCAGGACAAGTTCTAGTACTATTTACTGGCATCCTTTATTTTACCATATAATGTATTAAGAAGCCATAAAAAAATAGAGCAAAAAAATGTTTTTATGGAATAGCGCAATTTTGGGGGTTAATAAAATTTGCAGAGTTTACCATACTTTAAAACTGACATGTCTAATTTATTCTAGGGGTCAGTACAATTTAAAAAATGCCAAATGTTGATAACTTTTCTTTTGTTTTAAAGGGCTATTCCAGGAAAAAAAATAAAAATTATATATCAACTGGCTCCAGAAAGTTAAGCAGATTTGTAAATGACTTCTATTAAAAAATCTTAATCCTTTCAATAATTATCAGCTGCTGAAGTTGAGTTGTTGTTTTCTGTCTGGCAACAGTGCTCTCTGCTGACATCTCTGCTTGTCTCGGGAACTGCACAGAGTAGAAGAGGTTTGCTATGGGGATTTGCTTCTACTCTGGACAGTTCCCGAAACAATTGTCATCAGAGAGCACTTAGAAAGAAAAGAACAACTCAACGTCATCAGCTCATAAGTACTGAAAGGATTAAGATTTTTTTAATAGAAGTAATTTACAAATCTGTTTAACTTTCTCGAGCCAGTTGATATAAAAAAGAAAGTTTTTTCCTGGATAACCCCTTTAATATAACAAGAATAAAAATTTAAATAAAAAAAATTGTACATCACCAATTATTGACCCCTATAATTTTTTATTTTTCCATCTATAATATATACTTATTCTGTCACCACAAATAATGATTAAGAGGTCAGTAGCCATAACCTTTGACTTCGATGCCATAATTTCTGGCGCCATAATTTGTTATTTAAAATATCAGTGTTTAACCCCTTAAGGACCCTTGACGTACGCGTACGTCATGACACCCTGGTACTTAAGGACCCATGACGCGCGCCGGGTGGGGATCGGACCGGGATGCCTGCTAAAATCGTTCAGCAGGCATCCCGTGCAAATGCCCAAGGGGGTCATCAGACCCCCCCATGTCGGCGATCGCGGCAAATCACAAGTGAATTTACACTTGTGATTTGCGCAATTCCGGGTCACCCGGAATATAAGGGGGATCGCGGTTGTCTAAGACATCCAGGATCCCCCTGAAGTGATAGGAGTGAGGTGGCACCCCTGCAGGCGGCGATGACGTGAGGCTGGATCCGACGGAAGCCAGTGAGGGTAGCCGGTGGAGGGTACAGTTTGAACCCATTATACAGTGGTCTCTAACTGTAGCCCTCCAGATGTTGCAAAACTGCAACTCCCAGCATGCCCAGACCGCTGTTTGGGCATGCTGGAATATGTAGTTTTGCAACAGCTGGAGGGCTCCAGTTTGAGACCACTATATAGTGGTCCCTAAACTGTTGCCCTCCAGATCTTGCAAAACTACAACTCCTAGCATGCCCAAACAACTGTTTGCTGTCTGAGCATGCTGGCATTTGTAGTTTTGCAACAGCTGGAGGACCACAGTTTGGAGATCACTTTGCAGTGTTCTCTAAAACTGTAGCCCTCCAGATTTAGCAAAACTGCAAATCCCAGCATGCCCAAACAGCTGTCTCAGCATGCTGGGAGTTGTAGTTGCGTACCTCCAGCTATTGCATAACTACATCTCCCAGCATGCCCTTCGGCGATCAGTACATTCTGGGAGTTGTAGTTTTAGGCTGGAGGCACACTGGTTGGAAAATACTGAGTTAGGTAACACAACCTAACTGAAGGTTTTCCAACCAGTGTGTCTCCAGCTGTTGCAAAAGTACAACTCCCAGAATGTACTGATCGCCGTACATGCTGGGAGTTGTAGTTTTGAAACATCTGGAGGTTTGCCCCCCCCCCCCATGTGAACGTACAGAATACATTCACACGGGTGGGTTTACAGTAAGTTTCCTGCTTCAAATTTGGGCTGTGGCAAATTTTTCACCGCAGCGCAAACTCCTAGCGGGAAACTCACCGTAACACCCCAGTGCGAATGTACCCTAAAAACACTAAACTTAACTAACACATAATAAAGGGTAAAACAGTACATATACACCCCCTTACACTGCCCCCCCCCCCCAATAAAATTGAAAAACGTATTGTACGGCAGTGTTACCAAAACAGAGCCTCCAGCTGTTGCAAAAAAACAACTCCCAGCATTTCCGGACAGCCACTGACTATCCAGGCATGCTGGGAGTTTAGCAACAGCTAAAGGTACCCTGTTTGGGAGTCACTGGTGTAGAATACCCCAATGTCCACCCCTATGCAATCTCCAATTTAGTCCTCAAATGCGCATGGCGCTCTCTCACTTCGGAGCCCTGTCGTATTTCAAGGAAACAGTTTAGCGCCACATATGGGGTATTTCCATACTCAGGAGAAATTGCACAACAAATTTTGGGGGCTTTTTCTCCTTTTACCCCTTATGAAAAGGAAAAGTTTGGGGCTACACCAGCTTGTTAGTGTAAAAAAAAAAAAAAAATTAACACTAACATGCTGGTGTTGCCCCATACTTTTTATTTTCACAAGCATTTAAAAGGAAAAAAAGACCCCCAAAATTTGTAACGCAATTTCTCCTAAGTAAAGAAATGCCCCATATGTGGGCGTTAAATGCTCTGCGGGCGCACAACAAGGCTCAGGAGTGAGAGCACACCATGTACATTTGAGGCCTTAATTGGTGATTTGCACAGGGATGGCCGATTTTACAGCGGTTCTGACATAAACGCAAAAAAAAAAAATACCCACATGTGACCCTATTTTGGAAACTACACCCCTCACGTAATGTAATAAGTCCACTGTTCCAAAGATCTGTCAAACGCCATTGGGGTGTAAATACTCACTGCACCCCTTATTAAATTCCGTGAGGGGTGTAGTTTCCAAAATAGGGTCACATGTGGGGGGGTCCACTGTTCTGGCACCACGGGGGCTTTGTAAACGCACATGGCCCCTGACTTCCATTCCAAACTATTTTTTTTCCCAAAAGCTCAATGGCGCTCCTTCTTTTCTGAGCATTGTAGGGCGCCAGCAGAGCACTTGATGTCTACACATGGGGTATTTCCATACTCAGAAGAGATGGGGTTTCAAATTTTGGGGGCATTTTGTCCTATTACCCCTTGTAAAAATTTTAAATTTGAGGGAAACTAGCATTTTTGTGGGGAAAAAAATAATTTACACATCCAACTTTCACGAAAAGTCGTCAAACACCTGTGGGGTGTTAAGGCTCACTGGACCCCTTGTTATGTGTCTTGAGGGGTGTAGTTTCCAAAATAGTATGCCATGTGGTTTTTTTTGCTGTCCTGGCACCATAGGGGCTTCCTAAATGGGACATTTCAGCAAATTTTGCTTTTCAAAAGCTAAATGTGACTCCTTCTCTTCTGAGCATTGTAGTTTGCCCACAAAGCATTTTACATCCTAACATGGGGTATTTCCATATTCAGAAGAGATGGGGTTACAAATTTTGGGGGGCATTTTGTCCTATTATCCCTTGTAAAAATTTAAAATTTGAGGGAAAACTAGCATTTTAGTGGAAAAAAAATTTCATTTTCACATCCAACTTTAACAAAAAGTCGTCAAACACCTGTGGGATGTTAAGGCTCACTGGACCCCGTGTTACGTGCCTTGAGGGGTGTAGTTTCCAAAATAGTATGCCATGTGGTTATTTTTTTTTTGCTGTTAAGGCACCATAGGGACTTCCTAAATGTGACATGCCCCCCAAAAACCATTTCAGAAAAACTCACTCTCCAAAATCCCACTGTCGCTCCTTCCTTTCTGAGCCCTCTACTGCGCCTGCCGAACACTTGACATACACATATGAGGTATTTTCTTACTCGAGAGAAATTGGGTTACACATTTTAGGAAGATTTCTCTCCTTTTACGCCTTGTAAAAATTCAATAACTGGGTCTACAAGAACATGTGAGTGTAAAAAATGATTTAGAATTTTCTTCTTCAATTTGCTGCTATTCCTGTGAAACACCTAAAGGGTTAACAAACCTTTTGAATGTCAAACCTTTTGAGGGATGCAGTTTTTATAATGGGGTCATTTGTGGGGTATTTCTAATAAGAAGGCCCTTCAAATCCACTTCAAAACTGAACTGATCCCTGAAGAATGTGGATTTTGAAAATTTTGTGAAAAATTGGAAAATTGCTGCTATACTTTGAAGCCCTCTGATGTCTTCCAAAAGTAAAAACATGTCAACTTTATGAGGGAAACATAAAGTAGACATATTGTATATGTGAATCAATATATAATTTATTTGGAATATTAATTTTCCTTATAAGCAGACAGCTTCAAAGTAAAAAAAAAAATGCTAACTTTTCAATTTTTTCATCAAATTTTGGAATTTTTCACCAGGAAATGATGCAAGTATCGACAAAATTTTACCACTAACATAAAGTAGAATATGTCACGAAGAAAAAATCTCAGAATCAGAATGAAGGGTAAAAGCATTCCAGAGTTATTAATGCTTAAAGTGACAATGGTAAGATGTGCAAAAAATTGACTTGTCCTACAGTGAAAATTGGCTGGGTCCTTAAGGGGTTAAATGTCACTTTTACTGTAATACTGCCAGGCCACTGAAGAAGAGGTTTATACCTCGAAACCCGTTAAGTAGTTGTCATTACTTGTATAAACTAGCATCTTCTTCATGAGGTAGGCATCACCACTTATCTACAAACACTCCATGCGCCGTTCCTGTACCCCTCGTATAGGTTGGATGCGGGTCCGGTATAATAAAGGAAGTGAAGAATTCTGGTAATATTGTGTAATTCGGAAAACTTCTGATTGAGAGTGAAGAGCATGCTAGAGCTCATTGGATTGTTCCGGACTCACTGGAATAGTCTTAGGTTCATGTTTTTCCATTATTCTGTAAGTTACAATGTACGGTAATGTCTCCTCTACAGACGAGTCTCAGGCAACGGAGCGCGGAGAAAAGTATTATCCAAAATTATCTTCATCTTATCTCCGTTCTACTTCAATGGACTTTATGTTTATTATGCTTAAATCCTTTTTTTGGGAGAAATTTTTTAAAATGTTAGTCAGTGGATATATATATATATATATATATATATATATATATATATATATATAAATATATTTGTAGTTTTGTAGCAGCATCAAAATGTGTTCATAAAAGTAGTTATCTATCATAAAAACTCTTTATATAGCGCACACAGATTCCATAGTGCTGTACACTCAAATATGGTCCCTGTCCCCATCAGGGCTCACAATCTAAATCTATCTATCAGGAGGAAACCCACACGAAACACAAAGAGAACATCCAAACTCTCTGCACATGTTGACCTTGGTGGGATTTCAACTCAGGACCCCAACGCTATAAGGCAACAGTGCTAACCACTGAGCCACTGTGCTGGCTAACTCATATCTATCCATCTATCTATCTAAACAAACAAGTGTTACTACTTTCGCTCCGGCCGCACATGGCGGCCGCGAGCACACGGTCTCTGCACCCAGCAGGGCCGGGATTCACATCGCGGGACGCGCCCGCATGCGAGTCTCGTCCCGTCCCTTACCTTGCTCCTCTGCTGCCTCCTGCTCTGCATCACAGCACCAGCGCGCACCCTAGGAGATGGGGACATGTGCGCTGGTGCTGTGATGCAGAGCAGGAGGCAGCAGAGGAGCAAGGTAAGGGACGGGACGAGACTCGCATGCGGGCGCGTCCCGCGATGTGAATCCCGGCCCTGCTGGGTACAGAGACCGTGTGCTCGCGGCCGCCATGTGCGGCCGGAGCGAAAGTAGTAACACTTGTTTGTTTAGATAGATAGATGGATAGATATGAGTTAGCCAGCACAGTGGCTCAGTGGTTAGCACTGTTGCCTTATAGCGTTGGGGTCCTGAGATTTAAAGGGCCAGTACGCCCATAATTGTATGCACCTGTACAGCACATTATAAAGTTGTTGCACCTCCCACACCCTCCTGCCGGATCTTCAGTGCCATTTGCATTAGAGAAAGCGTAGCCTATTGCCTATTTGCCATACCCGTGTACCCAGACCTTTCCACTACGTTTACTGACTACGAACCTTTGCCGCCTGCCTTGACCTTCTGCTACGTTGACTACGCCTCCGTCTCATCCTCCTGTACCTCGTCTTGCCCGATTACCTGTGTGGTCGAGCCGTATTGGGGGTAGCGACCTGGGTGTCACCTGCCACAGCAAATCCATCCCGCCTTGCGGCGGGTTCTGGTGAAGACCAGCGGCACCTTAGATTCCACTCCCCGATACGGTCCGAGTCATCTGCCACACAGGTAGAAGATCCACATCTTGTTCCAGACCGCCTGCATCCAGGTGCATGACAACAAGAATAAGTTGTCCAGCACATACTGATACCGAAACTACTGCATGGACCCGGCATACAGGTGCAGGCTGCTAGGCTGAATATACATAAACAGGAGAATACAGCAGCACACTGCTAGCACAAAGATACAGATAAAACATGAAATGCTATAAGTGAAAAAGTGAGGTACTTAGCTCACAATTTGGCGGCCAAATAGCTTGGACCATCCCACCACGGTAGGGTGACCTCATTGGGACGGACGCTACACTGTGAATATGCCTCTGTGAAATCAGTTTAACAGGCATTGCAAGGTCTGAGACATCCACCAACTTATCCTTGTTTGTGTTATACATACGGGGGAGTGGCTACCTCTATGTTGGCTCCTGCACCCCACCCACCTCTATCAGGTGTATATAAGGTGCTGGACGTTTCAGACCTTGCAATGCCTGTTAAACTGATTTCACAGAGGCATATTCACAGTGTAGGGTCCGTCCCAGTGAGGTCACCTTATCGTGGTGGGATGGTTTTCTATCTATCTATCTCTTTATCTCATATCTATCTCACATCTATTTATCTATCCATCTCATATCTATCTATCTCATATCTATCTATCTATCAATCTCATATCTAGACAAACAAATGGGAAGAGCAGCACAAACTCTGAAGAGAGTAGCGGGCGCAGGCGGTAAAAGGTCCCGGGTCAGGGGTCCCATAGACATCCACTCCAAGAAACAAAAGCTGCAGCACTCCAAGGTACAAAGTGAATGATATCTCATATATCTCATATCTATCTATCTATCTCATATCTATCTATATATCCATCTATCTCATATCTATCTATCTCATATCTATCATTATATCTATCTATCTATCTCATATCTATCTATCTCATATCTATTTATCTCATATCTAACTATCTATATATCTATCTCATATCTATCTATCTCATTTCTATCTATCTATCTATCTATCTCATATATCTATCTATCTATCTATCTATCTCTCTCTCTTTATATATGTATATATATATATATATATATATATATATATCATATCTATCTATGTATCTGTTTATCTCATATCTATCTATCTCATATATATCTATCTCATATCTATCTATCTATTTATCTCATATCTATCTATCTATCTCATATCTATGTATCTCATATCTATCTATCTATTTATCTCATATCTATCTATCTATATATCTCATATCTATCTATTTATTTATCTCATATCTATCTATCTATCAATCTATGTATCTCATATCTATCTATCTATCTATCTATCTCATATCTATTTATCTCATATCTATCTGTTTATCTCATATCTATCTATCTATATCATATCTATCTATCTATCTATCTATATCATATCTATCTATCTATATCATATCTATCTATCTATCTATCTATCTATGTCCTATCTATCTATCTAGCAACAGAAGAATACAGCAGCACACTGCCAGCACAAGGATATAGATGAAACATGAAGTTGCAGATAAAACATGGATGTTACGCCTAGCGCTCCGGGTCCCCGCTCCTCCCCGGAGCGCTCACGGCGTCTCTCTCCCTGCAGCGCCCCGGTCAGTCCCGCTGACCGAGAGCGCTGCACTGTCATGGCCGTCGGGGATGCGATTCGCACAGCGGGACGCGCCCGCTCGCGAATCGCATCCCAGGTCACTTACCCGTCCCGGTCCCCTACTGTCATGTGCTGGCGCGCGCGGCTCCGCTCTCTAGGGCGCGCGCGCGCCAGCTCTCTGAGACTTAAAGGGCCAGTGCACCAATGATTGGTGCCTGGCCCAATTAGCTTAATTGGCTTCCACCTGCTCCCAGACTATATCTGATCACTGCCCCTGCACTCCCTGGCCGGATCTTGTTGCCTTGTGCCAGTGAAAGCGTTTAGTGTGTCCAAAGCCTGTGTTACTTGAACTTCTGCTATCCATCTTGACTACGAACCTTGCCGCCTGCCCCGACCTTCTGCTACGTCTGACCTTGCCTCTGCCTAGTCCTTCTGTCCCACGCCTTCTCAGCAGTCAGCGAGGTAGAGCCATTGCTAGTGGATACGACCTGGTTGCTACTGCCGCAGCAAGACCATCCCGCTTTGCGGCGGGCTCTGGTGAAAACCAGTAGCCTCTTAGAACCGGTCCACCAGCACGGTCCACGCCAATCCCTCGCTGACACAGAGGATCCACTACCTGTAAGCCGAATCGTGACAGTAGATCCGGCCATGGATCCCGCTGAGGTGCCGCTGCCAAGTCTCGCTGACCTTACCACGGTGGTCGCTCAGCAATCGCAGCAGATTGCCCAACAAGGACAGCAGCTGTCGCAGTTGACCGCCACGTTACAGCAACTTCTGCCTCTGCTACAGCAGCAACCATCTCCTCCGCCAGCTCCTGCACCTCCTCCGCAGCGAGTGGCCGCTCCTAGCCTCCGCTTGTCCCTGCCGGACAAATTTGATGGGGACTCTAAACTCTGCCGTGGATTTTTGTCTCAGTGTTCCCTGCATATGGAGATGTTGTCGGACTTGTTTCCTACAGAACGGTCTAAGGTGGCGTTCGTAGTGAGCCTTCTTTCAGGAAAGGCCTTGTCTTGGGCCACACCGCTCTGGGACCGCAATGATCCTGCCACAGCCACAGTCCAGTCCTTCTTTGCTGAAGTCCGGAGTGTCTTCGAGGAGCCAGCCCGAGCTTCTTCTGCCGAGACTGCCCTGTTGAACCTGGTCCAGGGTAATTCTTCAGTGGGCGAGTACGCCATCCAGTTTCGTACTCTTGCTTCCGAATTATCATGGAATAACGAGGCTCTCTGCGCGACCTTTAAAAAAGGCCTATCCAGTCGCATCAAGGATGTGCTGGCCGCACGAGAGATTCCTGCCAACCTGCAAGAACTCATCCATTTGGCCACCCGCATTGACATGCGTTTTTCTGAGCGACACCAAGAGCTCCGCCAGGAAAAAGACTTAGATCTCTGGGCACCTCTCCCACAGTATCCGTTGCAATCTACGCCTGGGCCTCCCGCCGAGGAGGCCATGCAAGTGGATCGGTCTCGCCTGACCCAGGAAGAGAGGAATCGCCGTAGGGAAGAAAATCTTTGTCTGTACTGCGCCAGTACCGAACATTTCTTGGTGGATTGCCCTATTCGTCCTCCACGTCTGGGAAACGCAAGCACGCACCCAGCTCACGTGGGTGTGGCGTCTCTTGGTTCAAAGTCTGCTTCTCCACGTCTCACGGTGCCCGTGCGGATTTCTCCTTCAGCCAATTCCTCCCTCTCAGCCGTGGCCTGCTTGGACTCTGGTGCCTCTGGGAATTTTATTCTGGATTCTTTTGTGAATAAATTCCGCATCCCGGTGACCCGTCTCGTCAAGCCGCTCTACATTTCCGCGGTCAACGGAGTCAGATTGGATTGCATCGTACGTTACCGCACAGAACCCCTCCTGATGTATATTGGACCCCATCACGAAGTGATCGAGTTCTTCGTCCTTCCCAACTGTACCTCTGAGGTCCTCCTCGGTCTGCCATGGCTCCGGCTTCATTCTCCCACCCTTGATTGGACCACCGGGGAGATCAAGAACTGGGACTCTGCCTGCCATAGGAAGTGCCTCTCCCCCCCTCCCAGTCCCGTCAGGCAAGCCTCAGTGCCTCCTCATGGCCCCCATCCTGGTGACACACTGCCCCGTGCCAGGCTTCGCCCTCTGCCCTCCCTCCCCATTCCCACTCCTGCTGTACTGCCTGCCGTTGAGGAAACCCTCCATTCTTTCCCGGTGTCCTCATCCCAGGGGAGGCAGTTACCGGACAAAGAAAAGGGGAGACCTAAGGGGGGGGGTACTGTTACGCCTAGCGCTCCGGGTCCCCGCTCCTCCCCGGAGCGCTCACGGCGTCTCTCTCCCTGCAGCGCCCCGGTCAGTCCCGCTGACCGAGAGCGCTGCACTGTCATGGCCGTCAGGGATGCGATTCGCACAGCGGGACGCGCCCGCTCGCGAATCGCATCCCAGGTCACTTACCCGTCCCGGTCCCCTACTGTCATGTGCTGGCGCGCGCGGCTCCGCTCTCTAGGGCGCGCGCGCGCCAGCTCTCTGAGACTTAAAGGGCCAGTGCACCAATGATTGGTGCCTGGCCCAATTAGCTTAATTGGCTTCCACCTGCTCCCAGACTATATCTGCTCACTGCCCCTACACTCCCTTGCCGGATCTTGTTGCCTTGTGCCAGTGAAAGCGTTTAGTGTGTCCAAAGCCTGTGTTACCTGAACTTCTGCTATCCATCTTGACTACGAACCTTGCCGCCTGCCCCGACCTTCTGCTACGTCTGACCTTGCCTCTGCCTAGTCCTTCTGTCCCACGCCTTCTCAGCAGTCAGCGAGGTAGAGCCGTTGCTAGTGGATACGACCTGATTGCTACTGCCGCAGCAAGACCATCCCGCTTTGCGGCGGGCTCTGGTGAAAATCAGTAGCCTCTTAGAACCGGTCCACCAGCACGGTCCACGCCAATCCCTCGCTGACACAGAGGATCCACTACCTGTAAGCCGAATCGTGACAATGGAGAGCTATACAGCTATGGTGTAATAGATGCAAATGTGAAACTATGAGATAGTGAGGCACTTAGCTCGCAAATTTGTCTCCGCCGGCGGTCAAATAGCTTGGACCGTCCCACCGCGATAAGGTGGCCTCATTGGGACGGACCCTACACTGTGAATATGCCTCTGTATGAACAGTTCAGTAAGCATGGCAGGGTCTGGAACATCCAAGACACCTTATATACACACCTGATAGAGGTGGGTGGGGTGCAAGGCCAACATGGAGGTAGCCACTCCCCCGTATGTGCAATACAGACAAAGAATAAGTCAGCCAGCACTTTAGTTGATACCAAACTATTATATGGACCTGGCCTACAGGTGAACGCAAGGATATAGGACCTCCATGTTGTACCTCCATGTTGGCCTTGCACCCCACCCACCTCTATCAGGTGTGTATATAAGGTGGCTTGGATGTTCCAGATCCTACCATGCTTACTGAACTGTTCACACAGAGGCATATTCACAGTGTAGGGTCCGTCCCAGGAGGCTACCTTATCGCGGTGGGACGGTCCAAGCTATTTGACCGCCGGCGGAGACAAATTTGCGAGCTAAGTGCCTCACTATTTCATAGTTTCACATTTGCATCTATTACACCATAGCTGTATAGCTCTCCATGTTTTAACTGCATATTCATGTTGCACCTATATCCTTGTGCTGGCAGTGTGCTGCTGCATTTTTCTGTTGCTGTATATCTATCTATCTATCTATCTATCTCATATCTATCTCTCTATCTCATATCTATCTATATCATATGTATCTATATCATATCTATCTATTTATCTCATATCTCATATCTATCTATCTATCTCATATCTATCTATCTATCTATATCATATCTATCTCATATCTATCTATCTATCTATCTCATTTCTATCTTTCTATCTATCTCATATACATCTATCTATCTATATCATATCTATCTATCTATCTCATATCTATCTATCTATCTCATATCTATCTATATATCTCATATCTATCTATCTCATATCTATCTTTCTATCTATCTCATATCTATCTATCTATCTATCTCATATCTATCTATATCATATGTATCTATATCATATCTATCTATTTATCTCATATCTATCTATCTATCTATCTATCTCATATCTATCTATCTCATATCTATCTATCTATCTATCTATCTATCTAATATCTATCTATCTCATATCTATCTATCTATCTATCTATATATCTCATATCTATCTATCTATCTATCTATCTCATATCTATCTCATATCTATCTATATCATATGTATCTATATCATATCTATTGTTACGCCGAGCGCTCCGGGTCCCCGCTCCTCCCCGGAGCGCTCGCAACATCCTCCCTACTGCAGCGCCCCGGTCAGATCCACTGACCGGGTGCGCTGCGATACCGCCTCCAGCCGGGATGCGATTCGCGATGCGGGTGGCGCCCGCTCGCGATGCGCACCCCGGCTCCCGTACCTGACTCGCTCTCCGTCGGTCCTGTCCCGGCGCGCGCGGCCCCGCTCCCTAGGGCGCGCGCGCGCCGGGTCTCTGCGATTTAAAGGGCCACTGCGCCACTGATTGGCGCAGTTGTTCTAATTAGTGTGTTCACCTGTGCACTCCCTATGTATACCTCACTTCCCCTGCACTCCCTCGCCGGATCTTGTTGCCATTGTGCCAGTGAAAGCGTTTCCTTGTGTGTTCCTAGACTGTGTTCCAGACCTCCTGCCGTTGCCCCTGACTACGATCCTTGCTGCCTGCCCCGACCTTCTGCTACGTCCGACCTTGCTCTTGTCTACTCCCTTGTACCGCGCCTATCTTCAGCAGTCAGAGAGGTTGAGCCGTTGCTAGTGGATACGACCTGGTTACTACCGCCGCTGCAAGACCATCCCGCTTTGCGGCGGGCTCTGGTGAATACCAGTAGTAACTTAGAACCGGTCCACTAGCACGGTCCACGCCAATCCCTCTCTGGCACAGAGGATCCACCTCCTGCCAGCCGAATCGTGACAGTAGATCCGGCCATGGATCCCGCTGAAGTTCCACTGCCAGTTGTCGCCGACCTCACCACGGTGGTCGCCCAGCAGTCGCAACAGATAGCGCAACAAGGCCACCAGCTGTCTCAACTGACCGTGATGCTACAGCAGCTACTACCACAGCTTCAGCAATCATCTCCTCCGCCAGCTCCTGCACCTCCTCCGCAGCGAGTGGCCGCTTCTGGCCTACGACTATCCTTGCCGGATAAATTTGATGGGGACTCTAAGTTTTGCCGTGGCTTTCTTTCCCAATGTTCCCTGCACTTGGAGATGATGTCGGACCAGTTTCCTACTGAAAGGTCTAAGGTGGCTTTCGTAGTCAGCCTTCTGTCTGGGAAAGCTCTGTCATGGGCCACACCGCTCTGGGACCACAATGACCCCGTCACTGCCTCTGTACACTCCTTCTTCTCGGAAATTCGAAGTGTCTTTGAGGAACCTGCCCGAGCCTCTTCTGCTGAGACTGCCCTGCTGAACCTGGTCCAGGGTAATTCTTCCGTTGGCGAGTACGCCATCCAATTCCGTACTCTTGCTTCCGAATTATCCTGGAATAATGAGGCCCTCTGTGCGACCTTTAAAAAAGGCCTATCCAGCAACATTAAAGATGTTCTGGCCGCACGAGAAATTCCTGCTAACCTGCATGAACTCATTCATCTAGCCACTCGCATTGACATGCGTTTTTCCGAAAGGCGTCAGGAGCTCCGCCAGGATATGGACTTTGTTCGCACGAGGCGTTTTTTCTCCCCGGCTCCTCTCTCCTCTGGTCCTCTGCAATCCGTTCCTGTGCCTCCCGCCGTGGAGGCTATGCAAGTTGACCGGTCTCGCTTGACACCTCAAGAGAGGACACGACGCCGCACGGAGAATCTTTGCCTGTACTGTGCCGGTACCGAACACTTCCTGAAGGATTGTCCTATCCGTCCTCCCCGCCTGGAAAGACGTACGCTGACTCCGCACAAAGGTGAGACAGTTCTTGATGTCAACTCTGCTTCTCCACGCCTTACTGTGCCTGTGCGGATATCTGCCTCTACCTTCTCCTTCTCTACTATGGCCTTCTTGGATTCCGGATCTGCAGGAAATTTTATTTTGGCCTCTCTCATCAACAGGTTCAACATCCCGGTGACCAGTCTCGCCAGACCCCTCTACATCAATTGTGTTAACAATGAAAGATTGGACTGTACCGTACGTTACCGCACGGAGCCCCTCCTAATGTGCATCGGACCTCATCACGAAAAAATTGAGTTTTTGGTCCTCTCCAATTGCACTTCCGAAATTCTCCTTGGACTACCGTGGCTTCAACGCCATTCCCCAACCCTTGATTGGTCCACAGGAGAGATCAAGAGCTGGGGTACTTCTTGTTTCAAGGACTGTCTTAAACCGGTTCCCAGTACTCCCTGCCGTGACCCTGTGGTTCCCCCTGTAACCGGTCTCCCTAAGGCTTATATGGACTATGCTGACGTATTTTGCAAAAAACAAGCTGAGACTTTACCTCCTCACAGGCCTTATGACTGTCCTATTGACCTCCTCCCGGGCACTACTCCACCCCGGGGCAGAATTTATCCTCTGTCCGCCCCAGAGACTCTTGCTATGTCTGAATACATCCAGGAAAATTTAAAAAAGGGGTTTATCCGCAAATCCTCCTCTCCTGCCGGAGCTGGATTTTTCTTTGTGTCCAAAAAAGATGGCTCCCTACGTCCTTGCATTGATTACCGCGGACTTAATAAAATCACGGTAAAGAACCGCTACCCCCTACCTCTTATCTCAGAACTCTTTGATCGCCTTCAAGGTGCCCACATCTTTACCAAACTGGACTTAAGAGGTGCTTATAATCTCATCCGCATCAGAGAGGGGGATGAATGGAAAACGGCATTTAACACTAGAGATGGACACTTTGAGTATCTGGTCATGCCCTTTGGCCTGTGCAACGCCCCTGCCGTCTTCCAAGACTTTGTTAATGAAATTTTTCGTGATCTCTTATATTCCTGTGTTGTTGTGTATCTGGACGATATTCTGATTTTTTCTACCAACTTAGAAGAACACCGCCAGCATGTCCGCATGGTTCTTCAGAGACTTCGAGACAATCAACTTTATGCCAAAAGGGAGAAATGTCTGTTTGAATGTCAATCTCTTCCTTTCCTAGGTTACTTGGTCTCTGGCCAGGGACTACAAATGGACCCAGATAAACTCTCTGCCGTCTTAGATTGGCCACGCCCCTCCGGACTCCGTGCTATCCAACGTTTTTTGGGGTTCGCCAATTATTACAGACAATTTATTCCACATTTTTCCACTATTGTGGCTCCTATCGTGGCTTTAACCAAGAAGAATGCCAATCCTAAGTCCTGGTCTCCTCAAGCGGAAGACGCATTTAAATGGCTCAAGTCTGCCTTTTCTTCTGCTCCCGTGCTCTCCAGACCTGACCCATCTAAACCCTTCCTATTGGAGGTTGATGCCTCCTCAGTGGGAGCTGGAGCGGTCCTTCTACAAAAAAATTCTTCGGGCATGCTGTTACTTGTGGTTTTTTTTCTAGGACCTTCTCTCCGGCGGAGAGGAACTACTCCATCGGGGATCGAGAACTACTGGCCATTAAATTGGCACTTGTGGAATGGAGGCATCTGCTGGAGGGATCAAAATTTCCAGTTATCATTTACACCGATCACAAGAATCTCTCCTATCTCCAGTCTGCCCAACGGCTGAATCCTCGCCAGGCCAGGTGGTCTTTGTTCTTTGCCCGTTTTAACTTTGAAATTCATTTTCGCCCTGCCGACAAGAACATTAGGGCCGATGCTCTCTCTCGTTCCTCGGATGCCTCGGAAGTAGAGGTCTCTCCGCAACACATCATTCCTCCGGACTGTCTGATCTCCACTTCTCCAGCCTCCATCAGGCAAACTCCTCTAGGGAAGACCTTCGTTTCTCCACGCCAACGTCTCGGGATTCTCAAATGGGGTCACTCCTCCCACCTCGCTGGCCATGCGGGCATCAAAAAGTCCTTGCAACTCATCTCTCGTTTCTATTGGTGGCCGACTCTGGAGACGGATGTTGTTGATTTTGTACGGGCCTGTACTGTCTGTGCCCGGGATAAGACTCCTCGCCAGAAGCCTGCTGGTCTCCTTCATCCTCTGCCTGTCCCCGAACAGCCTTGGTCTCTGATTGGTATGGACTTTATTACAGACTTACCCCCATCCCGTGGCAACACTGTTGTTTGGGTGGTCGTTGATCGATTTTCCAAGATGGCACATTTTATTCCTCTTCCTGGTCTTCCTTCAGCGCCTCAGTTGGCAAAACAATTTTTTGTACACATTTTTCGTCTTCACGGTTTGCCCACGCAGATCGTCTCGGATAGAGGCGTCCAATTCGTGTCAAAATTCTGGAGGGCTCTCTGTAAACAGCTCAAGATTAAATTAAACTTCTCTTCTGCTTATCATCCTCAATCCAATGGGCAAGTAGAAAGAATTAACCAGGTCCTGGGTGACTATTTACGGCATTTTGTTTCCTCCCGCCAGGATGACTTAGCAGATCTTCTACCATGGGCCGAATTCTCGTACAACTTCAGAGTCTCTGAATCTTCTTCTAAATCCCCATTTTTCGTGGTGTACGGCCGTCACCCTCTTCCCCCCCTCCCTACTCCCTTGCCCTCTGGTTTGCCCGCTGTGGATGAAGTGACTCGTGATCTTTCCACCATATGGAAAGAGACCCAAAATTCTCTTTTACAGGCTTCATCTCGCATGAAAAAGTTTGCCGATAAGAAAAGAAGAGCTCCCCCCATTTTTTCTCCCGGAGACAAGGTATGGCTCTCCGCTAAATATGTCCGCTTCCGTGTCCCCAGCTACAAACTGGGACCACGCTATCTTGGTCCTTTCAAAATCTTGTGCCAAATTAATCCTGTCTCTTACAAACTTCTTCTTCCTCCTTCTCTTCGTATTCCTAATGCCTTTCATGTCTCTCTTCTTAAACCACTCATCATCAACCGTTTCTCTCCCAAACTTGTTTCTCCCACTCCTGTTTCCGGTTCTTCTGACATCTTCTCCGTGAAGGAGATACTGGCCTCTAAGAATTTCAGAGGAAAAACATTTTTTTTGGTTGATTGGGAGGGCTGTGGTCCTGAAGAGAGATCCTGGGAACCTGAGGACAACATCCTAGACAAAAGTCTGGTCCTCAGGTTCTCAGGCTCCAAGAAGAGGGGGAGACCCAAGGGGGGGGTACTGTTACGCCGAGCGCTCCGGGTCCCCGCTCCTCCCCGGAGCGCTCGCAACATCCTCGCTACTGCAGCGCCCCGGTCAGATCCACTGACCGGGTGCGCTGCGATACCGCCTCCAGCCGGGATGCGATTCGCGATGCGGGTGGCGCCCGCTCGCGATGCGCACCCCGGCTCCCGTACCTGACTCGCTCTCCGTCGGTCCTGTCCCGGCGCGCGCGGCCCCGCTCCCTAGGGCGCGCGCGCGCCGGGTCTCTGCGATTTAAAGGGCCACTGCGCCACTGATTGGCGCAGTTGTTCTAATTAGTGTGTTCACCTGTGCACTCCCTATGTATACCTCACTTCCCCTGCACTCCCTCGCCGGATCTTGTTGCCATTGTGCCAGTGAAAGCGTTTCCTTGTGTGTTCCTAGCCTGTGTTCCAGACCTCCTGCCGTTGCCCCTGACTACGATCCTTGCTGCCTGCCCCGACCTTCTGCTACGTCCGACCTTGCTCTTGTCTACTCCCTTGTACCGCGCCTATCTTCAGCAGTCAGAGAGGTTGAGCCGTTGCTAGTGGATACGACCTGGTTACTACCGCCGCTGCAAGACCATCCCGCTTTGCGGCGGGCTCTGGTGAATACCAGTAGTAACTTAGAACCGGTCCACTAGCACGGTCCACGCCAATCCCTCTCTGGCACAGAGGATCCACCTCCTGCCAGCCGAATCGTGACATCTATCTATTTATCTCATATCTATCTATCTCATATCTATCTATCTCATATCTATCTATCTATCTATCTATCTATCTAATATCTATCTATATATCTCATATCTATCTATCTATCTATCTCATATCTATCTATCTATCTATCTCATATCTATCTATATCATATCTATCTATCTATCTCATATCTATCTATCTCATATCTATCTATCTCATATCTATCTATCTCATATCTATCTATCTATCTCATATCTATCTATCTCATATCTATCTATCTCATATCTATCTATCTATCTATCTATCTATCTATCTATCTATCTATCTATCTATCTCATATCTATCTATCTATCTATCTATCTATCTCATATCTATCTATCTATTTATCTATCTCATATCTATCTATCTCATATCTATCTATCTATCTCATATCTATCTATCTATCTCATATCTATCTATCTCATTTCTATCTATCTATCTATCTCATATCTATCTATCTCATATCTATCGTTTCTATAAAATGCACTTGGATAGAACATAATTGTTCTTTATTTCTCCGCTGTCAGACACAAAGAAAAGTTATTGGAAAGTAATTGAACCATAAAGATGAGAAGCGCTGAGCTCAGCGGATAAGTTTGCCGCTTCTGCAGGTCAGCACGCTATAAATCCCTGCAATGGTTGTGAAATGATCATGGCCATTGTTATGTGTTTGCCTTATTGAGCAAATTATTTTGCAGGATTCCTGTGGACAAGGAGATAATGGAGGAGGGGGAGGTAATTCGGAGCTCTGAGCTGCAGTGGGGCCATTCAGAGTTTAGCCTTGAAGTGAGAATTGATAGAATATACTAGAATATGTAATTTTGTTCTTTGCAAATGTGCAAGAAAGTGTCTTAACGGAAAAATGACTTCTATTGTCGGTCGACCTGGCAGATGGAAATACTACAAAACGACAAAAATGTTTAAAAAGTGCAACATCCGCCAAAAAAAGTCAAACTTCCCAGACTGCAGCCATTGTGGGGCTATAGGATCTCGACTTCAACTCTAGAACAGTGGACTCAAACGGTCACCCTTATTGATCCAGTTTTCCACCTTTAATTCTTATAGTCCCCCATGCATTGTTGTACCCTTGGAACATTTGCTTAGCAGCCAATTTCTCCCTCTAATACAGTGGTCTCAAACTGTGGCCCTCCTTGGTCCATTTTACCACCTTTAACCCCTTGGGGACAGAGGGTTTTTCCATTTTTGAAATTTCTTTTTTCCCTCCTTACATTTTAAAAATAATAACCCTTTCAATTTTGCACCTAAAAATCCATATAATGGCTTTTTTTTTGCGCCACCAATTCTACTTTGTAATGACATCAGTCAATTTACCGAAAAATCTACGGCAAAACAGAAAAAAAATCATTGTGCAACAAAATTTACGAAAAAAATGCCATTTCTACGCAGTACATTTTTCGGTAAAAATAACACCTTCTCTTTATTCTGTAGGTCCATACGGTTAAAATGATCCCCTACTTATATAGGTTGGATTTTGTCGTACTTCTGGAAAAAATCATAACTACATGCAGGAAAATGTATACATTTAAAATTGTCATCTTCTGACCTATATCTCATTTTATTGTGCCGTGTTCTGAAGTTTTTAGCGGTACCATTTTTGTATTGATCGGACTTTTTATTCATTTTTTCATGACATAAAAAGTGACCAAAAAGACGCTATTTTGAACTTTCGAATTTTTTTGCGTGTACACCATTGACCATGCAGTTTAATTAACAATGTATTTTTATAATTTTTTTAATTCGGACATTTCCGCACGCGGTGATACCTTTAATTTTTATTTACACAGTTTGTTTTTTTAAATGGGAAAAGGGGGGTGATTCAAACTTTTATTAGGGAAGGGGTTAAACTATCTTTTTTTCACTTTTTTTTTTTCAATGTTATACCTCCCATAGGGGGCTATAACACTGCACACACTGATCTTTTACATTGATCAATGGTTTCTCATAGGAAACCAGTGATCGATGATTCTGCTGCTTGACTGCTCATGCCTGGATCTCAGGCACTGAGCAGTCATTCAGCGATCGGACAGCGAGGAGGCAGGTAGGGACCCTCCTGCTGTCCTGTAAGCTGTTCGGGATGCCGCGATTTCACCGCGGCGATCCCGAACAGCCCCCTGAGCTAACCTGCAATGGTTTACTTTCACTTTAGACGCAGCATTCAACTTTGAACGCCGCGTCTAAAGGTTAATAGCGCGCGGCACTGCGATCAGGTTGCTAGGTGCCAGGCCCGACCAGCTATGACGCGGGGCCACAACGTGGCCCCAAGTTATACACAGGGAGCAAGCTGAGGGCGTACAGGTATAAATCTTAATCTTTCCTGTACTTATCAGCTGCTCTATGATCCACAGGAAGTTATTTTCTTTTCTAATTTCCTTTTCGTCTGACCCCAGAGGTCTCTGCTGACACTTCTGTCCATTTTAAGAACTGTCCAAAGTAGGAGCAAATCCCCATAGCAAAACTATCCTGCTCTGGACAATTACTAAAATGGACAAAGGTGTCAGCAGAGAGCACTGTGGACAGACAGAAAGGCAATTAAAAAAGAAAAGAACTTCCTCTGGAGCATACAGCAACTGATAAGTACTGGAAGGATTACATTTTTTTTTAAATAGAAATAATTTACAAATGTGTTTAACTTTCTGGCACCAGTCAATAAAAAAAATGTTTTCCAGTGGGGTACCCCTTTAATTCCCTTAAGTCACTACAGTCCCCCATGCATTGTTGTACCCTTGGAACATCTGTTTAGCAGCCAACTTGTCTCTCTAATACAACGGTCTCAAACTGTGGCCTTACTTGTTCTGGTTTATCACCTTTAATTCCCTTATGTCACTATAGTCATCCATCCATTGTTGTACCCTTGAAACATCCGCTTAGCATCCAACTTCTTCCTCTAATACAGTGGTCTCAAACTGTGGCCCTCCTTGGTCCATTTACCACTTTTAAAGGGGTACCCCCCGAGAAGACATTTTTTTTTTTTTTATTAACTGGTGGCAGAAAATTAAAACAAATTTGAAAATTACTTCTATTTAAAAATCTTAATTTAAAAAAAAAATGTAAAAAAAATCTGATTTTTTTTTAAATAGAAGTCATTTACAAATCTGTTTACGTTTCTGGCACCAGTTAATAAAAAATGTTCCAGTGGAGTACCCCTTTAATTCCCTTATGTCACTACAGTCCCCCATCCCTTGTTGTACCCTTGGAACCTCTGCTTAGCAGCCAACTTCTTCCTTTAATACAGGGGTCTCAAACTGTGGATCTCCAGATGCGGCAAAACCTCAACTCCCAGCATGCCCGGACAGCCGTTGGCTGTCCAGGCATGCTGGGAGTTGAAGTTTTGCAACATCTGGAGGACCACAGTTTTAGACCACTGCTCCAGAAGAAGCTACTACTTGTGGCGATACAAACGGGGCAAGGCTGTGGTAGAACGCCTGGTTAAACCCTACTGGAATAGGGCAACTGCGGGCAGGCTGAGCAATGTAGTTCCACAGCCTCGTCATGGATCATGGACACGAGGGGTTCCCATGGATGCTCCCAGTTTTTAAGGGGGTCTGTAGCAGGTCTGCTGCATTATACAAAAATCTGAGTAAAGTAGTGAAGGTATTTGCATCTATAGAAAGCAGAGACACAGAAAAGTCTACAGGAACAGTCTATAATGATCTGAATAAATTATAAAAATGTAAGTTTCAAGAAAAAAACAGTTTTAACAATTTGACAGACATCACACAACTTGGCTGGCTAGAGTAAGGGTGTGACCTTGGGTTCCTGACATAGTATAGGGGTCCCTGACCTTCTATTCTCTCTGTACAGTCAGTAGGAAGGGGTTAAATCTACACATGGTCCATTACTCTTAATCTTCTCCAAGGAGCACAGACTGCTTCACCGATGAACTCTTGGCAGGTTACTCCTGTTTCTTGCAGTAACTTGACTTTTTGACAATTCCCAACTGCGGGGTGCAGTAGTTTACAAGGCCCAACCAGGAGTCTCTTCAGGTCCTGGATTGTAACAAGGCGCATGCATTCATATTCTTGTCTTTGCTGACTAATTATCTTGGTTCTCTTGATCAGCAGCGTTGAGGTGATAACTGCAATTTAAAATCCCTAGGATAGGAAGGGTTAATCCTTGGTTTTTAGCTCTTTATTGGCCCATTGTGACCAAGGCTTAGTCAGACTACAACATTCTGCACTACCTCTAGACTACTGACTATTCCCCAATACTTACTACTGATAAGACCTCTCCTCTATAGGCAGGACGTCCCTCTCGGGACCTCCCCTTTTCTAAAAATTTCTTAAAGGGGTACTCCGGAGCTTAGACATCTTATCCCCTATGCAAAGGATAGGAGATAAGATGCCCGATCGCGGGGGTCCCGCAGCTGGGGACCCCCGTGATCTTGCACGCAGCACCCCGTTAAAATTAGTCTCCAGAGCACGTTCGCTCCGGGTCTGATTACTGGTGATCACATCTGCCACGCCCCCTCCCATAGGCTTGCATTGAGGGTGCAGAGCGCGACATCACACGGGGGTGGAGCCGTGACATCACAATGCTCCGGCCCCGTGATCGCCAGTAATCAGACCAGGAGCAAACGCAATCAGGCGTGAACCCCCGCAATCAGGCATCTTATCACCTATCCTTTGGATAGGGGATAAGATGTCTTAGCGCCGGAGTACCCCTTTTAATGGGTATTCTAACTTAAATTAACTTCTTAACTAACTATAGGGGAATAAGTGTGCAGTCATGATGGGTCCAACTGCAGAGCCCTCCCTAATCTCCAGAACGGCACCCCAAATCCTTTGTTTTGAATGGAGTGGCGGAACGTCACATGTACTGCTGCTCCATCCAATGTCTATGGAACTTCCTGAAACGACCGAGCACAGTGCTTAACTGTTTCCAGCAGCTCCATAGAGCCTCGCTTCATTCAAAACAGTCGGGGCATCGTTCTGGACATCATGGGGGGCCTAGTGACTCGACCCATCGGAAAACCCCTTTAACATATATGGCCATGTAATACAATATAATACCCTTCAGTTCTTTTCCCTGCTATTATACAATTTCACCACCAGATGTCATTAGCGTGCATTAGATACAATATAGACAAAGGAAAACAGTAGCATGGAATTATTACTTGTCCGACAACTCATTCAAAGTTGCTAGGAAACCGTGCAGTTTAACCCTTCACTGTCAGCCATATTATGTCTTCTAGGACTAAGCTCTTGGGGGGAAATTTATCATTCACTTTACACCCCTTTAATGTTCTCAAAGTCCCTGCTAATTTTGCGCAATTGCGTTTTTTGGCAATTTTTTTGCACAATTTTTGGTAGAAAATCTTTCAAAGTTGTCTACTGTTTTGTGCACCTTACACAACTTTTTGCAGTGGAGCTGTATTTATTATTTGCGCAAAAAAAAAAATTTGAAGTGTTTTTTTTTGCGCAAATCCTAATGTTTTTGAGCAAACATACACCACCTAAAAAGACACATAGGAAAGTGTCCTACCGAGACAGCCGGGGTATGCTAAACTACAACCACTCCCATCATGGGACAGAGTCTGTCCCATGATGGGAGTAGTTGTAGTGCTGCAGCGCTCAGAGACGGCACTTGCGCGTCCCCCAGCTGCGGGACTCTTTTGGGACCGATAGAACTTCTATTCCCATCATGGACAGACACTTTCCATGATGGGAGTTATAGTCCAGGGGCTGAGGGGCAAATTACAGCAGGTTATTCTCCAGAGATCCACTGCGATCCGCATTTATTAACTTTACAAGCCAGTGGCACATGCAGCTCCACTGCTCACCCAGCCGGCTCCTGTATACAGCTCTCATAATTCATAATCCCCGCCGCCGGGAGACAGGAGCTATGATTGGTGAATAGCTTTTCACCAATCAGAGCTCCTGTCTCCCGGTGGTGGGGATTATGAATTATGGCCACTTGGATAAACTACACATTTTGCCATTTTCTCATTCACATCTATTGTTCCATATCACATAAACTGCAGAAACACGACTACAAGCTTCAAGGATAAGATCCTTCGGTTTCCACTATAGATGTAGCAGAATCGAATGTGTCATTGGAACAAAGCGGGGGTTGTCATTTATCTTCACTGGTTGTGGGTCGAAGATCAGAAGTCATTCTACTCTTTGCTAGCGCCTGAACTCAAAGAACTATTTTAGACCAATTTTAGACAGAGGAGGCTGTAACAATGTCGGCTGGCCACTAAATGGCAGAACTGGGCTTCACTGTAACAGGTGCCTGTCCTGGGTGCTAACTGTGGCCCCCAGCATCAGTGTCCCTGTAATGTCCCAAAGGATACCCTGGACTAACTATTCCTAATACTTTGTTCCTTCTTATTAATAATGCCCTCTTACTGACCCTTTCAGTAATGATGCCCCCTCTTAGTAATAATGACCCCCTCACTAACTTCTATTAGTAAAAAAATACTCTCTTCTTCTTTCTTTTCTGCTTCCTTTTAGCAATAATACCTTCTTATTGTCTCCATTTAGCAAAAATTCCCCCTCACTGTCTTCTCTTAGTAATAATACTGCCCGCTGCCCCTTTTAGTTATAATGTCCCCTCTTTGTAATAGTGTCCCATCTTATTAATAAAGCCCCCTCACTGCCCCCTTAGCCTTCTAAGTAATAATGCTCCTTACTGCCTCCTTTAAGTAATAATACCTAATTTCTGCCCCCTCTTACTGATAATACCTCTCTTAGTAATAATGTCCCCTTTCTTACCACTTTTAGTAATAATGCCCCCTCTTAGTAATAATGCACCAATTCTTACCCTTTTTAGTAATTATGCCCCCTCCTGTACCCTATTAGTAAAAATAATCCCCTCACTGCCCTTCTTAGTAATAATTTCCCCTTTCTTACCCCTTATAGTAATAATACCCCTCTTAGTAATAATGTCCCCTTTGATACCACTTTTAGTAATAATGCCCCCTCTTAGTAATATCCCCTTAGTATCCCTCTTAGTAATAATGCACCAATTCTTACCCTTTTTAGTAATTATGCCCCCTCCTGCACCCTATTAGTAAAAACAATCCCCTCACTGCCCTTCTTTGTAATAATGTCCCATTTCTTACCCCTTTTAGTAATAATGCCCCCTCTTAGTAATGATGCCCCCTTTCTTACTCCTTAAAGTAATAATGCCCACTTTTAGTAATAATGTCCCCTCCTGCACCCTCTTAGTAAAAAAGTACCCTCCGTGCCCTTCTTAGTAATATTGCCCCATTTCTTACTCCTTATAGTAATAATGCTCCCTCTTAGTAATAATGTCCCCTCCCTCATACACAAAAAAAAAAAATCCTCCATTAATCCCCAAAAAACGGGATCCAACCCTGAACCCCATAGAAAGGAAACAATTTATAGGTAAGTCCCGATCAAGTACCAGTATCCCAGTATGGACCAATCCTGGACACTTACAAGACAAAGGGGAAGAATTTTGGACACAGCCCAGGCAGGAAAGATCCATCATAGATAAATCCCATTCAGAGAGCAATGATCCTGGAAAATCCTGAACATTTCACATTTTTACAAAGGGTAATTTAGGTGTAAGTCTTTGGTATGTCAAGAATGGCTTAGTGGTTAATGCCTAATGCTTCATGTGGTCTGAAGTGATGAAGGGGTTAACATTGATGTGGCTTTTAGATGGGATTCAGTATGGTTGTGAATCAATATTTAATATCCCTGGAGGTGTAGAAGGTTTTAAAGGGGTATTTCGGCCATAAACATCTTATCCCCTATCCAAAGGATAAGATGTCTGATCACAGGAGGCCCTCTGCTGGGACCCCCAACGATCTCCGTGCAGCACCCGGCATTCTATGCTGGGCGGCTGCTCCAGTCTCGGAAACCTCTGTGTTTCTGGGACTGGATAGGTGATGTCACGCCACGCCCACTCCATTCATGTCTATTGGATAGGGGATAAGATGTCTATGGCCGGAATACCCCTTTATAATACTGTAATGAAAAGGTTTTAATCCTATATTTCAGGCTAGTGAAGGGGGTCACTATTTTTAAGCTGTTGTGGTTGTATTTTGGGAAACCTTAGTTTGCACCTACCCCTCAAATCTGCTTCTATAATAAAGAAGTTGATGTCTGTAGGACCCCAAGTGGATCTATGGTACCCATGAGGAGGGTGGGTGGAGACCGTGGAGTAGTCCAGGTCAGCTGAGGGTAGTAGTGTTGCATATGGTGGTCTGCCAACCTAGTGAGTCCCTTGTGGGACCGTACAACTTTTGGAAGTGGTGGGTCAGCTCAATGCAAGAAGTCCTTGACCCCGGAGTTCACTGGAGTAAGGCATCTTTGGACGTGCCCATGATGGTCTAAGTGCAAATAAGGCAATCCGGACACAGGGAATAAAATCCTTCATGGCACAGAGAGGCAAAGTTATAGTTCTTGAGAATGGTTGAATGGAACTTGGTCACAGTTCCTTTAGTAGTTATTCTATAAAGTATTACACTGACTTCACTTTTGGTGTGAGGTAGATACAGTAATACTATACTGTAGAGGGCATACACAGGTTGGTTTACTGTGGGGCGGATACAGTACTATAATCATGCTAATGAAGCATGTGGTGTCACGGGGGTGCAAGGGATTCTTGTCAATTCGTGATGCCAGGGCACCGTTAGCCTATACACGGTCCGAGGTGAAGACAGCTTCTCCTAGGCCAGACAAAGGGGGTAAGAAACACCCCGATGTCAGATTACGGATAACTGTCTTTTACTGAGCAGGGTGAAGATGGTATTACACACTGTATGGAGCAGAGTGGACAGGATGCAGTGTAACCCTTGGAAGCCCTGGGGCTTGTGGTGCTTTTCACCCACTTGAATTCTATTGTTACGCCGAGCGCTCCGGGTCCCCGCTCCTCCCGCTGTTGATGAAGTGACTCGAGATCTTTCCACCATATGGAAAGAAACCCAAAATTCTCTTTTACAGGCTTTATGCCGGATGAAAAAATTTGCTGATAAAAAAAGAAGAACTCCCGCCACTTTTGCTCCCAGAGACAAGGTATGGCTCTCCGCTAAGTATGTCCGCTTTCGTGTCCCCAGTTATAAACTGGGACCACGCTATCTTGGTCCTTTCAAAATCTTGTGCCAGATCAACCCTGTCTCTTACAAACTCCTTCTTCCTCCTTCTCTCCGTATTCCCAATGCCTTCCATGTCTCTCTCCTTAAACCACTCATCCTTAACCGCTTCTCTCCCAAAGTTGTCTCTCCCACTCCTGTTTCCGGTTCGTCTGACGTCTTCTCGGTGAAGGAGATTCTAGCATCCAAGACAGTCAGAGGTAAAAGATTCTTCTTGGTTGACTGGGAGAATTGTGGCCCAGAGGAGAGATCCTGGGAACCTGAGGACAACATCCTGGACAAAAGTCTTATCCTCAGGTTCTCAGGCTCCAATAAGAGGGGGAGACCCAAGAAGGGGTACTGTTATGCCGAGCGCTCCGGGTCCCCGCTCCTCCCCGGAGCGCTCGCAGCGTCCTCTCATTCGCAGCGCCCCGTTCAGACCTGCTGACCGGGTCCACTGCGATATTACTCCCAGCCGGGATGTGATTCGCGACGCGGGACGCGCCCGCTCGGGATGCGCATCCCGGCTCCCGTACCTGACTCGTTCTCCGTCTGTGTTGTCCCGGCGCGCGCGGCCCCGCTCCTTAGGGCGCGCGCGCCGGGTCTCTGCGATTTAAAGGGCCACTGCGCCACTGATTGGCGCAGCAGGCCTAATCAGTATCTTCACCTGTGCACTCCCTACTTATACCTCACTTCCCCTGCACTCCCTTGCCAGATCTTGTTGCCATTGTGCCAGTGAAAGCGTTTCCTTGTGTGTTCCTAGCCTGTGTTCCAGACCTCCTGCCGTTGCCCCTGACTACGATCCTTGCTGCCTGCCCTGACCTTCTGCTACGTCCGACCTTGCTCTTGTCTACTCCCTTGTACCGCGCTTATCTCAGCAGTCAGAGAGGTTGAGCCGTTGCCGCTGGATACGACCTGGTATCTACCGCCGCTGCAAGACCATCCCGCTTTGCGGCGGGCTCTGGTGAATACCAGTAGCAACTTAGAACCAATCCACCGACACGGTCCACGCCAATCCCTCTCTGGCACAGAGGATCCACCTCCAGCCAGCCGAATCGTGACAGTAGATCCGGCCATGGATCCCGCTGAGGTCCCACTGCCAGTTGTCGCCGACCTCACCACGGTGGTCGCCCAGCAGTCGCAACAGATAGCGCAACAAGGCTACCAGCTGTCTCAACTGACCGTGATGCTACAGCAGCTACTACCACAGCTTCAGCAATCATCTCCTCCACCAGCTCCTGCACCTCCTCCGCAGCGAGTGGCCGCTTCCAGCCTCCGATTATCCTTGCCGGATAAATTTGATGGTGACTCTAAGTTTTGCCATGGTTTTCTTTCGCAATGTTCCCTGCATTTGGAGATGATGTCGGACCAGTTTCCAACTGAAAGGTCTAAGGTGGCTTTCGTAGTCAGCCTTCTTTCTGGGAAAGCCCTGTCATGGGCCACACCTCTCTGGGACCGCAATGATCTTGTCACTGCCTCTGTACACTCCTTCTTCACAGAGATTTGAAGTGTCTTTGAGGAACCTGCCCGAGCCTCTTCTGCCGAGACTGCCCTGCTGAACCTGGTCCAGGGTAATTCTTCTGTTGGCGAGTACGCCATCCAGTTCCGTACTCTTGCCTCCGAATTATCCTGGAATAACGAGGCCCTCTGCGCGACCTTTAAAAAAGGCCTATCCAGTAACATTAAAGATGTGCTGGCCGCACGAGAAATTCCTGCTAACCTACATGAACTTATTCATCTTGCCACCCGCATTGACATGCGTTTTTCTGAAAGGCGTCAGGAGCTCCGCCAGGATATGGACTTTGTTCGCACGAGGCGGTTTCTCTCCCCGGCTCCTCTCTCCTCTGGTCCTCTGCAATCCATTCCTGTGCCTCCCTCCGTGGAGGCTATGCAAGTTGACCGGTCTCGCTTGACACCTCAAGAGAGGACACAACGCCGCATGGAGAACCTTTGCCTGTACTGTGCCGGTACCGAACATTTCTTGTAGGGTTGTCCTATCCGTCCTCCTCGCCAGGAAAGACGCACGATGACTCCGCACAAAGGTGAGACAGCTCTTGATGTGAACTCTGCTTCCCCACGTCTTACTGTGCCTGTGCGGATGTCTTCTTCTACCTTCTCCTTCTCTGCTACGGCCTTCTTGGATTCCGGATCTGCAGGAAATTTTATTTTGGCCTCTCTCATCAACAGGTTCAACATCCCGGTGACCAGTCTCGCCCGACCCCTCTACATCAACTCTGTTAACAATGAAAGATTGGACTGTACCGTGCGTTACCGCACGGAACCTCTCTTAATGTGCATCGGACCCCATCACGAAAAAATAGAATTTTTGTCCTCTCTAACTGCACTTCAGAGATTCTTCTTGGATTACCGTGGCTTCAACGCCATTCCCCAACCCTTGATTGGACCACAGGGGAAATCAAGAACTGGGGTACTTCTTGCCACAAGGACTGTCTTAAACCGGCTCCCAGTACTCACAGTCGTGACCCTGTTGTTCCTCCGGTATCTGGTCTTCCTAAGGCCTATCTGGACTATGCTGATGTTTTTTGCAAGAAACAAGCAGAGACTTTGCCTCCTCACAGGCCTTATGACTGTCCTATTGACCTCCTCCCGGGTACTACTCCACCCCGGGGCAGAATCTATCCTCTGTCTGCTCCAGAAACCAAAGCCATGTCGGAATACATCCACGAGAACTTAAAAAAGGGGTTTATCCGCAAGTCCTCCTCTCCTGCCGGAGCTGGATTTTTTTTTGTCTCCAAAAAAGATGGCTCCCTACGCCCTTGCATTGATTACCGCGGACTTAATAAAATCACGGTAAAAAAACGCTACCCCCTACCTCTTATCTCGGAACTCTTTGACCGCCTACAAGGCGCCCACATCTTTACCAAGAGGTGCTTATAATCTCATCCGCATCAGGGAGGGGGACGAATGGAAGACTGCATTTAACACTAGAGATGGACACTTTGAGTATCTGGTCATGCCCTTCGGCCTTTGCAACGCCCCTGCCGTCTTCCAAGACTTTGTAAATGAAATTTTTCGTGATCTCCTATATACCTGTGTTGTGGTTTACCTGGACGATATTCAGATTTTTTCTGCCAACTTGGAAGAACATCGCCAGCATGTCCGCATGGTTCTTCAGAGACTTCGGGACAATCAACTTTATGCCAAAATGGAAAAATGTCTCTTTGAATGTCAGTCTCTTCCTTTCCTAGGATACTTAGTCTCTGGCCAGGGACTACAAATGGACCCAGATAAACTATCTGCCGTATTAGATTGGCCACGCCCCTCCGGACTCCGTGCTATCTAACGTTTTTTGGGGTTCGCCTATTATTACAGACAATTTATTCCACACTTTTCTACTATTGTGGCTCCTATCGTGGCTCTAACCAAGAAAAATGCCAATCCTAAGTCCTGGTCTCCTCAAGTGGAAGACGCATTTAAACATCTCAAGTCTGCCTTTTCTTGTGCTCCCGTACTCTCCAGACCTGACCGAACTAAACACTTCTTATTGGAGGTAGATGCCTCCTCAGTGGGAGCTGGAGCAGTTCTTCTACAAAGAAATTCTTCCGGGCATGCTGTTACTTGTGGTTTTTTTTTCTAGGACCTTCTCTCCGGTGGAGAAAAATTACTCCATTGGTGATCGAGAATTACTGGCCATAAAATTGGCGCTTGAGGAGTGGAGGCACCTGCTGGAGGGATCCAAATATCCAGTTATTATTTACACTGATCACAAGAATCTCTCTTATCTCCAGTCTGCCCAACGTCTGAACCCTCGCCAGGCTAGGTGGTCGTTGTTCTTTGCCCGTTTTAACTTTGAAATCCATTTTCGCCCTGCTGACAAGAACATTAGGGCCGATGCCCTCTCTCGTTCTTCAGATGCCTCTGAAGTGTAAGCCTCTCCGCAACACATCATTCCTCCGGACTGTCTGATCTCCACTTCTCCAGCTTCCATCAGACAAACTCCTCCAGGGAAGACCTTCGTTTCTCCACGCCAGCGCCTCGGGATTCTCAAGTGGGGACACTCCTTCCACCTCGCAGGCCATGCGGGCATCAAAAAATCCGTTCAACTCATCTCTCGATTTTATTGGTGGCCTACTCTGGAGATTGACGTTGTTGATTTCGTGCGAGCCTGTACTGTCTGTGCCCGGGATAAGACTCCTCGCCAGAAGCCTGCTGGTCTCCTTCATCCTCTGCCTGTTCCTGAACAACCTTGGTCACAGATTGGTATGGACTTTATTACTGACTTGCCCTTATCCTGTGGCAACACAGTTGTTTGGGTGGTCGTTGATCGATTTTCCAAGATGGCACATTTTATCCCTCTTCCAGGCCTTCCTTCAGCGCCTCAGTTGGCAAAGCAATTTTTTACACACATTTTTCGCCTTCACGGGTTGCCCACGCATGTCGTCTCGGATAGAGGCATTTAATTCGTGTCTAAATTCTGGAGGGCCCTCTGTAAGCAGCTCAAGATCAAATTAAACTTCTCTTCTTCTTATCATCCCCAATCCAATGGGCAAGTAGAAAGAATTAATCAGGTCCTGGGTGACTATTTACGACATTTTGTTTCCTCCCACCAGGATGACTGGGCAGATCTTCTACCATGGGCCGAATTCTCATACAACTTCAGAGTCTCCGAATCTTCTGCTAAATCCCCATTTTTCGTTGTGTACGGCCGTCACCCTCTTCCTCCCCTTCCCACTCCCATGCCCTCTGGTTTGCCCGCTGTTGATGAAGTGACTCAAGATCTTTCCACCATATGGAAAGAGACCCAAAATTCTCTTTTACAGGCTTCATCCCGGATGAAAAAATTTGCTGATAAAAAAAGAAGAACTCCCCCCATTTTTGCTCCCGGAGACAAGGTATGGCTCTCCACTTAGTATGTCCGCTTTCGTGTCCCCAGTTATAAACTGGGACCACGCTATCTTGGTCCTTTCAAAATCTTGTGCCAGATCAACCCTGTCTCTTACAAACTCCTTCTTCCTCCTTCTCTCCGTATTCCCAATGCCTTCCATGTCTCTCTCCTTAAACCACTCATCCTTAACCGCTTCTCTCCCAAAGTTGTCTCTCCCACTCCTGTTTCCGGTTCGTCTGACGTCTTCTCGGTGAAGGAGATTCTAGCATCCAAGACAGTCAGAGGTAAAAGATTCTTCTTGGTTGACTGGGAGAATTGTGGCCCAGAGGAGAGATCTTGGGAACCTGAGGACAACATCCTAGACAAAAGTCTTATCCTCAGGTTCTCAGGCTCCAAGAAGAGGGGGAGACCCAAGGGGGGGGGGGGGGTACTGTTACGCCGAGCGCTCCGGGTCATTCGCAGCGCCCCGTTCAGACTTGCTGACCGGGTGCGCTGCGATATTACTCCCAGCCGGGATGCAATTCGCGACGCGGGACGCGCCCGCTCACGATGCGCATCCCGGCTACCCGTACCTGCCACGTTCTCCGTCTGTGTTGTCCCGGCGCGCGCGGCCCCGCTCCTTAGGGCGCGCACGCGCCGGGTCTCTGCGATTTAAAGGGCCACTGCGCCACTGATTGGCGCAGCAGGCCTAATCAGTATCTTCACCTATGCACTCCCTACTTATACCTCACTTCCTCTGCACTCCCTTGCCGGATCTTGTTGCCATTGTGCCAGTGAAAGCGTTTCCTTGTGTGTTCCTAGCCTGTGTTCCAGACCTCCTGCCGTTGCCCCTGACTACGATCCTTGCTGCCTGCCCTGACCTTCTGCTACATCCGACCTTGCTCTTGTCTACTCTCTTGTACCGCGCTTATCTCAGCAGTCAGAGAGGTTGAGCCATTGCCGGTGGATACGACCTGGTTGCTACCGCCGCTGCAAGACTATCCCGCTTTGCGGTGGGCTCTGATGAATACCAGTAGCAACTTAGAACCGGTCCACCGACACGGTCCACGCCAATCCCTCTCTGGCACAGAGGATCCACCTCCAGCCAGCCGAATCGTGACATCTATGGACTTGAGATATGAGACTTGAAGATATCCCACACTGACTAGGTTTCTGACAAGGTCCATTTACTAACACCGATAGGACTTGACTCACCACTGTACGGGGTAACACTTGCAGAATGGCGGGGCTGACTTGATTCAGAGATTTTCTCCGGCGTCCCTCTGGATTCACCACACACAACTTCCTCCTCCTGTCCACACTGTACTCTCATGGAGCTCTGCACTAGACTGGTGCAACCCCTCCCCCCTAAACTATATTCAGGAGAATTTGAGGGTTTCCATTGGGCAGACAGGATCACTTGGTTACCACCGCATCTCTCTCTTAAAGGTACAGTACATAAATAACATAAAGAATACAACAAATGTAATAAAGTGCAGAAACATAATTAACATGTTAACAGTGGGACACACAAGAACAGCAGGCATTTCTGAGGGGATCCGCAGCCCACAGGACAGCCTTTGGTGCTGGGACACCACAAGCATGATTCCCTATCACAAGGCATATGCTAAAGTTGATTGTGACATGACAGCCACACAGCACTTCACCAGCTGGAAGCCCACAGAGAGTCAAATGTTTGCAGAAGAGTCCTTGCTCAGCTATTCTTCTGACTAGACTAGGAACAGGATTTTAGGAACAACTGCCCTCTCAGCATGGACTGATCACCATGGTGCAACCCTGATCTGCCCCAGATTAGATTATAGTAACATGAACTGTAGTTTCTGGGGTAAGATTGGGCTTGGTTACCGGCTTGTGGCAATCTTTGTGCTTAAACAGGTTTATGTTCAGGCCTAAACTTTCTCACAGGTGACCTAGCGGAGAGCAGACTCGCCGGTCTGACCTGGTTCCATCCATCTAGAAAGAGTGGGTTGGACTTCGAGACTCCTCCCTCTGCTTTCTAGTAGTTTATGTGTAGAACTTAGCTGAGGGAAGTCATGTGACCAAAGTTCTATTCATCCCTACACCCGCATAGCTCACCAGAGGTGGCAGTAAAAATTAATATTAACCCTTCCACATCCAAAATACCTTCTTGTATGCAGAAATGGCAGTACACAGACAAAATGTCAATGTATACAAGTTAGCCCCACAATGACAATATACCATTAGTGGCTGGAGTATGGGAACACTGAAGATCACTATTTTACCACCAGTATGACTCAGTTTTCCATGCCAAAAAAAGTGGAGACTGTAAAATTTGTGCAGAATTTAAGACCTGAACTTTAGAATCAAAAAACATTTTTTTTCTTAATTTGGCAAGAAAACATCTTCTTTGAGTCAATCTCTTGGTGAAAAATATAGTTTAGATCATTGGTCTCAAAAGTGTGGACAAATATAGCAAAACTACAACTCCCAGCATGCCCCCTTACTACCTCTTATTAGGAATAATACCTCCGCAATGCCCCCTCACTGCCCCCTTTTAGTAATAATGCCCCCTCACTGCCCCCTTTTAGTAATAATGCCCCCTCACTGCCCCCTTTTAGTAATAATGCCCCCTCACTGTCCCCTTTTAGTAATAATGCCCCCTCACTGCCCCCTTTTAGTAATAATGCCCCCTCACTGCCCCCTTTTAGTAATAATTCCCACTCACTGCCCGCTCTTTGTAAAATGCCCCTTCACTGCTCACTCTTAACAATAATGTTCCGTCACTGTAATAATGCCCCTTACTGCAAAATGTGACTAATAATGCCCCCCTGTTAGTAATAATGCCCCCTTGATGCCTTCTTGGTAATAATACCTCCTTTTAGTAATAATACCTCCTCACTGCCCCTCTTAGTAACAATGCCTCCTCAATACCTTCTCACTGCCCTCTCAATGCCCCCTCAGTAATAATGCCCCCTCTTAATAATAAAGTCTCTTCACTGCCCCACTTAGTAACAATGCCCCCTCTTAGTAATAATACCTCCTCACTGCCCACTCTTAGTAACAATGCTCCCTCTTAGTAATAATACCTCCTCACTGCCCCCTCTTAGTTACAATGCCCTCTCTTAGTAATAATACCTCCTCACTGCTCCCTCTTAGTAACAATGCCCCCTCTTAGTAATAATACCTCCTCACTGCTCCCTCTTAGTAACAATGCCCCCTCTTAGTAATAATACCTCCTCACTGCCCCTCTTAGTTACAATGCCCCCTCTTAGTAATAATACCTCCTCACTGCCCCCTCTTAGTAACAATGCCCCCTCTTAGTAATAATACCTCCTCACTGCTCCCTCTTAGTAACAATGCCCCCTCTTAGTAATAATACCTCCTCACTGCCCCTCTTAGTTACAATGCCCCCTCTTAGTAATAATACCTCCTCACTGCCCCCTCTTAGTAACAATGCCCCCTCTTAGTAATAATACCTCCTCACTGCTCCCTCTTAGTAACAATGCCCCCTCTTAGTAATAAAGTATCCTCAATGCCCCCTCTTAGTAATAATGCCCCCTCTTAGTAATAAAGCCTCCTCACTGCCCCCTCTTAGTAACAAAGCCCCCTCTTAGTAATAAAGCCTCCTCACTGCCCCCTCTTAGTAATAATGCCCACTCTTAGTAATAATACCTCCTCACTGCCCCCTCTTAGTAATAATGCCTCAACTTAATAATAAAGCCTCCTCACTGCCCCCTCTTAGTAACAATGCCCCCTCTTAGTAATAATACCTCCTCATTGCCCCCTCTTAGTAACAATGCCCCCTCTTAGTAATAAAGTATCCTCACTGCCCCCTCTTAGTAATTATGCCCCCTCTTAGTAATAAAGCCTCCTCACTGCCCCCTCTTAGTAACAATGCCTCATCTTAGTAATAAAGCCTCCTCACTGCCCCCTCTTAGTAACAATGCCCCCTCTTAGTAATAATACCTCCTCACTGCCCCCTCTTAGTAACAATGCCCCCTCTTAGTAATAAAGTATCCTCACTGCCCCCTCTTAGTAATAATGCCCCCTCTTAGTAATAATACCTCCTCACTGCCCCCTCTTAGTAACAATGCCCCCTCTTAGCAATAAAGGCTCCTCACTGCCCCCTCTTAGTAACAATGCCCCCTCTTAGTAATAATACCTCCTCACTGCCCCCTCTTAGTAATAATGCCCACTCTTAGTAATAAAGTATCATCACTGCCCCCTCTTAGTAATAATGCCCCCTCTTAGTAATAATACCTTCTCACTGCCCCCTCTTAGTTACAATGCCCTCTCTTAGTAATAATACCTCCTCACTTCCCCCTCTTAGTAATAATGCCTCAACTTAGTAATAAAGCCTCCTCACTGCCCCCTCTTAGTAACAATGCCCCCTCTTAGTAATAATACCTCCTCACTGCCCCCTCTTAGTAACAATGCCCCCTCTTAGTAATAAAGTATCATCACTGCTCCCTCTTAGTAATAATGCCCCCTCTTAGTAATAAAGCCTCCTCACTGCCCCCACTTAGTAGTAATGTCCCTCTTAGTAATAATACCTCCTCACTGCCCCCTCTTAGTAACAATGCCCCCTCTTAGTAATAAAGTATCCTCACTGCCCCCTCTTAGTAATAATGCCCCCTCTTAGTAATAATACCTCCTCACTGCCCCCTCTTAGTAACAATGCCCCCTCTTAGTAATAATACCTCCTCACTGCCCCCTCTTAGTAAGAATGCCTCAACTTAGTAATAAAGCCTCCTCACTGCTCCCTCTTAGTAACAATGCCCCCCTCTTAGTAATAATACCTCCTCACTGCCCCCTCTTAGTAACAATGCCCCCTCTTAGTAATAAAGTATCCTCACTGCCCCCTCTTAGTAATAATGCCCCCTCTTAGTAATAAAGCCTCCTCACTGCCCCCACTTAGTAGCAATGTCCCCTCTTAGTAATAATACCTCCTCACTGCCCCCTCTTAGTAACAATGCCCCCTCTTAGTAATAAAGTATCCTCACTGTCCCCTCTTAGTAATAATGCCCCCTCTTAGTTATAATATCTCCTCACTGCCCCCTCTTAGTAACAATGCCCCCTCTCAGTAATAATACCTCCTCACTGCCCCCTCTTAGTAACAATGCCCCCTCTTAGTAATAATACCTCCTCACTGCCCCCTCTTAGTAACAATGCCTCATCTTAGTAATAAAGCCTCCTCACTGCCCCCTCTTAGTAATAATGCCCCCTCTTAGTAATAAAGCCTCCTCACTGCCCCCTCTTAGTAATAATGCCCCCTCTTAGTAATAAAGCCTCCTCACTGCCCCCTTTTAGTAACAATGCCCCCTCTTAGTAATACAGTCTCCTCACTGCCCTGCCCCCTCCTAGTAATAATGCCTCCTCTTAGTAATAAAGCCTCCTCACTGCCCCCTCTTAGTAACAATACCCCCTCTTAGTAATAAAGTATCCTCACTGCCCCCTCTTAGTAATAATGCCTTCTCTTAGTAATAAAGCCTCTTCACTGCCCCCTCTTAGTAATAAAGCCTCCTCACTGCCCCCTCTTAGTAATAATGTCCCCTCTTAGTAATAAAGCCCCCCTCTCTGCCCCTTCTTAGTAAAAATGCCCCCTCTTAGTAATAAAGTCTCCTCACTGCCCCATCTTAGTAATAAAGCCTCCTCACCACCCCCTCTTAGTAAAAATTCCCCACTCTTAGTAATAAAGCCTCATCACTACCCCCTCTTAGTAAAAATGCCTCCTCACTGCCCACTCTTAGTAATATGGCCCCTCTAAGTAATAATGTCCCCTCTTCGTAGTAAAGCCTCCTTACTGCCCCTTTCTAATAATGCCCCCTCTAAGTCATAATGCTCCCTTGCTGTATCCCCTTACTAAAAATGCCCCTTCGATGCAAAAACGCCCCCTTACTGCCAAATGTAAGTAATAATACCTCCTTATTGCCCCCTCTTAGCAATAATGACCCCTTTCTTACCCCTTATAGTAATAATGCCCCTGCTTAGTAATAATGCACCCTTTCTTACCCCTTTTAGTAAAAATACCCCCTTACTACCTTCTCTTCATTGCCCCCTCCTAGCAATAATGGAAAAGGCAGTTTAAATGAATGGTCTCCAACGTGTGGACTTCTAGATGTTGCAAAACTACAACACCCAGCATGCCCGGACAGCCAACGGCTGTCCGGGCATGCTGGGAGTTGTAGTTTTACAACATCTAAAAGTCCACACTTTAGAGACCACATCTGGAGGTCCACACTTTGGAAACAACTGGTTTAGATTAAAAGGAACATATATGGAAAATAAGTGACCCTGCCGGTGAGGTCAGAGCTCCGGCTCCTTTCTTTTTACTTTGTGAACGGTTAAATAAAAAGTTGTTTTCCTGCGATAAAGACCGAACCAATAAATCAGCCCGAAGCCGTTCTGAGGGAAATAGGAAGTTTATGGAAACACAAACTCTGCTTTACGATCCAATAAACCGTCCGGGACAAAGCGAAGAACTGCAAAACAGTGAACAGTATGAACAAAAAAATATATACTACTACTATAGAATATTAATCAGTTACCAGTCTATAAGTAAAAACAATATGGATTTTATTATTGGGTTATTAAAGGGGTTCTCCAACATAAGGGGACTTTACTAATTACCTGTCAGCCAGTAATGGACATACTTACCAAGGATCTGTGCTTGTGTTGGTGGTAAATGGCCGTGTCCAGTGTCCCCCATCAGGCTGCTGGCTTGTTTGCGTGAACTGGCTATTTCATGTTTCTGTGCCCTCCCTCCAACTACAATCCCCAGAATCCCTTGTTTCTAGATGGGAGGTCACCATTCTCTCTCCCATGCATCAGTCACCCCACCCACTGCAGCACAGCTAGGCTCCCTTCTGTGCTGCGCTTGAAACTATAATTCCCTGCAGCCCTGTGAGGAGTGATCTTCCCCCCACTCAGGAGTCGCTTCAACTATTGAAGCACTGACAGGCTCCCTTTCAACACCTGACCAGTGATGCATTATCCCGGGCCGCACTGCAACCTGGAAAAAGGGTCGAGACAACCCTTATTTTGTAAAAATTATTGTCCGGGGCAAAGATCACATAAGAATTGTGAGACCACCATCATGTAGAGACACTATATTATGAACTACGTTAACTTTACAGCCCCTGTAGCATAGTCAAATAAAAAAAAAATCCTGGACTACTCCTTTAATATTAATAAATATTAAAGGGGTATTCCAGGAAAAAACTATATATATATATATATATATATATATATATATATATACATATATATACATATATATATATATATATATATATATATATATATCCAATAAAGAAGATTGTCCGGCACAGAACTGTTGTATGCAGTTAAGAACTCTGAACTTTATTTCAGCATAACGCAGTATACAGGATAACCTGACACGTTTCGCACCGGAGTGCTTAGTCGTAGGTAACAGGTAACCACAATGAACATCTTAAAATACACAAGATAGCGGTCACATGACCACACACGTCATAAATTTTTTTTATTATGACGTGTGTGGTCATGTGACCGCTATCTTGTGTATTTTAAGATGTTCATTGTGGTTACCTGTTACCTACGACTAAGCACTCCGGTGCGAAACACGTCAGGTTATCCTGTGTACTGCGTTATGCTGAAATAAAGTTCAGAGTTCTTAACTGCATACAACAGTTCTGTGCTGGACAATCTTCTTTATTGCAAATTGTGAGAGCCGGAGGCGGTACCGGTGTGTCCGCAGCACGGACTAAGGAGCAGTTGTGGGTGTGGTGAGCGGTAATCCATTGTTGTGCATATATCTATATATGTATATCAACTGGCTCCAGAACGTTAAAGAGATTTGTAAATTACTTCTATTAAAAATCTTAATCCTTCCAATAATTATCAGCTGCTGAAGTTAAGTTGTTCTTTTCTGCCTGGCAACAGTGCTCTCTGCTGACATCTCTGCTTGTCTCGGGAACTGCACAGAGTATAAGAGGTTTGCTATGGGGATTTGCTTCTATTCTGGATAGTTCCCGAGACAGGTGTCATCACAGAGCACCTAGACAGAAAAGAACAACTCAACTTCAGCAGCCCATAAGTACTGAAAGAATTAAGATTAATTTATAGAAGTAAATTACAAATATGTTTAACTTTCTGGAGCCAGTTGAGATATATATATATTTAAAAAAAAAAGTTTTTTCCTGGATAACCCCTTTATTTTATTTATGTTAGTGTTAGTTTAATGTTAGTATTAATGTTTATTGGTCTTTGTAATATTTAAACTAAAACTGGTATGATCCCAACAGCAAAAAGTTAAGTATAGTTGCTCTGCAGGGTCAAGTCACCACTATGGTGTTTTTTTTTCCCAATAAAAAAAAGCCATTGTTTCCGCATCTAGGGAGGTAAGTAATGATACATAATGTCAGGCTGTTGCTGTCTGGTTGGTATTTGGCCAAGAATGAAAAAAGGGGGGAACCCCACAGGTTAACCCCCAAATAAATAAATTAAAAATTAAAAAAAACATTTGGGGTTTACCCTTATTTTCAGTATCAGTCAGATACCAACCAAGCAGCAACAGCCTGATGTTACCAGTGTGGGCGAGGACCATTGTTACTAGCCCTCCCGAGCCTAAATAACACCAGCCTGTTACCGCCTAGGCCCTTGAGCATTATTTTTGATGTTCCGGGCCTGTTGGCATTGGCGCTTCCCTATGGTAGTGGGTACTGGGATAATAATTGGGGGTTAGCGCTAGCTGGTTTTAGGGCGAACACTAAGCCCCGGCTTAGTAATGGACTCCATCTATAAGACAGCTTCCACTACTAAGTAAATTAAAAAAAAAAATTTTTATCTTACAAAACACACTCCCCCACAGCACCCGTTAACCATTGTATTTAACCCCTTAAGGACGCAGCCCATTTGGGCTTTAAGGACGCAGACAATTTTATTTTTACTGTGAATTCAGGTAGAAGACAGACATGGTCGCACATCTACAATCTTGTATAATGATTTAATTGCTTCTCAGCATAATATCAAAAACTAACAGGTTGTTAGTATACATTTTTGATCAAAAAGTACCAAGCCCACTCACCACGTCAAGGCCACCTATTCAGAGTGGGTCCCTAACGTCCCTAGCATAAAATGGGGTAGCACTGGGCAGCGACCACCACCGCCGCGACACCAGTGTCCACGGGGGGGGGGGGGGGGGAAACGACCCACTGGCAGAGCGGCCCCAATGCCACTCAGACCAGTCTATGGGTCGCACCTCCACACAGACACGGTGCCACAACAGCAACGGACGCCGCACAGCACCACACCAGTGTGAACAGGATGCAAAAGCTCACTTACCTTGCTCTCCCAGTCAGACTGGGAGGCTGCTAGGAAAGAAATGGCCCATGTGTAGCTAATTACTACTTATATAGGGTTGGGCTGAGGGGGTGGGGAAGAGTGCAGACACATGTTCAAACAAAAAAAGCAGGGGATAGAAAACACAGTGTGAATTCAGGTAGAAGAAACAGGCATGGTGCACATCTACAATCTTGTATAATGATCTAATTGCTTCTCAGCATAATATCAAAAACTAACAGGTTGTTATTATACATTTTTGGCAGCAACGGATGCCGCACAGCACCACAGAGTATGGTAAGTATGCTATAACACCTTGTTCACACTGGTGTGGTGCTGTGCGGCATCCGTTGCTGCCGTGGCGCCGTGTCTGCGGGCGGGTGCGGCCCATAGACTGGTTTAAGTGGCATTGGGGCCGCTCTGCAGGTGGGTCGTTCCCCCCCCCGTGGGCACTGGTGCTGCGGCGGTGGTGGTCGCCGCCCAGTGCTACTCCATTTTATGCTAGGGACGTTAGGGACCCACTCTAAATAGGTGGCCTTGACGTGGCGAGTGGGCTTGTACTTTTTGATCAAAAATGTATAATAACAACCTGTTAGTTTTTGATATTATGCTGAGAAGCAATCAGATCATTATACAAGATTGTAGATGTGCACCATGTCTGTCTTCTACCTGAATTCAAATTTTATTTTTACGTTTTCGTTTTTTCCTCCTCGCCTTATAAAAATTATAACTCTTTTATATTTTCACCCACAGACTAGTATGAGGGCTTGTTTTTTGCTCGATCAGTTGTCCGTTGTAATGCGATCACTCACTTTACTATAAAATGTATGGCGAAACAAAAAAAATACTATTTGTGTGGGGAAATTAAAAAGAAAACCGCAATTTTGATAATTTTGGAAGGTTTCGTTTTCACGCCGTACATTTTACAGTAAAAATGACGTGTGTTCTTTATTCTTTGGGTCAATACAATTAAAATGATATCCATGATTATACACTTTTTTATTACTGTTGCGCTTAAAAAAAATCACAAACTTTTTAACCAAATTAGTACGTTTAAAATCCCCCTATTTTGAAGACCCATAACTTTTTCATTTTTCCGTATAAGCGGTGGTATGAGGGCTCATTTTTTGCGCCGTGATCTGTACTTTTAATTGATACCATATTTGCTTATATAAAACTTTTAATACATTTTTTTTATTTTCTTTACTTTTATTTTTACACTTTATTAGTCCCCATAGGGGACTATTTATAGCAATCATTCGATTGCTAATACTGTTCAGTACTATGTATAGGACACAGCACTGATCAGGGTTATCGGTCATCTTCTGCTCTGGTCTGCGTGAAGGCAGATCAGAGCAGAAGACGCCGGGAAGGCAGTGGAGGCAGGTGAGGGGACCTCCGGCCGCCGTGCTGGATGATCGGATCGCCGCAGCAGCGCTGCGGGCGATGCGATCATCCATTTTTGTGACCGCACTGCCGCAGATGCCGTGATCTGTATTGATCACGGCATCTGAGGGGTTAATGGTGGACATCCGTGGGATTGCGGGTGTCTGCCATTACCGACGGGTCCCTGGCTGCGATCAACAGCCGGGACCTGCCACGCATGATCCGGGCATCGCTCCGATGCCCGCGGTTATGCTTAGGACGTAAATGTACGTCCTGGTGCGTTAAGTACCACCTCACCAGGACGTACATTTACGTCCTTCGTCATTAAGGGGTTAAATTAAAAAAAAAATGCAGGCCATCAACATAGTCTACCGAATCTGACGTAGTCCACCGCATACACGTATCTGAAACGATAAGATGAGAAAAACACAGACACAGCATTCCCAGACACTGTCATCACCAGAGGTGTAACTGAAAGCATTGCTATCTATAAGACAAAAGTTTTCTTATCCGAGCCCAGGGGCAACTGCAACCCCTTAACACTTTGTGGTTCCGTGCACTTCTTCTTATGCTGGGCTACAGACGACCATACTGGGGGGGGGGGGGGTGGTGATATCATAACCCAGTGTTTCCCAGCCAGGCTGCCTTCAACTGTTGCAAAACTACAACTCCCAGCATGCCTAGACTTGCTGGGAGTTGTAGTTTTGCAACAACTGGAGGCAACCTGGTTGGGAAACACTGTCATAACCATAGGTTAGTAGATGTGACCTGCAGTCCCATGTAACACCACATGTATATAACTGATAATAACTCGGATACTGTATTGGTTATTACCTACTGATACCTTGTAACAAGTCTCAATCCGTGCAGGATAAAGGTTTGAGCTGCTGATGTGTTTTTCTGAGGAAGAATTTGGGATGTCCCAGTACGGGATGTGGCCCTGTACTGTCATTCTGTCCTGTCAGGCAGAGTCCCTGCATGTCCCCAGGGCTCTCCTGCAGCAAACCCCATTGTATATATAAGTTGTACATTATAAGTGTAGTATTGCTTTAAAGGGGTACTCTGGTGGAAAACTCTTGTTTTTTTTTTTTGTTTTTTTTAAATCAACTGGTGCCAGAAAGTTAAACAATGTGTAAATTACTTCCATTAAAAAATCTTAATCCTTCCAGTACTTATTAGCTGCTGAATACTACAGAGGAAATTCTTTTCTTTTTGGAACACAGAGCTCTCTGCTGACATCATGACCACAGTGCTCTCTGCTGACATCTCTGTCCATTTTAAGAACTGTCCAGAGTAGGAGAAAATCCCCATAGCAAACATATGCTGCTCTGGACAGTTCCTAAAATGGACAGCAGAGGTCAGCAGAGAGCACTGTGGTCATGATGTCAGCAGAGAGCTCTGTGTTCCAAAAAGAAAAGAATTTCCTCTGTAGTATTCAGCAGCTAATAAGTACTGGAAGGATTACGATTTTTTTTAATAGAAGTAATTTACAAATCAGTTTTAACTTTCTGGCACCAGTTGATAAAAAAACAAAACAAAACGTTTTCCACCGGAGTACCCCTCTTAAGTGTTTGTACCACATGATTTTTACCCAGAGGGCTCCAGTGTCCAGGTGACCCCCCCCCCCCCCCAGTGACCTATGGGTTCCTTGCTCAGCCCCCCCTATATAACAAGGGGAGGAGCTGCAATCTCTCTCTTGTGATTCTGCTTCTGCTGAGGTCCAGTCAAGTTGTTCCAGTATCTGTGTCCAGAACATTGGAGGCTTAAAGCCTAAAGTTCTGCAGTCACAATTCGGTCATCAGTAAGTCAAGTCATCTTATTGTCAGTCACCATCTCTGTCAAGTCCATCTGTAGTAACCGTGGCCTGCACTAAAGTCAGTCTAACTACTGCAAGTCCCAGCAAGCCTGCGAGGTCCCCCTGTGTCACTGGTCACCTCCCTGGGATATTTGGCTGTACTGCAAAGAATATATCACCTGTCTACCCTCAGTAAAGCTGCCGTTATCCTTAATCTGGCGTCAGTGTCTTCATTGCCCCCATGCCTAACCCAGGATCAGCGGTATTACCTTCAGGTGGTTAAAGGGGTACTCCGGTGGAAAACTTTTTTTTTTTAATCAATTAGTGCCAGAAAGTTGAAACAGATTTGTAAATGACTTCTATTAAAAAATCTTAATCCTTCCAGTACTTATTAGCTGCTGAATACTACAGAGGAAATTCTTTTCTTTTTGGATGACAGAGCTCTCTGCTGACATCACGGGCACAGTGCTCTCTGCTGGCATCTCTGTCCATATTAAGAACTGTCCAGAATAGGAGAAAATCCCCATAGAAAACATATGCTGCTCTGGACAGTTCCTAAAATGGACAGAGATGTCAGCAGAGAGCACTGTGTTCCAAAAAGAAAATAATTTCCTCTGTAGTATTCAGCTAATAATTACTGGAAGGATTAAGATTTTTTAATAGAAGTAATTTACAAATCTAAAATTTGCAGGAGCAGGTGTAGCACCAGGCACTACCGTTGCCAAAATAGCCCAGAGGATGCGCGGTACAACAGGTGCTGCTGTGACCATAGATGCTGACATGTACTGCTATGTGGAGGTGCTGACTGTATCCAAGATAACTAATATCACTGTGTTTATACGAAGAGTAAAGAAGTCGCACTCACCATCAGGCAGCAGTATAAAGATTCTTGTCCTTTATTCACACCGGCAAAGTGGAGCATAAAATACAGTCACTTCACATGGGGAGCGAGAGCAGCCGCTCTCAAGACGCGGGGGGCACACCACCAGAGGCAACTAGTTTCGCGTCACGGCTTGACGCTTCTTCCGGCCAATAAGGTGTACGCCTACCTACTCAGGTGGGTAAGTATTTATAAAGTCTTTAAACAGGTAGGGGGCGTGGTGACCGTAAACACATACATATAGTGCATACAATAATAAAACCACAAACCATTAAAAAAACGAAACTAGTTGCCTCTGGTGGTGTGCCCCCCGCGTCTTGAGAGCGGCTGCTCTCGCTCCCCATGTGAAGTGACTGTATTTTATGCTCCACTTTGCCGGTGTGAATAAAGGACAAGAATCTTTATACTGCTGCCTGATGGTGAGTGCGACTTCTTTACTCTTCGTATAAACACAGTGATATTAGTTATCTTGGATACAGTCAGCACCTCCACATAGCAGTACATGTCAGCATCTATGGTCACAGCAGCACCTGTTGTACCGCGCATCCTCTGGGCTATTTTGGCAACGGTAGTGCCTGGTGCTACACCTGCTCTTTCAAATTTTTGATTTATCTGCACCTGTTTTTCTTGCTGCACCATGAGCACACCTGATCCAGCAGAAGCCAATGCCGCTATACATGCGGGTCGAGCTGACGCGGGGGCATACTTTACTATTTGCGATTCACTGGATGACATTACCATCTTGAGCACTATAAACCTGGAATTCCGGGTACACTCCCTAGGGGAGAAAGAAATGCGGATTTATTGGACTGTACAATCCCTTGAAGCCTATATTAATAGCAACAGAGTGCCACGAGGGTTACGGGCATATAAACCCCCATCCCAATTTCAGAACGATAGGAATTATGTAAAAGCCTGGGAAGGAGCCTATCTACAACACTTTCTGAACCTACAGTCAATGATATACCACAAAAATAAAATGGAATATGAACGAGTTATATAGGAACTCTGTAGTGTTGAGCGGCATAGGCCATATTCGAATTAGTTAATATTCGCGAATATATGGACGAATATTCGTCATATATTCGCATATTCGTAATATTCTCGTTTTATTTGCGCATATGCGAAAATTCGCGTATACGAAAATTAACATATGAGAAAATTAGCATATACAAAAATTAACATAAGCGAAAATTCGCATATGCGAAAATTCGCACACCAGTCTCACACAGTAGTATTACAGCCTTCTTTACACCACACAAGCTGGAAGCAGAGAGGGGTGATCACTGTGATGTGTACTGTGAGAAAAAAAAATGAATATTTGTAATTACGAATATATAGCGCTATATACGCGAATATTCGCGAATATGCGATATTCGCGAATAAAATTCACATTGCGAATATTCTTGAGCAACACTAGTCCCAAACAAGGTCTAAGGAAAAAACCTGGTAAAACCAAAGCTGTGTCATATTTTCTCACTACGGAGACCGATTCCAGCCCCTCAGAAGAGGACGTCACAACACGCTCCCGTCGTCTCCCTGAGCAACCCAGTACCTCTACTACTGGCCCTTTAGGAGGCGCACTAGGAGTTCACACAAGGGAAGCAGTGGAAGAGAAAGGAAGTTGCATGGAAGCAGTAAAAAATGTGGATAATGTGAACTTAAAGGGGTATTCCAGGAAAAAACTTTTTTTTATATATCAACTGGTTCCAGAAAGTTAAACAGATTTGTAAATTATACAATGAAAGGGAGTAGCGTGCACTCACCGCGGGTAAACAGCTGCAGGCCCGAGGTCCGGGATCACCACGGCATAGACGGAGATGGTAAGGGGCGCTCAGAGGCTACGCCGGCTGTTTCGGACGTAGGAACGTCCTTCTTCCGGCCTCAGGCCGGAAGAAGGACGTTCCTACGTCCGAAACAGCCGGCATAGCCTCTGAGCGCCCCTTATCGTCTCCGTCTATGCCGTGGTGATCCCGGACCTCGGACCTGCAGCTGTTTACCCGCGGTGAGTGCACGCTACTCCCTTTCATTGTATTGTTTGATACTTTATCTAGTGTGTGCACCCCGCAAGTGCTGCGTTGTTACTTATCGGGTCCGGAGGCTGCCTGTGTATACCAGCGGTATCGTATATCTGCATGTTTAAGCTGCACGGTGTGCTCTCTCCCTCTCTAGTGGCTTAAAGATTTGTAAATGACTTCTATTAAAAAATCTTAATCCTTTCAGTACTTATGAGCTTCTGAAGTTAAGGTTGTTCTTTCCTGTCTAAGTGCTCTCTGCTCTCACGTGTCTCGGGAAACGCCCAGTTTAGAAGCAAATCCCCATAGCAAACCTCTTCTAAACTGGGCGGTTCCCGAGACACGTGTCATCAGAGAGCACTTAGACAGAAAAGAACAACCTTAACTTCAGAAGCTCATAAGTACTGAAGGGATTAAGATTTTTTAATAGAAGTGATTTGCAAATATGTTTAACTTTCTGGAGCCAGTTGATATATATATATATAAAAAAAAGTTTTTCCCTGGATAACCCCTTTAACAGACGTTGCCCTTGATAAATAGTGTTGCTCGCGAATATTCGCAATTCGAATATTATTCGCGAATATCGCATATTCGCGAATTCGCGAATTTCGCGAATATAGCGCTATACATTCGTAATTACGAATATTTTTTTTTTTTTTTTTTTTTTCACAGTACACATCACAGTGATCACCCCTCTCTGCTTCCAGCTTGTGTGGTGTAAAGAAGGCTCTAATACTACTGTGTGAGACTGTCGGGCGGAAATTCGCATATGCGGAAATTAGCATATGCTAATTTTCGCATATGCGAATTTGTACGAATGATAATTTTTAATATGTTAATTTTCGTATATGTTAATTTTCGCATACGCGAATGTTCGCATATGCGAAAATCAAACGAGAATATTACGAATATGCGAATATTCGCGAATATATGACGAATATTCGGCCATATATTCGCGAATATTCGCGAATTCGAATATGGCCTATGCCGCTCAACACTATTGATAAAGACTGTATCTCTGTATTGTCAAAGGGGCTTAACTTTGGGATACACAACAGATTTAATTCTGCCCATTTTGAAAGTGACTTACATAAGGCACTTAGAAAGATTTGTTTAAATAAACATTTTTCACGTATGCAAAAAATCAGTGGTAGTAAAAAAACAGAAATGTCACCTATATTAGAAGGAGAAACACCTTGCATAGTGTCACGTCTTGGGTTTATAGTATCGCAAGACTTCTCTACACAGGATCAACTTTACACTGAAATACTCTGTCTCTGTGTATCACAAATTACCAAAGTCACAGCATATAACCACAGAGACAATAATTATGCAAAAAAGTGTATAACCTTTATTAGAGTGATTATTAAAAACACATAAAATGGAACAGGTACAGACAGATAAATATAGGCGGCTCAAAAAAGTGGTGTAAGACTGAGTAGCAATATGAATAACAATTGATTGGACAGGCACCTTAATGGATATATACAAAAAACTGCTGCGGAGTCATATAGAAATGACCGATATATAGGCAGGTCTACCCACAGGGCTAGACACCAATATGGATATATAAGCTATTCACATGACTAAGGGGTTACCCATATAGAAATGCAAATCCACATAAACAGATGAGGTGCAGTGTTGCCAATACTATAAATGGGGCACTATGTTGTAGGGCACATAACTACTGCCAGTGTGTTGGCAGGTATCAGCCACCACAAACAATAGCCCACAATATAGGTAGGTATAACACCGCACAATATCCGCGTGAAAGAACAGGAGAACCCTTACCACTGAGACCGCCACCCCAATGCCGTTTCGCATAGAGCTTCTTCAGGGAATGAAGAAGCTGAAGAAGCTCTATGTGAAACGACGGTGTTGGGGTGGCGGTCTCAGTGGTAAGGGTTCTCCTGTTCTTTCACGCGGATGTTGTGCGGTGTTATACCTACCTGTATTGTGGGCTATTGTTTGTGGTGGCTGATACCTGCCAACACACTGGCAGTAGTTATGTGCCCTACAACATAGTGCCCCATTTATAGTATTGGCAACACTGCACCTCATCTGTTTATGTGGATTTGCATTTCTATATGGGTAACCCCTTAGTCATGTGAATAGCTTATATATCCATATTGGTGTCTAGCCCTGTGGGTAGACCTGCCTATATATTGGTCATTTCTATATGACTCCGCAGCAGTTTTTAGTATATATCCATTAAGGTGCCTGTCCAATCAACTGTTATTCATATTGCTACTCAGTCTTACACCACTTTTTTGAGCCGCCTATATTTATCTGTCTGTACCTGTTCCATTTGATGTGTTTTTAATAATCACTCTAATAAAGGTTATACACTTTTTTTGCATAATTATTGTCTCTGTGGTTATATGCTGTGATCTTACAGAGGATGAAGCTCCTGATCCCCCAATAGATCAGGGGATGCTAGAACAGTCATACTTCCAAGGAGGGAATAAATCCACCTTTTTTCCTCTCATTGCCCCTGGAAGTAATGTAGATCTATTCTGTAGGGCTGTCAAAAAAAAGACATACAGGCACTTGTCTACCCTGAACCAACAAAAAATCTTTCTGTTAAAGAAAAAAGAGCCTTGGAGTGGTTGGGCAGGAGAAAAGATCTGATCATTACCCGAGCCGATAAGGGGGGGCGCGGTAGCGGTCTGGGGGACACAGGCACATAATAGAGAAGTTGAACGACAACTAGGTGATACCCCAGTCTATGTGCCTTTAAGAGAGAACCCCACTAGAAAAACCGCTGACCACCTCCGCTCCCTCCTTAGACGCCAAGTTGAAAGAAAAATCATTTCTGTAAAAACCGCAGACAAACTCCTGCCAACCAACCCTAGACCGGCCAAATGGTATGTATTGCCAAAAATACACAAGTCTTTGCACAACCCCACAGGCAGACCAATAGTCGCCAGCACTGAATCCGTCACCCAACCTTTATCTGCCTACCTTGAATGGTTAATTGCCCCTCTACTTAAACATATTCCCACACTACTAAAAAATACTGGTGAATTACTGGGAGCTTTTAAAAAGTTCACCTTCCAACAATCCCACAGGTTAGTTTCCCTCCATATTGAAAGCCTCTATACCTGTATCACGCACGATGCGGTGATAGAGGCTATGGATGACTTTCTTAGAGAGGCAGGTAAATCGGAGGGTTTCAGAAACTTTATTTCTGATTCCTTAAGGTTTCTGTTGGAAAACAACGATTTTCTATATGAGGACCAGTGGTACAGGCAAGCCCATGGCAGTGCCATGGGCTTGCCTGTACCACTGGTCCTCATATAGAAAATCGTTGTTTTCCAACAGAAACCTTAAGGAATCAGAAATAAAGTTTCTGAAACCCTCCGATTTACCTGCCTCTCTAAGAAAGGCATCCATAGCCTCTATCCCCGCATCGTGTGGGATACGGGTATAGAGGCTTTCAATATCACCTGTATCATGTACATATGCAAATGTATTTCTTGCCATGCTAGAGAAAAAAGTGGTTTTCTCCCATAGCAACCCATATTTGAGGAACATAGCATACTTTCTTAGGTACGTCGATGACGTCCTATTGGTATGGGACGGCACTGAAACAGATTTTCAGGGTTTCGTCCAATACCTGAATGAAAAAAACGCTAGCAATATGTTCTTCACTTATGCTTTTGGAGGTGACACCATTAATTTTCTGGATGTTACCCTCACTATTAAGGAAGGAGACCTCATAACTGCAGGGTATAGAAAAGAGATTTCTAGGAATACATTACTCCACTAGAATAGCTCTCATCCCAGTCATGTCAGAGATAATATTCCCTATAGCCAATTTCTCAGAATCAAAAGGGTCAATAGGAAGCAGGACACATACGTGAAACAGGCAGAGGAGTTAAAAGAAAGGCTCACTATGAGGGGTTACCCACTAGATACCATAGAAAAGGCATACAAAAAAGTAGAAACTAAACATAGAGAGGAATTGCTAACTCCCAAAAATCAAGAGAGAAGAAAAAACATCAGAAGAATAAAAAACACATGGTTTTTTCCTTTGCCAACTCCCCAATTAATCATCTGATCAGGAAAAGCATTTTCGATAACTGGTTCTATTTTGAAAATGATGAAGAATTGGAAGAGGAAGCAAAGGAAAAACCTGTCATCACATTCAGAAAATCCACTACAATAGGAGACATAATCAAAAAGCATAAAAAAAAGTGCCAAGGTGAGGGTGATCGCTGGTTGACAAAGATGACACCAAAAGGTAATTTCCCTTGCAGGAATTGCAAATTTTGTAAATTTAACCTGTCTAAAAGAATTTTTTTTTATAGGAGGGGTCAATATCTTCGTCAATCAGCTCATCACCTGTCAATCCACTCACATAGTGTAATGCTTAATACGTCCATGTAAGAAATTCTACATAGGAAAAACTAAGCGCAAATTGAAAGCACGTGTGAGAGGACATCTCTATTCTCTCCGATCAGGCAATAGGTCGCCTCGCTTTATCGCCCCATATGAATGAATGTCATGGCGGTAATAGCGAGGGTCTCAAATTTGCCGGCCTTGAAAGAATAGAGAACATTCCCGCAGGCACAGATAAACACGCCTACCTACTACGCCGTGAGGCGTTCTGGATCATCCGGCTGAAAGCTAGGGGTCCGACGGGAATGAACGACAAAGAAGACCTGTCAGCTTTTCTGTGAATCGGCTACCTTCGTAAGGTGACTTTGTTTTAAGTATTTGACATATGCTGTTGTTTTTTTTAAAAATGGTTTGTGGTTTTATTATTGTATGCACTATATGTATGTGTTTACGGTCACCACGCCCCCTACCTGTTTAACCCCTTAAGGACCGGGGGTTTTTCCGTTTTTGCATTTTCGTTTTTTGCTCCTTGCCTTTAAAAAAATCATAACTCTTTCAATTTTGCACCTAAAAATCCATATGATGGCTTATTTTTTGCGCCACCAATTCTACTTTGTAATGACGTCAGTCATTTTGCCCAAAAATCTACGGTGAAACGGAAAAAAAAATCATTGTGCGACAAAATTGAAAAAAAAAACGCTGTTTTGTAACTTTTGGGGGCTTCCGTTTCTACGTAGTACATTTTTCGGTAAAAATGACACCTTATTTTTATTCTGTAGGTCCATACGGTTAAAATGATCCCCTACTTATATAGGTTTGATTTTGTCGGACTACTGGAAAAAATCATAACTACATGCCGGAAAATTAATACGTTTAAAATTGTCATCTTCTGCCCCCTATAACTTTTTTACTTTTCCGTGTATGGGGCGGTATGGGGGCTCATTTTTTGCGCTGTGATCTGAAGTTTTTAACGGTTTCATTTTTGCATTGATAGGACATATTGATCACTTTTTATTCATTTTTAAATTGTATAAAAAGTGACCAAAAATGCACTATTTGGGATTTTTGAATTTTTTTGCGCGCACGCCATTGACCGAGCGGTTTAATTTATGATATATTTTTATAATTCGGACATTTCTGCACGTGGTGATACCACATATGTTTATTTTTATTTACACTGTGTTTTTTTTTATTGGAAAAGGGGGGTGATTCAAACTTTTAATAGGGGAGGAGTTAAATGATCTTTATTCACTTTTTTTTCACTTTTTTTTTGCAGTGTTATAGGTCCCATAGGGACCTATAACACTGCACACACTGATCTCTTATACTGATCATTGTTATCCCATAGGGATCTATAACACTGCACACACTGATCTCTTATACTGATCATTGTTATCCCATAGGGACCTATAACACTGCACACACTGATCTCTTATACTGATCATTGTTATCCCATAGGGACCTATAACACTGCACACACTGATCTCTTATACTGATCATTGTTATCCCATAGGGACCTATAACACTGCACACACTGATCTCTTATACTGATCATTGTTATCCCATAGGGACCTATAACACTGCACACACTGATCTCTTATACTGATCATTGTTATCCCATAGGGACCTATAACACTGCACACACTGATCTCTTATACTGATCATTGTTATCCCATAGGGACCTATAACACTGCACACACTGATCTCTTATACTGATCATTGTTATCCCATAGGGACCTATAACACTGCACACACTGATCTTCATCATTGATCACTGGTTTCTCATAAGAAACCAGTGATCAACGATTCTGCCGCATGATCTCAGGCACTGAGCAGTCATTCGGCGATCGGACAGCGAGGAGGCAGGTAGGGGCCCTTCCGCTGTCCTGTAAGCTGTTCGGGATGCCGCGATTAGCCGCGGCTATCCCGAACAGCCCGACTGAGCTAGCCGGCAACTTTCACTTTTAGCCGCTCTATTTAGCTGCGCGCTATTAGAGGCGGGTCCCGGCTTCACTATGACGCCGGGCCAGCAGTGATAGTGAGAGCAGGAGAGCAGGACCAAAGACGTACCGGTACGTCCTTGGTCCTTAAGGGGTTAAAGACTGTATAAATACTTACCCACCTGAGTAGGTAGGCGTACACCTTATTGGCCGGAAGAAGCGTCAAGCCGTGACGCGAAACTAGTTGCCTCTGGTGGTGTGCCCCCCGCGTCTTGAGAGCGGCTGCTCTCGCTCCCCATGTGAAGTGACTGTATTTTATGCTCCACTTTGCCGGTGTGAATAAAGGACAAGAATCTTTATACTGCTGCCTGATGGTGAGTGCGACTTCTTTACTCTTCGTATAAACCCAGCAATTTACAAATCTGTTTAACTTTCTGGCACCAGTTGATTTGAAAAAAAAAAATTTCCACCGGAGTACCCCTTTAAGGCCAAACCACGCCCTGGCGTCACGACAAGAAGGGGTTGAAACCATCTGCCCCTTGGGCAATAACATCTGCCCTGCACCTCACACCCCGACGCAGCAAATTGTTTAGACTGGATACAATTGTAACAGACCCTCAGATGTGAGCAGTGTTGGGATGACTGTCCTCCGTTCAGTGACAGGCAGCAGAGGAGGTTCGTATACACACGCAGAGTCTATTGACAGAACACAATCCCTGTAATGTTCTCTGGCTTCCTCCACGTCCTCCTGGACCGGGTTCAGCCTCCACCCATCCTGCCTTCTGCTCTCGCCCTGGGGTGTTGCAGCCACATACGTATTTTCTTAACCTCACGTTTTCCAAGTTTGGAAGCAATGAGTAAAAATAGGGCGAGAATCGCAGGCGTGCATGGCGAGCGCGGTGCGGATACAGCTGGGATCGTTCCTTCTATCGCGGATCTCTCCTCCTTCTCCCCAGGAAGGAAACTTTCACTTTCTAAAGACTTTGACACTTTTCCCGGCATCCGATGACTTGACGGTGAGTACGCTGCGCGACCTCGGCTCTGCTACTCCAGACGTTCTCCTTATGTTTTAACCCTTTGTGGTTTCCCCTGCTTTTACAGGGGTCTATCGGCATAGGGGCCCTGGTGCCACTGCTACCGCTGCAGCCCCTCATCCCTTAACACTTTGTGATTTCCCAACCAGGGTGTCTCCAGCTGTTGCAAAACTACAACTCCCAGCATGCCCGGACAGCCAAAGGCTGTCCGGGCATGCTGAGAGTTGTAGTTTTGCAACAGCTGGAGACATTCTGGTTGAATAACACTGTCATAACCAGATGTTATCTATAAGACAAGCGTTTTCTTATGGGGCATGGGGGCCCAGTTGCGACTGCTACCGCTGTAGCCCATGGAGTTACACCCCTGATCATAACCTCCTCTGGGCATACAGCCCCAGTGGTCACGGCACAATCTCACCTCTGGCTGTCCGGGCATGCTGTGGGTGTTGTAGTATTGCAACAGCTGGAGGCACCCTGGTTGGGAAACACTGTCATAATCAGAGGTGTAACTTATAGCATTGCTATCTATAAGACAAGAGTTTTCTTATGGGGCATCGGGGCCCAGGTGCGACTGCTACCACTGCAGCCCCCTGAAGTGACACCCCTGATGATACCCTCACCTGGGTATACAGCCCCACTGGTCATAGCCTTGTGACTACAATGTTTCTCTATAGAGAAAATGTATCAACGTTCAAGAATTGGAAATGTGCAACTTTTTTTATGTTATTTTATTTTTTTTTTTGAATATCTCTGTTTTATTAAGGAAATAATTATTTTGTTCTGCAGTAATGGATGTTATATGGGGGCAAAACATGTAGCTGCTGGGGGGGGGGGGCGAGGTTGACAGGTTTCCCTGCATGTTGTCCACAAGACACTTAATAAAGCGTACCTGTCAGATCCAACAAGAAAACATTTATATATATATATATATATATATATATATATATATATATATATATATATATTTATATATATATATATATATATATATATATATATATATGTGTATATATATATATATATATATATATATATATATATATATATAGATATATATCACTCAGTACCTAATCCTGACCATGTACATGTAATTTTTATGTGTCTCGCACCTTTATTTCTTTTTTTATTACACTTTTAATTTAGCTCACTAGTCTGAATTCCTCTCAAAGGGAGGGGCGTGGCCTCACTGTTCAGGTCTCCGCCCCCTCCCTCAGTATGCTGTCTGCTCACATCTCCCCTAGCATTAGCAAAACTACAACTCCCAGCATGTCCTCACCGACAGTAGCGGGACACAAGCCGACAGTGGGAGGAATTTTCAGGGCTCACAGCTGTCAATCAAGAAGGTGTGTCCATGACATAGGTGATGACTCATGGACACAGCAGGACTGGTATGTGTCCAAGCAGGCAGGGGGGGCAGTTGTTTGACTGGATTTTTCAGTATGAAATACTGAACATTTTCTAATGAAAGCAATTGCAAAACCTATTGATTATACATCCTTTACAGCATTTACAAAGTTTTTGTATCTGACACTGCCCATTTAACTGTATCTGTGTACTATATATAAGTGGGGGGCTAGAGGTACAGTACAACGGGGGCATCAGGTGTAATATATGGAGGGGACAAGAGGTGCAGTATAAGGGGGGCATCAGGTGTAATATATGGAGGGGACAGGAGGTGCAGTATAAGGGGGGCATCAGGTGTAATATACGGAGAGGACAGGAGGTGCAGTATAAGGGGGGCATCAGGTGTAATATATGGAGGGGACAAGAGGTGCAGTATAAGGGGGGCATCAGGTGTAATATATGGAGGGGACAGGAGTTTCAGTACAAGGGGGGCATCAGGTGTAATATATGGAGGGGACAGGAGGTGCAGTATAAGGGGGGCATCAGGTGTAATATATGGAGGGGACAGGAGGTGCAGTACAAGGGGGGCATCAGGTGTAATATATGGAGGGGACAGGAGGTGCAGTATAAGGGGGGCATCAGGTGTAATATATGGAGGGGACAGGAGGTGCAGTATAAGGGGGGCATCAGGTGTAATATATGGAGGGGACAAGAGGTGCAGTAAAAAGGGGGCAGGATGCACAATACACGCAGAATGGGAGGCAGGATACATGGGGTCAGCAAGTATAATACATGTAAGGGGGCAGGAGGTACAAAACATGTTTAGGGGCACAATATATAAGAGGAGGCAGCCAGCACATGGGAGAGCACAACATGCACAGTACTGGATCCCATGCACTGCCTCTCTGCCACCAGCAGGTGTCCCTCCTGTGCAGCCTTAACTCTTGCTGAACTGTTTTTGGCCCTTTGGTTTGTCTTCCCGGTTCCCGCCCGGCTGTCACTTATTAGGAATGGTGGAAATTGTTAGTGATGTTGGAAATTATTAGATTTAAGGATCCTCCCTGCAGTGGCTGATAACAGGGAGCACTAGATGTGATTGAGCTGTGTAAGTAATGGAGAGGAGGTCACAAGTCCGGGATCTGTACACGTTCCTCCCTTCTGTCCTATAATTATAACCGTAAATATAGTCTCTATATTTAGTCTTGATTAGCACCTTCTATAAATGACATATAAATGACGGGGTAATGTGTAATTTGGGGGTAGAGGTTTTTTTGATGGTACAAAAGTCACATAAAGCACAGAAGCTTGATGGTTCCAGTTCACTCTATGTGGCGCTAAAAACATCAGAATAGAACTTTAAACAAATGTATCTGTTCCTTTGTCTCTCAGCTCATTGTTACCTTCACCGGAGCCTCAGGACCCTGTTCACTCCACACAGACCCCCGGACAGGGATAGGGACAGGGATAGGGACAGAGACAGCCCAACTGTCACGATGCCGGCTGGCAGGTAGTGGATCCTCTGTGTCAGAGAGGGATTGGCGAGGACCGCGCTAGTGGACCGGTTCTAAGTCACTACTGGTTTTCACCAGAGCCCGCCGCAAAGCGGGATGGTCTTGCTGCGGCGGTAGTGACCAGGTCGTATCCACTAGCAACGGCTCACCTCTCTGACTGCTGATGATAGGCGAGGTACAAGGGAGTAGACAGAAGCAAGGTCGGACGTAGCAGAAGGTCGGGGGCAGGCGGCAAGGTTCGTAGTCAGGGTGGATAGCAGAAGTTCTGGTACACAGGCTTTAGACACACAAAACGCTTTCACTAGGCACAAGGGCAACAAGATCCGGCAAGGGAGTGCAAGGGAGGAGACCAGATATAGCCAGGGAGCAGGTGGAAGCCAATTAAGCTAATTGGGCCAGGCACCAATCATTGGTGCACTGGCCCTTTAAGTCTCAGGGAGCTGGCGCGCGCGCGCCCTAGAGAGCGGAGTCGCGCGCGCCAGCACATGACAGCAGGGGACGGGAACGGGTAAGTGACCTGGGATGCGATTCGCGAGCGGGCGCGTCCCGCTGTGCGAATCGCATCCCCAACGGCCATGACAGAGCAGCGCTCCCGGTCAGCGGGACTGACCGGGGAGCTGCAGGGAGAAAGACGCCGTGAGCGCTCCGGGGAGGAGCGGGGACCCGGAGCGCTCGGCGTAACAGTACCCCCCCCCTTAGGTCTCCCCTTTTTTTTGTCCGGTGACTGCCTCCCCTGGGATGAGGACACCGGGAAGGAATGGATGGTTTCCTCAATGGCAGGCAGTACAGCAGGAGTAGGAATGGGGAGGGAGGGCAGAGGGTGAAGCTTGGCACGGGGCAGGAAGACACAAGAACGGGAGCCATGAGGGGACACAGAGGCTTGCCTGATGGGACTGGGAGGGGGGGAGAGGCATTTCCTGTGGCAGGCAGAGTCCTTAACGACCTTAGGGGGACCGGATACAGGAGGAACCACAGGGTCACGGCAGGGAGCACTGGGAACCGGTTGAAGGCAGTCCTTGGAACAAGAGGGACCCCAACTCTTGATCTCCCCAGTGGACCAGTCCAGGGTTGGGGAATGGTGTAGAAGCCAGGGTAGTCCAAGGAGAATTTCGGAAGTGCAATTGGGAAGGACCAAAAATTCGATTTTCTCGTGATGAGGTCCGATGCACATTAGGAGGGGCTCCGTGCGGAAACGCACGGTGCAATCCAACCTGGCTCCGTTGACCGCGGAAATGTGGAGTGGCTTGACAAGACGGGTCACCGGAATGCGGAATTTATTCACCAAGGACTCCCGAATAAAATTCCCAGAGGCACCAGAGTCCAGGCAGGCCACGGCTGAGAGGGAAGAGCTGGCTGAAGTAGAAATCCGTACAGGTACCGTGAGACGTGGAGAAGCCGACTTAGCATCAAGAGACGCCACACCCACGAGAGCTGGGTGCGAGCGTGCGTTTCCCAGGCGTGGAGGACGGATAGGGCAATCCACCAAAAAATGTTCGGTACTGGCACAGTACAGACAAAGATTCTCTTCCTTACGGCGATTCCTCTCTTCCAGGGTCAGGCGAGACCGGTCCACTTGCATGGCTTCCTCGGCGGGAGGCCTAGGCGCAGATTGCAGTGGAGACTGTGGGAGAGGTGTCCAGAGATCTAAGTCTTTTTCCTGGCGGAGCTCTTGATGTCTCTCAGAAAAACGCATGTCAATGCGAGTGGCTAGATGAATGAGTTCATGCAGGTTAGCAGGAGTTTCTCGTGCGGCCAGAACATCTTTAATGTTGCTGGATAGGCCTTTTTTAAAGGTCGCGCAGAGGGCCTCATTATTCCAGGATAGTTCAGAAGCAAGAGTACAGAATTGTATGGCGTACTCGCCAACGGAAGAATTACCCTGGACCAGGTTCAGCAGGGAAGTCTCAGCAGAAGAGGCTCGGGCAGGTTCCTCAAAGACACTTCGAATTTCCGAGAAGAAGGAGTGTACAGAGGCAGTGACGGGGTCATTGCGGTCCCAGAGCGGTGTGGCCCATGACAGGGCTTTTCCAGACAGAAGGCTGACTACGAAAGCCACCTTAGACCTTTCAGTAGGAAACTGGTCCGACATCATCTCCATGTGCAGGGAACATTGCGAAAGAAAGCCACGACAAGACTTAGAGTCCCCATTAAATTTGTCCGGCAAGGACAGGCGGAGGCTAGGAGTGGCCACTCGCTGCGGAAGGGGTGCAGGAGCTGGCGGAGGAGATGATTGCTGCTGAAGTTGCGACTGAAGTTGGTGCACAATGGTGGACATTTCCGACAGCTGGTGGGTTAGATGGGCGATCTGTCGGGATTGCTGGGCGACCACCGTGGTGATATCAGAGATATAAGGCAGAGGGACCTCAGCGGGATCCATGGCCAGATCTACTGTCACGATGCCGGCTGGCAGGTAGTGGATCCTTTGTGTCAGAGAGGGATTGGCGAGGACCGCGCTAGTGGACCGGTTCTAAGTCACTACTGGTTTTCACCAGAGCCCGCCGCAAAGCGGGATGGTCTTGCTGCGGCGGTAGTGACCAGGTCGTATCCACTAGCAACGGCTCACCTCTCTGACTGCTGATGATAGGCGAGGTACAAGGGAGTAGACAGAAGCAAGGTCGGACGTAGCAGAAGGTCGGGGGCAGGCGGCAAGGTTCGAAGTCAGGGTGGATAGCAGAAGTTCTGGTACACAGGCTTTAGACACACAAAACGCTTTCACTAGGCACAAGGGCAACAAAATCCGGCAAGGGAGTGCAAGGGAGGAGACCAGATATAGCCAGGGAGCAGGTGGAAGCCAATTAAGCTAATTGGGCCAGGCACCAATCATTGGTGCACTGGCCCTTTAAGTCTCAGGGAGCTGGCGCGCGCGCGCCCTAGAGAGCGGAGCCGCGCGCGCCAGCACATGACAGCAGGGGACGGGAACGGGTAAGTGACCTGGGATGCGATTCGCGAGCGGGCGCGTCCCGCTGTGCGAATCGCATCCCCAACGGCCATGACAGAGCAGCGCTCCCGGTCAGCGGGACTGACCGGGGAGCTGCAGGGAGAAAGACGCCGTGAGCGCTCCGGGGAGGAGCGGGGACCCGGAGCGCTAGGCGTAACACCAACTCTGACCATCACAATGTATCAATTACAAATACATATGACACAAATTGTATCCAATCCCATTACCATAAATTAACATTTGTTAAAATTAGAAATTTGTGTTTTTGCTGTGTCCCCGCTCCTGTACACTGAGGGGCCCGGGGGTGAACAGTGATGTCATCAGAGCTTCCATTCTCTATATGTGATGGGCCAGGAGCTCTGCATCCAGCACAGACACCTAGTCCATCTATCTATCTATCTATCTATCTATCTATCTATCTATCTCATATCTATCTATCTATCTATCTATCTATCTATCTCATATCTATCTATCTATCTATCTATCTATCTCATATCTATCTATCTATCTATCTATCTATCTCATATCTATCTATCTATCTATCTATCTATCTCATATCTATCTATCTATCTATCTATCTATCTATCTATCTATCTCATATCTATCTATCTATCTATCTATCTCATATGTATCTCACATGTATCTATCTATCTCAAATCTATCTATCTCAAATCTATCTATCTATCTATCTATCTATCTCATATCTATCTATCTCATATCTATCTATCTCATATCTATCTATCTATCTATCTATCTCATATCTATCTATCTATCTTATATCTATCTCATATCTATCTATCTCATATCTATCTATCTCATATCTATCTAATATCTATCTATCTCATATCTATCTATCTCATATCTATCTAATATCTATCTATCTCATATCTATCTATCTATCTCATATCTATCTCATATCTATCTATCTATCTATCTATCTATCTCATATCGATCTATCTATCTCATATCTATCTATCTATCTATCTATCTATCTATCTATCTCATATCTATCTATCTATCTATCTATCTCATATCTATCTATCTATCTATTTTATATCTATATATCTATCTATTTATCTCAAATATATCTATCTATCTCATATCTATCTCTCATATCTATCTATCTATCTATCTATCTATCTATCTATCTAAGAAAAGAGGTTCCGCAGCACTCCAATAGTGTTCAAAAGGGAGTGATTTATAATCCCACAGCAAAGTGATTGAACGTTTCACCAGTCTCACACCGGCTTTTTCAAACATACATCAGATAAAAAGTCCCACATATTTATGTGATAGCAAACTAATCAATTCATCAATCCATCAATCCATTAGTGTTAAAAAATTGTGATACAATAAAAAGTTGATAATAAAACCGTAATATAAACAGTGATTCCTAGTATAAGAAATATGCAATACAATATATAAGATGCCAATCGTTCTTTACAAGTTGTGTGTACATAATAATTAATATAACAGTGAATCCCCAATCAGGTGAACACAGTGTAAAGTTGATTAAAAACAAATTAAGACAGAGAAGATTTACACTCGCCAGCCATAAGCCGCCATTACGGCGTCCTCGTGTATGCTGAAGCATACAGTGTTGGCTTGGAAACGATCTAACCAATGGCGCGTCAGATCACCCATCTCATGTGACCGAAACTCTTGCACATGCGCAGTAGCCACAAAGCGCTCGCGGCGGCCATATTACTGTGGGGAAAAGATGCCCATAAGCAGTGTACACAATATAGCTACACATTTAGTGGTAAATATAATAAGATCTATATTTTAATTGTATTACAAAGGTGAAATCTTTTAAATATATTTAAGAAAAAGTAAAAGTTCATTAACCCCTTAAGGACTCAGCAGTTTTTCATTTTTGCACTTTCGTTTTTTCGTCCTTACCTTTAAAAAATCATAACCCTTTAAATTTTGCACCTAAAAATCCATATGATGGCTTATTTTTTGCACCTCCAATTCTACTTTGTTATGACATCAGTCATTTTACCCAAAAATCTGCGGCGAAATGGAAAACAAAATCATTGTGGGACAAAATTGAAGGAAAAACGCCATTTTGGGGGCTTCCGTTTCTACGCAGTACATTTTTTAGTAAAAATAACAGCTTATCTTTACTCTGTAGGTCCATATGATTAAAATGATACCCTACTTATATAGGTTGGATTTTGTCGTACTTCTGTAAAAAATCATAACTACATGCAGGAAAATTTATACGATTAAAATTGTCATCTTCTGACCCCTATAACTGTTTTATTTTTCCGCGTATGGGGCGGTATGAGGGCTAAGTGTTTGCGCTGTGATTTGAATATTTTAATGGTACAATTTTTGTATTGATCAGACTTTTTGATCGCTTTTTATTAATTTTTTATGATATAAAAAGTGACCAAAAACACGCTATTTTGGACTTTGGAATTTTTTTTGCACGTACGCCATTGACCGTGTGGTTTAATTAACTATATATTTTTATAATTCGGACATTTCCGAACGCAGCAACACCACATATGCTTACTTTTATTTTAATTTATACTGTTTTTTTTTTTTTTTTAAATGGGAAAAGGGGGTGATTCAAACTTTTATTAGGGAAGGGGTTAAATGATCTTTATTCACTTTTTTTCTCTTTTTTTTTTTGCAGTGTTATAGCCCCCTCTAGTGGCTATAAAACTGCATGCCCTGATCTCTTACATAGTTCAATGATTTCTCATAGGAAACCATTAATCAATGATTCTGCCGCTTGACTGGATCTCAGGCACTGAGCAGTCATTCGGCGATCGGACACCAGGAGGCAAGGTAGGAGACCCTCCTCGTGTCTTCCAGCTGTTCGTCGCGGCGATCCTGAGCAGACCCTTGAGCTAACTGGCAACATTTTACTTTCACTTTAGACGCGGCGTTCAACTTTGATAGCACGGCACCGCGATCAGTGCCGCACGCTATTATCCACGGGTCCCTGACGATGTTAGAGGCCGGGCCCAACCATGCTGTGGCCCCGCGTTATAGAACGGGAGCAGACTCAGGACGTACAGGTACACCCTGAGTCCTTAAGGGGTTAAAGATTTTTTTTTTGTAAATTGCCTGATGTTGGCGATGAGTGTAGAGCTTCCTCAGTCTTTCGCTTGATCTAAGATAAAAGCAGACAATAATTATTATTAGGCACTTTATAGTCCTAAAAAATCTATACTCTGTCAATTGGTGTTAAGAATATAGGAGGCATACGGAGTGGCATATATAATAATAGTCTTAATTTATTAACGCCTGGGGTAATGGTAAATTCAACATTGAGACCTCTAGGTTTCAATGTTCCCAATTCATGAATCCAATACAATTCTTGCCTCTTTAGCAAACTTACTCTATCCCCTCCCCTTTTGGGTATAGGAATGTGGTCAATTATTTTACATCTCAAATCCTTTTCCCTGTGACCTGCCTCACAAAAGCGCTTTGATACAGGCAGGTCAAGGCGTTTTTTTCTTATGTTGTATCTATGTTGGTTTAGACGTGTCCTAAATTCAAGGGTGGTTTAACCAACATACATAAGTTGGCACGGGTAGGTAAGGATATAAATGACGAACGAGGAAACACAGTTCAGGTAAAACCTGATCCTGTATTCCCTCCTGGGTGTTTAAAGTTTGGTCCTTTATCCATATATCCACAATTAATGCAATTTCTGCAGGGGCATGACCCCTTGTTGACCACTGTTAAGTATTTCTGAGTGCCTCCCACCCTTCTGAAGGACACGTCTGTCTTCACTAACCAGTCCCTCAAATTAGGTGGCCCCCTATAAGACATAACGGGATTGTCATGAAATTCAGAAATATTAGGAAAAGACTCTTGTAAGATATTCCAATGTTTGTTTAAAATATTGGCTATAGTTCCCGAACAGTGACCATAAGTTGATATAAATGCTACTCTGGACACGTTTTCCTTTTGTTTAGGTTGAAGGAAATTCTTCCCTTTTTAATGATTGTACCTGTGTTTTGCTTTGTTGCAATAACTCTCTCGGATAGCCTCTCCTCCTAAAATTACTCATCATTTTGGTTAAAGCCGGTTCAACCTTATCTTCCATACTAATAATGCGCCGAGCGCGCAACAATTGGCTGGTAGATAATGATTTAATAATAGCTCGGGGATGGTGGTCATATCTCTAGCAAGAATTACTGTCCATTGGTTTAATATACAAATCTGTTTCAAGTTTCCCATTCCTGACAGTTACCAGTGTATCTAAAAATTGGAAGGAATCAGGTGAAGTGGTTAGTGTGAACTGAATATGGGAATTGATGTGGTTCAAAAAATCAATAAAATTGTGTAATTGTTATAAAGAGCCTGTCCATATGAGGAAGACGTCATCTATGTATCTCCACCACCTCAGCACATGGCTGAAGTGGTGGGACACATAGATTGATGTCTCATCTAGGTCCGCCATGAGCAGGTTGGCATAAGTTGGTGCCACATTCGTGCCCATGTTGGTACCTGCAATCTGTAAATAAAAATTATCGTTAAAAGAAAAATAATTGTTGGTGAGGACAATATGTAGTAATGAGAGGATAAATATCACTTTTTCCTCTGAAAAATCCATACTGATAGCTTGTTGTACTGCTTTGATGCCCATGTCATGTGGTATTGATGTGTAAAGTGAAACCACATCAAATGATGCTAAAATAGCGCAATCTGGTAAGGTAACAGATTGCAGTTTTAATAAAAAATCTGAGGTATCTATAATGTATGAGCGTGAACAGGTGGCATATGGACGTAATATTTGGTCCAAAGAGATTGAAATCTGGCTAGTGATGGACTCCCGCCCAGAGACAATTGGGTTCATCAAGTCTTTGTGTATTTTCGGCAAAAAGTACATAATAGGTATCACAGGATGTGCAACTGTCAGGAAGTCAAGTAGTTTATCATCAATCAATTTTGATTAAAAAAAAACTGTTTTAGTTCAGAATTTATCCTGCTTGAGATCTCGGCAGTCGGGTCCCCTTTTAAAATTGCATATGTAGATCTATCAGAAAGTTGCCTTCTAGCCTCCATTAGATATTTGGACCGATCCATGACCACAACCCAACCACTCTTGTCGGCTGGTTTGATGATAAGGTTGTGGTTATGGATCAGTTCTTTAACGGCCAATAGCTGTGCATGGGTTAAATGAAACAATTTCTTATAATTACCTCCTATTTTGAAATGTTCTATGTCTTTCTTTACCAGCATACAATAAGTCTCCAAAGCACATGAATTGATCTGGGGTTAAAGCCGCTATTGACCTTTAGGTCATATTGAGAGGCTCTAAAACCCACATCAGAGGGAACAGATGTAACATTATGTACAGAGTTAGTGTCAAACCAAATCTTTAGTTTTAATTTACGGAAGAATTGTTGGCAGTCCAATTTGAGCTGGGACCAGTCCAGGTTATTTACAGGGCAAAAACTCAAACCTTTATGTAGCAATTGCATTTGAGATGGGTGATCTGATGCGCCATTGGTTAGATCTTTTCCAAGCCAACACTGTATGCTTCGGCATACACGAGGACGCCGTAATGGCGGCTTATGGCTGGTGAGTGTAAATCTTCTCTGTCTTAATTTGTTTTTAATCAACTTTACACTGTGTTCACCTGATTGGGGATTCACTGTTATATGAATTATTATGTACACACAACTTGTAAAGAACGATTGGCACCTTATATATTGTATTGCATATTTCTTATACTAGGAATCACTGTTTATATTACGGTTTTATTATCAACTTTTTAATGTATCACAATTTTTTAAAATTAATTACTCTGTAATGGATTGATGAATTGATTAGTTTGCTATCACATAAATATGTGGGACTTTTTATCTGATATATGCTTGAAAAAGCCGGTGTGAGACTGGTGAAACATTCTATCACTTTGTGAATTCGGGTAGAAAAACAGACATGGTGCACATCTACAATCTTGTATAATGATCTGATTGCTTCTCAGCACAATATCAAAAACTAACAGGTTGTTAGTATACATTTTTGATCAAAAAGTACAAGCCCACTCGCCACGTCAAGGCCATCTATTTAGAGTGGGTCCCTAACATCCCTAGCATAAAATGGCGCAGCACCGGGCGGCGACCACCACCGCCGCGACACCAATGCCCACAGGGGGGAAGGACCCACCGGCAGAGCGGCCCCAATGCCACTCAAACCAGTCTATGGGCCGCACCCCCTCCGCAGACATGGCGCCACGGCAGCAACGGACACCGCACAGCACCACACCAGTGTGAACAAGGTGTAATGGCTCACTTACCATGCTCTCCCAGTCAGACTGGGAGGCTGCTAGGAAAGAAATGACCCATGTGTAGCTAACTACTACTTATATAGGGTTGGGCTGAGGGGGTGGGGAAGAGTGCAGCACATGTTCAAAAAAAAAAAAAAAAAAAGCCCACTCGCCACGTCAAGGCCACCTATTTAGAGTGGGTCCCCAACATCCCTAGCATAAAATGGCGCATCCCTAGCATTTCTATCCCCTCCTTTTTCTTTGTTTTAACATGTGCTGCACTCTTCCCCACCGCCTCAGCCCAACCCTATGTAAGCAGTAGTTAGCTGCACATGGGCCATTTCTTTCCTAGCTGCCTCCCAGTCTGACTGGGAGAGTATGGTAAGTGTGCTATTACATCCCTGTTCACACTGGTGTGGTGCTGTGCGGTGTCCGTTGCTGCCGTGGCGCCGTGTCTGCGGGGGGGTGCGGCCCATGGACTGGTTTGAGTGGCATTGGGGCCGCTCTGCCGGTGGGTCGTTCCCCCCCTGTGGGCATTGGCGTCGGAGCGGTGGTGGTCGCCGCCCGGTGCTGCGCCATTTTATGCTAGGGACGTTAGGGCCCCACTCTGGATAGGTGGCCTTGATGTGGCGAGTGGGCTTGGTACTTTTTGATCAAAAATGTATACTAACAACCTGTTAGTTTTTGATATTATGCTGAGAAGCAATCAGATCATTATACAAGATTGTAGATGTGCACCATGTCTGCTTTTCTACCCGAATTCATTCTATCACTTTGCTATGGGATTATAAATCACTCCCTTTTGAACACTATTGGAGTGCTGCGGAACCTCTTTTCTTGCATTTAATAAGACAGAACGTGACCGGGACTGTACTGACGGTATCCACCAGATTTTTGCACCTTTGGGTTTTGCTGCTTACTAATATTCTGGAGTATCTATTTATCTATCTCATATCTATCTATCTATCTATCTATATCATATCTATCTATCTATCTATCTCATATCTATCTATATCATATCTATCTATCTCATATCTATCTATCTCATATCTATCTATCTCATATCTATCTATCTATCTCATATCTATCTATCTCATATCTATCTATATCATATCTATCTATCTCATATCTATCTAACTCATATCTATCTATCTCATATCTATCTATCTATCTATCTACTTGGAAAAAGAAGCAGCACATCCACAAAAAGCAAAAAAATGAAAAAAGGTGCACACCGTCACAGGGGCACTGGTTAGAAGTCCCAACTGAGGTAGTACTGGAGAAAGACCGCAGCACATACAATGTATTCAATGTGAAAAAGTGGGTTTATTCCATAAAAACAGCAAGCAAAAAAGAAAGCTACGTTTCGGTAGTCTCACACCACCATCTTCATGCCTAAAGATGGTGGTGTGAGACTACCGAAACATAGCTTTCTTTTTTGATTGCTGTTTTTATGGAATAAACCCATTTTTTCACATTGAATACATCGTGTGTGCTGCGGTCTTTCTCCGGTACTATCTATCTATCTCATATCTATCTATCTCATATCTATCTATATATCTATCTATCTCATATCCATCTATCTATTTATCTATCTCATATCTATCTCATATACAACCAAAGGATAATTTAGCCAGCACTATTGATTCCAAACTATTATTTGGACCTGGCTTACAGGTGCACGCTGCTGGGCTAAATATACAGCAACAAAAGAATACAGCAGCACACTGCTAGCACAAAGATATAGATAAAACATGGGTATATAGATACAACATGAAAAGCTATACAGCTATGGTGCAATAAATGGAAATATGAAATGATGAAGTTATGAAACAGTGAGGTACTTAGCTTGCAATTTGGCGGCCAAATAGCTTGGACCGTCCCACCATGGTAAGGTGACCTCATTGGGATGGACCCTACACTATGAATATGCCTCTGTGTGATCAGTTCAGCAGGCATTGCAGGATCTGAAACATCCAAGACACCTTATATACACCTGATAGAGGTGGGTGGGGTGCAAGAGCCAACATGGAGGTAGCCACTCTCCTGTATGTGTATTACAACCAAAGGATAACCATGAAGAAGCCTACTGGTGGTGAAACGTTGGGCAGTGGTGCTCCTCATTACTATTTGTATACCACTGGGTGTCCCCCCCTTCTCTTTGATTTGTCATGGATTTCAGGAGCAGGGATGCTACCTGGACGGCACACACTGAAACCGCGTTTATTGGCCACATGAATAATGAGACTGTTAGTGGTCTTAAGCCTGAGTTAAGGTGAATGTTGAGAAATAGTCTACAGAAACGGTCACGCATCTGGTGGAACAAAGTCACCCTTGAGAAATATCTGAGTGGTAACCTCGTCCCTCGAGGTCTGCGAATACATGTTTTCCCCTCTTTTCCAGTAGAGGATGAAGAATTCATGAAACGTTGGGAGGCTGCATGTGCCACGTGCTCTAAGGTCTTCTTGGAATTACTGATTGGACATAACAGCAATACCTTCACCTCTGTGGAGGCAGAAATAGAGGGATTAGTGACAAGGATACAGAGTGAATTATCCAGTGAAGAAGTAAATGGCTTGAATTCTGAATTAGAATCCTGGCTTAAGGAATGGGAAGAAAAATTATATTTAAAAGTATTAATACATTTAAAAATAATATTCCTTCCAGTACTTATCAGCTGCTGTATGCTCCAAAGGAAGTTGTTTAGTTATTTCCTTTCTGACCACAGTGCCCTCTGCTGACACCTCTGTCCATGTCAGGAACTGGGGATATGCTCCTTCTCTGGACAGTTCCTGACACAGACAGAAGTGTCAGCAGAGAGCACTGTGGTCAGAATGGAAAGAACTACACAACTTTCTCTGGAGCATACAGCAGCTGATGAGTACTGGAAGGAATACTATTTTTAAATTTTAAAATATTTTTTAAAATATAAGTAAAAAAATTGTCCCCAAAGCATACTGCTGCCCCCCCCCCCCTCCCCCATACTTCACTGAAGGGATGGTATTGGGCAGGTGATGGGCAGTGCCTGGTTTCCCCCAGACATGATACTACCCCCACCATGATCACTGTAGGGATGGTATTGGGCAGGTGATGGGCAGTGCCTGGTTTCCTCCAGACATGATGCTGCCCCCACCATGATCACTGTAGGGATGGTATTGGTCAGGTGATGGGCAGTGCCTGGTTTCCTCCAGACATGATGCTGCCCCCACCATGATCACTGTAGGGATGATATTGGGCAGGAGATGGGCAGTGCCTGGTTTCCTCCAGACATGATGCTGCCCCCACCATGATCACTGTAGGGATGGTATTGGGCAGGTGATGGGCAGTGCCTGGTTTTCTCCAGACATGATGCTGCCCCCACCATGATCACTGTAGGGATGGTATTGGGCAGGTGATGGGCAGTGACTGGTTTCCTCCAGACATGATGCAGCCCCCACCATGATCACTGTAGGGATGGTATTGGGCAGGTGATGGGCAGTGACTGGTTTCCTCCAGACATGATGCTGCCCCCACCATGATCACTGTAGGGATGGTATTGGGCAGGTGACGGCCAGTGCCTGCTTTCCCCCAGACATGATGCTGCCCCCACCATGCTCACTGTAGGGATGGTATTGGGAAGGTTATGGGCAGTGCCCGGGTTCCTCCAGACATGATGCTGCCCCCACCTTGATCACTGTAGGGATGGTATTGGGCAGGCAGGTGATGGGCAGTGCCTGGTTTCCTCCAGAATTTTCTCCCATCTGTACACAGGATCTTTGGAGCTCGGCCCCAGTGGCCATTGGGTTCTTGGTCTCCTCTTACCAAGACCTTTCTCCCTCGATTACTTATTTTGTTGGGGTGTCAGCTCTAGGAAGAGTCCTGGTTGTTCCTTCTTCTTCCATGTATGAATTATGGAGACCACTGAGCTCTTGGGAACTTCCAGCAGACATGTTTTGCTCCTTCTCCAGATATAGTCCTGTCTCTCCTGTCTCTATTGCTCTATAATCCTCCTTATTCTGGATTGACACTCTTGTCTCTGGGCTTTCAGGGAGTTTTGTCAGGATTCCTTCCCTCCATGTGGAGCAGGCTGCAGCTTGTCATCTGGATCCTCAGGATGTTTTCCTTGGTGTTTTCTTATATGTAGAGTAGTTTATGGTGGTGTCCATATAAATGTACCAGCCATAGACCCCTTACAGTAGTACCCCCTGAACGTTGTAATAATAGAGGCTATAGAATCATAGAGTCCCTTGTAGTAGCCATACAGACCAAATAATAGTGTCTGTCAGTCTAATTGTATCATCTAGAAAACCCATTTATTGCCACATAATACTACCAGACATTATAGCATCATCTATAGAGCCCATATATTAGTGCCAGACATAAATGTCTGGCACTAATATATGGGCTCTATAGATGATGCTATAATGTCTGGTAATATTATAATAGTCCATGTGAATGTCCCAGCTATATGGGCAAATAGTTCTATCATGCATTGTAGTAATAATATCAATGATACAACTATATACTGTAATAAAGCCAGATACATGAATGTACCAGATGTAGAGACCATGTACTACAGTACTACCAGCCATTATACAATATATATCAACATATAAGTTTGATATATATGCAGGCTGCATAACAGCCAGCCATTATAATAGTATCACCTACAAAGCTCATATAATAGTGCCAGACATGGAGTCCACATAAATGTAACAGGTAGGGAGGCCATGTAATGGTACTGTGGTGGCCCAGTATGAGAAGTATTACCCCGTACCCTTGCTGCCCTTTCGGGCAGCCTCCTGCAGTGTCCCCTGCCTCTCCCCCCCCCCACCCCCCATAATCCCTATGTTATATATGTAAAGTGTTATACCTTTAAGACTGTTTACCATGTGAGTTGTCATGTGATTGTTACCCAGGAAGTATCAGTAATCAGGTGACCTAGGGGTGACCAATGGGACCCCACCAGAGCCTCCCCCATATAAGCCCTGGGTGGAGCCTCTGCTCTCTTAGTCTTTGCTGAGGTCCAGTCAAGTCGAGCCTAAGTGTATGTCCAGAGTCATCGGAGGCCTCAAGTCCAGTCTGCAGCCACAAGCTACAAACCTGCAAGTAACAACAGTTACAGTCTTGTCAGTCACAAGTCAGTCAAGTCACAGTCATCTGTCTAGTCAACATGGCCTGCACTAAATTGTCCCCCTCTAATACAAGTCCCAGCAAGCCCTTAAAGTCTCTGAAGTCACTGGTCACCTCCTTGGGCCCTGGCTGAACTGTATAGACTTTTCCACCTGTCTAACCTCAGTAAAGCTACAGTTGGCCGTAACTTGGCATCAGAGTCATTATTGCCCTGTGCCTAGCCCAGGATCCAGCGGCATACCTTCAGGTGGTATTGAGTACACTCCCTGGCATCACAAATACAAGGGGTTAGTGCCATCTGCCCCTAGGGTAATTCCATCTGCCCTTTGTATCACACCCCATACCACAGTACTACTAGCTATTATAATAGTATCACCTATATAATAGTGCCATTTTGTCAGTCATACAGTATACATATAACAGTAGCAGCCATTAACACTACATGATAGTAATGCCACCCAAATTCTATCACCAACAGAGCCCACATAACAGTGCCAGACAGAGAGTCCGTACACGTGGACCAGCTATATCAGTGACTATATTAGTATAAAGAACCTATATAATAGTGAATGATATAGTGTCCGCATAAATGTACCAGATAAAGAGATCATCTAATAGTGCTACCAAGTGAACAATATCACATATAAAGCCTATATAGTAAGGCCAAATATGGAGTCCATGTTAATGTACCAGATGTAGTGACCACATGGTAGAAGTACCAGCCATTAAAATAGGATCATCTATACAACCATATAATAGTGCCAGATATACAATCCACATAAATGTACCAAATGTAGAGACCATCTAATAGTACTACCAACCATTATAATAGTAATAAATAAATAAATATATATATATATATATATATATATATATATATATATATATATAGTAGAATAAAGCGTCCCGCAGCACTCCAATAGTGATCAAAATAGGTTTATTACCTCAAGGTAAGATACAACGTTTCGACCGTCACCACGGTCTTTTTCAAGCATAAGCAAGTGACACACTCCTCCCATATTTATATGGGGTACAATATCAAAAGGTGATTGTGCTCAATAAATAAAAAACATGCAATACAATGGATGCTGTGACAATTGCGTGAAAAAAGAACATAATGGTACATAGAAAAAATGCATATTTTTAACAAGGCAGTGTAATCAGTGCTGTACAGTATATACGATCTGACATATATCGCATCATGTGTAAGTGACAATTAGTGTACAGGTGTGTGGACATTAAAAGTAATCAGGGGAACATGCCACGAGGTCAAACACTCACCCATCTGTGGTAATGGCGGCCATTCCCTGACGCCGTGTGTGCACACGGCTCTAGGGAATTCCGCAGGCCAGCCGGAGTGCAGCCAATCACAAGGGGGCGTCGCGCGTTGCTAGGCAGCGGCACTGTAGCTCGCGGTCCGCGCACACTCACAGTGCTTCCGGATGCCGCAAGCGCCATGACACTTCAGGGAAAGTAGTGTCCTGTTTGGCGCATGCGTATAGATGTGTACTGTTGTCAATGAAGCCATGTGTAGTGCGGGCAAAGCTCCCGTACTGAGTCTGTCAATTCAGATGTAGTGTTATAGTGTGGATGAATGTATATAAATAACTATGGAAGATGAGAAGTGTGTGTTAGTGTGGTGAGAACAGGAGTGTGTGTAGAAAATGATAGGTGTGTAAGTGAATAATGGGAGATAGATGTGCATGAGTGGATGAATCCTTAGTGTATAAGGATGTTGAAAATGGAGAATTGAGTGTTAAGGGGAAAAATAAAAATTAAATTAAATTAAAAAATGTAAGGAGTGTGATAAGGGGAACTACGGGTATACATGTATAAGTGTGAGGATGGTGACAGGGTGTGACTGTGAAGGCAAGCAGTGTGAAGCACCTGCACAGTATATACATAGGCACATGATTATGTACATGCACATATGTATACACATGCATCAGTGTATAGCTGTGTTTATGTAGACTTGTCAGTTAATCTGGCTCACATAGCGATGTATACAGAAGAGTAAAATAAAATTTCAGTCTTGGTTGGCTGCACTCGGGTGGTGAGGGTTGGAACTGGTAGAGTGGTCAGATAGATGATGGTCAGTGGTGTTTGATCGACGTGTCCCCTGATCATCTGCATAAAAATATGTTAAAAATATGCATTTTTTCTATGTACCATTATGTTCTTTTTTCACGCAATTGTCACAGTATCCATTGTATTGCATGTTTTTTCTTTATTGAGCACAATCACCTTTTGATATTGTACCCCATATAAATATGGGAGGAGTGTGTCACTTGCTTATGCTTGAAAAAGACCGTGGTGACGGTCGAAATGTTGTATCTTACCTTGAGGTAATAAACCTATTTTGATCACTATTGGAGTGCTGCAGGACGCTTTATTCTACTATACATCACTGCTGCTGCCAGTGACCCGTGCTGCGATTGGGCCCGCTACACCTTTGCATCCCTGGTGTGCTGCTCCTATATATATATATATATGTATATTATAGAGCCATTGTGTCAGTCATACAGTATATAGAACAGTAGCAACCATTGACACTACATGACTCATTAGATAAGTCAGCAAGAATCCTTTCTCAGTCACAGTCATTTCTGTCATAACAGGCTCACTGCTGCCTTATCTAATGAGTTCTAAATCTAATGGCCAGTAATACGAGCTCCCCCCTTTAGCTATCAGGGAGAGAGCAAAGCAAATATGTACACTATGGCTAATAACATTATATTAGTAAGTTGCTTTATTATACTTTTTGACACCATGCACAGGTTATTTAATTTGCTGGACAACCATTTTAATGCTCAGAGATACTTAATAATAATAATAAACATTTTTTTTTTTTATTTACATTTTTTTTTAGCACCATTGTTGCCAGTGGCTGGCTTTTTCTTAATGTTATTTCCCTCTTTCTCTGTTTTTTTCCTCCTATACAGCTTTGGATAATATTCAAAGAAAAAATTGACACAAAAACAAATCGATTTCCCAACATCACTTTGTATTCCAGGAATCCCCCAGGTATCGGCCCCCTGTGGATCAGACCTATTGTGCGTCTTCTCTGTGTTATTTCAGGCCGGTTCCTGCCAGACTAAACTTTTATTGTGAATTCTGTTACATTTCAAAAAAAAATAATTGTTTCAACATGAGTATAAATATTGCACAAGCAGACGCCCTCCCTCTAAACACAATCTAAAAGATTTTATATTAAAGGAGTATTCCGGGATATAAAAATTGTCATTCATACTGCAGTAAAAAAATAAAGAGATACATACCTGCTGTCGCTCCTTCGATGTCTCCGGTAACCCGCTCCGGCCTCCGCCGTGATCCTCTTCCTGGTTGCCAGTGGTCGGTGAGTCATTCTGCACTTAGCCAATCACCAGCTACAGTGAAGTCCCGCCTCACCCGGCGGTGATAGGCTGAGTGCTAGTGTGACATTTTAGGCCAAAAGCGTAACACTGCCACTCAGCCTATTGCTGGCCGAGGCGGGACTTCCCATTGGTCAGCGCTCTCATAGACTTGCATTGAGGGGCGGGGTGTGACGTACGATTGGGCGTGGTGGGACATCATGACCCATGCTGTCGACACTCAGCGTTGTAAATGATTGCTGGGTGCAGCACAGAGATTGCGGGGGTCCCAGCTGTGTGCCCCCCGCGATCAGACATCTTATCCCCTATCCTTTGGATAGGGGATAAGATGTCTAGGGGCAGAGTACCCCTTTAAAATAATAAAATATAATTACAGAGGACCTAACTATATGGGGGATGAAAGGGTAGAACTAACTCACCTCCGGGAGGGCAGTGGTACAAGTGGGTAGAGCCATGGATTCAAAGGTAGGGGCCTATATCCTATTGTGGTAGCCCAGTATGGGAGGTGCTACCCCATACCATTGCAGTGTCCCCTGCCCCCCCCCCCCCCCCCCCACATCTGCTTATTGTAATTGTATATAATCCCTATGTTATATAGGTAAAGTGTTATACCTTTAAGACTGTTTACCATGTGAGTTGTCATGTGATTGTTACCCAGGAGGTATCAGTGACCAGGTGACCTAGGGGTGACCAATGGGACCCCACCAGAGCCTCCCCTATATAAGCCCTGGGTGGAGCCTCTGCACACTCTCTTAGTCTTTGCTGAGGTCCAGTCAAGTCGTACCTAAATGTATGTCCAGAGTCATAGGAGCCTCAAGTCCAGTCTGCAGCCACAAGCTACAAACCTGCAAGTAACCACAGTCACAGTCTTGTCAGCCACAAGTCAGTCAAGTCAAAGTCATCTGTCAAGTCAGCGTGGCCTGCACTAAATTGTCTCGTTCTACTACAAGTCCCGGCAAGCCCTTAAAGGGTAACTCTCATTAAAACTAATTTTTGCTATCGCACTCCTTATGGTAAATTAAAAAAATGAAGTTTTCTATGTTTTATTTGTGCTTAAAAAAGCTCAAGAGCACATTTTCCCCCATCTTATACACGGACTTTGGACCGAAGTCCAAACACAGGAAGTGCAGCCTGGAGTGCTGAGGGGGGAGGGGTGTCCAGCCTCGTCCAATCATATCTCCACTCACACTTAACTGCCATATGCTGTTGGTTGGACACACACCCCTCAGCACTCCAGGCTGCACTTCCTGTGTTTGGACCTCGGTCCTAAGTCTGTGTATAAGATGGGGGAAAATGTGCTCTTGAGCTTTTTTAAGCACAAATAAAACATAGAAAGCTTCATTTTTTGAAACAAAGTATATTAGAAATATTTTTGATTTACCATAAGGAGTGCAATAGCAAAAATTTGTTTTAATGAGAGTGCCCATGTAATGTCTCTGAAGTCACTGGTCACCTCTGTGGGCCTGGCTACACTGTATAGACTGTACCATCTGTCACTCAGTAAAGCTAACGTTGTCCGTAACTTGATATCGGAGTCATTATTGCCCCCTGTGCCTAGCCCAGGATACAGCGGTATACCTTTGGGTGGTTTTGAGGATAAACCATGCCCTGGCTTCATGAATACAAGGGGTTAATGCCATCTGCCCCTAGGGTAATTCCATCTGCCCTTTGCATTGCACCCTCTACCACAACTTTCAAACCCTATTATTCCCCCAAAAAAGGGCCCTAGCTCTAGGTGGGGTAGTCGTCCTTGAAAGGGCAGTCCCACACTGGAACCTAATCCCTAAAAATCCCCTATTTGGCCCTAACTGATGCTACTTACTCCTCAGAGCATTCTAAGGCTTCCCTGATCTACCTATAGCGGTCTTGCTGCCTGTCATCCCCCATTCCATATCTTATTAAATAAAGCAGGGGAAATTGTTGTTTTTATTTATCCCCCTAGGGCACTGACTATCCAGTTCGTATATCCACTTTCCATTCTTTCCATTCCATTCTTTCAATCTTTTTGCAATAGGGTCCTATGTAAATCTCCACCTTTTAAAGTGCTACTCCGCCCCGAGACATCTAATCCCCTATCCAAAGGATAGGGGATAAGATGTCAGATCGCGGGGGTCCCGCTGCTGGGGACCCCCGGGATCTCGGCTGCAGCACCCACCTCAACGGCTTCCGGCAACGCTGGAGGCTTTGGATCCCGACGACGCGAGCGGAAGAGCATGATGTCATGACTCCGCCCCCGTGTGACGTCACGCCCCACCCCTCAATGCAAGTCTGTCGGAGGGGGCGTCACAGATGCCACGCCCCCTCCCATAGACTTGCATTGAGGGGCGGGGTGTGACATCGCACGGGGGCGGAGTCGTGACGTCACGCTCTTCCACTTGCGTGGTCGGGATCCAAAGCCTCCAGCGTTCTCGGAAGCCATTGAGGCGGGTGCTGCAGCCGAGATCCCGGGGGTCCCCAGCAGCGGGACCCCCGTGATCTGACATCTTATCCCCTATCCTTTGGATAGGGGATAAGATGTCTAGGGGCGGAGTACCCCTTTAAGGAGGAGCGTAATGCTTCTATCCCCTGAAAAGATAGTTTATTGCAATCCCCTCCATGGTAACAAATTAAATGCTTCGCTAGTGGTTTATCTCTTTTATTCCATACATCGCCTACGTGTTCCAGAATTCTTCTTAGTTCCCGTATCGTCTTTCCGACATATTGCTGAGGACAGGGGCAGGTTGCCACGTAGTTCACCGCCTTTGTGTTACAATTAATGAAGCTTTTTATGGGGTAATCTCTTCCAGTATGGACGTTTACAGTCTTCTGTGTTTTAGTCATAAACGTACAAGCCTTGCATCTGCCACATTAAACAGGCTGCCGTCTAAGGATGAGTCGGCTCGCCATGAGACGGCAATCGGTGTATGGTGCGGGCTCCCGACTTAAACCTGCACTATACCAGCCGGCTCCCAGCGGATTCCTGTTGCTGGAGGCCGCCGTTAATAGTTGACATGCGGCGGTAGCTGCAGGCGGCTATTAACCCTTTAAATTGTCGCTGTCAAAGCTGACAGCGGCGTCTAAAGGGAGCTATAACCAGTCCCTTATGGTCCAGTGGGGTGGATTGCCCCCCCCCGCAGCGCAATCGTTGGGAGGGGGGTGATCCAAAGTGTACGAGTCGCTAACAAAAACTTTTGATATCATGTAGATAATACCATTATATGTATATTTTTAATATACATTGATTAAAAAATGTGTATATTCCTGGGTGAAAAAAATGCTGTCTCTGCAGCTATTATCTGTGTGTCTGTGTGAGGAGTCCAAATACAGGAAGTGAGGGCAGGAGAAGCAGGGCTCTGTGTTCCTGGCTTGTCAATCATCCTGCTGTGTGAGCCAGGGGCGTGTCATAGAGCCTCAGTGGACACTGTCCTGCTTTTTATTAGTGTACAGAGCCCTGCTTGTCCTCGGTGAACAGAGCCCTGCTTGTCCACCCTCACTTCCTGTTTTTGGACTCCTCATAGAGACACACAGGCAATAGCTGCAGGGACAAAAATATGCACTTTTTTTAACCAATGTATATTACAAATATACATATAATGGTATTGTCTACATTATGTAAAAAGTTTACATACAGATACACTGTAAAGTCTAATTCTGAGCCTGCCCATAAGATAAAAACATCATCAATAAACCTAGACCATAAAAGCGCATATCCCTCAAAGATTTCTAGATCACCATTAAAACCTGGGTTGCCTCTCACCAGCCCAGGAGCATGTTTGCATATGTGGGGGCACAAGGGCTCCCCATAGTGGTGCCCCTGCGCTGGTGGTAAAGGTGACCATTAAAAAGGAAATGATTCCTATTTAAAACAGATTTCAGAACACAGAAATCAAAGTCATGATCTGTGTGTTGTATACCTTGGGTGGAGAGATAATAACCAAATGCTGTTAACCCCTGTCTATGGGGTATAGATGAATATTGCACCTCTACATCTATTCTGTAAAGTAAGATGCCCTGATCCAATGTGACCCCCCATCAGTTTCTGGAGGAGGTCCATAGTATTCCTCACATAAGAAGAAAGCAAGAGTACAAATAGCCTAAGGACCCTATCAATATAGGTGCCCAGCAGTTGCTTAATCAGTACTACAATTCCCAGAATGAATTACTTTCCCTCATCTCTTCATCACATGCCTCCCACCCAGCCTATTCCCCTCCCACAGCACTCCTGCCAGTTTCCTGCCCAGAGCTGCTGCAGAACATTGGTCAGCACCTGCTGTATTCATTCCCTGTCTACTTCTCTGTCTGTGACAATGTTCATCACAATGCAGCATGCTGTAATCACACCTCATTCTTCTCTAAATGCTATACATATATATATATATATATATATATATATATATATATATATATATATATATATACATACAATTGAAGGCTTGTAAAAACCTGGCTTGCAGGTGCAGGCTGCTGGGCTAAATATACAGCAACAGGAGAATACAGCAGCACACTGCTAGCACAAAAACACAGATGAAACATGAGTATATAGATAAAACATGAAAAGCTATACAGCTGTAATGCAATAAATGAAGATATGAAACTATGAAATTATGAGATACTTAGCTTGCAAATTTGGCGCCAAATAGCGTGGACAGTCCCACCACGGTAAGGGGACCTCATTCTGGGACGGACCCTACACTATGAATATGCCTCTGTGTGAACAGTACAGCAGGCATTGCAAGGTCTGAAACATCCAAGGCACCTTATATACACCTGATCGAGGTGGGTGGGGTGCAGGAGCCAACATGGAGGTAGCCACTCCCCCGTATGTATAATACAACCAGAATAAATTGGCCAGCACTATTGATCCAAACTATTGTAAAAACCTGGCTTGCAGGTGCAGGCGTCCGTGGTGGGATGGTCCACGCTATTTGGTGCCAAATTTGCAAGCTAAGTACCTCATAATTTCATAGTTTCATATCTTCATTTATTGCATTACAGCTGTATAGCTTTTCATGTTTTATCTATATACTCATGTTTTATCTATATACTCATGTTTCATCTGTATCTTTGTGCTAGCAGTGTGCTGCTGTATTCTCCTGTTGCTGTATATTTAGCCCAGCAGTGTGCACCTGTAAGCCAGGTCTATATAATAGTTTGGAATCAATAGTGCTGGATAACTTATTCTTTGGTTGTATTACACATACGGGGGAGTGGCTACCTCCATGTTGGCTCTTGCACCCCACCCACCTCTATCAGGTGTGTATATAAGGTGTCTTGGATGTTACAGATCCTGCAATGCTTGCTGTACTGTTCACACAGAGGCATATTCATAGTGTAGGGTCCGTCCCAGAATGAGGTCTCCTTACCGTGGTGGGACGGTCCACGCTATTTGGCGCCAAACTTGCAGGCTAAGTACCTCATAATTTCATAGTTTCATATCTTCATTTATTGCACTACAGCTGTATAGCTTTTCATGTTCTATCTATATACTCATGTTTGATGATGTGTGTATATATAGGTAATGACATCACTTTGGGGATGGGGCTAGAACTCAGAGACAAGATCCAGCCACACCTTTTGAGACCGCCTGGAAACTGCTGATACAACACCTCACTGACTATGAAAGGACTACACAACTTTCCGTCAAAACAGAGGGAGAAGTTGGAGAGCTTCTAAGACAACACCAAACTTAAAACAAGTAGACTACACAGCTTTCTGTCAGGAGAGGTGCAAGAGAGCTGATGAGTAGTGTTGCTCGCGAATATTCGCAATGCGAATTTTATTCGCGAATATCGCATATTCGCGAATTCGCGAATATTCGTGAATATAGCACTATATATTCGTAATTACGAATATTCATTTTTTTATTTATTTTTTTTTTCACAGTACACATCACAGTGATCACCCCTCTCTGCTTCCAGCTTGTATGGTGTAAAGAAGGCTCTAATACTACTGTGTGAGACTGGCGTGCAAATTTTCGCATATGCGAATTTTCGCTTATGCTAACTTTTATATATGTTAATTTTTGCATATCTTAATTTTCGCATATGCGAATTTTCGCATATGCGAAAATAAAACGAGAATATTACGAATATGCGAATTTAGCGAATATATGATGATTATTCGTCCATATATTCGTGAATATTCGCGAATTCGAATATGGCCTGTGCCGCTCAACACTACTGATGAGACAACACCATACAAACAATGAGAGGACTACATAACTTCTGGTCTAAAGAGCAGGAGGAGCCAGGGAGCTGCTGAGACAACACCATACTGACTATGAGAGAACCACACAACTTCCTGTCAGGAGAGAAAGGGAGGAGTCAGGGAGCTGCTGTTACAACACCTCACTGACAAGGGAGGACAACACAATTTCCTGTCAGGAGAGATGGAGGACTCAGGGGTTCGCTGAAACAACACCACACTGACAATGAGAGGACTACACAACTTCCTGTCAGGAGAGAAAGGGAGGAGTCAGGGAGCTGCTGAGACAACACCACACTGACAATGAGAGGGCTACACAACTTCCTGTCAGGAGAGAAAGGGAGGAGTCAGGGAGCTGCTGAGACAACACCACACTGACAATGAGAGGGCTACACATCTTCCTATCAGGAGTGAATCACACTAAAACATAAAGCCAGTACAATTTGTAATAATACAATATTAGTAAATATTATCTTGGGGATTTATTTATTTTTATTAACTGATACTGGAATACCCCTACAAGTATCAATTTTAACCACAGGTAATTCAATGTGAATGGGCATGTGGCGATAAGTGGCCACAGGAGTGTCTGGCAGCGGTCTATCGCTATCTGATCGGCTTTTTTACTTGTCTCTATGGGCAACTACTATACTATGAGTAAGGGGGCTATGTGCGCCCGAAACGCGTCACCAATGTAATGCTGCACTGTGAGAATGGATTAAGGTCTAGTACTTAGGTCTCCAAACTGCAGACCTTCAGCTGTTGCAAAACTACAACTCCAAGCATGCCCGGACAGCCAACGGCTGTCTGGGCATGCTGGGAGTTGCAGTTTTGCAACCACTGGAGGTCCAAATTTGGAGATTACTGGTCTAGTTGGAGCCAGGTAGCCACAGAGGGGTGTGAATATTTTTGCAGTAGCACTTCCACTCAGGATGCTCCCCTCTCTGCTGTAGTCCCGGCTGATGACCAATAAAACTTCCTGTATTTCCGGACGTCAGTCATTGAAAAGCGTCAGCAGAAATAACGGGAAGAACAAAGAACAAAGCCAGAGCTGTATCTTAACTCCGAGCGAGCCGGACGCCTATTATGTGACTGAGGGGATACAGGACTGAGGGGATACAGGACGCCCCCCTGACCCTGATGCCAATGCGGAGTCCGGCTGATGTCCACCACAAGGGGGCGACGTTGATCATCCACTCCCCAGGGGCTTCCGTACGGATTTCACCGTCCTCTGTGAGTGTCACCTTCTATTCTGTACCCTTTTATAGTTTACTGCGTGACAGGTCAGATTTACCATTCAGGGTTCTAGGAAAGCTGGGTGAGGGCTACGTGCTGCAGTCAAGAGCTTTGAGCTACAAAAGGTGCAAAATAAACCCAGGCTTCTCTTCTACATAACACACCACCAGGGGGCACTGTTGGGCATTTTGCATTTGGCAGTGTTCACATTGCGATTTGTGTGTGTGTATATATATATATATATATATATATATATATATATATATATGTACACATATCTGTGTGTGTGTGTGTGTGTGTTTTATACACTTAAAAAAAGGGGGAAAAAACTAAACAAAAGTGTATACATTAAAGGAGTACTCCACCAAAAAACATCTTATCCCCTATTTAAAGGATAGGGGATAAGATGTCTGATCGTGGGGTGCCCGCCACTGGGGGGATCTCCGAGCCAGCAGCGGTGGTGGCCGGAACATGGAAGCTTGGAGCTTCCGCATTTGTGATGTCATGCCACGCCCCCTCCATTCACGTCTATGGGAGGGGGTGTGGCAGCTGGTGCGTAGCCGTCACGCCTCCTTCCATAGACATAAATGGAGAGGGCGTGTAGTCGACAGTCATCTGGCACGAAGCAGAGTTCACTCCATGTACCGGATGACTGGGGTCCCCAGTGGCGGGACCCCTGCAATTAGACATCTTATATTCCATATTTGTATACAGCAAAAATAAACATATGGTGACACCCATACCGGTGTGGCCAAGCCTGGTACTGCAGCTCCGGCGCAGCTTGAGATAATGGAGACAAAACACAGTGAGAACACGGCCTTAGGATACAAATATTTGGTGCCTGTAAAGAAATTATTTTGCACCCATTTTTATTGCAATGCATTACCACCTAGAAAAGCTAGGGGGCAGCTCTAAGACTAAATTTTCACTTTTTTTTTTTTTTTTTTGCCAGTATTTATTGTTATTTTTTATTTTTTATTCCACTGCATTTTACTGTAGTTTTATGCCTTTTATACCTTTGCATTTTTCTCCTCCTCCTTTTTTTTTTTTTTTATAAATCTCATAATTAAAAAAAGATGTAGAAAAGCCCCCCAAAAAAAACAAAAAAACACCATAGTCTCAACATGCTGCAATTTTAAAAATCACCCACTGAGCCTAAAAATGTTGAAAAACACCAAAGACCAAAACACCAAGTGCCTTCAGCGTTTCATAAATCCCTCCTGACTTGCAGCTAACATGACTTGGCCGTGGTGTATTTTCACCAAAGAAATGCTGTGCGGCGGTTTTGTCAGCATTTTTGCTAAAAAAAATTAAAAAATGTCGGAAACTTACTATAACGATTAGGGATGAGCGATTTGATTCTGACAAATATGAATTTGTTATGAATTTCAGGAAAAATTTGATTCATAACAAATGTGACTATCGCCACGATTCGATCACGCAAATTGCTTCATTAAACTAGACTACTTTTAGTGCAGTCCAGGCTCCAGGGCATCTAAAATGGCTTATCGACATGTCAGGACATGGGGCAAGGAATCCTGGGAAGGCGGGAACAAGGGTCGGCGGGATGACCCTGAATCACAGGCAGCATGCAGCCTATCAGAAGCTAGCCACCTCTGTGATGTCACAGCCCTATATACCGTATATACTCGAGTATAAGCCGAGTTTTTCAGCACGATTTTTCGTGCTGAAAACGCCCCCTCGGCTTATACTTGAGTGAACTCTCCGCCTGTCAATCCCTTCTCAGTGGTCTTCAACCTGCGGACCTCCAGATGTTGCAAAACTACAACTCCCAGCATGCCCGGACAGCCATCGGCTGTCCGGGCATGCTGGGAGTTGTAGTTTTGAAACCTCTGGAGGTCCGCAGGTTGAAGACCACTGAGAAGGGATTGACAGGCGATGATGATGAAGGGGGGGGGGGGGGGGGATGATGACGGAGGTCTGGATGATGACAGGGGGGGTGGGATGATGACATGGGGGGATGATGTATTTCCCACCCTAGGCTTATAGTCGAGTCAATAACTTTTCCTGGGTTTTTGGAGTGAAATTAGGGGCCTCGGCTTATATTCGGGTCGGCTTATACTCGAGTATATACGGTAATCGGCAGCCATCTTGCGGCCAGTCACATCAGCGTTCTATTACAGAGAGAGGGACAGAGAGCAGTTGCACAGAAAAGATTTTTTACAGCAGCGATTCACCAGCAGCGATGCAGTTTTGGGTGTAGTACACAGCGACTGTGTGCTACAGCACTGGTGTGTACAACAACTGAAAAGCAAATAATAGACAGCCAGTTAGGGTGAGCAGAGCACTAAAAGCATAATGTCCTCTATTAAGTGTAACCTGTGCGTACATCTAAATGGTGTACCATTTTGTTCCTGTTAAAGTCTTAAGGGCCTAAATACTGTGAAAGGCCAGACAAAAGTAAACACCTGCTGGTGTTGTAGACAAATACTGTTTTAAGCATACTGGAGCGCATTGTCCTCCCCTCATAAGTGCATATCACATACCTACATCCACATGGTGTAGTATTTTGTTCCTGTTAAATTCTTAAGTGCTTAGATACTGTAAAAGGCAAGCCAAAAGTACACACCTGCTGGTGTTGTAGACAAATAATGTTTTAAGCATAGTGAAGCGTATTGTCCTCTCCTCATACACGCACTAAGGAGGTCAGGCTGAGAAGTGCCAGGGCATGCACAGAGGAGTAGCAGGGGCCTAAATTCATCAGGCGCAGGCAGAGGTCACAGCAGACTTGGGGCGAGTGGCAGCTGGAGTCGCAGCGAGAGGCCTGAGCTCCCTTTATCAGCCAGCGATCCTGTCTCGACCAGCAACCCATCTGCCGTCATCGATTGGTTAACACACTCATCCACATCATCACAAATGACATCTGACACCCCCAGTCAACAGTCGGTGGGTTCCTCAGACACAACCCTCAGTTGGCATGGCCCGGGAGCAGTCCCTGTCCTCCCATTGCCTTTGTCCTATGCTGTTCCCTCTCCTAAAGAAGTATCTTATGCTGTGGGTTCAGCTCCACTATTTACTGAGGACGATCTAATAGAGGACAGTCAGCAGCTACTGGACAGCCAAGAAGGGGAGGAGACAGGCGCTGCTTGCTCCGCTAGGCGGCCAAGTAGTGATGCGGAGAGTGACGTGGGAGGCGGTGTTGCCAGGGTTAAGGCTCCTGAAGCAGACACTGTTGGGGAACCTGAGGAGGACATCAGTGATGTGCACACAACTGTTGATGATGATGAAGCCGATCGCAATTGGGAGCCGGGTGCAGAAGGGGCTTCATCATCATCAGGAGAAGAGAGTTGCAGGTTGCCCGTGAGGCAGCAGCTGAGCAAGCAAGGTGGTAGCATGGTTGGCAGTAGTGATGTCGCAAACATAAAATTTTCGGTTCGCGAATGGCGAACGCGAACTTCCGCAAATATTCGTGAACCGGCGAACCGGGTGAACCGCCATTGACTTCAATGGGCAGGCGAATTTTATAACCCACAGGGACTCTTTCTGGCCACAATAGTGATTTAAAAGTTGTTTCAAGGGGACTAACACCTGGACTGTGGCGTGCCGGAGCGGGATCCATGGCAAAACTCCCATGGAAAATTACATAGTTGATGCAGAGTCTGGTTTTAATCCATAAAGGGCATAAATCACCTATTATTCCTAAATGGTTTGGAATAACGTGCTTTAGCCCCCTTTAGGCATCACATAGATTCCCCCATATTAGGCAGCAGATAGTTAGATCCCCCTTTAGGCAGCACACAGATTCCCCCATGTTAGGCAGCACATAGTTAGATCCCCCTTTAGGCAGCACATAGGTAGAGCCTCCCTTTAGGCAGAACATAGAGCCCCCTTTAGGCAGCACATAGTTAGATCCCCCCTTTAGGCAGCACATAGAGCCCCCCTTTAGGCAGCACATAGATTCCCCCATATTAGGCAGCACATAGTTAGATCTCCCCTTTAGGCAGCACATAGATTCCCCCATATTAGGCAGCACATAGTTAGAGCCTCCCCTTTAGGCAGCACATAGATTCCCCCATATTAGGCAGCACATAGTTAGATCTCCCCTTTAGGCAGCACATAGATTCCCCCATATTAGGCAGCACATAGTTAGAGCCCCCCTTTAAGCAGCACTGGTTTTATTTCACAGCCAAAAAAGGTCCCCAAGCAGAGGTCCCCAACCAGGGTGCCTCCAGCAGTTGCAAGACACACGGATTGAACTTATAGCCCTTTTAATACTGTAGTTAGTTGCTTGAAGGAAATTAAGTTTTACACCGGAGTACCCCTTTTAACCTGCGGTTCCCTCCCAACCAGGGTGCCTCCAGCTGTTGCAAGACACACAGACTGATATTTGAGCCCTAAAAAGAGCTTTTCTGGGTGCTGTCCTTAAAGCAGATGTTACACTAGTGCGTTAGGAGTAAAGTGGACCCTGAATACACCACCTAGCAACAACCTAGCTATCGCTTTCCCTATTACAGCAGGAGCAGCTTCTCTGTCCCTCCACTTCCTAAGCCTGCAGCATGCTGAATGAGGCTAAAATGGCGTCAGTGCAGGAGGTAGGAGGGTCTGAAAGGGAGGGACTGCTGCTGATTGGCTGTAATGTGTCTGCTGACTCTGACTCACAGGGTCAAAGTTTACTGCAATGTTAAAGTATAAGGGGCGAATCGAACTTCACATATGTTCGCCCGGCGATGCGAACGCGGACATGCTAAGTTCGCCGGGAACTGTTCGCCGGCGAACAATTCGCGACATCTCTAGTTGGCAGTCAGCATGGTGGCAGAAGTGGAAAGTCTGGAGCCAAACGTGCCCGGGGGAGACCCCCTGCTTCGCAGCAGCCTACCTTCCCGGGAGGAAGTGGAACAGGGGTTCCTGGAGACGGCGCCAGTAGCAGTCAATTAGTGCGGACTATTGTTGGGAAAATCAGCTACTCGGCGGTGTGGCAGTTTTCCATCAGGCATACGGAGGATGTTAACATAGTCACATGCAAGATATGTCGGCAGAAGGTGAAGCGTGGCAAGGGTCCCAATGTTGGCACCATGGCCCTGCGTCAACATATCTGTAAAGTTGCCTGTAAAGTGGCCTGGGAGAACCGTGGCTCCGATGTAGTGGTCCAGCCTGCTGCATCACCCAGTGGCACGCCGCTCCTTCATTCAGACAGCGAAGGCTCCACCACCTCAACCGAAGGGAGCTGTGTGTCATATCCTCCTTCTGTCGCTCCAGATGCTCCTGCTCCTCCTACTTCGAGTCAGTCCTTCTGCCAGCAATCCCTCGGCGAAGCCATGTCCAAGAGACAACAGTATGCGCCCACTCCTCCAATGGCGCAGAAGCTGAATGTGATCTATTCCAAGTTGCTGGTGTTGCAGTCCCTCCCTTTTCAAGTGGTGGACTTTGCACCTTTCAGAGAACTGATGGCTTGTGCAGAGCCGAGGTGGAGAGTCCCAAGTCATCATTTCTTTGTGAAGAAGGCAGAACCAGCCCTGCACAATGTTGTGGAAGAGAACGTGGACCAGTCCTTGAGCCTGTCAGTGTGTACCAAGGTGCATGGCAGCGCCGACGTGTGGAGCTGTAATTACGGTCAGGGACAATACATGTCCTTTATGGCCCACTGGGTGAATGTGGTTCCAGCACAGCCACAACAGCAACTTGGACAGGTCACACCGCTTCCTCCTCCACGCTCTGTGACAGTGTGTGACTCTGCCTCCTCATCCTCCACCGTGTCCTCAGCCTCCGCTACACAGACAAGACTCAGTGCCCCTTCAGCATACCATGTGTGTAGGGCACGGCGGTGTAACGCTGTTCTTCACATGGTTTGCCTTGGTGAACAGAGTCACAAAGGGGAGGAACTGCTAAAAGTCATTCACGAAGAAATCGGAGTATGGCTTACTTACTTAAAATTTGTAATGGGAACAATGGTGACTGACAACAGGAAGAACATCGTGTCCGCGCTGCGACAAGGAAGCCTGAGCTATGCGCCCTGCATGGCACACGTGTTCAATCTGGTTGTCAATTGGTTCTTGAAGTGTTCCCCCCATCTACAAGACATCCTAACAATGGGAAGGAAACTTTGCATGCCCTTCAGCCACTCGTACATCGCAAAGCACACCCTCCTTGAGCTGCAGCGTCAGAACGGTATCCCACAATATAGTCTTATTTGTGACGTTTCTACACTTTTGAATTCCACCCTCCAAATTTTGGACTGACTATACGAACAGAGAAAAGCCATCACCGATTTCTTGATGATCCAAGCAGATTGGGGGACTCCCCTGAGTAACTTCAGTGTGAACCAGTGGCAGCTCATACGTGACACCTCCTGTTTGCTCAGGCCCTTTGAGGAAGCCACATTATTAGTCAGGATTACGGGATGAACAACTTCATTCCACTGCTTCATTTCCTGCAACACGTGTTGAAAACTCTGGCTGGTCAGGGCACTGGAGACATAGCGCCTACATTTCAAGGCCAAATGAGCCCTGTGGGGGCTGAACTGGAGGGAAGGAGGTGGAGCACAGTGAAGCACAGTTTAGGTTTCGCGAGATCGGCGTTTTTTTTAGTCATTTGACAGGAGAGGAGGAGTAGGAGCAGCCAGAGGAGCTAGAGGGTTATGAGGAAGTCGAGACAGAGGACCCAGACACACCATGGCAGTATGCAGTGGAGATGGACGCAGGTAGTCCCTCCGAGTCACCTGCACAAATGGCACGATGCATGCTCAGTTGCTTGCGTAGTGACAGCCAAATTGTCACCATTCGGCAGTGGTATGACTTCTGGCTCTTCACCTTATTGGACCCTCGCTACCGGCACGAAATGAGGGCCTTTTTTACACCCGCTGAGAGGGAGGACAAACTGACCTACTACAGAGAGATCCTATGTAGTCAGTTGGCCGATGCCTATCTGCTCCATTGTCTATCCTCTCGCAGGTCTGATTTCGGGGCCCTCTGCGCTCACCTTCCACTGCCATGGCTGCTGGGGAGGGGTGGGGTGGCAGGAGCAGTACCAGCTCCATCAGCAGCAGCCTGAGTCTACAGTCGCTGATGAGTAGCTTTCTTCAACCACATGGTGAAGCAACTCATCAGCAGCTAGACCTGGAGTAGGACCTGAACCAGCAGGTGGTCGGATACCTTGACATGACCCTGTCAACACACCTTGAAGATCCGCTGGACTTCTGGGCAGCCAAACTTGATTTATGGCCGCAACTAGCAGAGTTTGCATTGGAAAAGCTGTCCTGCCCGGCCAGTAGTGTGCCATCAGAGCGGGTGTTTAGTGCGGCGGGGGCCATAGTCACCCCAAGGCGAACTCGTCTGTCCACGAAAAAAGTGGAGGGACTTTGTGAAGATGAATCAGGGATGGATCAGCCAGGATTTCCACCCACCAATGCCTGATGCATCAGAGTAGATTGACCATGGTGCCGCACCAACACTTCACAAGTATGGATAGTGCAAAACATATTTAAGGCAAAACATATTTAAGGTGCTACTCCCCAGTTACAGACATTCCTCCGCATCAGACCACAAGTAAGTACTGAGGATATTCATTAGTTAAAACTTAACTTTTCTTAGGATAAAATATATGTACGAAATTTTCTTTTTTTTAAATCAATCAAAAGGAAAGGTGTGCAAAAGACAACAAGTGCCACCTACACCCCCAAGTATTGATGTGATGCAAAGACCTCTTAAAGGTGGAAGGGAACAACATATGATCCATTGTAACCAGTGTGGGTAAAAGTTAAGTTAAGTTTTACGTAATGCATATTCTCAATACTTACTTGTGCACATTTTTAGAGAGACCTATTTTTTCTGTCTACCTGCCTCAGCTATTATTCTGATCCTGCCACCCGCCTGATGCCACACATCTGATGCCAAGTTCTCCTTTTTTCACCCACCTTCTTCACCGGGTACTGGTATTGCCACCCACCGCCCCACTATGTCACCGGGTCACTTTCAGGACTCCTGATGCTGCTGATGCCACCTCCAGGCTGTCTCATACTGCCACCATAAATTCTCCTCATGTTAATGTCAGCTCCAGGCTGTCTCATTCTGCAACTATATGGTCTCCTCATGCTGCTGCCACCTCCAGGCTGTCTCATTCTGCAACCATATGGTCTCCTCATGCTTCCTCCACCTCCAGGCTGTGTCATTTAGCCACTATATGGTCTCCTCATGCTGCCACCAACTCCAGGGGGTGTCATTCAAACACTAAATGGTCTCCTCATGCTTCTGCAACCTCCAGGCTGTGTCATTGTGCCACCACGGTCTCCTCATGCTGCTGGCACATTAAATAAAACTTTTTAGGTTCATCTATTTGAAATCTTCAATTTAAATGTTAAAAAATATATTTAATCTTTTAAATTGTGAGGCCCTATGGTCTCGTCAGGCTGTTGCCACCTCCATGCTGTTTCATTCAGCAACTATATGGTCTCCTCATGCTGCCATCATGTCCACACTGTATCATTCAACCACTATATGGTCTCTTCATGTTGCCAACACCTCCAGGCTGTTCCATTCAGCCACTATATGGTCTCCTCATACTGATGCCACCTCCAGGCTCTGTCAATGTGCCGCTCTGCGACAGTGATTCTAGTAGTGATGCCTGTAATCTGCATGTCATTCTGAATAACAGTATTATTTCCCTAACCCAGCACACACTCTATGTGTGATACAGCAATGCAAAGTGTTCTACACCCCTATTGAGGCTCTCTGTAGGCCAGAAACAGCCATTTTTAATACAGATTCGCCGCAAATAAATTAGAACCAAATCAAATTTCGTCCAAAACAAATTTGTCAAAAATGTGATCATCTCTAATAATGGTTATGTTGTAGAAATGTAGAAGTTAACATTTCTAACAAGGAGGCAACAACCCTGAACAGTCCCCAAAGAGGAATATTTGAGCTAAAATGAAGGGACTTAATAAAGGTCCAAATTTGGAGAAGAGATGATGGTCGCCCTGTCCCATATAATGACTCCACATCTGGTTTATAGAAGTTTATAAACCATTTAAATAATAAATAAAAAAAGGTTTAAAATCATAAGTTGGCCCTTTCTTGGTTCTTCTTCAGGTAACATTTGTCCCCACAGAGTTAGATCTGTCCAGTAGATGAGCCGCAAGTTGATTTGAGCCTCAACAAAATCAGTAAAAAAAACAAACATTTGTCTTGATCTTTTGCCCAGTTCTTGAGAAAAACTGTGAAACCTTTCTAAGGGGAATAAGGAAGTGACTGAGGCGCCCAGGCTATAGGCCAAAAACTTTTAGTTCTGTCATGTTACCAGTTGCAATGTTCCAGACCTTCTACAGGTCTTCATGGTTATTATAGGATCCTATTAATTGAATATGCATTGTGGAGAAGCCAAATGGAGGCGCCAGATTCTTTACTAGTATGTAGGGTTGGACTTGGAATTATCTGGTCCCCAAGCAATAAGGGTCATTGGTCACCAATTATTTGTACTGTCTAATGATGAGATAAAGAGCCCATAGGTCAATGGTCAAACTTCACCCGTCCAATATGGTGGCCGATACTTCTCCTTGCAGAGGGAGTCATAAAGATGTGTAGTAGACTTGAGGGCCATTTATACTTCACTGGGAATTCGGGGAAGAAATTACATGCAGAGCTACTTTTTCCAGGTAGCTTTTCCTTCAGGTCAGTGTTTCATTCCAATTAAAGAGGTACTCTGCCCCTAGACATCTTAGCCCCTATAGCAGATGTCTGATCATGGGGGACCCCCGCGATCTCCCTGCTGCACACGGCGTTCATTTATAGAGTCGGGAGCAGCGCCGGAGGCTCGTGACGTCACGGCCACGTTCTGCTTGTGACATCACGGTCACGCCCCCTCAATGCAAGTCTATGGTTGGAGGAGTGACGGCCGTCACGCTCCCACCCATAGACTTGCATTGAAGGGACATGGTCGTGATGTCACGAGCTGGCATGACCGTGATGTCATGAGCCTCCGCCTTGCATCGCCAGTCATCCGGCACGGAGCAAAGTTCGCTTTGAGCATCGGATTTCTGGGGTGCCGCTGCCGAGATTGCGGGGGTCCCCAGCGGCTGGACCCTGGCGATAAGACATCTTATCCCCTATTCTTTGGATAGGGGATAAGATGTCTAGGGGCGGACTACCCCTTTAAGAACATGACTGGGACTGTTTGCCAAGCCAGCAATTACTCCCGAAGGGAAGAGTCCCCCTCTATAGCCATCTGGTTTGGGGTTATTGCCCCTCACTAGTACAGAGCAGGGTGTTGGCTGGCTGTTCAGAGGCCTATCATTGTGGGGCCAAAGGAGTAATATTTCTCTTTGAAGAGAGCATCAGAAGATGTTGAAACCCAGAACAGAAGGGACTGGTTTATCATTTTGCCTTTAGCCTTTTTCCATGACCCCTGGGTTGACTTGCACCCTTGTTTTCTTCATGTTTTCTTTTAGCCATATAATAGTAAAGGAGGTGCACCAAACAAGAGATGAGCGAATTGAATCTGACGAATCCAAATTTGTTATGAATTTCAGAAGAATTTGCTTTGCAATGAAGTTGGACCGACTATACGAACAGAGAAAAGCCACCACTGATTTTTTGATGATCCAAGCGGATAGGAGTACTCCCCTGTGTAACTTCAATGTCAACCAGTGGCAGCTCATACGTGACACCTGCCGTTTGCTCGGGTCCTTTGAGGAAGCCACATTGTTAGTCAGTCGCCAGGATTAACAGATGACCAATGTCATTACCCTGCAATGGCTGGTCAGGGCACTGGAGACATGGTGCCTACATCTCATGGCCACATGAGCCCTGTTGCTCCTCATGTTGCTACCACCTCCAGGCTGTGTCATTGTGCTGTGTCAGGCTGTGTCACGTGGTCTCCTCATGCTGATGGCACATTAAATAAAACTTTTTAGGTTCATCTATTTGAAATCTTCAATTTAAATTTAAAAAAATATCTTTAATATTTTCAATTGTGAGGCCCTATGGTCTCTTCAGGCTGTTGCCACCTACAGGCTGCGTCATTATGCCACTATATGGTCTCCTCTTGCTGCCGCCAATTCCAGGCTGTGTCATTCTGCCACATTATGGTCTCCTCATGCTGCTGCCGCCACCTCCAGGGTGTGTCATTGTGCCACCATATGGTCTCCTCATGCTATATGCACATTAAATTAAACTTTTAAAATGTTAATCTATATAAAATCTTCAATTAAAAAAAATATCTTTAATCTTTTAAATTGTGAGGCCCTATGATCTTGTCAGGCTGTTACCACCTCCAGGCTTGGTCATTCTGCCACTATATAGTCTCCTCTTGCTGCCGCCAATTCCAGGCTGTGTCATTCCTCCACATTATGGTCTCCTCATGCTGCTGCCACCTCCAGGGTGTGTCATTGTGCCACCATGTGGTATCCTCATGCTGTTGGCACATTAAATTAAACATTTAAAATTTTAATCTATATAAAATCTTCAATTTAAATTAAAAAAAATATCTTCAATCTTTTAATTTGTGAGGCCCTATGGTCTCGTCAGGCTGTTACCACCTCCAGGCTTGGTCATTCTGCCACTATATAGTCTCCTCTTGCTGATGACAATTCCAGGCTGTGTCATTCCTCCACATTATGGTCTCCTCATGCTGCTGCCACCTCCAGGCTGTGTCATTGTTCCACCATATGGTCTCCTCATGCTGTTGGCACATTAAATTAAACTTTTAAACTATTAATCTATATAAAATCTTCAATTTAAATTTTACAAAATATATTTAATCTTTTGAATTGTGAGGCCCTATGGTCTCTACGGGCTGCTGCCACATCTTGGCTCTGTCATTGTGCCGCCCTATGACTCCTTGTTATATTGGGTTTTGTGGTCATACAGTATTAGTTCAAAGTAAATGCAGGACATTAAACTTGTGAATCTAATCAAAATCTTCAATTCAAATTTTAAAAAATCTCTTTTCAATTTGGTCGTTGTCAAATATTACATGTGGAATTACCACAACAATCTAATGAAATAGGTTGGAACAATAACAATGAACCATAACCAATTAAATTAAACTTTCACTCTTTCACACTCAGGGGGGTGCTGAGAGGCAGGGGCTGGAACAGGTGGTAGCTCGCCTGACGGAGGACGGCCATCTCGATTTTAACCCCTTAAGGATGGAGCGTTTTTCTGTTTTTGCACTTTCGTTTTTTCTTCCTTACCTCTTAAAAAATCATAACCCTTTCAATTTTGCAGCTAAAGATCCATATGATGGCTTATGTTTTGCACCACCAATTCTACTTTGTAATGACATCAGTCATTTTACCCAAAAATCTACAGCGAAATGGAAAAAAATAATTGTGCGACAAAATGGAAGAAAAAACTACATTTTGAAGATTTTGGGGGCTTTCGTTTCTACACAGTTAATTTTCAGTAAAAATGACACTTTATCTTTATTCTGTAGGTCCATATGGTTAAAATGATCCCCTACTTATATAGGTTTGATTTTGTCGTACTTCAAATCATAACTACATGCAGGAAAATGTATACGTTTAAAATTGTCATCTTCTGACCCCTATAACTTTTTTATTTTTCCCCGTACGGGGCGGCATGAGGGCTCATTTTTTGTGCCATGATCTGAAGTTTTTAGCGGTACTATTTTTGTTTTGATTGCTTTTTATTCCTTTTTTTTCATGGTATAAAATGTGACCAAAAATATGCTATTTTGGATTTGGAATTTTTTTGTGCGTACGGCATTGACCATGCGGTTTAGTTAACAATGTATTTTTTTAGTTTGTAAATATAGACAAGGAGAAGCGCTCCTAGTGTGATAATGTATTGTAAAAAGGAGATGGAAAAAGCAAAAATGCTCACCGAGTATAGTTGTACTACAGCCAAGTACAACTATGGTGTAAACATGGGATAACCCTCAACGGGCGAAGATCGGCAGCCGCTCCTGGCAACACAGGTGAAGCACTCAGACGGATCCCTCCAAGGAACAGCACAGGATAAAAGCGTCGCACAAGACTTAAAAGGTAAAATGATTTATTTACCTGGCATGCAACGCGTTTCACTGGACAACCAGCTTCATCAGGCATGTTAGGGGTAGGGACACATAAGGTATTTATACATAGTTATTAACCCATACATTGCTGATGTAAAAGCAATGTGCAGGAACATATAAAAAACACGTAAAAACTGGTAAATTAATAATTAAAAATGCAACAAACATATACTAAACCAAGTAAATATAAAATATATATAAAAAAAATATATATAATAAAATATGAAGGAAAAAAATAATACATATATAATAGTGGAAAGCTGGGTAGCATGACCTGCTTTCCATTATTATATATGTATTATTTTTTTCCTTCATATTTTATTATATTTTTTATATGTATCTTTATATTTATCTGGTTTAGTATATGTTTGTTGCATTTTTAATGATTAATTTAAGTTTTTACGTGTTTTTTATATGTTCCTGCACATTGCTTTTACATCAGCAATGTATGGGTTAATAACTATGTATAAATACCTTATGTGTCCCTACCCCTAACATGCCTGATGAAGCTGGAAACGCGTTGCTTGCCGGGTAAATAAATCATTTTACCTTTGAAGTCTTGTGCGCCGCTTTTATCCTGTGCTGTTCCTTGGAGGGATCCGTCTGAGTTTTTTTAGTTTGGACATTTACGCACGCGGCGATACCACATATGTTTATTTTTATTTACCCAGTTTTAATTTTTTTAATGGGAAAAGGGGGGTGATTCAAACTTTTATTAGGGAAGGGGTTAAATGATCTTTATTAACTTTTTTTTTGTTTTACTTTTTTTTTTGCAATGTTATAGCCCCCATAGAGGACTATAACATGCAGTACATTGATTCAATACACTGATCACTGCCATTGCATTCAATAGCAGGGATCAGTGTTATAGGCGGTTGATTGCTCAAGCCTGGATTTCAGGCAGACATTTCGGACGCGCAGCAGACAGGTGAGGGGACCTCCTGCTGCATTCTAGCTGATCAGGACATCGCAATTTTATCGCGATGGTCCCCATCAACCCGACTGAGCAGCCGGGATACTTTTACTTTCACTTTTAGATGCGGCGATCAACTTTGATCTCCGCATCTAAAGAGTTAATGCCGGACATCAGCCCGATCGGCGATGTCCGGCATTAGCGTGGGTCCTGGTTGCTTATAGCAACCGGGACTCACCGGGAATGATGCACGCTCACCTCGTTAGCGCGCATTATTTATGGGGACGCGCATATGGACGTTCATAAACGTCCATATGCGCTAAGGGGTTAAGATACAAATACCAGCTTTTTCACTGCAGCCACGTCTAGCTTTATGCGCCCACTTATCCAACGGCACAGAAGCTGAATTTGCTCCTGTCCAAGTTGCTGGTACTGCAGTCCCTCCCTTTTCAAGTGGACACTCTGAGCATGGGGGTGCACTGAGAGGCAGGGGCTGGGCAGCCGGTAGCTGGCCTCGCATCGGACTGACTGCCAGCTTGATTTTAAGGTACAGCTAGGAGCTTTGCCATAGTTTACACTGCAGCAATTATACACTATTGGAGTTGGAATTACCGCGGCTTCTGGCGCTGGCTTCTTGCTCATTCCAATTACCAGGCTCTGCCATTGTGCCGCCATGTAATCTTCTCATGCTGCTGGCACATTAAACTTGTGAATCTATTCAAAAATCTTCTATTCCAGCCCCTGAGAGGCAGGGGCTGGAACAGGTAGCTCTCCTCGCGGCGGACCCCCAGCTCGATGCTCACCAGAATGGGTCCTCAAGAAAGGATTTTAAGAAATGTAAATGAATTCAAATTAAATTAAATAAAAATTACATAAAAAAAATCTCTTTAATCTCTTCAATTGTGACACCATATGGTCTCCCGACTCTGCTGCCACAACCAGACACTCTGTGGCAGTGATTCTTATAGCGATGCCTGTAATCTGCATGTCATAGTGAATAACAGTATTATTTCACTAATGCAGCACACATACTATGCGTGTTAGGACAAGGCAAAGTGTTCTATACCCCTATTGAGGCTCTCTGTAGCCCAGAAATAGCTGTTTTTAATAGTGATTAGCTGCGAATAAATTTGTACCAAACTGAATTTTTTTTCACAAAATTTGGTGAATCGGACAAATCAAATTTTTTTTTTAATTTGCTCTTCTCTAGCCGCTTTAGTCATTTCCTCTTGAGACATACCCAACCCAGTCCTAAAGGTAACCAACAGTCCTTGTCTAGAAGTTTCCCTGTCCTTTGCCAATAGAGTAACTGAAAAAACTATGAATGTTGGTGGGCCTCGAGGACTGGGTTTGGGGACTACTCCAAGGGTACCTCCATCTCTTAGTTACATAGTTAGTACGGTCGAAAAAAGACATATGTCCATCAAGTTCAACCAGGGAATTAAGGGGTAGGGATGTGGCGCGATATTGGGGAAGGGATGAGATTTTATATTTCTTCATAAGCATTAATCTTATTTTGTTCCAGGAATGTATCTAATCCTGTTTTAAAGCTGTTAATTGTTCCTGCTGTGACCAGTTCCTGAGGTAGACCGTTCCATAAATTCACAGTCCTCACGGTAAAGAAGGCGTGTCGCCCCTTGAGACTAAACTTTTTCTTCTCCAGACGGAGGGAGTGCCCCCTCGTCCTTTGGGGGGGTTTAACCTGGAACAGTTTTTCTCCATATTTTTTGTATGGGCCATTAATATACTTATATACGTTTATCATATCCCCCCTTAAACGTCTCTTCTCAAGACTAAACAATTGTAACTCCTTTAATCGCTCCTCATAGCTAAGATGTTCCATGCCCCATATTAGTTTAGTTGCGCGTCTCTGCACCCTTTCCAACTCTGCAGTGTCCCTTTTATGGACAGGTGACCAAAACTGAACAGCATATTCCAGGTGAGGCCGTACCAATGCTTTATAAAGGGGGAGTATTATGTCCCTGTCCCTTGAGTCCATGCCTCTTTTGATACATGACAATATCCTGCCGGCTTTGGAAGCAGCAGCCTGACATTGCATGCTATTCTGTAGTCTGTGATCTACAAGTCACCCAGATCCTTCTCTACCAGTGACTCTGCCAGTTTAATCCCCCCTAAGACATACGATGCATGCAGGTTATTAGTACCCAGATGCATAACTTTACATTTATCCACATTGAACCTCATTTGCCAAGTGGAGGCCCAGACACTTAGTCTATCCAAGTCATCTTGTAACTTATGCACATCCTCTATATACACAGCCCCCCTCTATATACACAGCCCCCCTCTATATACACAGCCCCCCCCTCTATATACACATCCTCTATAGACTGTACCGTGCTACAAAGCTTGGTGTCATCTGCAAAGATAGAAACAGAGCTGTTATTACCATCCTCTATATATATACACAGCCCCCCTCTATATACACAGCCCCCCACTATATACACAGCCCCCCTCTATATACAGAGCTGTTAATACCATCCTCTATATCATTGATAAATAAATTAAACAACAGCGGTCCCAGTACTGAACCTTGGGGTACACCACTAATAACCGGGGACCAATCAGAGTACGAATCATTGACCACCACTCTCTGGGTACGATCCATGAGCCAGTGTTCAATCCAGTTACAAACTAAAATTTCCAAACCCAAAGACCTTAACTTACCTGTCAGACGTCTATGAGGGACAGTATCAAACGCTTTAGCAAAATCCAGAAACACTATATCCACAGCCATTCCTCTGTCAAGGCTTCTACTCACCTCTTCATAAAAGCAAATTAGATTGGTTTGACAACTTCTATCCTTAGAAGTTGTCAAACCAATCTAATTTGCTTTTATGAAGAGTGATTAGCCACTATGTGAATCAGTTAAGAGTGATTAGCCACTATGTGAATCAATATGGACAATGTTCCTTGAGTAAGAGATGATAAGTCATGATGAAGGTTCCAAGACCCCATTTTCCCTCCTTGATCAGTTCTTCATCTATATGAGGGAGCAGCAGTTGGTGACAGTTATGTTTCTTTTTAGTTGTTAATTTTGGATACATTTTTGAATGATACTTGTTTGTTACATTGTTTACTCTAATTCCCATATGGTCACAACCCCCTGGGGCGGGGGAGTCAGAGTCCTAACATCTTCATCAATCTCGTGTTGACACACAGACCTCTTGCACAGATTGTCCATCTTCTTTTCTCTTTATTTATTTAACTTCCACTTTATTGAGTCCATTGACCCTTTTAAAGGGGCAGTGTTGTCTCTTTGGTCAGTAATGGAGTGTGAGACAAGGGCTGTGATCATAGACAGTCATTAGAGCCATCGGCCTCATCTCCTTTGTTTTGTTAGTACAATGGCCGCTATTGTGTGGGGCTCATTGAATGTTGCTCTTATTGATCTTGGTGTAAAGGGTTTGGGGCTTCAGGTGAGAGTATTTCTTTTTGGTCTGAAGGGGGATTATCTGCATATGATAAATGGTTTCTGTGCAGGGTGGGAGTCGGCAGGAGAGTCCACAGAATGATTATCATCACAATAGAGAATCTGTAGTCCCACAGTATGTGCAGAGATACAGAGATGTCCAGGGTTCATGTAAGGTTTTTGTAATTTTTGTGATGACCTATCTTTAGCATTGGCCAACAATCTATGATCCATGGGGATTTGATCCCCAGAACATCAGTACGATGGCATTAATAACAATGTGGCTATGCCTGGTACTGCAGCTCAGCCCCAACACTTATTCCCAGCTATCTAAATTGATTGATACAGTAATAGTTTATTTGGAGATGTCTGGAGAATCAGACTTACATGGCCATACATTGATGGCTTGTTAGAGTTAGGTGGACAGAGGCTGAGGTAAAGTGAGTGATGTAGATAGAGGCTTAGGTACAGAGAGCAAGGTAGGTAGAGGCTGAGGTACAGAGAACAAGGTAGGTAGAGGCTGAGGTACAGAGAACAAGGTAGGTAGAGGCTGAGGTACAGAGAACAAGGTAGGTAGAGGCTGAGGTACAGAGAACAAGGTAGGTAGAGGCTGAGGTACAGAGAACAAGGTAGGTAGAGGCTGAGGTACAGAGAACAAGGTAGGTAGAGGCTGAGGTACAGAGAACAAGGTAGGTAGAGGCTGAGGTACAGAGAACAAGGTAGGTAGAGGCTGAGGTACAGAGAACAAGGTAGGTAGAGGCTGAGGTACAGAGAACAAGGTAGGTAGAGGCTGAGGTACAGAGAAAAAAGTAGGTAGAGGCTGAGGTAAATAAATAAAGGTAGATAGCGGCTGAGTTAAAAACAGTGAGGTAGATAAAGGCTGAGGTAAAGAGAGTAAGGTTGATAAACGCTGGGGTAAAGAGGGTTAGATAGATAAAGGATGGAGTAAAGAGAATGAGGTCAGTAGAGGCTGAGTTGAAATGTAAAGTCGATAGAGGCTAAAGTAAAGAAGGTAAAGTCGAGGGCCGAGGAAGAGGTTGAGGTAAATAGTGAGAGGAACAGAGGCTGAGGTAAAGAGAGTGAGGTACATATAAGAATATAGAGAATGAAGACTAGAGTGACATGAGGAGAAGAGAGTGAGATTGAGACTGAGGTAAAGAATGAGAGGTAGATAAAGACTGAGGTAAAGAGAGTGAGGTAGATAGTGACTGAGGTAAAGAGAGTGAGGTACATATAGTAAAATAGAGGATGAAGACTAGAGCGGCATGCAGTGAAGAGATGAAAGCTGAAGAGTATGAGGTAAAGAGGGAAAGATACTAAGGTACAGACTGTATGGGAGAGGAGGGGATATGGACATGGAAATACTCTGAGGTAAATGAGGTGATAAATAGAGAAGAGCTGGAGTAAAGGACAGGAGAGGGGCTGTCTCCTGTACAGCAGGTGGACATGTCTATAACCATTTCAGCTCCTGGTTGGGAAGTCAGGTGGTTGTTACACCCATATCCTGCAGAGAACAATAAGAGATCCAGAGATATTAGCGGAGAAGTTACACCATAATACCAACATATACCATAATACTAACACACTGGATATTTTTTGTAAATTATCTTCATTCAGATCTTTCCAGTATCGCAAGGTTTTGTTTACTTACTGAGAACATTGGCAGGGCGGTCTGGACTTCCAGGGTCACAAGTATATTGTAATAAAGCTGTTGGCATACTCCTCCATTACCCAGCATTCTTAGCTGCAGGGGGTCATTAATTAGTTGTCCTCGTCTATATACTGTACTATTTGCTTTGTATATATGTAACCATTTTTAGGGTTGGCTATTTGCATTATACATACACATCAGTATCTGCAGCTGTCGTGAGGCCACAAGTCCCAGCATGCACGCCGGGTAACCTCACAGCTGGATAGCCCCAGGCTGATGTATTGTTATATATGGGGTTGTATATTGGTCACTGACAGTAGTATCTGGCAACTGCTTCCTCCTCATTCAAAATGCATGAACCCTCGCCTGAGCCGTGCATGCATGTGTATTTGGGGATCAGGAGAGATAGCTGTCATTTTCAGATGTGATTTAGGGAACTATTTGATGATAAATGATTTCAGTAGAGGTCTCCTTTAACAGAATTGTAGCTGGTGCATTGTCGCTGGTGACTTAGCCCAACAAAAAATATTTGATGCTTACCCTATAGAAGATTATTGACTGTCTATGTATTGAGTGACTCTGCTCCTAGAGGGTGGAGCTCTGGCTCCTAGGGGGTGGTCTCAGCCACTGGACTCCTCCCTCTCTGATGTATTTTCCCCTAATAGAGCTTAATGATAGCACACCCCTGTACGTGGGGGTGGGCCCTCCGACTGTATTCATTACTCATTAATATTCTGATCCTGCTCCTTGTGTGCACTGAGACTGAACCGCTCAGCGTAAGATGTAAAGTTTAAGCAAACAAAATAAAAACTTTACGCCCAACATAAAATATCTTCCTGCCTAAAGACAATTAAAAGACCGAGAGAAGTTAATTGGATTTTCTAATGAATCCCCAAAGTTTCCACAGATCACAGCACTAATAATTATGTATGAGTTACTGATGATTCATTTGTATAAGAACTTTATTTATTCTTCATGTCAAGAAGGGGACATTCATGGGTTCATCCTGAGCCTCCTGGTTCATTATTATGATGCTAGGCTCCAGGGGCAATTTTTTTTTCTTTTCTTAAAACAGTCCTGGGCTATGTTGGGTGGCACATAACTTCCTACCTACACATACCCACGGCCATTAATTACCACCTTTTGTGAATGGGACCCAGAGATGGTGATTTACTGCTCTATGCTCTGATTTCATCTTAACTGGTATTTGATTGTTTAATAACATGTAAGGTAATCTAATGAATCAATGAATAATATATCAAAATAATAATAATAATTATAATAATAATAACAATGACAACAATGACAGAAACAAAAACAACAACAACACAACAATATTAATAATATCATCCCTGAGGGGATAGGGGTTAATCTAAAGTGTGTTTTTTTTCTTCTGCACAATAGTTTAAGGCCGTATTCATAGTGAAAAATCAAGGTTGGCTAATAGTAAAAGTATTATCCCTGGTAGTCTAGTGTGCTTTACATTCTACTCTCTATAATATTCCTGGTGGTCTAGTGGGCTTTACATGTTACTCACTAATATTCCAGGTGGTCTAGGGTGCTTTACATGTTAATCAATAATATCCCTGGTTGTCTAGTGTGCTTTATATGTTAATCAATAATATCCCTGGTGGACTAGTGTGCTTTACATGTTACTCACTAACATTTCTGGTGGTCTAAGGTGCATTACATGTTAATTAATAATATCACTGGTGGTCTAGTGTGCTTCACATGTTAATCACTAATATTCCTGGTGGTCTAGGGTGCTTTACATGTTAATCAATAATATCCCTGGTTGTCTAGTGTGCTTTATATGTTAATCAATAATATCCCTGGTGGACTAGTGTGCTTGACATGTTACTCACTAACATTTCTGGTGGTCTAAGGTGCTTTACATGTTAATTAATAATATCCCTGGTGGTCTAGTGTGCTTTGCATGTTAATCAATAATATTCCTGGTTGCCTAGTGTGCTTTATATGGTAATCAATAATATCCCTGGTGGTCTAGTGTGCTTTACATGTTACTCACTAATATTCCTGGTGGTCTAGGGTACTTCACATGTTAATCAATAATATCCCTGGTTGTCTAGTGTGCTTTATATGTTAATCAATAATATCCCTGGTGGACTAGTGTGTTTTACATGTTACTTACTAACATTCCTGATGGTCTAAGGTGCTTTATGTGTTAATTAATAATATCCCTGGTGGTCTAGTGTGCTTTACATGTTACTCACTAATATTCCTGGTGGTCTAGGGTGCGTTACATGTTAATCAATAATATCCCTGGTGGTCTAGTGTGCTTTATATGTTGATCAATAACATCCCTGATGGTCTAGTGTGCTTTACATGTTAATCACTAATATCCCTGGTGGTCTAGGGTGCTTAACATGTCAGTCAATAATTTTGCCAATGGACTATGTATTAGGCCTGTCTGTAGGCTTTTTTTCCTCATTCACTATAGTTAAGGGGGTATTACAGGCCAAAACTTTATATATATATATATATATATATATATATATATATATATATATATATATATATATATCTCAATCAACTGGCTCCGGAAAGTTAAGCAGATTTGTAAATGACTTCTATAGAAAAATCTTAATCCTTCCAATAGTTATTAGCTTCTGAAGTTGAGTTGTTGTTTTCTGTCTAACTGCTTTCTGATGACTCACGTCCCGGGAGCTGTGCAGTTCCTATGGGGATATTCTCCCATCATGCACAGCTCCCGGGACGTGACATCATCATTGAGCAGTTAGACAGAAAACTTCAGAAGCTAATAACTATTGGAAGGATTAAGATTTTTTAATAGAAGTCATTTACAAATCTGTTTAACTTTCCGGAGCCAGTTGATATATATATATATAAAAAAAAGGTTTTGCCTGGAATACCCCTTTAAGTCCCTCAGACAGCATAAGAATTCCTCTGTATAGCATTATTTATCTGGGCACACTATGGCTCTATTAATCAGGACATGGGTAAAAGCTTCAGCACTGTATAGCATTATTAATCTGGGCACAGGTATGGCAATGTTTATCTGGGCACACCATGGCTCTGTTTATTAGAGCACTGCATAGCACTGTTTATCAGGGCACATATGGTTTGTTTACTGGGCACATTATTTCACTTTTTGTCATGTCATAGTGTGGTATTACACTGGCGCTGTTTATTTATCGGTGTATTACACTATTTCTTACTAACCACAGTACAGCCAGGCTCATTGTATGGCAGGTTTTACAGGGGGTGGCGGTAAAGTCTAAATTCTGTAGATGATAAATACCGTATATACTCGAGTATAAGCCTACCCGAATATAAGCCGAGGCTCCTAATTTCACCCCAAAAACCCAGGAAAAGTTATTGACTTGACTATAAGCCTAGGGTGGGAAATACATCATCCCCCCATGTCATCATCCAGACCCCCGTCATCATCCCCCCCCCCCGCCTTCATCATCACCGCCTGTCAATCCCTTCATCAGTGGTCTTCAACCTGCGGACCTCCAGATGTTACAAAACTACAACTCCATGCATGCCGATGGCTGTCCGGGCATGCTGGGAGTTGTAGTTTTGCAACATCTGGAGGTTGAAGACCCCTGCGGCCTTCGTCATCATCCAGACACCCCCCCCCCCTTTAGTTTTCTACTCACCTCCCCTCGGTGGGAAGGAAGGGTGAGCTGGTCCAGGCCATCTATGCTGCAGGGACCATCCGGTGGGGAGGGTTAGACGTTCCGGGCTGTCCATTTTCACCGGGGGGGGGCTATTCTCCGCTCCGGGCCCGGCCCCGGACAAGTGACGTTGCTTTGACGACGACGCACAGGGACGTTCATGCGCGTCCCTGTGCGTCGTCGTCATAGCAACGTCACTAGTCCGGGGCAGTCCCGGAGCGTGGAGAAGAGGGCCCCCCCCGGTGAAAATGGACAGCCCGGAACGTCTAACCCTCCCCACCGGATGGTCCCTGCAGCATAGATGGCCCGGACCAGCTCACCCTTCCTTCCCAGCGAGGGGAGGTGAGTAGAAAACTAAAGGGGTGTCTGGATGATGACGAAGGCCGCAGTGGTCTTTAACCTGCGGACCTCCAGAGGTTTCAAAACTACAACTCCCAGCATGCCCGGACAGCCGATGGCTGTCCGGGCATGCTGGGAGTTGCAGTTTTGCAACATCTCTAGGTCCGCAGGTTGAAGACCACTGACAGGCGGAGAATTCACTTGAGTATAAGCCGAGGGGGGCGTTTTCAGCACGAAAAATTGTGCTGGAAAACTCGGCTTATACTCGAGTATATACTGCATATATTTAGGCTTCTTACTTTGTGTGTTACATTACTGGATTATATTATAATGGCTGTTTTATTTGATATATGGGATACATTTCTGTTCTATCAAACTTCCCTTCTTGCCCCTTGGGGCCCCTCCTCTGAATTTCGTAACACCCCCCCCCCCCCCACACACTCATACACTGGGGCTGGATGACCTGCCCATACTTGATGCCTCTCTCCAGCCTCATTGTCCAGAGCAGAATGTGAACAGACTCCTATACAGGCAGCGTGACAGGATCAGTGCGAGGAATTTATTGATACATTGTATCCAGTGGAAGAGCCGCAGTCTATGGGCCATTCTGTAGCCCCGAGCTATGCGCACTGGGTGAATGTTGCTGGTCCGGACTGGTTTACTGTGTGTTTAAAGGTTACGAAAACCTCTGGCTCTAATACAGGGTGCAGTGAATGAAGTCGTAGGACTAGAGGAGACAGGTCCTGGGAGCAGCCGGGCGGTGATATATGGACTGTCAGAAAAAGAGGCGACAACTTGTATCAAGGTAACAACTCTCTTAGTCCCTTCTCACGACTATTGTATCGATCGCAGGGACTTCAATAGTAAGTAAGACAATAGGGACTTAACAATGGTCAGCGACCGGGACTCTCTGTGACACTCTATCAGTGTTCACATGTATTGTTTCTCGGCTTCGTGCACATGTGACTGCTTGTGGGGTTGATTTTGGTGTAAATAAAAGGACAGTAAAAACTTTACAAATTAAAACATAACTTTTCTTAAAGGTAGCTAAAAAAACATATATCCCAAAAAGTCTTCTGAGGAGGTAGACTGTTGCCAGATGAAGCCAGGCTATACCAAACAATATCACAGTGTGCATGTAATGATAGTGTGGTGACTACGGTGTGGATACAAGTCTGTGGTGCCACTAATGGTGAGGGTGTAAGATAAAGTTTGTGACGCCAGGGCACTGTTAACCTCCATTGTCCAAGGATGAGATAGTTTCTTCTCGGCCAGGTGCGGGGTAATGAATACACCGAGGCAAGGTTATGGCTTCGTGCACATGTGACTGCTTGTGGGGTTGATTTTGGTGTAAATAAAAGGACAGTAAAAACTTTACAAATTAAAACATAACTTTTCTTAAAGGTAGCTAAAAAACATATATCCCAAAAAGTCTTCTGAGGAGGTAGACTGTTGCCAGATGAAGCCAGGTTTTACCAAACAATATCACAGTGTGCATGTAATGATAGTGTGGGGAGTACGGTGTGGATACAAGGCTGTGGTGCCACTAATGGAGAGCGTGTAAGATAAAGCTTGTGACGCCAGGGCACTGTTAACCTCCATTGTCCAAGGATGAGATCGTTTCTTCTCAGCCAGGTGCGGGGTAATGAATGCACCGATGCAAGGTTATGGCTTCGTGCACATGTGACTGCTTGTGTGGTTGATTTTGGTGTAAATAAAAAGGACAGTAAAAACTTTACAAATTAAAACATAACTTTTCTTAAAGGTAGCTAAAAACATATACCCCAAAAAGTCTTCTGAGGAGGTAGACTGTTGCCAGATGAAGCCAGGTTATACAAAACAATATCACAGTGTGCATGTAATGATAGTGTGGGGACTACGGTGTGGATACAAGGCTGCGGTGCCACTAATGGTGAGGGTGTAAGATAAAGTTTGTGACGCCAGGGCACTGTTAACCTCCATTGTCCAAGGATGAGATCGTTTCTTCTCAGCCAGGTGCGAGGTAATGAATACACCGATGCAAGGTTATGGCTTCGTGCACATGTGACTGCTTGTGTGGTTGATTTTGGTGTAAATAAAAAGGACAGTAAAAACTTTAAAAATTAAAACATATCTTTTCTTAAAAGTAGCTAAAAAACATATATCCCAAAAAGTCTTCTGAGGAGGTAGACTGTTGCCAGATGAAGCCAGGTTATACCAAACAATATCACAGTGTGCATGTAATGATAGTGTGGTGACTACGGTGTGGATACAAGGCTGCGGTGCCACTAATGGTGAGGGTGTAAGATAAAGTTTGTGACGCCAGGGCACTGTTAACCTCCATTGTCCAAGGATGAGATAGTTTCTTCTCGGCCAGGTGCGGGGTAATGAATGCACCGATGCAAGGTTACGGATAACTATCTTTAGATGACTAAATCATTGACAATACAAGCTTCATTGCAGAGGGATGTGCAGAGTGGGACCCGGGGGGCCTGTCGCCTTGCTGGGAGTTGTAGTTACTGTTGTCGCAGCTTTTAGATTACTAGCAGCCCACGCTGACTTGAGAGATATAACTTGACTGACTGAATGCGTGATTTTCCCCAAGAGCTTTGCCACTAGGTTTTGACATTGACCTGTGCGCCGGGGTCTTCCAGAGATGGGCAAGGCTGTAGTATTTTGAGATTTTCTTCTCCCTAGGCTTTTCCTCGCGGTGTCTGCACTCCACTGCTGAACTCCTTTCTTTAAAGGGGTACTCGGGCGCTTAGACATCTTATCCCCTATCCAAATGATAGGGAATAAGGTGCCTGATCGCGGGGGTCCCGCCGCTGGGGCCCCCATGATCTTGCACGCTGCACCCCGTTAAAATCAGTCCCCGGAGCGAGTTTACTCCGAGTCTGATTACTGTCGATCACGGGGCCGGAGCATTGTGACATCACGCCCCGATGTGACATCACGCTCCGCCCCCTCAATGCAAGCCTATGGGAGGGGGCGTGACAGCTGTAATGGGAGGCCCCGTGATCGACAGTAATCAGACCCAGAGGGAACACGCTCCGAGGACTGATTTTAACGGGGTGCGGCGTTCAAGATCACGGGGGTCCCCGGCGGCGGGACCCCCGCGATCAGGCATCTTATCCCCTATCCTTTGGATAGGGGATAAGATATCTAAGCGCTGGAGTACCCCATTAACAACTACTCCTCATAACTGAACTCTCCTTCTCTCCTAAACACTACATAAGGGCTAGGTTTAGGGGTCCCACATTGGGGCATCAGGGTCACCTGGTCACTGTGCCACAATCCCTTAAAGGTACAGTGCCTAAATATTAATGCATGACACAAAAATATATCACAGTATAACAGGTTAGACAATGGAGCAGTGGGCCCAACATAGAGACAGCAGGGATGCCCACAGGACAACCGTCCGCAATAGTCAATACTCTCCTTGGGTGTGCAAACAATAAAGACAAGGATACATACCAAGAAAGCATTTAAATGATCCCTGTTGTCACAAAAATTTATTATCCCAACGTGTTTCCTCCAATAATAATATCAGGGTTCATCAGGGGACTTATAGAGGATTATGCAACATATATGTTAGTGGTCTCCAACTGTATTATCCCAACGTGTTTTCTCCCATCACAATATCAGGGTTCATCAGGGGATTTATAGAGGATTATGCAACACATATATCAGTGGTCTCAAACTGTATTATCCCAACATGTTTCCTCCCATAACAATATCAGGGTTCATCAGGGGATTTATAGAGGATTATGCAATATATATATATATATATCACTGGTCTCAAACTGTATTATCCCAACGTGTTTCCTCCCATAACAATATCAGGGTTCATCAGGGGATTTATAGAGGATTATGCAACATATATATCAGTGGTCTCAAACTGTGGCTTTCCAGATTTTGCTAAACTTCAACTCCCAGCATGCCCGGACAGCCAATGGCTGTCCGGGTATGCTGGGAGTTGAAGTTTTGCAACAGCTGAAGGGCCACAGTCTGAGACCACTGATATATTTTAACAAAAATTACACACTCAGAGGAAGTAGCAATGGAGATAACATAGCATAGTACAGCAATGACTCAAATATCGTGTATAAGGATGGTCATAATGGTGGTCAATACCAATGGTCCTAAATAGGACCACTCACTCAGGTACCGTCCAGGGATGATGACAGGGGCTGTTGTACAGTTGAGGTTCGTGCATACTTTTGATCTGAAACCTGTGACTCTATGGTGCCCGCAAGGAGCATGCGCAGAGTAATCCATGGCAGCTGGGGATAGTAGTCTATACTAAGTCTTTTGTGGGGCCATGGATAGCTTTGTGACTGGCTAACCCTGTATAACCCCTTTGAGCCCGTGCAACTTTTGTAAACGGGGGTCTGCACAAGTGTAGGTAGTCCTAGACCCCAGGGGTACACTTTGGCGAGATGCCTAGTGTACCTGTGGGGACGTGAACTACAAATTCAATCCAGACACCTGGGTAAGTTGCAAAACAGGAGTTAACTTTGCTGGATGGTTAAGTGTTTGCAGAACAGTACTTGCACAGCTGTTCCCTCTTCTGACTAGACCATTCTCCTTTATGAAACAGGAACAAGATAGTTGAAGTGAATAGTCTGTTTGTCTTTTGTATATACTTAAAGGGGTATTCCACTGCTAGACATGTTGGTATCCCCTATCCAAAAGAGGGGGGGGGGGGTTCCGGCCACTGGGGACTCCACTCTGTTCTGGATGACTGGTAGTCACAGCCGTCACACCCCCTCCCATAGACATGAATAGAGGGGCCATGGTGTGACATCACGATCATGGAAACCCCAGGCTTCCATGACCGTAATGCCACGGTGCCGGCCTGGAGATCGCGGCCGGCCCCCCCGCGATCAGACATGTTGGATAGGGGATAACATGTCTAGAGGAGGAGTACCTCTTTAAATGTTGATGGGTTGACTATGTTCCTGGACTACGGAGTTGACTTTATACATGTCTATTATTGACCTGCACCCTGTGACTGTCCGGCTGTAGTAAAATGACAGGAATACAAGTCCCAGCATGCCTTGACATGTATTATCAATGGGCTTTGTGGACACTGAACTATTTATAGAGTTCACAGCTTGCAGACCACCACCGAGCCTAACAACAGTAAAGGTCCGCTCCATTGACCAGTCCTCATTGTCAGGTTAATGAATGTTACTTTGTGTGCACAGGATTGAACAAAACTCTTTCTATTTCCTACTGAGAACAGCACCACACTTGTCAATGGTTGTATCTGGTATTGCAGCCAGATGTGGTACTGTGTCTGGGAATAAATAAAACTAAAGACATAACAATGTATAACACATTATTCAATTATGACCTGATCTCATAATATTAAATACCACGGCAGGTTAACCCTTAGAGGGATGGTAATACTGGGCGGCGTCCCCTGTGACATCCGTAATGGGGTCTGTAATGGTGTTGTCACCAAATCTTCCCAGATATGGCACAAAATAAGAGGGTTAATACTAAGGTTTGTAAAAATAGACATAAGAGGAATAATCAGGATTTGGGTATTTGAGGCATCACATTGTGATACAAAACAAGAAAGCTTCATGTGTTATGTGATACGGGAGGAGAAGGTTCACATGTTCTGGTCTGATATCATATTCATCAAGACATAGTACACAGCCTCCGCCACGCGGTGTAACCAAAATACTGAAGGATATAAAGAGGAGCAAACATCACCTGCCATATACTACAATATAACTGATCACTACTGGAATAATCCAACATAAGTATTATAGCAGTTATATTCTTATATATAGGGAGCAGAATTATAGTAGTTATATTCTTGTATATATGAGGCAGTATTATAGTAGTTATATTCTTGTATATAGGAGGCAGTATTATAGTAGTTATATTCTTGTATATAGGAGCAGTATTATAGTAGTTATATTCTTGTATATAGGAGGCAGTATTATATTAGTTATATTCTTGTATATAGGAGACAGTATTATAGTAATTATATTCTTGTATATATGAGGCAGTATAATAGTAGTTATATTCTTGTATATAGGAGGCAGTATAATAGTAGTTATATTCTTGTATATAGGAGCAGTATTATAGTAGTTATATTCTTGTATATAGGAGCAGTATTATAGTAGTTATATTCTTGTATATAGGAGGCAGTATTATAGTAGTTATATTCTTGTATATAGGAGCAGTATTATAGTAGTTATATTCTTATTTATAGGGAGCAGAATTATAGTAGTTATATTCTTGTATATAGGAGCAGTATTATAGTAGTTATATTCCTGTATATAGGAGCAGTATTATAGTAGTTATATTCTTGTATATAGGAGCAGTATTATAGTAGTTATATTCTTGTATATAGGAGCAGTATTATAGTAGTTATATTCTTGTATATAGGGGCAGTATTATAGTAGTTATATTCTTGTATATAGGGGCAGTATTATAGTAGTTATATTCTTGTATATAGGAGCAGTATTATAGTAGTTGTCACGATGCCGGCTGGCAGGAGGTGGATCCTCTGTGCCAGAGATGGATTGGCGTGGACCGTGCTAGTGGACCGGTTCTAAGATACTACTGGTGTTCACCAGAGCCCGCCGCAAAGCGGGATGGTCTTGCTGCGGCGGTAGTAACCAGGTCGTATCCATTAGCAACGGCTCAACCTCTCTGACTGCTGAAGATAGGCGCGGTACAAGGGAGTAGACAAAAGCAAGGTCGGACGTAGCAGAAGGTCGGGGCAGGCAGCAAGGATCGTAGTCAGGGGCAACGGCAGGAGGTCTGGAACACAGGCTAGGAATACACAAGGGAACGCTTTCACTAGGCACAAGGGCAACAAGATCCGGCGAGGGAGTGCAGGGGAAGTGAGGTATACATAGGGAGTGCACAGGTGAAGACACTAATTGGAACCACTGCGCCAATCAGTGGCACAGTGGCCCTTTAAATCGCAGAGACCCGACGCGTGCGCGCCCTAGGGAGCGGGGCCGCGCGCGCCGGGACAGGACCGAGGGAGAGCGAGTCAGGTACGGAAGCCGGGGTGCGCATCGCGAGCGGGCGCCACCCGCATCGCGAATCGCATCCCGGCTGGAGGCGGTATCGCAGCGCACCCGGTCAGTGGATCTGACCGGGGCGCTGCCGTAGCGAGGATGTTGCGAGCGCTCCGGGGAGGAGCGGGGACCCGGAACGCTCGGCGTAACAGTACCCCCCCCCCTTGGGTCTCCCCCTCTTCTTAGAGCCTGCAACAGTGTTGCCACGGGATGGGGGTAAGTCTGTAATAAAGTCCATACCAATCAGAGACCAAGGCTGTTCGGGTACAGGCAGAGGATGAAGGAGACCAGCAGGCTTCTGGCGAGGAGTCTTATCCCGGGCACAGACAGTGCAGGCCCGCACAAAATCAACAACATCCGTCTCCAGAGTCGGCCACCAATAGAAACGAGAGATGAGTTGCAAGGATTTCTTGATGCCCGCATGGCCTGCGAGATGGGAGGAGTGACCCCATTTGAGGATTCCGAGGCGTTGGCGTGGAGAGACAAAGGTCTTCCCTGGAGGAGTTTGCCTGATGGAGGCTGGAGAAGTGGAGATCAGGCAGTCAGGAGGAATGATGTGTTGCGGAGAGAGCTCTACTTCCGAGGCATCCGAGGAACGAGAGAGAGCATCGGCCCTAATGTTCTTGTCGGCAGGGCGAAAGTGAATTTCAAAATTAAAATGGCCAAAGAACAGAGACCACCTGGCCTGGCGAGGATTCAGCCGTTGGGCAGACTGGAGATAGGAGAGATTCTTGTGATCGGTGTAAATGATAACTGTAAATTTTGATCCCTCCAGCAGATGCCTCCATTCCTCAAGTGCTAATTTAATGGCCAGTAGCTCTCGATCCCCGATGGAGTAGTTCCTCTCCGCCGGAGAGAAGGTCCTAGAAAAAAAACCACAAGTAACAGCATGCCCGGAAGAGTTTTTTTGTAGAAGGGCCGCTCCAGCTCCCACTGAGGAGGCATCCACCTCCAATAGGAAGGGTTTAGATGGGTCAGGTCTGGAGAGCACGGGAGCAGAAGAAAAGGCAGACTTGAGCTGTTTAAAAGCGTCTTCCGCTTGAGGAGGCCAGGACTTAGGATTGGCATTCTTCTTGGTTAAAGCCACGATAGGAGCCACAATGGTGGAAAAATGTGGAATAAATTGTCTGTAATAATTGGCGAACCCCAAAAAACGTTGGATAGCACGGAGTCCGGAGGGGCGTGGCCAATCTAAGACGGCAGAGAGTTTATCTGGATCCATTTGTAGTCCCTGGCCAGAGACCAAGTATCCTAGGAAAGGAAGAGATTGACATTCAAACAGACATTTCTCCATTTTGGCATAAAGTTGATTGTCTCGAAGTCTCTGAAGAACCATGCGGACATGCTGGCGGTGTTCTTCTAAGTTGGCAGAAAAAATCAGAATATCGACCAGATACACAACAACACAGGAATATAAGAGATCACGAAAAATTTCATTAACAAAGTCTTGGAAGACGGCAGGGGCGTTGCACAGGCCAAAGGGCATGACCAGATACTCAAAGTGTCCATCTCTAGTGTTAAATGCCGTTTTCCATTCGTCCCCCTCCCTGATGCGGATGAGATTATAAGCACCTCTTAAGTCCAGTTTGGTAAAGATGTGGGCACCTTGGAGGCGATCAAAGAGTTCAGAGATAAGAGGTAGGGGGTAGCGGTTCTTTACCGTGATTTTATTAAGTCCGCGGTAGTCAATGCAAGGACGTAGGGAGCCATCTTTCTTGGACACAAAGAAAAATCCAGCTCCGGCAGGAGAGGAGGATTTGCGGATAAACCCCTTTTTTAAATTTTCCTGGATGTACTCAGACATAGCAAGAGTCTCTGGAGCAGACAGAGGATAGATTCTGCCCCGGGGTGGAGTAGTGCCCGGGAGGAGGTCAATAGGACAATCATAAGGCCTGTGAGGAGGTAAAGTCTCAGCTTGTTTTTTGCAAAATACGTCAGCATAGTCCATATAGGCCTTAGGGAGACCGGTTACAGGGGGAACCACAGGGTCACGGCAGGGAGTACTGGGAACCGGTTTAAGGCAGTCCTTGAAACAAAAGGTACCCCAGCTCTTGATCTCTCCTGTGGACCAATCAAGGGTAGGGGAATGGCGTTGAAGCCATGGTAGTCCAAGGAGAATTTCGGAAGTGCAATTGGGGAGGACCAAAAACTTAATTTTTTCGTGATGAGGTCCGATGCACATTAGGAGGGGTTCCGTGCGGTAACGCACGGCACAGTCCAATCTTTCATTGTTAACGCAATTGATGTAGAGGGGTCTGGCGAGACTGGTCACTGGGATGTTGAACCTGTTGATGAGAGAGGCCAAAATAAAGTTTCCTGCAGATCCGGAATCCAAGAAGGCCATAGTAGAGAAGGAGAAGGTAGAGGCAGATATCCGCACAGGCACAGTAAGACGTGGAGAAGCAGAGTTGACATCAAGGACTGTTTCACCTTTGTGCGGAGTCAGCGTACGTCTTTCCAGGCGGGGAGGACGGATAGGACAATCCTTCAGGAAGTGTTCGGTACCGGCACAGTACAGGCAGAGATTCTCCATGCGGCGTCGTGTCCTCTCTTGAGGTGTCAGGCGAGACCGGTCAACTTGCATAGCCTCCACGGCGGGAGACACAGGAACGGATTGCAGAGGACCAGAGGAGAGAGGAGCCGGGGAGAAAAAACGCCTCGTGCGAACAAAGTCCATATCCTGGCGGAGCTCCTGACGCCTTTCGGAAAAACGCATGTCAATGCGAGTGGCTAGATGAATGAGTTCATGTAGGTTAGCAGGGATTTCTCGTGCGGCCAGAACATCTTTAATGTTACTGGATAGGCCTTTTTTAAAGGTCGCGCAGAGGGCCTCATCATTCCAGGATAATTCGGAAGCAAGAGTACGGAATTGTATGGCGTACTCGCCAACGGAAGAATTACCCTGGACCAGGTTCAGCAGGGCAGTCTCAGCAGAAGAGGCTCGGGCAGGTTCCTCAAAGACACTACGAATTTCCGAGAAGAAGGAGTGTACAGAGGCAGTGACGGGGTCATTGCGGTCCCAGAGCGGTGTGGCCCATGACAGAGCTTTTCCAGACAGAAGGCTGACTACGAAAGCCACCTTAGACCTTTCAGTAGGAAACTGGTCCGACATCATCTCCAAGTGCAGGGAACATTGTGAAAGAAAGCCACGGCAAAACTTAGAGTCCCCATCAAATTTATCCGGCAAGGATAGTCGTAGGCTGGAAGCGGCCACTCGCTGCGGAGGAGGTGCAGGAGCTGGCGGAGGAGATGATTGCAGAAGCTGTGGTAGTAGCTGCTTTAGCATCTCGGTCAGTTGAGACAGCTGATGGCCTTGTTGCGCTATCTGTTGTGACTGCTGGGCGACCACCGTGGTGAGGTCGGCGACAACTGGCAGAGGTACTTCAGCGGGATCCATGGCCGGATCTACTGTCACGATGCCGGCTGGCAGGAGGTGGATCCTCTGTGCCAGAGAGGGATTGGCGTGGACCGTGCTAGTGGACCGGTTCAAAGATACTACTGGTGTTCACCAGAGCCCGCCGCAAAGCGGGATGGTCTTGCTGCGGCGGTAGTAACCAGGTCGTATCCACTAGCAACGGCTCAACCTCTCTGACTGCTGAAGATAGGCGCGGTACAAGGGAGTAGACAAAAGCAAGGTCGGACGTAGCAGAAGGTCGGGGCAGGCAGCAAGGATCGTAGTCAGGGGCAACGGCAGGAGGTCTGGAACACAGGCTAGGAATACACAAGGGAACGCTTTCACTAGGCACAAGGGCAACAAGATCCGGCGAGGGAGTGCAGGGGAAGTGAGGTATACATAGGGAGTGCACAGGTGAAGACACTAATTGGAACCACTGCGCCAATCAGTGGCGCAGTGGCCCTTTAAATCGCAGAGACCCGGCGCGCGCGCCCTAGGGAGCGGGGCCGCGCGCGCCGGGACAGGACCGAGGGAGAGCGAGTCAGGTACGGAAGCCGCGAATCGCATCCCGGCTGGAGGCGGTATCGCAGCGCACCCGGTCAGTGGATCTGACCGGGGCGCTGCCGTAGCGAGGATGTTGCGAGCGCTCCGGGGAGGAGCGGGGACCCGGAGCGCTCGGCGTAACAGTAGTTATATTCTTATATATAGGAGCAGTATTATAGTAGTTATATTCTTGTATATAGGGAGCAGAATTATAGTAGTTATATTCTTGTATATAGGAGGCAGTATTATAATAGTTGTATTCTTGTATATAGGAGGCAGTATTATAGTAGTTATATTCTTGTATATAGGAGCAGTATTATAGTAGTTATATTCTTGTATATAGGAGCAGTATTATAGTAGTTATATTCTTGTATATAGGAGCAGTATTATGGTAGTTATATTCTTGTATATAGGAGCAGTATTATAGTATTACATTCTTGTATATAGGAGCAGTATTATAGTAGTTATATTCTTGTATATAGGAGCAGTATTATAGTAGTTATGTTCTTGTATATAGGAGCAGTATTATGGTAGTTGTATTCTTGTATATAGGAGCAGTATTATAGTAGTTATATTCTTGTATATAGGGGGCAGTATTATAGTAGTTATATTCTTGTATATAGGAGGCAGTATTATAGTAGTTATATTCTTGTATATGGGAGCAGTATTATAGTAGTTATATTCTTGTATATAGGAGCAGTATTATAGTAGTTATATTCTTGTATATAGGAGCAGTATTATAGTAGTTATATTCTTGTATATAGGAGCAGTATTATAGTAGTTATGTTCTTGTATATAGGAGCAGTATTATAGTAGTTATATTCTTGTATATAGGAGCAGTGTCACGATTCGGCTTACGGGTTGTGGATCCGCTGTGTCAGCGAGGGATTGGCGTGGACCGTGCTAGTGGACCGGTTCTAAGAGGCTACTGGTTTTCACCAGAGCCCGCCGCAAAGCGGGATGGTCTTGCTGCGGCAGTAGCAACCAGGTCGTATCCACTAGCAACGGCTCAACCTCGCTGACTGCTGAGAAGGCGTGGGACAGAAGGACAAGGCAGAGGCAAGGTCAGACGTAGCAGAAGGTCGGGGGCAGGCGGCAAGGTTCGTAGTCAGGATGGATAGCAGAAGTTCAGGTACACAGGCTTTGGACACACTAAACGCTTTCACTGGCACAAGGCAACAAGATCCGGCAAGGGAGTGCAAGGGAGGAGATCAGATATAGCCAGGGAGCAGATGGAAGCCAATTAAGCTAATTGGGCCAGGCACCAATCATTGGTGCACTGGCCCTTTAAGTCTCAGAGAGCTGGCGCGCGCGCGCCCTAGAGAGCGGAGCCGCGCGCGCCAGCACAAGACAGCAGGGGACCGGGACGGGTAAGTGACCTGGGATGCGATTCGCGAGCGGGCGCGTCCCGCTGTGCGAATCGCATCCCCGACGGCCATGACAGTACAGCGCTCCCGGTCAGCGGGACTGACCGGGGCGCTGCAGGGAGAAAGACGCCGTTGGCGCTCCGGGGAGGAAGACGCCGTGAGCGCTCCGGGGAGGAGCGGGGACCCGGAGCGCTAGGCGTAACAGTACCCCCCCCCTTAGGTCTCCCCTTCTCTTTGTCCGGTAACTGCCTCCCCTGGGATGAGGACACCGGGAAAGAATGGAGGGATTCCTCAACGGCAGGCAGTACAGCAGGAGTGGGAATGGGGAGGGAGGGCAGAGGGCGAGGCCTGGCACGGGGCAGTGTGACACCAGGACGGGGGCCATGAGGAGGCACAGAGGCTTGCCTGACGGGACTGGGAGGGGGGGAGAGGCACTTCCTGTGGCAGGCAGAGTCCCAGTACTTGATCTCCCCGGTGGTCCAATCAAGGGTGGGCGAATGAAGCCGGAGCCATGGCAGACCGAGGAGGACCTCAGAGGTACAGTTGGGGAGAACGAAGAGCTCAATCCTTTCGTGGTGGGGTCCAATGCACATTAAGAGGGGTTTTGTGCGGTAACGCACGGTGCAATCCAATCTGACTCCGTTGACCGCGGAAATGTAGAGCGGCTTGACGAGACGGGTCACCGGGATGCAGAATTTATTCACAAACGACTCCAAAATAAAATTTCCAGAGGCACCAGAGTCCAAGCAGGCCACGGCTGAGAGGGAGGAGTTGGCTGAAGGAGAAATCCGCACGGGCACCGTGAGACGTGGAGAAGCAGACTTAGAGCCAAGAGACGCCACACCCACGTGAGCTGGGTGCGTGCGTGCATTTCCCAGGCGTGGAGGACGGATAGGGCAATCCACCAAGAAATGCTCGGTACTGGCACAGTACAGACAGAGATTTTCTTCTCTACGGCGATTCCTCTCTTCCTGGGTCAGGCGAGACCGATCCACTTGCATGGCCTCCTCGGCGGGAGGCCCAGGCGTAGACTGCAAAGGATGCTGTGGGAGAGGTGCCCAGAGATCTAAGTCTTTTTCCTGGCGGAGCTCTTGGTGTCGCTCAGAAAAACGCATGTCAATGCGGGTAGCCAAATGGATGAGTTCTTGGAGGTTGGCAGGAATCTCTCGTGCGGCCAGCACATCCTTGATGCGACTGGATAGGCCTTTTTTAAAGGTCGCGCAGAGAGCCTCGTTATTCCATGATAACTCGGAAGCAAGAGTACGAAATTGGATGGCGTACTCGCCCACTGAAGAATTACCCTGGACCAGGTTCAACAGGGCAGTCTCGGCAGAAGAAGCTCGGGCTGGCTCCTCGAAGACACTCCGGACTTCAGCGAAGAAGGACTGGACTGTGGCTGTGGCAGGATCATTGCGGTCCCAGAGCGGTGTGGCCCAAGACAAGGCCTTTCCTGAAAGAAGGCTCACTACGAACGCCACCTTAGACCGTTCTGTAGGAAACAAGTCCGACAACATCTCCATATGCAGGGAACACTGAGACAAAAATCCACGGCAGAGTTTAGAGTCCCCATCAAATTTGTCCGGCAGGGACAAGCGGAGGTTAGGAGCGGCCACTCGCTGCGGAGGAGGTGCAGGAGCTGGCGGAGGAGATGGTTGCTGCTGTAGCAGAGGCAGAAGTTGCTGTAACATGGCGGTCAACTGCGACAGCTGCTGTCCTTGTTGGGCAATCTGCTGCGATTGCTGAGCGACCACCGTGGGAAGATCAGCGAGACTTGGCAGCGGCACCTCAGCGGGATCCATGGCCGGATCTACTGTCACGATTCGGCTTACGGGTTGTGGATCCGCTGTGTCAGCGAGGGATTGGCGTGGACCGTGCTAGTGGACCGGTTCTAAGAGGCTACTGGTTTTCACCAGAGCCCGCCGCAAAGCGGGATGGTCTTGCTGCGGCAGTAGCAACCAGGTTGTATCCACTAGCAACGGCTCAACCTCGCTGACTGCTGAGAAGGCGTGGGACAGAAGGACAAGGCAGAGGCAAGGTCAGACGTAGCAGAAGGTCGGGGGCAGGCGGCAAGGTTCGTAGTCAGGATGGATAGCAGAAGTTCAGGTACACAGGCTTTGGACACACTAAACGCTTTCACTGGCACAAGGCAACAAGATCCGGCAAGGGAGTGCAAGGGAGGAGATCAGATATAGCCAGGGAGCAGATGGAAGCCAATTAAGCTAATTGGGCCAGGCACCAATCATTGGTGCACTGGCCCTTTAAGTCTCAGAGAGCTGGCGCGCGCGCGCCCTAGAGAGCGGAGCCGCGCGCGCCAGCACAAGACAGCAGGGGACCGGGACGGGTAAGTGACCTGGGATGCGATTCGCGAGCGGGCGCGTCCCGCTGTGCGAATCGCATCCCTGACGGCCATGACAGTACAGCGCTCCCGGTCAGCGGGACTGACCGGGGCGCTGCAGGGAGAAAGACGCCGTTGGCGCTCCGGGGAGGAAGACGCCGTGAGCGCTCCGGGGAGGAGCGGGGACCCGGAGCGCTAGGCGTAACAAGCAGTATTATAGTAGTTATATTCTTGTATATAGGAGCCAGTATTATAGTAGTTATATTCTTGTATATAGGAGCCAGTATTATAGTAGTTATATTCTTGTATATAGGAGCAGTATTATAGTAGTTATATTCTTGTATATAGGAGGAAGTATTATAGTAGTTATATTCTTGTATATAGGAGCAGTATTATAGTAGTTATATTCTTGTATATAGGGGCAGTATTATAGTAGTTGTATTCTTGTATATAGGAGCAGTATTATAGTAGTTATATTCTTGTATATAGGAGCAGTATTATAGTAGTTATATTCTTGTATATATAGGAGGCAGTATTATAGTAGTAATATTCTTGTATATAGAAGCAGTATTATAGTAGTTATATTCTTGTATATAGGAGCAGTATTATAGTACTTATATTCTTGTATATAGGAGGCAGTATTATAGTAGTAATATTCTTGTATATAGAAGCAGTATTATAGTAGTTGTATTCTTGTATATAGGAGCAGTATTATAGTACTTACATTCTTGTATATATAGGAGGCAGTCTTATAGTAGTAATATTCTTGCATATAGAAGCAGTATTATAGTAGTTATATTCTTGTACATAGGAGCAGTATTATAGTAGTTATATTCTTGTATATAGGAGCAGTATTATAGTAGTTATATTCTTGTATATAGGAGGCAGTATTATAGTAGTTATATCCTTGTATATAGGAGTAGTATTATAGTAGTTATATCCTTGTATATAGGAGGCAGTATTATAGTAGTTATATTCTTGTATATAGGAGCAGTATTATAGTAGTTATATTCTTGTATATAGGAGCAGTATTATAGTAGCTATATTCTTGTAGATAGGAGCAGTATTATAGTAATTATATTCTTGTATATAGAAGCAGTATTATAGTAGTTATATTCTTGTATATAGGAGACAGTATTATAGTAGTTATATTCTTGTATATAGGAGCAGTATTATAGTAGTTATATTCTTGTATATAGGAGCAGTATTATAGTAGTTATATTCTTGTATATATAGGAGGCAGTATTATAGTAGTAATGTTCTTGTATATAGAAGCAGTATTATAGTAGTTATATTCTTATACATAGGGGACAGTATTATCGCAGTTATTTTCTTGTACATGGGAGATTGTTTCTTCCCCTTCTTCCTGTTTTCCTGTCGGTAATAGATTTTATGACTTCTGTACTTTGGTCCTTGTGTCTGATTTTTTTCCTATGTTCCTCTGTAGTGCGGTGATGTAATATCTGTTTAGGCCGTTGTTGTGTTTTCCTCTTGTCCTGACTGAGATTCTCTATATTTCATTCCTCCTGTATTCGGGAACCTGAGGTAAATATAGCGTCTCATTACTCCTGTTGTACAGGTTAGGTTATGCTTACATCACGCTATGCGAACACATTTGGCCTATGGCGCACATTGGCGGTATACCTCAATACCTCAGGGACATCAATAGATGGGAAACCTATTTATTGCCAGTTGTATCTCAGGTTAAATTTGAAGGTTTGGTGGAACAAGGTGGAAGGAACAAGGATAGAACCAGATACGTTTTTACAGATAAGCGAGGGATTATCTTCCTGGGCCCAAATTTAAAATCTGTACTTGGCCCCCAATGATGATAAATTCTATGAAGAAAACTATCTTCAGGATTGTTAGTCATGTGGTCAGGACTTCTGACTATTTTGTAGGACGTCATCGGTTTCTTCTTAATTTGGGGAGATTTATCAAAACCTGTCCAGAGGAAAAATTGCTGTTTTGCCCATAGCAACCAATCAGATCGCTGCTTTCATTTTTCACAGGCCTTTTCAAAAATGAAAGCAGTGATCTGATTGGTTGCTATGGGCAACTTTTTCCTCTTCACAGGTTTTAATGCCCAGTTGCCCATAGCAACCAATCTGATAGCTGCTTTCATTTTCCACAGGCCTTTTCAAAAATGAAAGCAGCTGATTGGTTGCTATGGGCAACTGGGCAACTTAAAACCTGTGAAGAGGAAAAAGTTACCCATAGCAACTAGAGATGAGCGAGTTTACAGTAAATTCGATTCGTCACGAACTTCTTGGCTCGGCAGTTGATGACTTATCCTGCATAAATTAGTTCAGCCTTCAGGTGCTCCGATGGGCTGGAAAAGGTGGATACAGTCCTAGGAGACTCTTTCCTAGGACTGTATCCACCTTTCCCAGCCCACGGAAGCACCGGAAAGCTGAACTAATTTATGCAGGATAAGTCATCAACTGCCGAGCTGAGAAGTTCGTGACGAATCGAATTTACTGTAAATTCGCTCATCTCTAATAGCAACCAATCAGATCGCTGCTTTCATTTTCCACAGGCCTTTTCAAAAATGAAAGCAGTGATCTGATTGGTTGCTATGGGCATCTGGGCAACTTAAAACCTGTGAAGAGGAAAAAGTTGCCCATAGCAACCAATCAGATCGCTGCTTTCATTTTTAAAAAGGCCTGTGGAAAATGAAAGCAGCGATCTGATTGGTTGCTATGGGCAACTGGTCAACTTTTCCTCTGGACAGGTTCTGATAAATCTCCCCCATTGTCTATAGCAGTGTTTCCCAACCAGGGTGCCTCCAGGTGTTGCAAAACTACAACTCCCAGCATGCCTGGACAGCCAAAGGCTGTCCAGGCATGCTGGGAGTTGTAGTTTTGCAACATCTGGAGGTACCCTGGGTTGGGAAACACTGGTCTATAGGGTTTGTCTCCTCATACTGGAAGATGTAGCATGGACGGTGAATCTTCATAGGCCACTGTTACTCTTTCGGGATTCCTTGCCATTGTACTTTCCAATGGTTGTATCAATAAGGAACCCCCCAAAATTTATAGACACATCGGGACATTGTACGGACTTGAACCTTGGATCAGTATCCGTGAGATTCCATTGTGGAAACCTGTTTTGTCACATTGCCAACGGTGTAAAATACATTTACAGTTTTACTCTTTTATGACAACAAACAGTCCGGTGAGAAATTCTCTTACACATTATCCGTCCTTCTACAGAAGAGTGAAGTGTTACCGGGAAGATGACGGCCACGAGTCAGAGCAAGTATGGTGAGAATTCTACGAGGGGAAACAAGTGCAGCAGGAACCCATTCAACAGCATCAAGGTAAAGGTGGATAGATGATAGATAGATCAATAGATATGAGATAGATAGATAGATAGATAGATATGAGATAGATAGATATGAGATAGATAGATAGGAGATAGATATGTGATAGATAGATAGATAGATAGATGATAGGTTGATGTGAGATAGATAGATAGATAGATAGATAGATAGATAGATAGATACAAGATAGATATAAGATATATACACTGCTCAAAAACATAAAGGGAACACATAACCAACACAATGTAACTCCAAGTCACTGACACTTGTGTGAGATCCCACTGTCCACTCAGGAAGAACACTGATTGACAATCAATTTCACATGGAACAGACAACAGGTGGAAATTATAGGCACTTAGAAAGACACCCCCAATAAAGGAGTGGTTCTGCAGGCGGTGACCACAGACCACTTCTCAGTTCCTATGCTTCCTGGCTGATGTTTTGGTCACTTTTGAATGCTGGAAGTGCTTTCACTCTAGTGGTAGCATGAGACGGAGTCTACAACCCACACAAGTGGTTCAGGTAGTGCAGCTCATACAGGATGGCACATCAATGCGAGCTGTGGCAAGAAGGTTTGCTGTGTCTGTCAGCGTAGTGTCCAGAGCATGGAGGTGCTACCAGGAGACAGCCCAGTACATCAGAAGACGTGGAGGAGGCCGTGGAAGGGCAAAAACCCAGCAGCAGGACCGCTACCTCCGCCTTTGTGCAAGGAGGAGCAGGAGAAGCACTGCCAGAGCCCTGCAAAATGACCTCCAGCAGGCCACAAATGTGCATGTGTCCACTCAAACGGTCAGAAACAGACTCCATGAGGGTGGTATGAGGGCCCGACATCCACAGGTGGGGGTTGTGCTTACAGGCCAACACCGTGTAGGACGTTTGGCATTTGCCAGAGAACACCAAGATTGGCAAATTCACCACTGGGGCCCTGTGCTCTTCACAGATGAAAGCAGGTTCACACTGAGCAAATGTGACAGACGTGAGAGAGTCTGGAGACGCCGTGTAGAACGTTCTGCTGCCTGCAACATCCTCCAGCATGACTGGTTTGGTGGTGGGTCAGTAATGGTGTGGGGTGGCATTTCTTTGGGGGGGCACACAGCCCTCCATGTGCGTGCCAGAGGTAGCCTGACTGCCATTAGGTACCGAGATGAGATCCTCAGACCCCTTGTGAGACCATATGCTGGTGCGGATGGGCCCCTGGTTCCTCCTAATACAAGACAATGCTAGACCTCATGTGGCTGGAGTGTGTCAGCAGTTCCTACAAAAGGAAGGCATTGATGCTATGGACTGGCCGCCCGTTCCCCTGAATCCGATTGAGCACATCTGGGACGTCTCGCTCCATCCACCACAGACTGTCCAGGAGTTGGCAGATGCTTTAGTCCAGGTCCGGGAGGACATCCCTCAGGAGACCATCCTCCACCTCATCAGGATCATGCCCAGGCATTGTAGGGAGGTCATACGGGCATGTGGAGGCCACACACACTACTGAGCCTCATTGGGACTTGTATTAAGGACATTACATAAAGTTGGATCAGCCTGTAGTGTGGTTTTCCACTGTGATTTTGAGTGTGACTCCATATCCAGACCTCCAGGGGTTGATACCTTTGATTCCCATTGATATATTTTGTGTGATTTTGTTGTCACATTCAACTATGTAAAGACGAAAGTATTTCATACGATTAGTTCATTCATTCAGATCTAGGATGTGTTATCGCAGTGTTCCTGTTACGCCGAGCGCTCCGGGTCCCCGCTCCTCCCCGGAGCGCTCGCAGCATCCTCTCATTCGCAGCGCCCCGGTCAGACCTGCTGACCGAGTGCGCTGCAATATCTCTCCCAGCCGGGATGCGATTCGCGACGCGGGAGGCGCCCGCTCGCGATGCGCGTCCCGGCTCCCGTACCTGACCCGTTCCCCGTCTGTCTTGTCCCGGCGCGCGCGGCCCCGCTCCTTAGGGCGCGCGCCTGCCGGGTCTCTGCAATTTAAAGGGCCACTGCGCCACTGATTGGCGCAGCAGGCCTAATCAGTGTTATCACCTGTGCACTCCCTACTTATACCTCACTTCCCCTGCACTCCCTCGCCGGATCTTGTTGCCATTGTGCCAGTGAAAGCGTTCCCTTGTGTGTTCCTAGCCTGTGTTCCAGACCTCCTGCCGTTGCCCCTGACTACGATCCTTGCTGCCTGCCCTGACCTTCTGCTACGTCCGACCTTGCTATTGTCTACTCCCTTGTACCGCGCCTATCTTCAGCAGTCAGAGAGGTTGAGCCGTTGCTGGTGGATACGACCTGATTGCTACCGCCGCTGCAAGACCATCCCGCTTTGCGGCGGGCTCTGGTGAATACCAGTAGTGACTTAGAACTGGTCCACCAACATGGTCCACGCCAATCCCTCTCTGGCACAGAGGATCCACCTCCAGCCAGCCGAATCGTGACAGTTCCCTTTATGTTTTTTGAGCAGTGTAGATATATAGATAGGAAATAGATATATATAAGATAGATATAAGATATATTTACACTAATGCACAAAAATCAATAAAAGTGACATATTCGGCTATGCTGCACCTGCGATCCAGTAGATAACCTGATATTGAATAAAGCGGTATGAAACGTTTCAGTAGATTGTGGATATGCAGAGAATGCAGGAGACCCAGACCGTCTTGTTCTACAGGTAACAGAGTCCACACTGCGCAGAGACGTCTTTGTCCTACACACATGAACTCTCGTATGTCACTTCTGGGTCTTGTATAAAGATCTTTTTGAATTCCTTGTATAACAATTTAAGATGTTAAATAACAGTCTAAGCCTTGTGTAACAAGTTCCACCTGAGGGTCATAAAGAGCTGAGAAAATACCTGGCACCATTATCACGAGAGAAGACAATGGCTCCACCCCAGTCACTGAGATCAGCATAACACAGATTATACTCACTATTCTGCTGGTGAGGTCACTGTGTACATACATTACATTATTTATCCTGTACTGATCCTGAGTTATATCCTGTATTATACTCCAGAGCTGTACTCACTATTCTGCTGGTGAGATCACTGTGTACATACATTACATTACTTATCCTGTACTGATCCTGAGTTATATCCTGTATTATACTCCAGAGCTGTACTCACTATTCTGCTGGTGAGGTCACTGTGTACATACATTACATTACTTATCCTGTACTGATCCTGAGTGTCACGATGCCGGCTGGCAGGTAGTGGATCCTCTGTGCCAGAGAGGGATTGGCGTGGACCGTGCTAGTGCATCGGTTCTAAGTCACTACTGGTTTTCACCAGAGCCCGCCGCAAAGCGGGATGGTCTTGCTGCGGCGGTAGTGACCAGGTCGTATCCACTAGCAACGGCTCAACCTCTCTGACTGCTGAAGATAGGCGCGGTACAAGGGAGTAGACAGAAGCAAGGTCGGACGTAGCAGAAGGTCGGGGCAGGCAGCAAGGATCGTAGTCAGGGGCAACGGCAGGAGGTCTGGAACACAGGCTAGGAACACACAAGGAAACGCTTTCACTGGCACAATGGCAACAAGATCCGGCGAGGGAGTGAAGGGGAAGTGAGGTATAAATAGGGAGTGCACAGGTGAACACACTAATTGGAACCACTGCGCCAATCAGCGGCGCAGTGGCCCTTTAAATCGCAGAGACCCGGCGCGCGCGCGCCCTAGGGAGCGGGGCCGCGCGCGCCGGGACAGGACAGACGGAGAGCGAGTCAGGTACGGGAGCCGGGATGCGCATCGCGAGCGGGCGCTACCCGCATCGCGAATCGCATCCCGGCTGGAGACGGTATCGCAGCGCACCGGGTCAGTGGAGCTGCCCGGAGCGCTGCGGTAGCGAGAGAGAAGCGAGCGCTCCGGGGAGGAGCGGGGACCCGGAGCGCTCGGCGTAACAGTACCCCCCCCCCTTGGGTCTCCCCCTCTTCTTAGAGCCTGAGAACCTGAGGAGCAGACTTTTGTCTAGGATGTTGTCCTCAGGTTCCCAGGATCTCTCTTCAGGTCCACAGCCCTCCCAATCCACTAAAAAGAACCTTTTTCCTCTGACCGTCTTGGAGGCCAGTATCTCTTTCACTGAGAAGACGTCAGAAGAACTGGAGACAGGAGTGGGAGAAACTAATTTGGGAGAGAAACGGTTGATGATGAGTGGTTTAAGAAGAGAGACATGAAAGGCATTAGGAATACGGAGAGAAGGAGGAAGAAGAAGTTTGTAAGAGACAGGATTAATTTGGCACAAGACTTTGAAAGGACCAAGATAGCGTGGACCCAGTTTGTAACTGGGGACACGAAAGCGGACATATTTAGCGGAGAGCCATACCTTGTCTCCGGGAGCAAAAATGGGGATTTGGAGGAAGATTCAGAGACTCTAAAGTTATACGAGAATTCGGCCCATGGTAGAAGATCTGCCCAATCATCCTGGCGGGAGGAAACAAAATGTCGTAAATAATCACCCAAGACCTGGTTAATTCTTTCTACTTGTCCATTGGATTGAGGATGATATGCAGAAGAAAAGTTTAATTTAATCTTGAGTTGTTTACAGAGAGCCCTCCAGAATTTTGACACGAATTGGACGCCTCTATCCGAGACTATCTGTGTGGGCAACCCGTGAAGACGAAAAATGTGTACAAGAAATTGTTTAGCCAACTGAGGCGCTGAAGGAAGACCAGGAAGAGGGATGAAATGTGCCATCTTGGAGAATCGATCAACGACCACCCAAACAACAGTGTTGCCACGGGATGGGGGTAGGTCTGTAATAAAATCCATACCAATCAGAGACCAAGGCTGTTCAGGGACAGGCAGAGGATGAAGAAAACCAGCGGGCTTCTGGCGAGGAGTCTTATCCCGGGCACAGACAGTGCAGGCTCGCACAAAGTCCACGACATCCGTCTCCAGAGTCGGCCACCAATAGAAGCGAGAGATGAGTTGCACAGATTTCTTGATGCCCGCATGGCCTGCGAGATGGGAGGAGTGACCCCATTTGAGGATTCCGAGGCGTTGGTGTGGAGTGACGAAGGTCTTCCCTGGAGGAGTTTGCCTGATGGAGGCTGGAGAAGTGGAAATCAGGCAGTCAGGAGGAATGATGTGTTGCGGAGAGAGTTCAACTTCCGAGGCATCCGAGGAACGAGAGAGAGCATCGGCCCTAATGTTCTTATCGGCAGGCCGAAAGTGAATTTCAAAATTAAATCGGGCAAAGAACAGAGACCACCTGGCCTGGCGAGGATTCAGCCGTTGGGCAGACTGGAGATAGGAGAGGTTCTTGTGATCGGTGTAAATAATAACTGGAAATCTTGATCCCTCCAGCAGATGCCTCCATTCCTCAAGTGCTAATTTAATGGCTAGAAGCTCTCGATCCCCGATGGAGTAGTTCCTCTCCGCCGGAGAGAAGGTCCTAGAAAAAAAACCACAAGTAACAGCATGCCCGGAAGAATTTTTTTGTAGAAGGACCGCTCCAGCTCCTACAGAGGAGGCATCAACCTCCAATAGGAAGGGTTTAGATGGGTCAGGTCTGGAGAGCACAGGAGCCGAAGAAAAGGCAGACTTGAGCCATTTAAAGGCGTCTTCCGCTTGAGGAGGCCAAGACTTGGGATTGGCATTTTTTTTGGTTAAAGCCACGATAGGGGCCACAACGGTAGAAAAATGTGGAATAAATTGCCTGTAATAATTGGCGAACCCCAAAAAACGTTGGATAGCACGGAGTCCGGAGGGGCGTGGCCAATCTAAGACGGCAGAGAGTTTGTCTGGATCCATTTGTAGTCCTTGGCCAGAGACCAAGTATCCTAGGAAAGGAAGAGATTGGCATTCAAACAGACATTTCTCTATCTTGGCAAAAAGTTGATTGTCACGAAGTCTCTGAAGAACCATACGGACATGCTGGCGGTGTTCTTCTAGATTGGCAGAAAAAATCAGGATATCGTCCAGATATACAACAACACAGGAGTATAAGAGATCACGAAAAATTTCATTAACAAAGTCTTGGAAGACGGCAGGGGCGTTGCACAGGCCAAAGGGCATGACCAGATACTCAAAGTGTCCATCTCTAGTGTTAAATGCCGTTTTCCATTCATCCCCCTCTCTGATGCGGATGAGATTATAAGCACCTCTTAAGTCCAGTTTGGTAAAGATGTGGGCACCTTGGAGGCGATCAAAGAGTTCAGAGATGAGGGGTAGGGGGTAGCGGTTCTTTACCATGATTTTATTAAGACCGCGGTAGTCAATGCAAGGACGTAGAGAGCCATCTTTTTTGGACACAAAGAAAAATCCGGCTCCGGCAGGAAAGGAGGATTTACGGATAAAGCCTTTTTTTAAATTTTCCTGGATGTACTCCGACATAGCAAGAGTCTCTGGGGCGGACAGAGGATAGATTCTGCCCCGGGGTGGAGTAGTGCCCGGGAGGAGGTCAATAGGACAATCATAAGGCCTGTGAGGAGGTAGAGTCTCAGCTTGTTTTTTGCAAAAAACATCCGCAAAGTCCATATAGGCCTTAGGGAGACCGGTTACAGGGGGAACCACAGAGTCACGGCAAGGGGTACTGGGAACCGGTTTTAGGCAGTCCTTGAAACAAGAGGGACCCCAACTCTTGATCTCCCCAGTGGACCAATCCAGGGTTGGGGAATGGAGTTGAAGCCAGGGTAGTCCAAGGAGGATTTCGGAAGTGCAATTGGGGAGGACCAAAAATTCAATCTTCTCGTGATGAGGTCCGATGCACATTAGAAGGGGCTCCGTGCGGAGACGTATGGTACAGTCCAATCTTTCATTGTTTACACAATTGATGTAGAGGGGTCTGGCGAGACTGGTCACTGGGATGTTGAACCTGTTGACGAGAGAGGCCAAAATAAAATTTCCTGCAGATCCGGAATCCAAGAAGGCCATAGTAGAGAAGGAGAAGGCAGAGGCAGATATCCGCACAGGCACAGTAAGACATGGAGAAGCAGAGTAGACATCAAGGACTGTTTCACCTTTGTGCGGAGTCAGCGTACGTCTTTCCAGGCGGGGAGGACGGATAGGACAATCCTTCAGGAAGTGTTCGGTACTGGCACAGTACAGGCAGAGATTCTCCATGCGGCGTCGTGTCCTCTCTTGAGGTGTCAGGCGAGACCGGTCGACCTGCATAGCCTCCACGGCGGGAGGCACAGGAACGGATTGCAGGGGACCAGAGGAGAGAGGAGCCGGGGAGAAAAAACGCCTTGTGCGAACAAAGTCCATATCCTGGCGGAGCTCCTGACGCCTTTCGGAAAAACGCATGTCAATGCGAGTGGCAAGATGGATGAGTTCATGTAGGTTAGCAGGGATTTCTCGTGCGGCCAGAACATCTTTAATGTTGCTGGATAGGCCTTTTTTAAAGGTCGCGCAGAGGGCCTCATTATTCCAGGATAATTCTGAAGCAAGAGTACGGAATTGTACGGCGTACTCGCCAACGGAAGAATTACCCTGGACCAGGTTCAACAGGGCAGTCTCAGCAGAAGAGGCTCGGGCAGGTTCCTCAAAGACACTTCGAATTTCCGAGAAGAAGGAGTGTATAGAGGCAGTGACGGGGTCATTGCGGTCCCAGAGCGGTGTGGCCCATGACAGAGCTTTTCCAGACAAAAGGCTGACTACGAAAGCCACCTTAGACCTTTCAGTAGGAAACTGGTCCGACATCATCTCCAAGTGCAGGGAACATTGGGAAAGAAAGCCACGGCAGAATTTAGAGTCCCCATCAAATTTATCCGGCAAGGATAGTCGTAGACCAGAAGCGGCCACTCGCTGCGGAGGAGGTGCAGGAGCTGGCGGAGGAGATGATTGCTGAAGCTGTGGTAGTAGCTGCTGTAGCATCACGGTCAGTTGAGACAGCTGTTGGCCTTGTTGCGCTATCTGTTGTGACTGCTGGGCGACCACCGTGGTGAGGTCGGCGACAACTGGCAAAGGAACTTCAGCGGGATCCATGGCCGGATCTACTGTCACGATGCCGGCTGGCAGGTAGTGGATCCTCTGTGCCAGAGAGGGATTGGCGTGGACCGTGCTAGTGGATCGGTTCTAAGTCACTACTGGTTTTCACCAGAGCCCGCCGCAAAGCGGGATGGTCTTGCTGCGGCGGTAGTGACCAGGTCGTATCCACTAGCAACGGCTCAACCTCTCTGACTGCTGAAGATAGGCGCGGTACAAGGGAGTAGACAGAAGCAAGGTCGGACGTAGCAGAAGGTCGGGGCAGGCAGCAAGGATCGTAGTCAGGGGCAACGGCAGGAGGTCTGGAACACAGGCTAGGAACACACAAGGAAACGCTTTCAGTGGCACAATGGCAACAAGATCCGGCGAGGGAGTGAAGGGGAAGTGAGGTATAAATAGGGAGTGCACAGGTGAACACACTAATTGGAACCACTGCGCCAATCAGCGGCGCAGTGGCCCTTTAAATCGCAGAGACCCGGCGCGCGCGCGCCCTAGGGAGCGGGGCCGCGCGCGCCGGGACAGGACAGACGGAGAGCGAGTCAGGTACGGGAGCCGGGATGCGCATCGCGAGCGGGCGCTACCCGCATCGCGAATCGCATCCCGGCTGGAGACGGTATCGCAGCGCACCGGGTCAGTGGAGCTGCCCGGAGCGCTGCGGTAGCGAGAGAGAAGCGAGCGCTCCGGGGAGGAGCGGGGACCCGGAGCGCTCGGCGTAACACTGAGTTATATCCTGTATTATACTCCAGAGCTGTACTCACTATTCTGCTGGTAGGGTCACTGTGCACATACATTACATTACTTATCCTGTACTGATCCTGAGTTATATCCTGTAACTCTTTTTATTATAAAAATACAAAACACATCCAATACAAAACATAAAACAAAAACAAGCTTAACCAGCTATAACAAACATAACAAAAAAAAAAAAAACTCTGCCTAACCGGCCAGCCCAAATTTACTAAAATACACTTTTTTTTCCCTTTTGCCCATACCAAAATAACTCACACAAACACACATACAAAAAAAAAAAAAAAACATGAACAGAAAAATAGCCCAACTTGGCTTATAAAAAATATATAAACATAAAATTCAGCACGACTTGGCTATAAAAATAAAACAAAAAGGAACATAAAAGTAGCACAACTGGCTATAACTCAAAAATTATCCTCACCCAGGGAAGAGAAGAAAAAAAAAATATATATATATAAATAAATAAATTACTAAGCACAACTTGCTTTAAAAAAATAAATAAATAAATAAATAAAAAATCGATACAAAATAATGCTCTGCCTCCCAGCCAGAGATCCACCGGTGAAAGAAGGGCAAGGAAAAGCAGCGCGGAGATGCGGCCGGAGAGAGGGCCCAAAGAGCCCAGCCCCACGCACCGCCCCCGCACGGCCGCAAGGCCCGCAAAGCACGCCCAGCACGGCAAGGAGCCGAGGACGGCCAGGGAGGATCTGCGCACGGCCCAGAATCCGGCGAGCGCTTAACCCAAAAAGAGCAAGCCAGAACCGAAGAGAAGGACAACACCGCCGAAAAACGAGACCGCGAAGCCGGAGGCGAGGAGAGCAGAGACACCAAAGGGGAGCGCCCCCCCCAAGGAGAAACATAAACATACACAAACATACACATAAATACATATGACACCACTTTACTACTGGCCCGACTGCCACTATACACTATATAATATAAAACAATATAAATACAAAACACAATATATACAAAACACAATATATACAAAAATCACAGAAAATATAATAAATACACTACAGAAAACAACAGAAAACACCTACACTAAAACTATCCCCTCACCCACGCCACCCCTCCTGTACATGGGTCAGAGTCCATACCGTCCATACAGTTCTCAGTCCTTAACTGACCCATGTCAGGTCCCCAAAACACCACAAAACCACCACCCACAAATACACCCTCCCCACCTAACACTCCTCCCAACCAACTTATATACAAACTTATACACTCTTAACCACAACCCCCTTTAGGCCCAAGTTTGGTTGCCTGTAAGCCCTTCATACCATGTCAACTGAAAACAAAACAAAAAGCTAATGCGCACATGCATCAGCCCACCACCAGGGAGAAGGATGGCAGACCTGATACATAAATCATTTTATACTCTTTCCCTAACTCCCCCTACAATTCTCCCTAATTCTAACCCTACAATAAATCTGACCCTGCCCTCACCCTATCTCTACCCCTATAACACTGCCCCTAACCAAAAATAAAAGGTACTCTACCCAAAAGGTTTAGTACCTAAGGCACATGAAATGAGAAACCTCTCCACAGGAGAGAAGCCCTACTGGTACCAAGACTGCCATACTCCAAAGACCTGATCTTCCCGAGGTCACCGGTGATGTTCCTACAGACCTCCACCTCGGAGAGGACTTTCCGCTGTGTAGATACTAAACACCGTGCGTTCCACGTGTAGTACCTAACCACTAAACTGACTAAGAATAAAGTGCCCCGATCTCGGCCACCCAGGTTCCTGAAAGCCCCATAAGCCCACTCCGGAGAGGCAAGGCCGGCAAGTTGACTCCAGCCGATGGAAGCGTCCACCCTGTTGTAGACCCCTATGTTAAAGGGACAATGAAGCAGGAAGTGGTCCATGCTTTCCAGCGTGTCCCCGCACTCTTCTCGGGGACATCCCCGGTCATCAGAGTCCTACACTTCAGGTTGTCCCTTACACATAGCTTCCCCTGAAAGCAGCGCCAGGCCAAGTCCCAAAACTTCTGGGGGATCCTTTTCATGTTTAAAAGATACAACCCCACCCTCAGATCCTGACCTGGGCAGTCCCTGAGCGCCAGAGGCTTCTGGAAGTGGGTCAACAGAACCCGTTTGTCAAGGAACTGCCTTGACTGGGACCTGATCTCCCACACTCCCAGACCCCACCGACGTATCGCCTTCAGAGTCGGGGTAGCGTAAGCCGGAAGATATCCATGGGGCGTACGGAGGTCCTTCACTTGCCAACCTGTCTCCCATTCCTGGAAGAAAGGCCGAAACCACTGCCTGCAGGAGAGTACCCACGGAGGAGCCCTCTCTTTCCAGAGGTTTGCAATGTTGGCTTTCAAGAAGGTGTTCGTTAAGAACACCACGGGGTTTACCATAGATAAACCCCCTAGTCTCCTCGTGCGGTACGTAACCTCCCTCTTGACTAGGTTCAACCTGTTCCCCCATAACAGTTGGAAAAACAGGCTGTAGACCCTAGTGTAGTAAGCTTCTGGTAAGTTACATACACTGCCCAGATAGATAAACAAGGGGAGCAGGTACGATTTGATCAGGTGTACCCTTTCCCTGAGGGTCACAGACCAACCCTTCCACTGGTTCACCCTCTGAGTGGCATCCTGGAGCTTACCGTCCCAGTTTTTGGTGGGATAATCATCCTGGCCGAATGTGATGCCCAAAATTTTTGCTGATTCTTGGAGCCCTGGAAGGGTGTCCGGGAGATCAAACGTGGGATCTCCCCCTCCCAGCCAGAGACTTTCACACTTATCCCGGTTGATCTTGGACCCGGATGCCTCCGAGTAGCGGTCCACCTCTGACATCACCACATCGACCTCCTCCCGTGAGGAGACGAAAATAGTGACATCATCAGTGTACGCCACCACTCTCTGGGCGACATCCGGCTCCGCCAGAGTCATTCTGACTCCCGCCAACGGCCCACAATCTACCCTCCGGACGAAGGGATCGATTGCGAACACGTATAACAGCGGGCTCAAAGGACAACCCTGACGGACTCCGGACCCCACCTCAAAAGAGCGGCCAGACCAACCGTTCACCAGCGGGAAACTCTCTGCCCCTGCATATAAGGTGACAAGCCAATTCACAAAAGTTCTCGGTAAGCCATATCTCAGGAGGACGGACCAGAGGTACTCGTGGTTCACCCGATCAAATTCTTTGGCCTGATCCAAGGACAGCATGTACCCCTTCCAGAGACCCGCACTACTCCGCTCCACTGCCTCCCTGACACTGAGGACAGCACTTAAGGTGCTTCGGCCTGGAACAGAGCAGTGCTGGGCCCCCGAAAGGAGCCGGGGTGCAAACTTCACCAACCGATTAAACAGTATCTTAGCCAGAAGCTTCCTGTCCGTATTGAGAAGAGCTATGGGCCTCCAATTCTCAATCCGGCTAGGATCTTTACCCTTTGACAGAAGAATCAGGGCTGACCTCCTCATTGACTTTGGTAGAGTGCCCGAGGAGAGACACTCATTGAATACCTCAGTCAAGAGGGGAGCTAAAGACTCCTTAAAGGTCCTGTACCACTCGGATGTTAAGCCATCCGGACCTGGCAACTTCTTGGGGGCGAGCCCCTCGATCGCCAGTCTCACTTCCTCTTCCCTGATTTCTTCTGCCAAAACATCAAGAGAGGGGTCTACCCCTGGCTCAGGAATAGTTTCAGCCAGGAAAGCCGACATCCCGTCTCGATCTAGATCCTTCCTTCCCAAGAGGTGCGAGTAGAAGGATCTGACGACCTCCAGGATCCCTGATCTGGACCGATTCAGAGATCCCGTACTGTCAATCAGTCCTGAGACCACTTTACTACTCACTGTCATCTTACAGTTCCTGTAAGGGTCGGGCGAGCGGTACCTCCCGTAATCCCTCTCAAAAACCAAAGATGCGTGCCTATCGTACTGACACCTCATCAGCAAGGACTTCACTCTGGAGATATCCTCCCGGCTACCTCCAGTCGAGACAAGGAGCTCGAGTTTCCTCCTCAGACCCTGATACAGGCGGTACCTATTCAGGGACCTGAGGCTCGAGAGCTGGCGGAAGAACCCCGCAACCTGCTTCTTGAATATCTCCCACCACTCTGACTTACTACCACAAAGGCCCAGTAAAGGTACCTGACTCTGAAGAAAATTCTCAAAGGACTGTCTTATCTCCGCTTCCTCCAGGAGGGACGAATTCAGCTTCCAATAACCTTTACCCATCCGGGGGGTCTCTGAAACATTCAAGGAAAACAAAAATCATACAGTGATCGGAGAATTCCACCTCAACCACGGACACTGCAGAAGAGACGGCTTCCTCCTTTAAATAAAACCTGTCTATCCTTGACCTGCAGCTACCTCAATGATAGGTGAAACCCACGTGGCCTGAGGGGCTCCGGATGTGGGCGTCCTCTAGGCGAGCTTCCCTAACTATATTATTGAGGGCCACGCTATCGTAAGCCAGCGGACCATTGGAACCTTATTGACATTATTGAAGTCCCCTCCAAAAAATCACTTGCCGGCTAGTAAAAAGGAAGGGCTTAATCCTCATAAAGAGATCTTTGCGGCCCCACTTGGTTTGTGGGGCGTAGATGTTAATGAGCCGGAGCTCTTGCCCCTTCATGAGGACATCCAAGATCAGGCACCTCCCCATTTCTAACTCAATAACCCGTCGGCATTCAACCGGAGCGGTAAAAAGGACCGCCACCCCACTATACGGCTCAGCCGCAAGAGACCAGTGGGAGGGCCCGCGCCTCCACTCTCTTCTGGCTTTAACCAGAGAGGCTAGATCTGACAACCTGGTCTCCTGTAAAAGGAAAATGTCGGCTTCAATACGGCCGAGAAAATCAAAGGCTGCGAATCTAGCCGTATCCGACTTTATACTGGCACAGTTAATGGATGCCAGCGTCAATGGGGTGAGTGCCGCCATCATGGGTGATTGAGTTAGACGGCCTCACCTTTATTTTTTCTTCCCCTTCTTCTTCGCCCCCTCATCCCCAGAAGAAGAAGAAATGGCAGGACCGCTTTTACCTCTTTTTTTTGACTCACTCTGGTCCATATGGTCCCCGTCTCCGTCCGACCCTGGTCTAGCCCTGCCCTCCGAGGAAGGACAGGGCCCAGTTCCCCCCAGAGGCTCTTTCTCCCTGGGCACCTCGCCCTCACCTTCCCCCTCCAAGGAGGGGGAGGAGATGTTATCAAGGACGAGTTACCGGTTTGACAGGTCAACCAGAGGGGGGGCAGTCAGGCTTCCGTTTTGGACCCGGCCCGCAGTACGAGGGAGAGAGGGCTTGGACCTCTTCTTTCTCCCTTTCCTTTTGCCCTTGTCTTTCTTTTTGGCCTTCTCTACACTCTCCTCATCCACACTTTCATAGTGGGAGGAATCGGAAGAGTCGGCCATATTGCCTTCCTCTTCGCCCAGTCTCCTGATCTCCTCATCCAGCACGTCCTCCTCCAGGGTTTCAGTAATTTCAGAGCCAGCTTCAGGAGCAGGGGCCGGAGCTACCCCCGTCACTTGGGCACTCTCCAGCTCCCTACTCCTCCTCCGATTTTCCTCCCGCCTTAGTTTGGCGGGGCCCTTCCTCCTCACTAGCCCTGGTGCGCCCCCATCCCTGCTCGTACCGTCTCCAGCCGAGGCAACTTCACAGCTCTCCCCAGCCGGAGCGGCCGCCGCATGGGCGAAGGCGCTAGGACAACGGCTAAAAGGGTGCCCGAGGACACCACACAGATGGCAGCGGATCTGCCTACAGGATGCGGCCAGATGACCCACCCCACCACACAAAGCACAGACCTGTACAGTACAGGCTGCGCTAAAATGGGTGGGGCTACCGCACCTGTGACAGACCTTAGGCTGCCCCTGGTAGAAGACCTGGATCCTGTCACGTCCAAGGAAGGCGGCTGACGGAATGTGGGCAACCGTACTCCCTGAACGCCTGAGTTTGACGGAAAACGTCCAGGCTCCGGACCAGATCCCGTGCTCATCAAAGTTTTTCTTGGGCATGTCCGTCACATCCCCATACCGACCGAGCCAGGTCATGATGTCGTAACAAGAAAGTGACTCGTTACGGGTCAAAACGGTCACCTTCTTGACTGAGTTCTGACGGGAAATTGCCTTTACGGCAAAATCCCGCCAGCCGGGCTCGTTCTTCGCCACCTCGTAGTTTGACCAGAAGAGTTCGAGACCCTCTGGCCGAACGAAACTGACATCAAACTCGGACGTACCGTAGGGGTGGATCAGGGCAAAGATGTCACTCGCCCTGAATTCCATCTGGAGGAGGAGCTCAACCACTTTAGCGCGAGGTGGGCACGCATCCTCACCCCTCCAAATCAGACGTACCACATTCCTGCGGTTATTGTCCTGCCCGGTTGTCGGGAGGGACCAGACCACCTCCCCATTCCGCTCTCGGAAAGCCCCCAAACCGTGCCTCTCTATCCAGAAAGACAGGTCGACCTCACCCCTTCCCTCTACCTGGATCGACCTGTCTCCCCTACGCAGAGCCTCCAGGAGGCGCTGTTGCAAGTAACCCCCGGGGACAGACGGAGACGGGGACCCCCCTGGACCCCCGGCAGCGACTTTAGCATAGCTCCTAGGAGCAGTCACTGCCGGGGGGGCAGCCGGGCCAGACCCAGACCCAGACCCAGAACCACCATTCACACCATCCTTTTTTCCATCCATACCAGACTTCCCATTCGTACCACTACTCCCACCAACATTCACTCCACTGACACTCCTCTCATCCACAACACTACTACACTCAGCATTCTCACATCCTGCACTCATACCCTGCCTAACTGACTCTGGGCTGGCTGGGAGTTGTAGCATGGCTGGTTTAACCAAAGTCTTTTTCTCTGGCTTGGCTGCTGCTGGGGTCAATGCTGATGGCGATGGCTCCTCTTCCTTACTAGGCAATGACGCCTCCTGAGCCTGGGGCTGCCCCCCCGAGCGCACCCCAGCTCCTCCCACGGCGCCATTGCCGGACACTGATCCCAGCACCGGGACACTCCCCCCCCTCACAGGGGAGTGCCCCGCGGCGCCAGTAGTGCCCACAGTACTCGGGGAACCGCCCCCCGAGCACACGGCAGCGTAGCTTGCCTCTGGCACTTGGACACGCCCCCTGCCACCCTGGGGCGGTCCTGCAGTGCCAGAGCTGCACTGCATGAGCCCATCCTGCCCTTCCCTACTGACAGGATGGGTGGGCTTCACAACTATTGCGCCCTTAGCCTTTCCTGACGCCATACTGTACTCCCCATGCTGGCCCCGCTCCACCACAGGAACGGGGTCTGGCAGTTTGGGGGAGCCCGCAGTCTGAACCAGATTTGCAGCTGGCCCAGACTGCTGGAAAGGGACAAACACATATTGTACCGTCTCCTTCGTCTTACGCTTCTTGGACCTCTGCTGGACCACCACATCCTCACATTCCTCGTCCTCAAAGGTGAAATTCTGGAGGTGGGCTGGGGACTCCTGCATCACAATTGCCCTCAGCAGACCCCCAGCCTCACCCTCCACGTCATCCTCCTCACTCTCGCTTGGTGGTAGTGCCACCTGTCCAGCCTCAATGTAGCTGTCCTGGGTCTGAGTTTCACATGGAGTAGCTACAACTCCCACACTTTCCTCCATCTTCTCCTCTTCCTCCTTTACCTCCTCACCACCATCCTCACTCTCTTCGCCGCCACTACTCTCCCCATCATCCACCTCCACCTTACCTGGGGATTTCATGGCGGCAAACCGATCGCTGTTGATCAGCTTCTCCTTGAAGAGACCGCTCCCCTCCAGTATCTCCGCTCTCCTCGCCTCCAGCTTCACAATCTCGCCCTTCAGCGATGTTATCTTTCTCTTCAGTTCTGGCTTGCTCTTTCTGGATCCGGTGCTCATCAGACTCTGGGCTGCACGCAGATCCTCTCTGGCCATCCTCAGTTCCCTGCCGCGCTGCTCATTCTCCGCAAACCTTGCGGCCATGCGGGAGCAGTACGTGGAACTGGACTCTCCGGGCCCACTCTCCGACCACATCTCCACACTGCTTTTCCGTGCCCCTCTTCCACCTGTGGATCTCTGGCTTGCACCCGTAGCCTGGGAAGCAGAGCCTGCATTTCTGCAGACTCTGCCAGATCTTCTCCCGGCCAGAACAATGGCTGTTGAAGTTTTCACTCCACTCCCCGCCAGCCTAGAACGGGAAGTGGAGCCATGAGGCTCCATTGCAGGAGGCTCTTCCCCAGGAATCTGCCACCTTCCTGGGAAAGCAGGTGGAAAAAATCAGCCTCTCTCCACTGGAAGTCTGGAGTCTCAGGAGCTCAGCAACACACAGACACACCTAGTGACCACACCCTCCAGAGCTGTACTCACTATTCTGCTGGTGGGGTCACTGTGTACATACATTACATTACTTGTCCTGTACTGATCCTGAGTTATATCCTGTATTATACTCCAAAGCCGTACTCACTATTCTGCTGGTGAGATCACTGTGTACATACATTACATTACTTATCCTGTACTGATCCTGAGTTATATCCTGTATTATACTCCAGAGCTGCACTCACTATTCTGCTGTTGAGGTCACTGTGTATATACTTTACATTACTTATCCTGTGCTGATCCTGAGTTATATCCTGTATTATACTCCAGAGCTGCACTCACTATTCTGCTGTTGAGGTCACTGTGTATATACATTACACTACTTATACTGTACTGATCCTGAGTTATATGCTGTATTATATATCCTGTATTATACTCCAGTACTTACTTTTCTGCTGGTGGAGTCACTTTGTACATTACTTATAAAGCCAAATGATGTAATAAATAAGAGAGCTGTATAGAGCATGGTATTGAGGGAGGACATATAAATCATAAGGTGAAGCAGTAATCAGCAGTAACACTACAACATCTGTGACCCCTGGGGGCTCCTCAGGGGTGGGGCTCCTCTGGGGCGGGGCTCCTCTGGGGTGGGGCTCCTTTGGGGTGGGGCTCCTCTGGGGTGGGGCTCCTGTGGGGCAGGGCTTCTATGGGGTGGGGCTCTTATGGGGCGGGGCACCTCATGGATATTAAAAGCGTTAATAACTCTCATATCTTATTTTAGGTCTTCGTGGTTTGTCATGGATTCCTGCAGCTCTCTCAGCTCCTCCTGTCCGGCTACCTCAGGAGTTCAATTTCCACCATTGAGAAGCGCTTTGGGTTATCCAGTCAGACATCTGGGATCCTGTCGTCCTTTAATGAGGTGACTACATCCTTATATAAGGGCGCCCAGAAATCTTATACAGGGTGCCCTGTGATCTCTTCCTCAACTTCTAATAAGTTGTGTAGCATAGGGAGAATAGACATGGATTCCCTGCACTTAAAGGAGTAATCCATTGGCCAGCTTTCAGAACATTTAGTTCCGAACGATGTGTGGGTCAGCCACGCCCCCTCATGATGTCACACCACGCCCCCTCATGGCAAGTCTAGGAGGGGGGGTGTGATGGATGTAGGTGATAAGATGTCTAGCGGTGGAGTACCCCTTTAAGTTGGAGCTCCTTGACTTTGGTTTTCCAAGATGATAACCCAAAATAGGGAGAGGAGCTTGTACTCAATTCCAACTGAGGACATCTTGTTTATTCAGCTTTTTAGTAGGTGACTTACATTGGCAGCCATAGGAGACAACCTGTAGGGCGCACCGGTGGTGACTATTCTGTGCACAGTATGGCGACCCCCGGTGGCTGCTCTTTGGGGCGTTGCTGGTTCCTGTATTGCTCAATATTGAGGTTCGTCTCTCTTTACACTGATTCATCAGCTGGGAACCATATAGAGAGATGTCATTGAGTGTTAGAGCCGGGAGCCGTGTAATCTCAAACCCTACATGATATGGGTGGAAGGTGCTGGGCGTCCCCCTGCTCTGGTCTTAATGGGGTACTCCGGTGGAAAACATATATATATATATATATATATATATATATATATATATATATATATATATTTATCAACTGCTATATGTCAATGTTGTATCTCAGAAACCCTCTTTAATTCTGTTTCTTCATGGTTAAAGGGGTACTCCGGTGGAAAACTTTTTTTTTTCTTAAACAACCGGTGCAAGAAAGTTAAACAGATTTGTAAATTACTTTTATAAAAAAAAATCTTCATCCTTCCAGTACTTATTTGCGGCTGTATACTACAGAGGAAGTTCTTTTCTTTTTGGATTTATTTTCTGTCACGACCACAGTGCTCTCTGCTGACACCTGTCAGGAACTGTCCACAGGAGGAGAGGTTTTCTATGGGACAGAGGTGTCAGCAGAGAACACTGTGGTCAGACAGAAAAGAAATCCCAAAAGAAAAGAACTTCCTCTGTAGTATACAGCTGCTAATAAGTACTGGAAGGATGAAGCCTTTTTAAAAGAAGTCATTTACAAATCTGTTTAAATTTCCGGCACCAGTTGATAAAAAAAAAAAAAAAGTTTTCCACCTTTAACCATGAAGGAACAGAATTTAAGAGGGTTTCTGAGATATAACATTGAAGGTCTGTTATTGGTGGAATGAGGGGCAGCATCCATGTGGCTGGGGTACAGTGTTCTCTATAACAGTTCTGTTTCATCATATAGTCCTGTTTATCTCTATTTAAATTACCTCTATATAAAAATTGTAATCCTTCTAGTACTTATCAGCTGCTATATACTACAGAGGAAATTCTTTTCTTTTTGAATTTACTTCCAGTCTGACCACAGTGCTCTCTGCTGACACCTCTGTCCATATCAGGAACTGTCCAGAGTAGGAACAAATCCCCATAACAAACCTCTCCTACTCCGGACAGTTCCTGACATGGACAAAGGTGTCAGCAGAGAGCACTGTGGTCAGACGGAAAGGGAATTCAAAAAGAAAATAACTTCCTGTGGATCATACAGCAGCTGATAAGTACTGGAAGGATTAAAATGTTTAAATACAAGTAATTTACAAATCTGTTTAACTTTCTGGCACCAGTTGATTAAAAAACACAATAATAATGTTTTCCAGGGGAGTACCCCTTTAAGGAGTGAACTGTTCCTACCCATAAGTCTATTGCAGTGGTCTTCAACCTGCGGACCTCCAGATGTTGCAAAACTACAACTCCCAGCATGCCCGGACAGCCGTTGGCTGTCCGGGCATGCTGGGAATTGTAGTTTTGCAACATCTGGAGGTCCGCAGGTTGAAGACCACTGGTCTATTGTATTGCAATACCCAAGAGCATTGTTTTTCTGTCACATGTCCAGTCCCTTAGCCAATGAATGCTAAGGACTAACCTATTCCACCCCTAATCCCAGGATAGGGAGTGCAAAACGCAGATCTAGTTAGTCTAGTTCTGGCCCATGTGCAGAGAAGGAGGGAGCACAGAGGGAGCTCTCTCACACTATAGGGGGGGGTACCTACATCACAGAACTCTTCCAGTCTTAACCTTGTAATACGGTAATGCTGTCACCATGATGGACCCTGACCGCCAAATACCCCCCTCCCCATCATCCACGCTTTAAACCACTTTTGCTATACTTATGTCCCCCAACCCATCAGCAGAGAGCACTGTGGTCAGACTGAAAGGAAATTCATAAAGAAAAGAACTTCCTCTGTAGTATGCAGCAGCTGATAAGTACTGGAAGGATTAAGATTTGTATATAGAGGTAATTTACAAATCTGTAATTGATTTTGAATTTTTTTTCCCCCACCGGAGTACCCCTTTAATACTTTGGTAGTCCTGTCAGTCTGGTCAGTCATGGAACTGAGGCTTCAGCAAGATTCCCAACTCAATTCCCAAAACACTAAAAAGTCAGATTAGATAGGAAAATACAGAGAGAATAGGAGAGAAAGAAGAAATAAAGGAAAGTCCCCCATAAACCTAGACAACCTCTTATAGGTTCTGGTATATCTGGAGCCATTGGTCAGAAATAGAACATATTCACCCACAGACCCATGGGCCCCCTGTCCACCCAGATGGCACCAGTCCTATCCCTGGGATTAGGGTCGTCACCTATCTTGCCCAAAAAATACCGGCCATGCTAACTTGCATAATTCATTATATAAATAATAATTTTGTCCTATTCTGACCCCTATAACTTTTTTATTTCTCCTTATTCGGGCCTGTATGAGGGTCATTTTTTTGCGCCCGATCTGTAGTTTTGAACAGGACCATTTTTGTTTTCATGTGACTTTTTGATCGCTTTTTTTAAATTAAATTCGGGACTTGCAGTTAGTTACTAACTACAACTCCCAGCATGCCCTGATACAGCCTGTGGCTCAGCAGCTGCCCCAAACAAACACTACAACTCCCAGCATGTTGTAATATATAGTAATTTATAGTATAGGTTAGTGTTTCCCAACCAGGGGTGTCTCCAGCTGTTGCAAAACTACAACTCCCAGCATGTTGTACTATATAGTAGTATATAGTATAGGTCAGTGTTTTCCAAACAAGGGGTGCCTCCAGCTGTTGCGAAATTGCAACTCCCAGCATGTTGTAATATATAGTAGTATATAGTATAGGTCAGTGTTTCCCAACCAGGGGTGCCTCCAGCTGTTGCAAAACTACAACTCCCAGCATGTTGTAAGATATAGTAGTATATAGTATAGGTCAGTGTTTCTAAACCAGGGGTGCCTCCAGCTGTTGCAAAACTACAACTCCCAGCATGTTGCACTATATAGTAGTATATAGTATAGGTCAGTGTTTTCCAACCAGGGGTGCCTCCAGCTTTTGCAAAACTACAACTCCCAGCATGTTGTACTATATAGTATAGGCCAGTGTTTTCCAACCAGGGGTGCCTCCAGCTGTTGCAAAACTACAACTCCCAGCATGCCCGGACAGCCAACGGTTGTCTGGGCATGCTGGGAGTTGTAGTTTTGCAGCAGCTGGAGGCTCTCTGGTTGGGAAACACTGGTATATTCTGGGAGTTGGAGGATTGGTTGGATAAATACGGGGAAATATAACAATGTCCCTTGACTTGTACCCAATGTGAAGTCCAATCTTTGTATCTACCGTCTGTTTGTTGGTCTTCAGTCTGGTATGGAGGGTAAAACTTCTCTCTTTGGTCACTTTCCCTGTAATCCTATTACTTCAGATTGGGAACACTGTGCTCATCGTCTTCATCAGCTACTTTGGGAGCAGAGTCCACCGACCGCGGTTCATCGGCCTAGGAGCTCTGATCGTCTGCTCTGCTGGATTTATCATGTGCCTACCCCACTTTATTATGGGACCGTATGAGTACGACAAATCGTTTGCAAGTAAGTACATTTTTGGAGTGGACCATCCTTCTGACTTGTATCTTGAGAATTTAGATAAATGAGAAAAGATACAAAAAGTAGAACATATGAGGATCTTAAAATGTGATAATGTCTTCTTCCCTGGTGGACTGGGGTAGTGGAGGGAATAATGTAGGCTTCCCTGGTGCACTAGGGTAGTGGAGGGAATAATGTAGGCTTCCCTGGTGCACTAGGGTAGTGGAGGGAATAATGTTGGCTTCCCTGGTGGACTAGGGTAGTGGAGGGAATAATGTTGTCTTCCCTGGTGGGCTAGGGTAGTGGAGGTAATAATGCTGGCTTCCCTGGTGCACTAGGGTAGTGGAGGGAATAATGTATGCTCCCCTGGTGGACTAGGGTATTGGATGGAATAATGTCTGCTTCTCTGGTGGACTAGGGTAGTGGAGGGAATAATGCTGGCTTCCCTGGTGGTCTAGGGTAGTGGAAGAAATAATGTATGCTCTCCTGGTGCACTGGAGTAGTGGAGGGAATAATGTATGCTTCCCTGGTGGTCTAGGGTAGTGGAGGGAATAATGTTGGCTTCCCTGGTGGTCTAGGGTAGTGTAAGGAATAATACATGCTCCCCTGGTGGACTAGGGTAGTGGAGGTAATAATGTTGGCTTCTCTGGTGCCCTAGGGTAGTGGAGGTAATAATGTTGGCTTCCCTGGTGGACTAAGGTAGTGGAGGTAACAATGTTGGCTTCTCTGGTGGACTAGGGTAGTGGAGAGATTAATGTCTGCTTCCCTGGTGGACTAGGGTACTGGAGGTAACAATGTTGGCTTCCCTGGTGCACTAGGGTAGTGGAGGGAATAATGTCTGCTTCCCTGGTGGGCTAGGGTAGTGGAGGGAATAATGTTGTCTTCCCTGGTGGACTAGGGTAGTGGAGGGAATAATGTTGGCTTCCCTGGTGGACTAGGGTAGTGGAGGGAATAATGTTGTCTTCCCTGGTGGGCTAGGGTAGTGGAGGTAATAATGCTGGCTTCCCTGGTGCACTAGGGTAGTGGAGGGAATAATGTTGTCTTCCCTGGTGGGCTAGGGTAGTGGAGGTAATAATGTTGGCTTCCCTGGTGCACTAGGGTAGTGGAGGGAATAATGTTGTCTTCCCTGGTGGACTAGGGTAGTGGAGGGAATAATGTTGGCTTCCCCGGTGGACTAGGGTAGTGGAGGTAATAATGTTGGCTTCCCTGGTGGACTAGGGTAGTGAAGGGCATAATGTCTGCTTCCCTGGTGGACTAGGGTAGTGGGGGGAATAATATATGCTTCCCTGGTTTACTAGGTAGTAGAGGGAATAATGTTGGCTTCCCTGGTGGACTAGGGTAGTGGAGGTAATAATGTCTGCTTCCCTGATAGACTGGGGTAGTGAAGGGCATGATGTCTGCTTCCCTGGTGGACTAGGGTAGTGGGGGGAATAATGTTGTCTTCCCTGGTGGACTAGGGTAGTAGAGGTAACAATGTTGGCTTCCCTGGTGGACTAGGGTAGTGGAGGGCATAAAGTCTGCTTCCCTGGTGGACTAGGGTAGTGGGGGGAATAATATATGCTTCCCTGGTTTACTAGGGTAGTGGAGGGAATAATGTCTGCTCCCCTGGTGGTCTAGCAAAGGTAAGGTTTAAATGTCAGCACCTTTGGTGGATGAGTGGTAAATGACTACTGCACTGGTGTTTTTAGTGAAGGGATTAATGTCTCCTGTCCTGGGGATCTAGTGAAGAGAAAAGGTTAATGCTAGAATCCCAAATGGTCTAATGTAGCAAAGGATTTGCTTCCCTTGTGTTGAAGGGTATTAAAGTGGTGAATATCTGTTTACCTGGTGGTCTAGTCAATAGAAATGGTTAATGACAGCATCCCTGGTGGCCACAGGTAGGAAAGGTGTTAATACCTACTTTCCCAGCACTCTAGGATAGATAATGGGTTAAATGACTACTTTTCAGGTGGTAGAAAAAGGGTAATTTCCAGCCTACATGGTTTTGAGAAGTGGATTGGCAAATTCTTTCATCCCTAGTTGTCTAGTGAAGGGTTAATGCCAGCATCCCTGGTGGTCTAGTATAGTAGATCATTGAATATATTAATTCCTGGGTGGTCAAGTGAAGAAGGAAGGGTTAATGCCAACATCCCTGGTGGACTAGGATAGCAGATCAATATATCCATACCCCTGGTGGTCTAGTGGTAAAAAAAAAATGTTAATGCCAACATCCCTAGTAGTCTAGTGAATTAAAAAAAAGGGTTAATAAGAGCATCTCTGATGGTCTACGGAAAGTGAATAGTTGAATACCTGCAATCCCTGGTGGTCAGGGGTAGAAAATGGTTAAATGCATACTTTTCTGGTGGTAGATAGAGGGTAGAGTAGTGGATCAACGAATACTCCCATCCCTGGATGTATATGACAATTATAAGGTTAATGCCAGCATCCCTGGTAGTCTTGTATAGTAGATATTTGAATACATTAATTTCTGGGTGGTCTTAACGAAGACAAAATGGTTAATGCCAACATCCCTGGGGGACTAGGATAGTCTCTAATGCCTCTATCCCTGGTGGTCTGGTGAAATAAAATGTGTAAATGCCAACATAGTCTAGTAGTCTAGTGAATGAAAAAGAGGGAAAATGCCTTCATCCCTGGTGGTCTAGTAGATCGTAGATAGTCAAATATCTCTACCCCCTCTAATGAAGTTAAAAAGTGTTAATGCCAACATCCCTGGTGGTCTAGTGAATAAAAAAGAGAGCACTCCTGTTTCTCTAGGGTAGTGGATAGTTTAATACCTGCTTCCCCTGGTGGTCAAGAGTAGCACAGAGGTTAATGTCTGCTTCCCTGGTGATCAAGGATAGTTAAGGGGTTAACGCCTGCTTCCCTGGTAGTCTAGGGTAGTGAAATAATTTGTGCTTGCTTCCTTTGATTTCTAGGGTAGTGCAAAGGTGAATATCTGTTTCCCCGGTGGTTTTGTGGAGGGAAAAAATTAGTCAGCATCCCTGGTGGTCTGGAGGAGTTCAGGGTTGCTTCTGGTCATCTAAACAGGCACTGCAGAGGTTAATATGACCCCATCAATAGTCATATTGTTAGGTCATAGAAAACTATTGTCTATAGATAGAATGTCTTGGGATTGTTCTTGTTGGGTTCCCATTATTATTACACCTAACACGTCATTGTTTGACCACAGGTGGATGGTAATACCCTGTATCACCTGAAGGGGCGCTGCAGTAATAATACACCAGGCCTCGTAGATTGGGAAAAAGGAACAACTAATAGGCCGGTTTTGCCTATAGGCTAAATAGGCAGCTGCCTAGAGCGCCCTCTTGATGGGGGCGCCGCTCTATCCACTGCAAGAAAGTTAGTAGCCAGCATCCAAAGCACCTGCCACCCATCCAAAGCACCCGCCCAGCCAGCACCACTGTTACCCAACCAATGTACCTCCAGCTGTTGGAAAACTACAACTCCCAGCATGCCTGTACAGCCGATAATATTCAATATGTTCAATATTATTCTGCTCTCCTCCACCTTCTACAGGTACCTACAGTAACATAACCGACATCTGTCAGCCCGGCACACTGAACCAGAGTCCCAGCAGTGACCAGTGCATGACGACGGCTCAGAGAGCAGACAGCCAGGTCCTGTCCATTCTGTTCATCGGTCAGATCCTGCTGGGGATCGGTGGGGTGCCCATTCAACCCTTCGGGATTTCTTACATAGATGATTTTGCCAGCAAAAGGAACTCGCCGCTGTACATAGGTGAGAGAAACGACTTGACCTATTGTTGTAGGGATCTGTTCTAGGGTCTGATATTAATATAGAGGTCTGATATTAATACAGAGGTCTGGTCTGGGGTCTGATATTAATACAGAGGTCTGGTCTGGAGTCTGAAATTAATATAGAGGTCTGGTCTGGGGTCTGATATTAAAATAGAGGTCTGATCTGGGGTCTGAAATTAATACAGAGGTCTCGTCTGGGGTCTGAAATTAATACAGAGGTCTGGTCTGGAGTCTGAAATTAATATCGAGGTCTGGTCTGGAGTCTGAAATTAAAATAGAGGTCTGGTCCGGGGTCTGAAGCTTATATAGGGGTTAGATCAGACCTCATATTAGGGGTCTGATCTGGGGCCTGCATATATGGTCTGGGGTCTGATATTAATACAGAGGTCTGGTCTGGGGTCTGATATAAATACAGAGGTCTGGTCTGGGGTCTGATACTAATATAGGGGTCTGATCTGGGGTCTGCATATCTCTCTGTATAAACAAAGTCTGGTGTAGGGTCTGAAATTCATTTAGGTGTCTGGGTTCAGACATTAATATTTAGGGCCTATATCTGGCCTGGGTTCTGAGTTATGCTAGGAGTCTTGTCTAGAGTCTGATGATAACATAGGGGTCTGATATAAATACAGAGGTCTGGTCTGGGGTCTGCTATTAATACAGAGGTCTGGTCTGGGGTCTGAAATTAGTACAGAAGTCTGGTCTGGGGTCTGGAATTAATATAGAGGTCGGGTCTGGGGTCTGATATTAAAATAGAGGTCTGGTCTGGGGTCTGAAACTAATATAGGGGTCTGATCTGGGGTCTGCATATTTCTCTGTATATTTGGGGTCTAAACATAGTCAGGGGGTCTGTTGTAGGGTCTGAAATTCATTTAGGGTTCTAGGGTCAGACATTATTGTTAGGGGCATATATCTGGCTTAGGTTCTGAGTTATGCTAGGAGTCCTGTCTAGTGTTGGATAATAACATAGGGGTCTGGTCTGGGGTCTGATATAAATACAGAGGTCTGGTCTGGGGGTCTGATATAAATACAAAGATCTGGTCTGGGGTCTGATATAAATATAGAGGTCTGGTTTTGGGTCTGAAACTAATATAGGGGTCTGCATTTCTCTCTCTCTCTCTCTCTCTCTCTCTCTCTCTCTCGTGTCTTAATTTATATTTATATTTATATAGAGGGCCTAAATAATTTAAGGGAGTCTGGTGTGGGGTCTGAAATTCATTTAAGGGTCTGGTCTGGGGTCAGATAATAATCTGGAGTCTATGCCTGATCAGATTTTTGTTAGGGGTCTGATATTAACATAGGGGATCTGGTCTGTGGTGTGAGAATTTATATTAAAAACACATATTAATATATTTTGGAGTATGGTCTGGGGTCTGATATAAATATAAAAGTTTGTTCTGTAGTCTGAATGTATATGTATATAGAGAGAGTCTTATATTAATATAAGGACCTGTTATGGGACCTAATATTAATATAACGGTCTTGTCTGAGGTCTGATATTATTCTTAGGATCTAGTCTGGGGCCTGATATATTTACAGTATATCAGAACCCAGACCAGACTATTATATTAATATCAGACCCCAAAACAGACCCTTGTACTAATATGAGATCCCAGATTAGATCATTATATTAACATGAGACCCTAGACTGGACCCTTATTTTAATATCAGATCCCAGATCACACCCTTACATTAATAAGGGTCTGTGGTCTGATTATAAATTAAGGGTCTGTTTTGGGATGTGATTTTAATATAAGGGTCTGATCTGGGGTATGATATTAATATAAGGGCCTGATCTGGGGTGAAATATTAATATAAGGTTCAGATCTGGTGTCTGATATTAATATAAGGTTCAGATCTGGGGTCTGATATTAATATAAGGTTCAGATCTGGGGTCTGATATTAATATAAGGGTCTGATCTGGGGTCTGATATTAATATAAGGTTCAGATCTGGGGTCTGATATTAATATAAGCTTCAGATCTGGGGTCTGATATTAATATAAGGGTCTGATCTGGGGTCTGATATTAATATAAGGTTCAGATCTGGGGTCTGATATTAATATAAGGGTCTGATCTGGGGTCTGATATTAATATAAGGTTCAGATCTGGGGTCTGATATTAATATAAGGGTCTGATCTGGGGTCTGATATTAATATAAGGGTCTGACCTGGGGTCTGATATTAATATAAGGTTCAGATCTGGGGTCTGATATTAATATAAGGGTCTGATCTGGGGTCTGATATTAATATAAGGGTCTGATCTGGGGTCTGACATATTTAGCCCATTCTTTTATATAAGCCATAACCCTTAATAGGCTGCTCTCTTCTTGCTGTGAGCTGCTGCTGACATATCACGATGTGAATGGCTCCTCCAGGCTGACACCTCTGTCTTACCTGTAGGTGAATACAAGGCGTTAGTTGTGCCCTCTCTACTACAGTACCTATATTAGTATGAGCGCCATGCTGCTAGACTCCTCGGGGAAAAAAAACAGCTTGTCCTTGTTCTAGAAGTCGTCCAAAATGTAGGCAGTGAACCTTGTGCTCAGCATGTTCCTCTGTTCAGGGTCTTCCTTTCAGCCTAGCATACATCAGCACATGTGCTGAAGACAGCTTTAAAACTTGCTGTAACTCAGTCAGCAATCGAGACTGTAAGGAACCTCTGATGGGAGTTGAAGTCCTGAGGTGTGCAGCCTCAAAGGGGACATTTGCCTGGTGTGAATAACACTTTTGTTGGTGACTGTTTTGTTGAGTGGCTGGTAGTAAGCAACCTATTAAATTTTGGTGTAGTCAGTGCAAGACACACAGTTTATTTTGTATTTGTTTATGCCTGAAGCTAAAGGCTGTATTTGTTTTGTTAATGAAAAATATAGAGGCTGGCATTTATCATTGTAGGTGTAAGTGAAGCATTTATCATTGTAGGTGTAAGTGAAGCATTTATCATTGTAGGTGTAAGTGAAGCATTTATCATTGTAGGTGTAAGTGAAGCATTTATCATTGTAGTGTAAGTGAAGCATTTATCATTGTAGGTGTAAGTGAAGCATGTATCATTGTAGGTGTAAGTGAAGCATTTCTCATTGTAGGTGTAAGTGAAGCATGTATCATTGTAGGTGTAAGTGAAGCATTTCTCATTGTAGGTGTAAGTGAAGCATTTATCATTGTAGGTGTAAGTGAAGCATTTATCATTGTAGGTGTAAGTGAAGCATTTATCATTGTAGGTGTAAGTGAAGCATTTATCATTGTAGGTGTAAGTGAAGCATGTATCATTGTAGGTGTAAGTGAAGCATTTATCATTGTAGGTGTAAGTGAAGCATTTATCATTGTAGGTGTGAGTGAAGCATGTATCATTGTAGTGTAAGTGAAGCATTTATCATTGTAGGTGTAAGTGAAGCAATTATCATTGTAGGTGTAAGTAAAGCATTTATCATTGTAGGTGTAAGTGAAGCATTTATCATTGTAGGTGTAAGTGAAGCATTTATCATTGTAGGTGTAAGTGAAGCATTTATCATTGTAGGTGTGAGTGAAGCATTTATCATTGTAGGTGTAAGTGAAGCATTTATCATTGTAGTGTAAGTGAAGTATTTTTCTACACCTTTTTTTGTGCGCTGTAATGTGTAGGAACACCAAATTTATTAAATGGTCACAGAGCATTTGATAAACTTTGTACAGGTCACATTTTCTGAAATTTCTCTCTTCACATACAACAAAAAGCTGAGCTAAGTCTGGGCTGGTGTAGTTTTAGAGACTTTTCAGTGGCTTTACGTCTTTTTTGTGCCTTTTTCACAAAAAGGCACAGTTCATAAATCCCTTCCATATCATGTGTATTGCCAAAATCAGTGGATTGCAACTCAAAATCAGCAGAAATGCATAAACCGAAAGGCGCAAAAAAGGCTCAAATAAACCCTTCCTGCGCCTTTCTTGTGCCTTGTCTAAAGACAATGATAAATGTCGTCCAGAGTGTCCATGTCTGACTGCTATTTGACTGTTTCTACTGAGATAGTGTCCTATCTATCTATCTATCTCATATCTATCTATCTATCTCATATCTATCTATCTCATATCTATCTATCTCATATCTATCTATCTATCTCATATCTATCTATCTATCTATCTATCTCATATCTATCTATCTATCTCATATCTATCTATCTCATATCTATCTATCTCATATTTATCTATCTATCTATCTCATATCTATCTATCTATCTATCTATCTATCTCATATCTATCTATCTCATATCTATCTATCTCATATCTATCTATCTCATATCTATCTATCTATCTATCTATCTATCTATCTATCTCATATTTATCTATCTATCTATCTCATATCTATCTATCTATCTATCTCATATCTATCTATCTCATATCTATCTATCTATCTATCTATCTATCTATCTATCTATCTATCTATCTATCTCATATCTATCTATCTCATATCTATCTATCTCATATCTAACTATCTATGTATCTTATATGTATCTATCTCATATCTATCTATCTCATATCTAACTATCTATGTATCTTATATGTATCTATCTCATATCAATCTATCTATCTATCTATCTCATATCTATCTATCTCATATCTATCTATCTGTCTATCTATCTATCTATCTATCTATCTATCTCATATATATCTATTTATCTCATATCTATCTATCTATCTATCTCATATCTATCTATCTATCTATCTATCTATCTCATATCTATCTATCTATCTATCAATCTCTCAGTTTCCCAGTAATATATTCGGATGATAATAGATTCTTCCGGGGCGCCGCTCATCACTATACTGTATTCTATCTGGTGTTGTGCGCTTCGCTCTGCAGGATCCGCAGTTTATAATTCGCAGGATGAAATATTTGTCCATAAATTACCTTTTCTGAGTGACTTTTCTGATTGGGATAATCCCCAGATAACAAGATGTCTCATGTATAATGGAAGTGATGCCGCGCCGCGTCTCATGTCATAGATCACAGATATATGAGAGACTGTAGAGAAGATCACATAACAAGACGCGTGGGGGAGGGGTGATAATAGGATGTGTAATGTCTTCTATGGAATTTTTTAGACATTTTTGAATGATTTGATGTTCGTCTAGTTCTACCTTATTGGACTTTCCACTGATAATTCCATTGATTTCAATTATTACATTGCTGCTGTCTCTATGAGATCAGGATATATAATAGTTATACATCTCCCCTCCAGCTCTATCTGTATACTGCTGCTATCTCTATGAGATCAGGATATATAATAGTTATACATCTCCCTTCCAGTTCTATCTGTATACTGCTGCTGCTATCTCTATGGGATCAGGATATGTAGTAATTTCCCCCCTCCCCTCTAGCTCTATCTGTATACCGCTGCTGCTATCTCTATGGGATCAGGATATATAGTAGTTTTCCCCCTCCCCTCTAGCTCTATCTGTATACCGCTGCTGCTATCTCTATGGGATCAGGATATATAGTAGTTTTCCCCCTCCCCTCTAGCTCTATCTGTATACAGCTGCTGCTATCTCTATAGGATCAGGATAAATAGTAGTTTTCCCCCTCCCCTCTAGCACTGTCTGTATACTGCTGCTGCTATCTCTGTGGGATCAGGATATATAGTAGTTTTCCCCCTCCCCTCTAGCACTGTCTGTATACTGCTGCTGCTATCTCTATGGGATCAGGATATGTAGTAGCTTTATACCTCTCCTCTAGCTCTGTATACTGCTGCTAACTCTGTGGGATCACAATATATAGTAGTTATACACGTCCCCTCCAGCTCTATCTGTATACTGCTACTATCTCTATGGGATCAGGATGTATAGTAGTTATACACCTCCCCTCCAGTTCTATCTTTATACTGCTGCTGTTATCTCTATTGGATCAGGATATATAGTAGTTATACACGTCCCCTCCAGCTCTATCTGTATACTGCTGCTATCTCTATGGGATCAGGATATGTAGTAGCTTTATACCTCTCCTCTAGCTCTGCATACTGCTGCTATCTCTGTGGGATCAGGATATGTAGTAGTTTTCCCCCTCCCCTCTAGCACTGTCTGTATACTGCTGCTGCTATCTCTATGGGATCAGGATATGTAGTAGCTTTATACCTCTCCTCTAGCTCTGTATAATGCTGCTAACTCTGTGGGATCACAATATAAAGTAGTTATACACGTCCCCTCCAGCTCTATCTGTATAATGCTGCTATCACTATGGGATCAGGAAATATAGTAGTTATGCACCTCCCATTCCAGCTCTATCTGTATACTGCTGCTATCACTATGGGATCAGGATATACAGTAGTTATACACCTCCCATTCCAGCTCTATCTGTATACTGCTGCTATCTCCATAGGATCGTGATATATTGTTGTTATACATCTTTCCTGGGACCGTGTTCCCACGTTGTGTTTTTTTTTATGTGATTTTCCCAAAATCTCCAATGCTTCTAAGTACCAAATCAGTTCAGTTCCTGTCCTGTCTTTATATCTTTCTCCTCTTCCATCCTCTCTATCTCAGGCTGCATTCACACCTCCTTTTCAGCCTACGGTTGCCGGATACGGTTGGGGGAGGGGAAAACCAGGTGCTCCCATACCCCAGCCGGACCGGCGCTGAAATCCATTTACTTTAGTGACCCGATCAGAGTCAAACGGTGACTCCTGTCAGCTCATTTATAACCCGTATCTGGTTTCCTGATCGGACCTTAAACCTTAGTATACTACAATTTTAGGTCCGGTCACAAAACCGGATGCGGGTAAAAAAAGAGCCGACGGGAATCCCCGTTTGACTCTGATCGGCTCACTAAAGTAAATGGATTTCAGCCCCAGTCCGGCTGGGGTATGGGAGCGCCCGGTTTTCCCCTCCCCCAGCCGGGGCTGGCAACTGTAGGCTGAAAACGAGGTGTGAATGCAGCCTTACTGATGTTCCATCCATGTCCTCCCCCTTTTTTATATAAAACCTCTGTTTTTTATTCAGCCCCTCCCCCTTATTTCCCATGTTGTCTTTTTGATCTGGCAAACTGCAGTACTAGACGCAACCCATGAACAGGTGTGGCACTGTTTCTGGAAAGAAATCAGCCATGTTTGTAATCCTGTCAGCCCCTTTAACCTGTTAAGGACATAGGACGTTCTCTAACGTCCCCACTACCTGGGCCTTAATGCCCAAAGGCGTTAGAGAACGTCCTGTTGTATTTCCGATCTCTGCCGCGCGTCGGGCAGAGAATGGAAGCGGATGCCTGCTGAAATCCTTCAGCAGGGATCCAGGGCAAACGCCGAGGGGGGCCATGTAGGCAAGGGAAATCGCCCTTGCGATCTGCGGCGATACCGGGCTGATCGGGTCTCTGGGACCCGACCGCCCGGTAATTTCGCATGATCCCGGCTGTCACAGACAGCCAGGACCATGCTGGAGTATAGGAGCGAGGTGGCAAGCCGGCCCCCTCCTCCTATACCCTGCGATCTGTCGGTTAGTTAACCGACCAATCGCAGGAGGGGGGGCGGTTACTTCCTCCCGTCCTGCCCGGCCCCTTGAAGTCCGGAGAGGACGGGAGGAAGACCGGAGGACGCGGCGGGGGACGGGGGAGTGCTGGGGACCGGCCCCGGTACTTACCTCATCCCTGAAGACCCGGATCCCGGCGATGAAGACGGCGGCGGCGACAGGTGAGTTCCTCTTCAGCTGCGGTCGGGCCCTTTACAGCAATGCACGTCGCCGTAAAGCGATATGCATTGCTGTAATGGGACCCTGTAAACTACAACTCCCAGCATGCCCAGACAGCCCTTGGCATCTGGGCATGCTGGGAGTTGCAGTTTTGCAACATCTGGAGGTCCACAGTTTGGAGACCACTGTGCCCTTCCAGATGTTGCAAAACTACACATCCTCAGCATGCCCTTACTGTCCAGACATGCTGGGAGTTGTAGTTCTGTAACATCTGGCCCTTCAGATGTTGCAGATCTACAACTCCCAGCATGCCTGGACAGTTTTGGCATACTGGGAGTTGTAGTTTTGCAACATCTGGAAGGGCACAGATTGGGAACCACTGTATTAGTGGTCTGCAAACTGTAGTCCTCCAGATGTTGCAAAACTACAACTCCCAGCATGCTGGGAGTTGAAGTTCGGCAACATCTGGCTCTAAAGATGTTGCCAAACTACTACTCCCAGCATGCCTGAGAATGCTGGGAGTTGTGGTTTTGCAACAACTGGAGGCACACTGGTTGGGAAACATTGTCTGTTTCCTAACTCAGTGTTTCCCAACCGTGTGCCTCCAGCTGTTGCAAAACTATAACTACCAGCATGCACTGATAAACTGTGCATGCTGGGAGTTGTAGTTTTGCAACAGCTGGAGGTCCCCCCCCCCCCTGTGAATGTACAGGGTACATTCACATGGGCAGGGGGCTTACAGTGAGTATCAGGCTGCAAGTTTGCGATGCAGCAAATTTTGCGCGGCAGCTCAAACTCGCAGCGGGAAACTCGCTGTAATCCCCGGCCCATGTGACTGTACCCTAAAAACACTACACTAACACAAAATAAAATAAAAAGTAAAAAACACTACATATACACATACCCCTACACAGCCCCCCTCCCCAATAAAAATGAAAAACGTCTGGTACGCCACTGTTTCCAAAATGGAGCCTCTAGCTGTTGCAAAACAACAACTCCCAGTATTGCCGGACAGCCATTGACTGTCCAGGCATGCTGGGAGTTTTGCAACAGCTGGAGGCACCCTGTTTGGGAATCACTGGCGTAGAATACCCCTATGTCCACCCCTATGCAAATCCCTAATTCAGGCCTCAAATGCGCATGGCGCTCTCACTTTGGAGCCCTGTCGTATTTCAAGGCAACAGTTTAGGGTCACATATGGGGTATCGCCGTACTCGGGAGAAATTGCCTAACAAATTTTGGGGGGCTTTTTCTCCTTTAACCCTTTATGAAAAGGTGAAGTTGGGGTCTACAACAGCATGTTAGTGTAAAAAAATAAAATGTTTACACTAACACGCTGGTGTTGCCCTATACTGTTCATTTTGACAAGAGGTAAAAGGGAAAAACGCCCCCCAAAATTTGTAATGCAATTTCTCCCGACTACGGAGATACCCCATAAGTGGGCGCAAAGTGCTCTAGGGGCGCACAACAAGGCCCAGAAGGGAGAGTGCACCATGTACATTTGAGGTGATTTGCACAGGGGTGGCTGATTGTTACAGCGGTTTTGACAAACGCAAAAAAAAACAAAAAAACACATGTGACCCCATTTCGGAAACTACACCCCTCAGGGAATGTAATGAGGGGTGCAGTGAGAATTTACACCCCACTGGTGTCTGACAGATCTTTGGAACAGTGGGCTGTGCAAATTAAAAATTTTGTACAGCCCACTGTTCCAAAGTTCTGACAGACACTAGTGGGGGGTAAATGCTCACTGTACCCCTTGTTACGTTCCTCAAGGGGTCTAGTTTCCAAAATGGTATGCCATGTGGGGGTTATTTTGCTGTCCTGGCACCATAGGGGCTTCCTAAATGCGACATGCCCCCCGAGCAAAATTTGCTCTCCAAAAGCCAAATATGACTCCTTCTCTTCTGAGCATTGTAGTTCGCCCGTAGTGCACTTCAGGTCCACTTATGGCGTACCTTCATACTCAGAAGAGATGGAGTTACAAATTTTGGGGGGTATTTTCTGCTATTAACCCTTGCAAAAATGTGAAATTTGGGGGAAACACACATTTTAGTGAAAAAAAATATATATATTTTTTTACATATGCAAAAGTCGTGAAACCCCTGTGGGGTATTAAGGCTCACTTTATTCCTTGTTACGTTCCTCAAGGGGTCTAGTTTCCAAATGGTATGCCATGTGAGGGTTTTTTGCTGTTGTGGCACCATAGGGGCTTCCTAAATGCGACATGCCCCCCGACCAAAATTTGCTCTCCAAAAGCCAAATATGACTCCTTCTCTTCTGAGCATTGTAGTTCGCCCGTAGTGCACTTCAGGTCCACTTATGGGGTACCTTCATACTCAGAAGAGATGGGGTTACAAATTTTGGGGGGTATTTTCTGCTATTAACCCTTGCAAAAATGTGAAATTTGGGGGGAAACACACATTTTAGTGAAAAAATTTTTTTTTTACATATGCAAAAGTAGTGATACACATGTGGGGTATTAAGGCTCACTTAATTCCTTGTTACATTCCTCAAGGGGTCTAGTTTCCAAAATGGTATGCCATGTGGGGATTTTTTGCTGTTCTGGCACCATGGGGGCTTCCTAAATGCAGCATGCCCCCCAAAAACCATTTCAAAAAACCGTACTCTCCAAAATTCCCTTGTCGCTCCTTCCCTTCTGAGCCCTCTACTGCGCCCGCCGAACACTTTTCATGGACATATGAGGTATGTGCTTACTCGAGAGAAATTGGGCTACAAATATAAGTATACATTTTCTCCTTTTACCCCTTGTAAAAATTCAAAAATTGGGTCTACAAGAACATGCGAGTGTAAAAAATGAAGATGGTGAATTTTCTCCTTCACTTTGCTGCTATTCCTGTGAAACACCTAAAGGGTTAAAACGCTGACTGAATGTCATTTTGAATACTTTGGGGTGTGCAGTTTTTATAATGGGGTCATTTGTGGGGTATTTCTAATATGAAGACCCTTCAAATCCACTTCAAACCTGAACTGGTCCCTGAAAAATAGTGAGTTTGAAAATTTTGTAAAAATTGGAAAATTGCTGCTGAACTTTGAAGCCCTCTGGTGTCTTCCAAAAGTAAAAACACGTCAATTTTATGATGCAAACATAAAGTAGACATATTGTATTTGTGAATAATTTTTTTTTTTATTTGGAATATCCATTTTCCTTACAAGCAGAGAGCTTCAAAGTTAGAAAAATGCAAAAATTTTTATTTTTTCAGCAAATTTTGGAATTTTTCACTAAGAAACGATGCAAGTATCGACAACATTTTACCAATAACATAAAGTAGAATATGTCACGAAAAAACAGTCTCGGAATCAGAATGATAGGTAAAAGCATCCCAGAGTTATTAATGTTTAAAGTGACAGTGGTCAGATGTTCAAAAAACGCTCCGGTCCTAAGGTGTAAAATGGCCTGGTCCTTAAGGGGTTAAGTGACAATAACTCTCTTTAGGTTCTCACAGCTCCGTCTACTTGTATCACTCAATAAAGTCATGGTGGATTATTAAGATGAGAATTCTTCAGGATACATGGCGTTCATCTACATCTCTCTGTTTTGTCTTCTCACAGGCATCCTCTTCGCTGTGACGGTGATGGGCCCCGGCGTCGCTTTCATCCTCGGATCCTTCATGTTACGCTACTATGTTGACATTGACAAGCTCCCATCCAGTGAGTGCAAACGCTGAGCAAGCATTAGGCAGGGGGGCAGATCTCCCAGAAACAAGGGACAAGGTGCTGCCAAGCGTCAGCGCCTTCTGCTGATTCATAAATTGTCTATTATCAGCCCAGCGTGCTGTCTGCTGCGGCGTATGTTACCGTCACAGTGTGCAAGACCTGACGCTGCAAAGTGTTCAGTAACTGCAAGCTGAGAGGAGAACAGATGTATCTAAGTATCTAGACGTATCTAGGTCAGACAGAGACTTATCACCGTCTTCATGCTGAAAATAAATCTGTTTCCTCTCCTAAACACTGCAGAAGAAGTGTGTCCCAGAAATGTTAATGCAGATTTACAGTATTACATCAATAATACTAATACCATAACTACTACTACTGTAACTGCTGACACTACTACTGTAACTATAACTACTACTGTAACTACTGTAACTATAACTACTACTGTAACTATAACTACTACTGTAACAACTACTACTGCAACTACTATAACTACTACTGTAACTATAACTACGACTATAACTATGACTACTACTGTAACTATAACAACTACTGTAACTGCTGCCACTACTACTGTAACTACTACTGTGACTACTATAACTATAACTACTACTGTAACAACTACTATTGCAACTACTACTACTATAACTATAAATACTACTGTAACTATAACTACTACTGTAACTATAACTACTACTGTAACTATAACTACTACTGTAACTGCTGCCACTACTACTGCAACTATTACTACTACTACTATAACTACTACTATAACTATAACTACTACTATAACTATAACTACTACTGTAACTGATGCTACTAATACTGTAACTATAACTACTTCTACTGTAACTACTATTTCTGTAACTATAACTACTACTGTAACTACTGTAACTAAAATTACTATAATTATTACTACTACTACTACCTCAACTACTACTGTAACTATTACTACTACTATTGCTTTAAACACTACTACTATAAGTACTATTGTAACTATAACTACTAATGTAACTGCTACTACTACTGTAACTATTACTACTACTACTGTAAGCACTACTACTGTAACTACTACTACTATAACTAACTACTACTGTAACTGCTGTAACTATAACTACTACTGTACTACTTCTACAGCTTCTACTACAACTAAATCTACAACTGTTACTATTACTACTACTGTAATTACTACTACTACTACTACTACTACTGCTATCACGTTACTAGAATTATTAATACTGCTGCTACTTATACTGGTATCCCTGCAAATATTGAAACTACTACAACTCTTACCACTGTAACTTCTACCACTGTAACTACTTCTACATTTACTATGACTTTAACTACTTCTACTATAATACTACTACTAACCATAATAATAAACATAAAGGGGAAGTACACATATGTGAACATTGGTGCCATCTAAAACTGAAAGTTTTTATACCGGTAATCCAATGTTCCCTTATGTCCTAACTAGTGGCACAGATGGGGTATTCCGCCCCCCCCCCCCCCCCCCCTCGTGGACTGGTTAGGACAGGTGGAAATTTTATTGACAACCTCATAATTAATTTGAATTAGACCCTCCCAGCCCCCTTACATATAGGGGGGAAACCCCAGCCCCCTTTTGTTATTTTTCTGTCCTCTGGACAGAGGTTTAGACTGGTGGAGGGTCCTGTTTTTTCTCGACCCCTTTTTATATTTTATACTGTATGTTCTTACATTGACTTCCTTTGGGGCTCTTATATGTGTCCCTCTATCTATTTTTCTCCCCTTCTTCTGAAGGGATCTTTGTACCTGTTCTGCAGCATTCTGCTGCTGTGTGGCGAGCATTCGCCGTTCTCCTGCGCTTCTCGCTCTCTCCGGCCCCGGCTTGCTCTCTGTAAGCCCGCTGCGCTCCGGGGAGGGGACAGGTCAGAGGAGATTGCTTCTTTTGTTACTTCCGGTCCTCCGGTCTGTTTTCTGTACTTACTGTGCCCTAAAAATTTTGTATTTAAGTTTAAGCTTGTTTTTTTTTTGAACCCTTACTTTATTCTTTCTACCCAGTATGATTATGTTGCTCTGCTTGGGATTTTATAAATTGTATTAGTCCCGCCAATTTTTGGGTGGGGTTTTATGCTTTAGGGCATCTGAAATCTATTTAAGGCTGCTCAGTGCAGGCTGTCGGTCTCCTAGAGTGGTAGTGCTTGTCGAATTGCCAAGTGCTACTTTCCTTAGATTTTGCTATTCGGCTTTTCCTTCTACTATAGCTTTCTGCTATTTCTGCTAGCGATGCTTGTTGCTATTCTTTGCTTTCCTTGTGGTCTTTTTCTAGGGTTAATATATATTTTTTCATATTCTCCCCTTCCCATATTTTTAACTGCTCCTATCTTTTCAGAGCAGGTCATCTGCTGACAGTTCCCGTGAGGCACCAACTAAAAAGACCGCCTCTCAAAGGAAGCATTTATAGTGGCATGATTGCCAGGCACTGTTGGAGGACAGTTTTCAGTTCTCTCACTGTCCTTTCTGCCATGCCAGAACTCAGGCCCAGCAAGAGCCAACTATGTAGGACATGGTCGTCTAGGTCAATGATTTTGTGTCTTCCAACATGAACATTATGGAACACCTCCATAGAAGAACTGAAGCAGCTGGTGACCACCAAACGTGAAAGACCATCTTCACCACCGAGGTCCATGGAGGTGTTTAGGGAAGCAGCCCGGTAGGATTCCCAATCCCCATCCTCTGAGGAGGAAGACAAATTTCAATACTTATTTTTCCCTGAGAAAACTCAGCGGCTGCTTAGGTCTATCAGGTCAGGGGATCTTGATGCTGACAGGAGTAAAGCCTCTACATCTGCTAATAAAGGGCCCAGGGCTTGTCTTTGATGAAAACTGAGTGGAAGAAGCCGGAGAAAGGTCCCATTCTTACTAAGCGCTTTAAAAGCATGTTTCCCTTACAAGAAGACCAAATATCTTCCTAGGGACCTATTCCTAAGTTGCATTTGGCCATCTCAAAATTATCTAAGTGGACCATGGTTCACTCTGATGATGGCTCTAGCCTTCAGGATCCCATGGACCGCAAGGCCGATTGTGCTTTTAGCTGCACTTATTCGACTGCCTCGGCTTCTGCTTCTACTGAGCAGTAGCCTCTACTGAGGTAGCTTAGTTTCTGAGAACTAGATTTTCTCAGATACAGTCCGACCTAGACCAAGGGGTCTCTAGGGATGACATTTCGGCTTCTTGTAAAATGGCTAGTTTGGCTATAGATTTCCTTTGCGATGCCACCCCTCAGCAGCTGAAGCTTGCTTCTAAATCTATGGCCCTTTCTACTGTGGGTCGTCGACCCTTGTGGCCTAAACCTTGGAGTTCTGATACCTCCTCCAAACACACTCTGTGTGCAATGGCCTATGAGCCTGGCATCATCTTTGGGTATGAACTCGACCACATAATGCAGGAGCTGTCTGACAGGAAAGGGAAATCTCTTCCCCAGCAGTCCTTTCATGGTCGAGGCAAAAGGTATGGAGCCAGATCATGCTACCAAAGGGGGTCCCAAAAACAAAGGGGCGCTAGACGCTCCAGGCATTCCAAGGGTGGTAAGTCCTCGGCACCTTGACTACAGGCCTCTTCAAGGCTCTTGGAGTGCTCCCACTCTGCCCCAACTTCGGTATCCATCTCTTCCTGTAGGTGGTCGCCTTCATCATTTCTTAGATGCCTGGAGACTTCACATTCAAGACCCTTGGATCCTTCAGGTCATTTCGGAAGGGTACAGAGTGGAATTGGAGAATATTCCTCCAAACAAGTTTGTAAGAACCAGAGTTCTAACTTCCAATATATTTTGGAATATCTCCAGAAGTTTGCCTTCCATCAAAAGAACAGGGGTCTGACATTTATTCTCCAGTATTCCTGGTTCCTGAAGTCCCCGGAGTTGGAGGATGATCATAGACCTAAGGTTTTTCAACCTGTCTATCAGACGGAAGAGTTTTCATATGAAAACGATTCAGTTGGACCTAAAGAAGAAGGAAAACCTTTGAAACGTGTTGTCCTGTTCACACTGCATGTTTTATGGATTAATAAAGCTTGCTTTTTTGCACTATACTTGGGTGTGCGCCTCCTAGCCAAAATCTGATTTTTCTGCCGGAGCTCTGCGGGAACCTTGCCAGGGGCTCACAGAACCAGCTGTTTTCTCCAGCAATTCTAATAGCGACACCTCTAATCTGCATATCATACTGAATAACAGTATTATTTCACTAACCCAGCACACACCCTATGCGTGTTACACCAAGGCAAAGTGTTCTACACCCCTATTGAGGCTCTCTGTAGGTCAGAATCAGACATCTTCGGACAGATTACGCTCAGGTGGGGCATTCCAGAGATCGATCTTATGGCAATGAGGTTCAACGCCAAGGTGGAGAGATTCTGTTCACTTTACAGGGAGGACAATCCCTTGTGCTCCGTCAATCCCCTGGAGGTTCAGGCTGGCATACATCTTCCCTCCTATTTCCTTGATTCCGAGGGTATTGATGAAAATCAGGCAGGACCAAGCCTCTGTGATAGCCATCATTCCATACTGGCCCAAAATAGCTTGGTTTACACAACTCATTCAGATGAGTCAGGGTCAATTTTGGAGGCTTACCCCAGAGCAATCAATAGTGTCAGGGGACAATCATAGCTGCTCCAACATTCAGATGTTCAACCTGACAGCCTGAAGGTTGATCGGTCCCTTCCAATTGTAGAAGGGCTGTTGGGGTCGGTCTTGAGACCTTTGTCGCACTCCAGATCTGAAGCTACACCAAGATCATATGGAAGAATATGAGACATTTTCTCATCTTGGTGTTGGCTACGAAGAATCCTACCACTCCTGCTGTTCTGCAATTCCTGCAAGATGGATTGGACAAGGGTTTATCTCCTTCCACCCTAAGAGTGGAAGTTTCTACTATCTCGGCTTTCCTCAACAAGTCTTTCTCAAGACCCCCTAGTCAGAAGGTTCCTATAGGGAGCCTCTAGGATTAAACCTACAATCATTCGACCTATCCCTGCATGGGATTTATTAGTCGTGCTCAGGGGGTTATCATCTCACCCCTTTGAGCCCCTACAGGAGGTGGATCTAATATCCCTTACACTCAAGGTTACCTTTTTGTTGGCAATCACTTCTGCAAAACGAGTCGGAGATCTCCAAGCTTTTTCTGCCATTGAGCCTAATATTCAGTTCCTCCCAGGCAGGGTTCTTCTTAAGTTTTTCCCTAATTTTATTCCCAAAGTGCCAACCATTACTAACATCAACCAGGTTATTTCTCGTCCTGTGTTAGCTCCGCTCCCCTCCTCAGAAGATGTGAGAGGCCTTCGTACACTCGACCTATCGAAATGTCTCAGGATTTATCTGGATCTATCCAAGGAGTTCTGTGAGGATGAAAACCTTCTTATCCTTTTCTCTATTGCTCGGAAAGGACACAAAGCTTCCAAACCAACCATTAGTCGCTGGATCAAGGAAGCTATTTGGGAGTCTCATGCTTCTCAGGGTCTGGAGCCCCCTGTCAAAGCTCACTCTACTAGAGAAGTGGCTACTTCTTTTGCAGAAAGAAGCTTGATTCCTTAGGAACTCATTTGTAAGTTGGCTTCCAGGAGTTTACACTCCACTTTCATTTCACACTATAGAGTGGATTCTAGAATAGCTAGCTATTCCTCATTTTGGGCGGTCGGTCTTATCCTTCACCTGCTTGCTAATTCCCCTTCTGTGCCGCTGGTTAGGATGTAAGGGAATTAATTTTTAAAGATAATTTGTTTTCCCTTAGTCCTAACAGTGGAACAACAATCCCTCCCTTTTATTTTTGTATTTTTTTCTTATAATTGTAATTACACAAGGGGGCTGGGATTCTTCCCCCTATATGTAAGGGGGGTGGGAGGGTCTAATTCAAATTAATTATGAGGTTGTCAATAAAATTTCCACCGATCCTAACTAGTCCACAGGGGCAGAATACCCCATCTGTGCAACTGTTAGGACTAAGGGAAAACAAATTATCGTTAGAAATTAACGATTCCCTAACAGCTGTTTGAAACTACAACTCCCACCATGCGCCGACAGCCAAAGAGCGATCCTTTTGTCTCCTTGTTCAATGTTGTCTAGAGCAATGAAAAAAATCAGGTCCCTTTCAGTAGCCACTTGACACCAGCACAAAATCCTTATTCTAGGGGCCCCATAGAAGCTTAAAATAAATGAACTCACCTACAAAATAAAGCTTTAAAAAAATAAATTAATATAAAATTATTACAAAATAAATAAAGATAAATAATTCAACAAAAATAAATATTTCTATCTGAACCATAAATAATGCATCAAAAAAATAATAAATTACAAGAAAAATCATAAATAATAAAAAATAATAAAAAAAATTATAAAAAAATCTGTTTACAAAGTATAATTTCTTTATGAACCTTAATTTCTTCATTTTCTTAATAAAAATAAATAAACAAATAATAATAATAAAATAAATCATTAGAGAAAAAAAGAATAAAGATAAATAATTAAACAAAATAATACATCCATTTAAACCATTAACAATACATCTAAATAATTAAAAATTATCAGAGAAAAATATAAATTATTCAGTAAAAAAAAAAATATAAAAATAATAATAATAATAATAATAATAATAATAATAATAAAATAGAGTAGAATTTCTTTATGAAACTTAATCCCTTCATTTTCCTTCCTCTGGGTTGAAAAAACCCACAAGAAAAATATATACCGTATATACTCGAGTATAAGCCGACCCGAGTATAAGCCGAGACCCCTAATTTCAACCCAAAATCCCAGGAAAAGTTATTGACTCGAGTATAAGCCTAGGGTGGGAAATACCTCATCCCCCCCTGTCATCATCCAGACCCGTCATTAACATCCTCATCATCATCCCCTTGTCATCATCCCACACATCCCCCCTTCATCATCCTCTTATCATCCCACACATCCCCCCTTCATCATCCCCTTATCATCCCACACATCCCCCCTTCATCATCCCCTTGTCATCATCCCACACATCCCCCCTTCATCATCCCCTTATCATCCCACACATCCCCCCTTCATCATCCCCTTGTCATCCCACACCCCCCCTTCATCATCCCCACCCCCCTTCATCATCCCCACACCCCCCCCTTCATCATCCTCTTCTCATCATTCGCCCTCAGTGGTCTTCAACCTGCGGACCTCCAGAGGTTTCAAAACTACAACTCCCAGCAAGCCCGGGCAGCCATCGGCTGTCCGGGCTTGCTGGGAGTTGTAGTTTTGAAACCTCCGGAGGTCCGCAGGTTGAAGACCACTGCGGCCTTCAACATCATCCAGCCCCCTCTCCCCCCCCTTTAGTTCTGAGTACTCACCTCCGCTCGGCGCTGGTCCGGTCCTGCAGGGCTGTCCGGTGAGGAGGTGGTCCGGTGGGGAGGTGGTCCGGGCTGCTATCTTCACCGGGGGCGCCTCTTCTCCGCGCTTCCGGCCCGGAATAGAGGCGTTGCCTTGACAATGACGCAGAAGTACGTTGGCAATGAATGCACCTATGCGTCGTTGTCACGGCAATGTGACTATTCTGAGGCCGGGCCCGAAGCGCTTAGAAGAGGCCTCCCCGGTGAAGATAGCAGCCCGGACCACCTCCTCACCGGACCACCTCCTCACCGGACAGTCCTGCAGGACCGGACCAGCGCCGAGCGGAGGTGAGTACTCAGAACTAAAGGGGGTGAGGGGGGGCTGGATGATGTTGAAGGCCGCAGTGGTCTTCAACCTGCGGACCTCCGGAGGTTTCAAAACTACAACTCCCAGCAAGCCCGGACAGCCGATGGCTGCCCGGGCTTGCTGGGAGTTGTAGTTTTGAAACCTCTGGAGGTCCGCAGGTTGAAGACCACTGCGGGTGGGGGAGTTCACTCGAGTATAAGCCGAGGGGGGTGTTTTCAGCACGAAAAATCGTGCTGAAAAACTCGGCCTATACTCGAGTATATACGGTAATAATAATAATAATAATAATAATAATAATAATATTGATAATGATTAATAGTAATAATAATACAGATAAATAATTCAACAAAAATTCATCTGAACGATAAATAAAAAAATAAATTATTTGAAAAAAAATTCAGTATAAAATAAATGATGATGATAATAATAATAACAATAATAATAAATCATTCAAAAATAATGGTAAATAGTTCAACAAAAATAAATATCCTTCTGACATCTAAAAAAATTTAAATTATTAGAAAACAAATGTAAATAATTCAGTAAAAAAAACAATCCTTCATTTTCCCCCTTCTGGGTTTAAAACTCACAAGAAAAATATAATATTATTAATATTATTAATAAGAATTCAACAAAAATAAGTACATCCATCTGAACCATAATAAATGAATAAAATTTTTTTTAAAATATAAATAATTCTGTATAAAATAATAATAATAATAATATAATTATAATAATAATAAAAATAATAAAATAAATAGAAAAAAATAAGATGAAAAATTCAACAGAAATAAATATATCCATCTAAACTATATATTATAAATGTAAATAATTATAAATTAGAAAAAATATAAATAATTCAGTGTAAAAAAAAGTATATATATACATCTAACGTTTTACACATTTCCATCTCTTCCCAGGTGAAATAGTTCTTACCCCCAGTGACCCGCGCTGGATCGGAGCCTGGTGGCTGGGCTTCATAGTGGCCGCCAGTATTGTAGTATTGGCCTCCATCCCCTACTTCTTCTTCCCCAGAGAAATGCCAAAAGAGGTAACTACATCTAAGAACGGTGACCTGCTTGTGGTGGACCGTATTGTACTCCTTAATACAGTGTTTCCCCACTAAAGTGCCTCCAGGAAATATCACCCTAATATGACTCGACTAATCTTATTGAATCGCTACATTTCTCATACTGACTTTCAGCTTTTGCCGGCATCTGATTGGTCGATGCTTGGTACCAAATTGTTGAGTTTGTTACTTAATAATATTCAGCAACACGGACTGTTCTTTGTTGGGTAATCTGAGTCACTATGTCAGTAGAGAACATGGGAGGTTCTCACAACTAAAGTGAGGACTAGACCAACCTGGAGTGGGTACCTCATGGGCTGGCTTTAATTAATAGTATTATTGGCGCCACCTGCTGTCAGAAAGCGAGAAGGTGACAAGGAAAAATCCAGACCATTTGCTGCTGACCGTGACACATCCTGTGCTGGTTTTCCTTATGGTAAGGACCCAGGGGGAATGGCCTGGTGGCCACGAGTGACTCCTCCCAATGCCTTCTGAAAAGGTGGTGTGTGGGCAGATAGAGTTGAACCTCCTCCCAACCCATGTTGCACATTTATGGATTAGGAAATAAGGTGTGTGTGTGTGTGTGTCAAAAGTCAGGCCGGCGGGTGCTGGCTGCTATCTACAGCTGTCACCTGACATTGGAGATCATTCTGTTGTCAGTTGTTTAGCTATTTAAATTCCACAATTAAAAGTGTTTGTGGCATGTAAACAGTCTTTTGCCCAGGCCTGGTGCAAGAATTTTTGCCACTCTAGGTGTAAGCTAATTTTGTCGCCCCCTGACCCCGCCCATTGGCACTTCCAGATGTATGAAGGTGCGCGCAATGTCAGGATGCTGGACGGACCTGTCTGGCTCGGAGGTGGCGCTGCGCTCCTCCAGCAGGCTGAAAAATGTTGATTAATATAGTATGGGTGGGGTGGGGGTAGCATGGCAGGGTTTTTCTTGATGGACAGGTGCTTTGGATGGGCAAGTGTTTTTGATGAGCGGGTGCTTCGGGTGCTGGCTAACTTTATTGCAGTAAGCAGAGTGGCGCCCCCATCAAGAGAGCGCTCTAGGCGGCTGCCTTATTTGCCTCTCAGTCTAAGTAAATATTTGGGGGTGGGGTGGATGAGGGGGCGGCAGAAGTTTTGGTGTTTTCAGTCTTCACTCTCTTTTTTTGTCTGATGTTCCTGAATGTTTTCATCTGTCTTCTTGCATAACTTGGTCTCGTGAAGGGGACATGGACAATGAAGTTCCCGAATCTTTGTGCAGTGTTAGGAGTCTGAAGTATTTGTGGTTTTGTCTGGTTTTGCTGAGTGAGATGCAATGAAAGTGCTGCTGAGCCAAGTAAATATGGAGGACAGAAGAGAAGAGCCTCGAGGGGAACACGGACCAACATGGGGGAGACGACAGCGCTCTGGAAAGCATATGGAAAGAAAATATAACACCGCCCCTTCAATGAATCAAGGACTCTACACTGGTTTCCATAGGTCCCTGGGTGCAAAAATCAGGCCCCCTAGTGAGGCCAGCCCCTAAAGGCAGTGTCTCCCTACCAGGGTGCAAACCAGGTGACCCCTGCTGTCAGCGGTGGGAATGTAGAGACCTCTGGTCAGGATGATGCAGAGGGGGGTCCTCCATTGTCACTGCCCCAATAATGAACCGAGGAATTAAGCTATATTCTATACAGCTGCTTTTCCATAGGTCCTTAGGTGCAAAAATCAGGATAAGTGGCGCCCCCCTTCTAAAATGACAAGTGATGAATCCCTTAAGACAGTGTTTCCCAACCAGTGTGCCTCCAGCTATACTTGGAGAAGGCCAGCCTCCATTAGGTATTAGCCCAACTAAATCAGTTCTGCCACCTAGCGGTGACACATGCTGTCAGCGGAGGGAGGGGATAACCACTGGGACTATGGAGACCTCTAGTCAGAATGATGCTGAGGGGCATCAATCATTGTCACCAGTCATGCGGGGACACTTATCAAAACCTGTGCAGAGGAAAAGTGAACCAGTTGCCCATAGCAACCAATCAGATCGCTGCTTTCATTTTTTACAGGCATTTTCGAAAATTAACCCCTTTCCATTTTTGCACTTTCGTTTTTTCCTCCTTACCTTTTAAAAATCATAACCCTTTCAATTTTCCACCTAAAATTCCATATTATGGCTTATTTTTTGCGTTGCCAATTCTACTTTGCAGTGACATCAGTCATTTTACCCAAAAATTCATGACGAAACGGAAAAAAAAATCATTGTGCGACAAAATCGAATTAATGATATATTTTTATAGTTCGGACATTTATGCATGCGGCGATATGTTTATTTTTATTTACACTGTTTTATTTTTTTATGGGAAAAGGGGAGTGATTCAAACTTTTATTAGGGAAGGGGTTAAATGACCTTTATTAACACTTTTTTTTTACTTTTTTTTTTTTCAGTGTTATAGGTCCCATAGGGACCTATAACACTGCACACACTGATCTCTTATACTGATCATTGTTATCCCATAGGGACCTATAACACTGCACACACTGATCTCTTATACTGATCATTGTTATCCCATAGGGACCTATAACACTGCACACACTGATCTCTTATACTGATCATTGTTATCCCATAGGGACCTATAACACTGCACACACTGATCTCTTATACTGATCATTGTTATCCCATAGGGACCTATAACACTGCACACACTGATCTCATATACTGATCATTGTTATCCCATAGGGACCTATAACACTGCACACACTGATCTCTTATACTGATCATTGTTATCCCATAGGGACCTATAACACTGCACACACTGATCTCTTATACTGATCATTGTTATCCCATAGGGACCTATAACACTGCACACACTGATCTCTTATACTGATCATTGTTATCCCATAGGGACCTATAACACTGCACACACTGATCTCTTATACTGATCATTGTTATCCCATAGGGACCTATAACACTGCACACACTGATCTCCTATGCTGATCACTGGTGTGTATTAACACGCCTGTGATCAGCATTATCGGCGCTTGACTGCTCCTGCCTGGATGTCAGGCACGGAGCAGTCATTCGTCGATCGGACACTGAGGAGGCAGGTAAGGGCCCTCCCGGTGTCCTGCAAGCTGTTCGGGACGCCGCGATTTCAACGCGGCGGTCCCCAACAGCCCGACTGACTAGCCGGGATACTTTCACATTCGCTTTAGAAGCGGCAGTCAGCTTTGACCGCCGCTTCTAAAGGGTTAATACCGCACATCGCCGCGATCGGCGATGTGTGGTAATAGCCGTGGGTCCCGGCCGTTGATGAGCGCCGGGACCGACGCGATGTGATGCGGGGTCGCAGCGCGACCTCGCTTCATATCGTGGGAGCCGGCGCAGGACGTAAATATACGTCCTGCGTCGTTAAAGGGTTAAAGAAGCGATCTGACTGGTTGCTATGGGCAACTGGTCAACTTTTCCTCTGCACAGGATTTGATAAATCTCCCCCCATGGTGCTGGAGGGGGGAGGGTCAGTAGGGTCATGTGATCAGTATGCAGACAGGTGACTTCCCCATTACAGACTGTGTTATCTCTGATCTTACATAGGACTGCACATCTGGATTTAGTCGGTTGCTACAAAACAGAGAATGACACATTTAGCTCTGCTATATCCGTACACGGTACCTCCTTTATTTTCGGCAGTAAACATGCTTTACACAATCCCTTTTGGCACATGGTTTACTGTACAGGGTCCGGAGAGGAAGTGGCCCGACAGACGCGCGTCTGACTTCTTCATTTTAGTTTTGGAGCAAAGTCAGATGATGGTAAATGCTAAAAATCTCCTATAAAAGCCTTTACTGGCAATAAAGCTGCAGGATGACGCATTTAAAAAGAACATGGCACCCTCCCCCCGTATGCAGCTTGCCCCCTGTAGGTAGTTTGTAGCCCCCAGGGATGTAGGACAACCCTGTAGGTGGCTTCTGCCATATGTAGGATTCCTCAATAGGTAGTTTGCCTCCCCCCCCATAGGTAGGACTATGGTTGCCACCTTTCTTGCAAAAAATATACTGGCCATGCTAATTTGCATAATTAATTATATATGGGTGACATAATATGCACTTATAGGGGCCTATATAAGGGTAATTTTTTGTGCCGCGGTCTGTAGTTTTTAAAGGGGTACTCCAGTGAAAAGCTTATTTTTATTTTTTTTATTTTTTTTAAATCACCTGGTGCCAGAAAGTTAAACAGATTTGTAAATGACTTCTATTAAAAAAAAATCTAAATCCTTCCAGTACTTATTAGCTGCTGAGTACTACAGAGGAAATGGTTTTCTTTTTGGAACACAGAGCTCTCTGCTGCCATCACGAGCACAGTGCTCTCTGCTGACATCTCTGTCCATTTTGGGAACTGTCCAGAGTAGGAGAAAATCCCCCATTAAAAAAAAAAAAACATATGCTGCTCTGGACAGTTCCTAAAATGGACAGAGATGTCAGCAGAGAGCACTGTGCTCGTGATGTCAGCAGAGAGCTCTGTGTTCCAAAAAGAAAATAATTTCCTCTGTAGTATTCAGCAGCTAATAAGTACTGGAAGGATTAAGATTTTTTTAATAGAAGTCATTTACAAATTTGTTTAACTTTCTGGCACTAGTTGATAAAAAAAAAAAAATTAAAAAAAATAAAAAGTTTTCCACCGGAGTACCCCTTTAACAGTACAATTTTGTGACTTTTCGATCGCTTTTATTTTTATTAAATTCCGGAGTTGCAGTTAGTTACTGATACAGCCTGTGGCTCCGTAGCTGCCCTAATTAATAACTACAACTCCCAGTATATTGGACTATATAGTAGTATATAGTATAGGTCAGTGTTTCCCAACCAAGGGGGCCTCCAGCTGTAGCAAAACTACAACTCCCAGCATGCCCGGACAGCCGTTGGCTGTCCGGGCATGCTGGGGGTTGTAGTTTTGCAACAGCTGGAGGCACTCTGGTTGGGAAACACTGGTATAGTATATGGAGCAACATTCTGGGATTTGGAGGATTGGTTGGATAAATTGCATTACCGGTATTTTTAATATAAATATACTGGCAGGGTGGCCAAAATATCGTCCAGGTGGCAACCCTAGGTAGGACCCTCCCCTAAGGAGCCAGCACAACACATATTCTCATTGGTTCCCATGCAATCATTGGTGTCTTCTCCAGAATATTCCTGCAGCCACTAGAAGCCGGCAGATTTTCTACCTACAGGATCGGCACGATGATGTCATCAGACACGTCCCAGAAGAAGGGACGTTACCGGCCTCTAGTAGCCACAGGCAGCGTCACTAGAGGTTGGGAGCCGTGGAGACCTCAAATCTAGGACACACTAAAACCCCTACTTAAGACAAAATAAAGAGCCGCCATAGATCACACTGAATATTCTCTGATGATAATATAAACAGCTAAATCATGTTACAGATTCAACTCAAACGGGTACTCTGACGTCAGGTAAAAATATTAAAATACTGCAGAAGCATATAGCATTGCTCACCTGTCTGCCCCAGTTCTGAACCCCCAAAAATCCATTTGTTCTGTAGGTCTATAATCCTCTCCTCTACCGTGTCCTCTCACCTTGTTGAGCAGTTACTCAGTACTACAATTCCCAGAATGCATTGCTTTCCGTTAGCTCCTCATCACAGTCCTCCCATCCTACCTGTTCCCCTCCCAGAGTTATTGCAAAACATTGTATAACAACGCTTGACAGTCTGCAGCACTTGCTGCATCCATTTCCTGTCTGCTCCTCCACCTGTGGCATTGATTAGCACTGATGATGAGCATTGATTAAGGCAGCATGCTGTAACCAAATCTCATTCCCCTCCAACTGTCCCAATAAAGATAAACATATATATATATATATATATATATATATATATATATATATATATATGTATATATAGCTGAAGGGGTTGGTCAGATGTGATGACATCACTCAGGGGGCGTGGCTAGAGATCAGAGACAGGATCCAGTCACACCCCCTGAGACAGCAGTGGATGTTTGGAGCTATATTCATCCTGAGTCTGCTGGTCTATGAATACAATGTCAATGTCTGTAAAGACTGACAGGAATAAGCTGTATATGATGCTGTAATGGCAAGATATAAGGGGTTAATGCACTGGTGAATCTGTAGATAGAGCTTTAGAAGACGTGATCGACAACTGAGGGATCTAGTTACACTCTGTAAACAGTGTCGGCGTGCAACGTTCATGGACTATAGAAGCTTCTGATGCAGAAACGTGTAGGGTCAGAGATCTGCTCTGTGGATGTAAATGTGTGATCCCAAAATATTTACTCAGAGAGTTATCACTGTGTTATCTGTGGTGTTACATAGGACTGCAGGTCACATCTATACATTATCTGTACTCAGAGAGTTATCAATGTGTTATCTGTGGTGTTACATAGGACTGCAGGTCACATCTACTACATTATCTGTACTCAGAGAGTTATCACTGTTATCTGTGGTGTTACATAGGACTGCAGGTCACATCTATACATTATCTATACTCAGAGAGTTATCACTGTTATCTGTGGTGTTACATAGGACTGCAGGTCACATCTATACATTATCTGTACTCAGAGAGTTATCACTGTTATCTGTGGTGTTACATAGGACTGCAGGTCACATCTACTACATTATCTGTACTCAGAGAGTTATCACTGTGTTATCTGTGGTGTTACATAGGACTGCAGGTCACATCTACTACATTATCTGTACTCAGAGAGTTATCACTGTGTTATCTGTGGTGTTACATAGGACTGCAGGTCACATCTATACATTATCTGTACTCAGAGAGTTATCACTGTTATCTGTGGTGTTACATAGGACTGCAGGTCACATCTATACATTATCTGTACTCAGAGAGTTATCACTGTTATCTGTGGTGTTACATAGGACTGCAGGTCACATCTATACATTATCTGTACTCAGAGAGTTATCACTGTTATCTGTGGTGTTACATAGGACTGCAGGTCACATCTATACATTATCTGTACTCAGAGAGTTATCACTGTTATCTGTGGTGTTACATAGGACTGCACGTCACATCTATACATTGTCTGTACTCAGAGAGATATCACTGTTATCTGTGGTGTTACATAGGACTGCAGGTCACATCTACTACATTATCTGTACTCAGAGAGTTATCACTGTTATCTGTGGTGTTACATAGGACTGCAGGTCACATCTATACATTATCTGTACTCAGAGAGTTATCACTGTTATCTGTGGTGTTACATAGGACTGCAGGTCACATCTACTACATTATCTGTACTCAGAGAGTTATCACTGTTATCTGTGGTGTTACATAGGACTGCAGGTCACATCTATACATTATCTGTACTCAGAGAGTTATCACTGTGTTATCTGTGGTGTTACATAGGACTGCAGGTCACATCTATACATTATCTGTACTCAGAGAGTTATCACTGTGTTATCTGTGGTGTTACATAGGACTGCAGGTCACATCTATACATTATCTGTATTCAGAGAGTTATCACTGTGTTATCTGTGGTGTTACATAGGACTGCAGGTCACATCTATACATTATCTGTACTCAGAGAGTTATCACTGTTATCTGTGGTGTTACATAGGACTGCAGGTCACATCTATACATTATCTGTACTCAGAGAGTTATCACTGTGTTATCTGTGGTGTTACATAGGACTGCAGGTCACATCTATACATTATCTGTACTCAGAGAGTTATCCCTGTGTTATCTGTGGTGTTACATAGGACTGCAGGTCACATCTATACATTATCTGTGCTCAGAGAGTTATCACTGTTATCTGTGGTGTTACATAGGACTGCAGGTCACATCTATACATTATCTGTACTCAGAGAGTTATCACTGTTATCTGTGGTGTTACATAGGACTGCAGGTCACATCTATACATTATCTGTACTCAGAGAGTTATCACTGTGTTATCTGTGGTGTTACATAGGACTGCAGGTCACATCTATACATTATCTGTACTCAGAGAGTTATCACTGTGTTATCTGTGGTGTTACATAGGACTGCAGGTCACATCTATACATTATCTGTACTCAGAGAGTTATCAATGTGTTATCTGTGGTGTTACATAGGACTGCAGGTCACATCTATACATTATCTGTACTCAGAGAGTTATCACTGTTATCTGTGGTGTTACATAGGACTGCAGGTCACATCTATACATTATCTGTACTCAGAGAGTTATCACTGTGTCATCTGTGGTGTTACATAGGACTGCAGGTCACATCTACTACATTATCTGTACTCAGAGAGTTATCACTGTGTTATCTGTGGTGTTACATAGGACTGCAGGTCACATCTATACATTATCTGTACTCAGAGAGTTATCACTGTTATCTGTGGTGTTACATAGGACTGCAGGTCACATCTATACATTATCTGTACTCAGAGAGTTATCACTGTTATCTGTGGTGTTACATAGGACTGCAGGTCACATCTATACATTATCTGTACTCAGAGAGTTATCACTGTGTTATCTGTGATGTTACATAGGACTGCAGGTCACATCTATACATTATCTGTACTCAGAGAGTTATCACTGTTATCTGTGGTGTTACATAGGACTGCAGGTCACATCTATACATTATCTGTACTCAGAGAGTTATCACTGTGTTATCTGTGGTGTTACATAGGACTGCAGGTCACATCTATACATTATCTGTACTCAGAGAGTTATCACTGTGTTATCTGTGGTGTTACATAGGACTGCAGGTCACATCTATACATTATCTGTACTCAGAGAGTTATCACTGTGTTATCTGTGGTGTTACATAGGACTGCAGCCCCGTTGATCAGGTGTAATGTGTCTCTATCTCTGGGTGATGATGGATTTCTGTGACATTTCTTCGCTCTCCTGAGATTCTGCAGCAGATTTTTCCTCTGTTTTCCCAGCAGGTCACAAATGAGGGAGCGGATGAGCGCCCCCCCGGCCTGATGGACGCCTTCACCAATAACCCTGACACAAGTGAACCCGTGTCCTTGGCAAAGTTCATCAAAGGTAAGGCCCCTCATTACACCCCGTGAGGCCACCCTATTAACCCCTGGATAGCTGGCTTCATGTGAAGGACAGGACGTCAGGGTCCATGATAGAATTTGAGTGTTGGATAAAAGTCACATAATCCAAGGTTGTTTTTAAAGGGAAAGTGGTCTTCAACCTGCGGACCTCCAGATGTTGCAAAACTACAACTCCCAGCATGCCCGGACAGCCATTGGCTGTCCGGGCATGCTGGGACTTGTAGTTTTTCAACATCTGGAGGTCCGCAGGTTGGAGACCACCGCCCTACACGATGCCCTGTTCCCCTTTCCTTTTATTTCCTTCCACTTTTGTTTTTCTTCCCTTTTCTCTTCTCCCTCTCTCTCTATATCTCTCTCTCTTTCTTTCTCTCTCTTTCTCTGTCTCTCTCTTCCTCTCTCTTTTTCTTTGTTTCTTCTCTCTCTCTCTCTCTCTCTCTCTCTCTCTCTCTTTTTTTCTCTCTCTCTCTTTCTCTCTCTCCTCTCTCTCTCTCTCTCTCTCTTTTTCTTTCTTTCTTTCTTTCTCTCTATCTCCCTCTTTATATGTATGTATATATATATATATATAATATATATATATATATATATATATATATATATCTTTCCTTATTTTACTTTTTCTTTCTCTCTTCTCTTTCTCTCTCTTCCTCTCTCTTTTTCTTTCTTTCTTTCTCTCTCTCTCCCTTTCTCTCTTTCACCCTCTCTTTATTTTTCTCTCTCATTTATCTCTTCTCTCTCTCTTCCCCTTTTTCTCTCTTACTCTCTCTCTCTCTTTTTTCTCTTTCTTTCTTTCGTTCTCTCTTTCACTCTTTCTTTATATTTCTCTCTATTTTCTCTTTCTCTCTTTTATCTCTTCTCTCTCTTTTTCTTTGTTTCTTTCTTCCTTTCTCTCTCTCACTCTCTATTTCTCTCTTTCTTTATATTTCTTTCTCTTTCTTTCTGTCATTCTTTGTCTTTCTTTCTATCTTTCTCTCTCTTTTCTCTGTCTCTCTCTTTCTTTGTTTCTTTCTTTCTCTCTCTTTCACTCTTTCTCTCTCTTCCCCTTTCTCTCTCTCTTTTCTCTCTCTCTCTCTCTCTTTATCTCTCTCTTTCTCTCTCTATTTTCA